>NC_141556.1:158935543-159582418 GCF_036417535.1 Chlamydotis macqueenii
TCTGGAGGTAGGTAGCCATGCAGCAAGAGAGAAAAAAAAAAAAACAGAACAAAAGAGAAAAAAAAACACTTAAAATGTGCAAGGGCAGGGTGTGTTAAGCAGTATTTGGACAATGTTATGCAATAGTAATGAAAGTGGGACGGTATGCCAGATAATATTTCAACTGTACTACAAGCATGTGCTACAAAAAATATCTTTCAAGCATATGCCATCTACTTTTCAGTAAGGTCTGCTATCACTCTTTAATTTTTTTTACTTTTAATGTTCATCACACAACGAGGTACTTTAGAGGCATTCATACAGATGCTCTCCAAGCCTCTCTTTTTTTTTTTGTCAGTATTATACGCATAGCTTTTCCCATAAAAAAAAAACCATAAATTCTGTTACATGTTCTGATTACCGCATCTGATCAGAACACACACCTGTTTGTACAGCTGAAAAAAAAATAATCTTTGAGACAGAAGTTTAAGGCTACATATTTGTATGCATAATTTTTTTCATATCTGTAAACTGGAGAATCATAAGAAAAACAGAAGTCCACCCTTCATATTTCAAGGTAGACACTAACCTGAAGAAAGATTTAATAAATCATACTAGTTAATTACTCCATGGATACTCCTCTCAACAGCAGATGATATTTACCAGTGTCAAACCATGATGCTAGATTAATAAACACTGGTTCAATCCACTCCATACTCCTACACCACAGAAAAAAAGTACCTGGTAACAGTACAGTGAAAGCATAAACTACACAAGCAGCAACAATAAGCTTTTTTTAAAATGCATTCTCCACTTCTGGAGATAAAACACACAGGAACTATGCACTCTTCTGCTATTGAGAACAGTTTGGTGCCTAACTGATACTATAGAAGTTACTTGTCTGCCTTTCACAAGTGTGAAAATCAGACCAACAACTAACTCTTTCCTCCTCCTCCTCTTCACAAAGCTGTCTCAGGGCTGGGTAAAAGGCCAAACAAGAGGAACCCTCCCATGCAAAGTCATGAAACTGTGACCACAGCAAGAGCCAGGAAAGCATGGGGTACAGGTTAACCAAAGCACCCATGCAAACACCGGGTAAGGTCTGTCACCCTCAAATGGCTCCGGAGTAAACTAGGGGGTAATCTTTTTCAGCTCTCATCACCTAAGTCTGAGTAATGACATTTCAGATGACCAACTCCTATGACCAAGAAGCTGAGAGAAGCAACACAACTGCGCTCTGGAACAGCTGGCTACCAGTCAGCAACTCTTCCCCCCAAAAATACTGTTCACACAGGCCCTGGTCAGAGATAGCGCTGCTTCCCAGCTTTTTCTGTTTTTTAAATATGAAGCCTATCAATCTATTAATCTCGTTCACATGTCAGGTGGCTGGTTCTGACGCCCTGGGATGAAATATTGTATTAGAAGCTACGTAGCTATTAAGATAGCTTTTTTGTGTTTTTCATGAGCAACAGCATGCACCTATTGTTACTTTGGGAGCCAAGTAGGTCCCACACAGATACTGTAGTGACATATATGTGGTAACATATCCAAATGTCACTACATGCCACGCTCACTTATTTACTTTCATAGCCAGTTTTAGTCACCATTTTTTCAACAGGGAAGACTTGAAGAAATATATTCTTTAGAAAATAGCTCTCTTACCTCAATTACAGCTGCTTCAATCTAATTATCAGCTGCTGAAGCACACTCAAAGTACCTGGTCAATCCTGACTTTTTGATTCCTTATCTTAAGTAATTAAAAATATCTAATTACAACTAGCTTATAAATACAATTTCTCACAAGTCTGACAGTACAGGGACTTCCTTCAGAGCACAATACTGTATTTATAATCAGAAAAAGCAAAAAAGCTAACATTTTCACAGTTAAACAATAAAATCTCATCACTAACCCCCATCCTACAACAATCTTTTTGTTTGTTTTTAAACAAAGTTTTTATTTGACTGAGAATAACTTTTCACATTTTATTTGCCTTTTAGGGTATTGATGGAGTGCAATAACTATATTTAATTCAATTAAAATATGATGCCTGGAAATCACCACCCTGAAGAATACAGGATTGCATCACTGGTCTTCTATAGTTTTGTATTCGCAGTGGGATTGCTGGTGAACGCCACTGCACTATGGGTTTTCAGCTGTACTACCAAGAAGAGAACAACTATAACTGTATATATGATGAATGTGGCATTACTTGACATAATTTTTATATTTTCCTTGCCTTTTCGGATAATCTACCATGGGAAAGAAATGTGGCCTTTCGGAGATACATTCTGTCGGATTATCAGTGCTTTCACTATATTTTATCCAGCTATTGCTCTGTGGTTGCTCACTTTTATAAGCGTAGACAGATTTATGGCTATTGTCCAGCCCAAACATGTCAAAGAACTAAAAAACACAAAAAAAGCTGTGCTGGCTTGCACTGGAATCTGGGTAATGACCCTCGCAACAACATCCCCATTGCTGTTTTTACAATCTGATCCAGACAAAGCCTCAAATTTCACCACCTGCATGAAAATGCTTGATATCATCCATTTAAAGGAAGTAAATACACTGAACTTTTCGCGCTTGATTTTTTTCTTTTTGATTCCCTTGTTTATCATGATGGGGTGTTACATAGTCATTATTTACAATTTCATCCATGGCAAGACTTCCAAACTGAAGCCTAAGGCCAAGGAGCGATCCATAAGAATTATAGTTACTCTGATTGCTCAAGTACTCATCTGCTTTGTACCCTTCCACGTTTGCTTCGCCTTCCTCATGTTGCAAGATGAAACTACAACTTACAATCCCTGGGCAGCCTTTACCACCTTTCTCATGAATCTCAGTACATGCTTGGATGTTATACTGTACTATATTGTTTCTAAACAATTTCAGGCGAGAGTCATCAGCGTAATCCTTTATCGCAACTACCTTCGAAGCGTGCGCAGGAAAAGTTTTCGAACTGGAAGTGTAAGATCACTCACTAATATGAACAGTGAAATGATATAAAAAGATTTTTAAAAAGTCAAGGGACTTTTATAACGTAAACAAGTGATTCTTTTTCTCGATTTTAGCATTTTGACCACACTCAAGAATGTTCTATAGCCAGAAGTAATAGATATATTTGTTGCACTGTAAATATGAGAGAAGCAGAATAATAATTGCACCTCTTTATATTTGCTCAACAGCTTTTGTGAATCTAAATGAACTAAAACCTAGTATCAGTGTTAAAATTTCCAATGCTTTTATAATCTCGAAAGATTGTGAATATTGTCAGACATCAAAAAGTGACTATTAGTATAATAAAGCAGACAACACTGAAGAATTATGATGCAACATACATATTAATTTTTTGTATATGCACCACCAAATGCTCCTGAAACTACTGTATTTCCCACAATTCTAAAATTAGCTTCTTTCTCTCAAGATCAATGTTAGCATGACTTAAAGAGAAAGCATATGCAGGTAATATTTACATTTCATTCAACTATAAACTTCTTTGATGCAGATTTCTTTGTAACTAACAACAGTCTGCAGCCATAGATAAAAATACCATCAAAAGGTATAATAGTCAAACTGTTCATTAATTGCCTGTGGGTATGATGTGCACATAAGTACACCCTACCCTTGCACAAAGTATCTCTTTACACAGTCGGAAATACTGAATTTGTCCAGACACTCTAGGAGCCTATGTCCCAGCAACAAACTTCAAGGTCACAAACACGATGAGTAACTGCAGCACTACTCAAGCTTTCAACTCCTTTTGAATACTCACACACTACCAAAAAAAATTATTTATAATGTCATAATCCTTAATGTTTATAATCCTTTTTCTTCCTTATTAAATCAGCCTTTAGTGACTTTCAAGAGACACACTATAAAAGTAGAAATTAAAAAAGCCTAATATAGTGTTTAATATTAAAAACCTCACTCAGAGAGCTTTTATTACTACCTCAAGAGTGTGCGACACATGGAAACTCAAGTCTGTATGAGGCTGATCTCACTTATGAGAAGCTTAACCACAAGGCTCTGCAACCTCTCAGGTTCTACGGTAACACGCACATCTCTCAAGTGCAAAAATCTCCAACACAGGTTACGCAAAACTGAATCACTAAATACCTTAAAGCTTTAAGAACTTCAGATGCAAGCACCAAACGGAATAACATGCTTCAGTACTCAATTTTTGAAACACAACCATATGAAATACCAGTATAAAATACATATAAGTGTGTATGCATTTAAAAGTGAACACGCAGATATGAATTACAGCTGAACTGTCTTTGCAATTTAAGAAAAAATCAGCACCAATCTGAATTCAGTTTTCAGATTTACCAAACTGAACAAAAGCAAATACGGCAATAATTTGCGCACTGCAAGCCATGTTCCGATCAGGCTGACAGTGGAAATGGGACTAACAGAATGGAAAGTAATTATTCTATGGATAAATTATAAATTCAGTAACCACAGAACACAACTAGGAAATGAATGCTTGAAAAGATAACAATTGTTTCAAGAACCTTTGCACTGTAGTTCAAAAGAGGATTAAATTTCATTTGAAAGATTACATGAAGAAAGTTTAAAATAAAAGGTTTTAAAAGCTTTTAAAGTTTTTAAAATGCACAAAATAATCCCTTGAATCTATATCTAAAATAACCAATCCATTAGGAGCTACTTACAAACCAGAAGGCAAGCTGTTGATGGTGATACCAAACAGATACTGAGCGATTTCTACAAGGAGAAGATCAAACAAAGCTGAGAGCATCCAAGCACCCAATAAAAAGGACTGGAAAGAAAAAGTTTAATTTTAATTAATTCAACAGTTTAAAAGTAAGGATTTAATGTATCTTTAAATAAAAGAAAAAACAAGAAAACCACTGTACTAGTTGAATTACAACAAATAAAATCTTTAGCACAACATAATTCCAGATCTACACGTCTAGATACTGAAGAATGAAGAGTTAGATTTGTTATTAAATGTTATGGGTCTGATACCTTTCAACTATATCGCTGCAAATTTTCATTAGGATAATCCACTGACGGCAAGATATTATCAATATAAATTTATACTTAGGGAAACCAAAGTATCTTGAAAACCCTTTAATATTTATTTCAATACAAAATGTTAGTAATAAAACTGTAACATTAATCCAAGACTACAGGATTCTAAACAGCATAGAAAACAGTTTCTGTTAAAAAAAAAAAAAGTAACTTGAACTTACTGAAAATTTTCTGCTGCCATATCTTCTTTCAAATATTCTAAAGTTGTAAATAAGCAGACTGCTGCAGAATGTGTCTTTCAAATCAAGACATATTGTTCTCCCACACACAAGTCTCCAAATCTAGAAGGTAAACAATCATAATGTTAAGTCTCTCGTCCTCCAAAGAAGTTCTTCACACAAGTTGTGCTCAGAGTGAATATAATACCGAAGTCAGAGAACAGAAATGCAGTACATTTAAGGAGGGAAACACAGAGCACAGAATGTTATGGAGAGTTCAATAAGCCTGTTTAAAAATGAAATATTTTCTACCTGTTAAAATAGATCTCCAATTGAAATGAAGCAAAATACATTTTTATGTCCCTAGTTCACATTTACAAATAAAAATGGAAACCACAACCCTAGTAAACTGTAGAATTACAGACAAAAAAAATATTTTTGAAGCGATCTCCAGACCATATCTGGAGCACTGCGTCAACTAGAGGAGCAGGGTCACTTGGGCTGACCTACTGGCCACACTCTCACTAACACAGTCTAGGAGATGGCTGGCCACCTTGGCTGCAAGAGTGCACTGTTGATGTCTGTTGTCCACCAAGATTCACAGTTCCTTCTCTGCAGAACTACTTCCCAAGCACTTGACCCTGTTCCAGTCTGCACCGTTGCAGCCTGGGGTTATTCTATCCCAGAAACAGGACTTTCCAATTTAGGAAGTTCCTGTCAGTCCATTTCTTGAGCTTGCCTAGGTCTCTCTGAACAGTAGCCCTGCCTTGCAGCATATTGAACATTTCCACCAATTCTAGATCACCCACAAACTTGCTTAAGGTGCACTCCATCCCATCATCCAGGTCACTAATGAAGACATTAAACAGTACTGGTCCCAGTACTGATCTCTGAGGAGCCCTCCTCTAAGTAATACCTGCTAAGTGGACTTCATACTAATGACCATAACTCCATTGAGAGCCCAGACAATTTATTACCTGTCTTGTTATCCAGTTATTCAGTACATACCTCACCAATTTAGCCTCAAGAATGCAACAGGAGACTGGGTTAAAGGCCCTGCTGAAGTCAAGGTATTCCCCCTTGTTCACAGCACCACTTGCCTCATGGAAGAAAGCAACCAGTTGGTCAGCCACACTGGGGGACCTCTGGAGATCATCTGATCTGACATCCTCACTCAAAACAAACTCAACTAGAGCGGGCTGTTAACTGACCATGTCCAGTCTGGTTTTGACTGTGTGCAAGGATGGAGATTACACAATTTCTCTGGAGAAACTGTTACTCTGTTCCATTGCTCTTACAGAGAAAAAGTTTTTTTCTTTAAACTGAATTTCTTGTATTTCAATTTGTGCCACTCACGTCCTTTCACTGGGCCTGGCTCCCTCTTCTTTGCTCTCTCCCATCAGGTATTTACACACACTGGTAAGATCCACCCTAAGCCTCCAGGCTAAACAATCCCAGCTCTCTCAGCCTCTCCTCATATGCCAAATGCTCCAGCCCCACACCATAGTGGTGGCCCTCCACTGGACCCTGTGCAGTATGTCAAGGTCTGTCTTGTGCTTAGGAGACCAGCACAAGGGACAGCACTCCAGATGTGGTCTCATCAAGGCTGAGTAGAGAGGAAGGATTGCCCCACCAAACCTCCTTGTGAGGCTCTTCCTAGTGCAGCCAGGATGCTGTTGGCACTTTAGCCACAATGCTTCATGGTTGGCTCATGTTCAACTTAGTCTCCACTATGACCTCCAGGGCCTTTTCTGTAAAGTTCATTTCTGGCTGGTCAGCCCCCAGCTTGTACAGCTGCATGAGGTTACTCCTCTCCAGGTGAAGGACTTCGCTTTTGCCTTTACTGAACTTAATGAGGTTCCTGTTGACCCTCTTCTCCCCTCTGAATGGCAACAGAGTTAACTGGTGTAGTAACTACTCATCCAAGTTCTACATCATCCACAGGCTTATTGAGGGCACACTCTGTCCTGCTGTCCAGGTAATGAAGGAAGACACTAAATCATATTCATCCCTGGTGTACACCACTAATGACTGGCCTCCAGCTGGACTCTGTGCCACTGATTACAACCTTGTGAGCCTGTCAGTTCAGCCACGTTTCAACCCACTTCACTGCCCACTTATCTCATCAGTTTGTCCGAGGATGAGACAGTGTAAAAAGCTTTACTAAGGTCAGAACAAACCACATCAACTTCTCTCCCCTCACCCACCAAGACAGCCATCTACCTCATCATTGAAGGCTATCAGGTTAGTCGTGATTTCCACTTCATCAATTTGTGCTGACTACCCCCAGTCACATTATCGTTCCCTGTATGTCTGAAAGTCATTTCTAGGAGAACTTGTTCCAAGACCTTCCCAGAGATCCAAATGACGTTGACTGGCCTGTAGTTCCCCAATCTCCTTTCCTGCCTTTCCTGAAAACAGGAATGACATTTGCTTTCTTCCAGTCCTCAGGAACCTTCCTTGATTGCAATGATCTCTCAGAGATAATCCAGAGTGGCCTCACAATGACACGAGCCAACTCCTTCAAAACTTGTGGGTGTATATTATCAGGTCCCATGGACCTGCGTATGTCCAGTTAGTTAGCTTGAGTTCCCTTCACTGAGTTTAAGCCTTCATTGTTACAGAATTTTGCCCTGATCTCAGCAGCATGGGACTGCTGAAGACAAGTCTTACTAATAAAGGACCGAGGCAATGCAAGCACTGGTATCTCAGCTTTTTCCATGTCTTCTGTCTCCAGGTCCCCATTCCCATGCAGCAGCAGGCCCACTTTTTCCTTAGTTTTCCTTTGGCTGATATTCCTGTAGAAGTGCTTCTTGTCCTTCACGTTCTTTGTCAGAATCAGCTCCAGGTGGGCTTTCCTAATCCATCCCTATATGCTCAGACAGTGTCTCCACATTCCTCCCAGGTCACCTGATCTGCTTCCACGTCTTGCGTGTTTCATTTTTATGTTTGAGTTTAGTCAGGGGCTCCTTGTTCATCCACGCAGGGCTCCTGACATCTTTGCTTGACTTATGCACACCGGATAGCACAAGCTATTATTAAGCTTGGAGGACATGGAGGGTTGGACTAGATGACCTTTGAAGGTCCCTTCCAACCCTAACCATTCTATTATACGATCCTTGAAAACCAGTCAGATCTGCTGGTATACTCTTTTTTCAGGAACTGTATCCGATAGGAGTCTTCTGAGCATATCTCTGAACAGGCCAAAGTCTGCTCTCCTGAAGTCCAGGGTTGCAATCCTGCAACTTGCCTTTTCCCCTCCTCTCAGGACCCTGTACTTCACCATCACATAACCACTGCAACCAAGACTGCCCTCAGTCTTCACATGCTCAAAAAGATCTTCTTCCGTGTTTGCAAGTATGAGGTCCAGACACAGCATCTCCCCTCCTTAGCTCCTCAATTACCTGTGTTAGGAAGTTGCTATTAATGCACTCCAGAAACCTCCTGGACTGCTTGTGCCCTGCTGTGTTGCTCTCCCAGCACTTATCAGGATGGTTAAAGCCCTCCATGAGGGCCAGGACCTGAAATCGTGAGGCTTCTTCCAGGTGTCTGAAGAAGGCCTCCTCATCTACTTCTTCATGATCAGGTGGCCTGTAACAAACACCATCACTAAAGCTGGCTGTGCTGGTCTGCCCTCTAATCCTGATCCATAAACTCACAACTTCCTTATGTCCCAGGACAAAGCTCTGTGCAGAGCTCTGCTCTTTCACATCTGCTTGTCCTTCATAAAGAGCTTGTATCTGCCTGTTGCAGCACTCCTATCATGTGAGCTAACCCACCTCATCTCCGTGACCTCAATGAGACTGTAGCCCTGTAATGGCATGTGAACTTTAATTCCTCTTATCTGTTCCCTGTGTAGCACGCATTAGCATACGGACACTTCAGAGAGGCACTCAGTCACGCTGATTTCCCAGAAAATGTAAGGGAGTGTTCCACATAATGCTGATCCACAGGCACTTCCTTATTTTTGTGCATACACTTGAAGTATGTCCTTTTCAGTGTTGTGTTGTTGATTACGAGATCTATTCTGTTCACATCATCTTGTACCCAGGCTGGCTAACCCAGTCCACTGCCTTCTCACTTGACTGTGGGTTGTCATCTCCCTCTTGTGTTGTTCCTGTCTTAAAGTTCTCACCAGGCTGGCCTCCCTGTTAGCAAAGATGCTTTTGTCCTATTTGGTCAGGTGGATCCCATTCTTCCCAGTAGTCCTTAGTCCTCAGAGAGGGTCCCATGAGTACAAAACCCAAAAAACTTTTCCCAACACCATCTGTGCAACCAATTGTGACCTACAGGATCTGTCCACTTCACCTTGGTTGGCTGCTCCTAGTCATCTTTGTGTCCTGCACATATTAAGAACTGCTTCTAAAACGATTTGCTGCATGACCTTCCTAGGGACCAAGGTAAGGCTGAATGGCCTGATGGTACTTGGACCCTCCTTTCTGCCCTTCCTGAAGATGAGTATGATGTTCACATTTCTCCAGTCATTGGGTACCTCCACCAATTGCCATGACCTTTCAAAGACACTAGTGAAAGGTCTCACAGTTACATTTCCAGCGCCGCTGGCATCCTTAGAGGTAACTCATCTGGTCCCCTTAACTTATGTGTGTATAGTTGGGGTAAGTGATCCCTAGTTCTTTTTTTCTCAACAGTGGATACTGCTTCACTCTTAAAGACTCTGCTAGGAGGTCTAGGCACCTTGGGAGACCTGAAGGCAAAACATGTTACTACAAACTAATAAATATATCTGCCTGAATATATCAGCCTTTTGCATATCCCTTGTCACTAGGTCCCCCGCCACAATGAGGACTGGGCCCACACTCTCTTTAAGCCTTTCTTTTGCTGCACATGTACTTACAGAAACCTTCCTTGCTTCTGTTCATCTCCTTCACAGTTTTCCAGCTCAGCTTTGGCTCTCCCTGCTCCCTTTCCTAAGCCACAGCCTGCTAGGCATTCTCCTCTTTGTGGAAGTACAAGCGCCAACACACTGCCTGAGCCTTACATTTCTCAAGGTCTCTAGGCTTCAACTGATGCTTCTGCCTCTAACTTTCCCAGCATACCAAAGGACTGAATAAGAAGAAAGAACTGGGACCTCACCATTCTAGCTGTCCCATGTCAACATGCCCAATGTTAAAACCTATCGGGTAGCACGAGCACCACCCCACCTGAAGTTCAAACTGGCAGGCTGTGGCCAAGCAGCTGAACGTTTCATGATCCACATTAATGGAACAGACCTCACACAGACTACAGAAGGCTTCTAAGACTAATTGCTTTTTACTTTAGCCAGCTTAAAAAATACATACATCTAATGTAATCAAGATCTTCATTTTACACACAGCATCTTCAACTGCTCTTCAGGGTCCCCTTTTTGGAGATAAAGATCTCTTAGTTTTGGACAGTACATATTTTGCCTTCCAAATCAAATGTACTCTTCTTCAACTGCATGCTTTATTTCCTATGCTCTCTACCAGCTTTAAGAAGTGTTAATATCCAACAACCAAAATGTCTGTTCAGTCCCTGAAAAAATTCCATTCCATTAAACCCATCCCCGCAGATGAATTCACTCTAAAAAATTTATTTTAAGTGTTCTCATTTGAATTTAACATCAGACAGGAGTTAAACGATCTGCTCTCCCTGATCTCAGAGGTACACAATTACATAGTATATAGCTTACTCCAAAGGCTATGACAATAAATGAAACAACAATTTCAGGAAAGAAAAAAACCCAAACCCACAAATTCCCCAAAGCACCACAAGAAAAGCATCACAGCTTCCACAGATACTTGCAAATGTTTATGCTTAAGATACAGTAAAGATGGTTTTTTTGAATAAAACACAGCTACTACAGTTTTTCAGCAGATCAAATGAATGGAAAGAGAAGACTTTCTAAAGACAAACTGCAAAACAAACAAATAAGCAAACAAACCCCAAACCCACTAAGATTCCATTTAAAACTGGACAGTTTCTCAAACTTTCTCCTCCTCCTCCCCAAACACTGGGTTGTAACATTTTTTAAAGGCAGACATTAATTTACGTATTTTTGCTGCACAGCATTACCAAGACACTTGGAAAATATGAGTAGTCCTCTTGCAGAGTTCTAATCTACATTATTACAATAAAGCTCTTGTTTTTGACAAGAAAGATCACACACAGTGCAACAGCACAGAGTAGCACTAGCCAGGTCTAATAATCTTTTAAGGCTTATAGGCTACAGTCAGCAGCCTCAAAGACATTAAGTTGACTATACGCTTTTTGTTGATGTAACTGTAAAACATGTGAGGTAAGATAATTACAGAGGTATTTGCTCACCCTTCTCTGTTGAGCAGTAGTTTGCAACTTCCAAAAAATGAAAAAAAAAAAACCCCAAATATACACAAAACTTATCTAATCACTTTTAAGTGCATTATTTCAACTATTACAACGGATACTAGAGGATTCTCAATTAAGCTGAGAACAAAACCTTACAAGATACAATATCTAAAATACAAGTATCTCAGTTTCAACTGGGAATGAAAAAGAAATGTCTAGTAAGATAATTAACCAATTCAGCAGATTACTGAGGAGCATGACAAACTCCCCCATCGCTTAGAATCTTCACATTATCTTCAAGCAGCAGTTCTATTCAACAGGCAAATTTTAGTTTCCCACAACTAACAACAATAGAAGTTGCAGAGTGAAAGTTACGGCCTCTGTTGTTAAAATAAATGACATATAATCACAGTACCTCATCACAATAGCCCTATTCAGTGTCAAAAACTAAGCACATTAAGATACTGACATTCGTATCAAAATACTTCTATTATTACACGGGTCAAATCACACTTCATTCACAGCAAGCTTCCAAATGCCAGTGGCTGGAAGGAAAAATGATACAAACCCTATCACTTCCCAGACAAAAGAAAGAAGTGAAAAGTTATGTTGATCGTTTCAGATCAGTTTTTCTCACTTTTTCCAAAAAGCGATGTACCGGGGTGACACAAAAAAAAAGTACAAATAAGCTGGTCTACAACAGTAAACAAAGGGAAAGAACTAGAGCAGAAAAAGACTGGAAAAAAATAATCACATAGAAGAGTGCAGTCTCTTTCCACATGGCGTAAATTGACTCTTACCTGAAAATCATCCTTTATAGCTTGTAGGTTATATGCAAAGAACTTCTGATAATGTTGGAAGAGCAGAGTCAATAGAATCGAGATGGCACTTGGGACTAGTAACAGACTCTTTGACAAAGGTGCCTTATCTTAAAGACAAAAAAACAAACAAACAAAAAAAGTCATTTTAGAGAAGTCTCACATTTTAAAAGTGACACATTTCAACATGTGATGGGGAAACACAACAGCAGTGGCACCATCTTCACGTTTTATCTCAACAACTTCCCAAGTTCTCAACAACTTGCACATAAATATGAAAAATATATCAACCAAAGAAAGTCTCCAATGGCAGTTAAATATTAATCAGACATTTTGTTTTCAACATTCTGTCATGAAATTAATTGTTTGGCTATAACTAAACCTAAGCTCTCTCCCCTTACAGAAGTCATGCCCTCCTATGCACTTCTCCGAAGGCTCAACCACATTTCAGGAAATAAAACAATCACTCTTTCTTGCTAGCAAAATATAAATACACATCTAGTTAAAATAAATACCTTTGTTTCCTTTGCATTAGGCGATAAATTAGCTTTTTTTTTTTTAGAAGCTATGAAGCAAGAACCACCTAAACAGATGTCCTGAATATAATCAATTTCTTTTCACCACACTTAGATCCACTGTTCAAGGAATCCTATTCTTGAGTTAATTTACATGGCATTAATCTTCCTTCCATTCAATTATTACAATCATTAATAAAGAAATTAACAAAATCAGGACATTTGTGAAATCAGAACGTCTTTCCCTCCAGTAGCATGACTTTCAGAAGAAATCAAGCAGAGAACAGAGAACTCTGCAATACACATTTACGAAAAACTGTCAAGTGGAACATCGAGCAGGGATATACCCAGCAATTCAGCCTAAGCTGTCGGTGTAGCTGATGCAACAAAACACAAACTCTTGCCCAACAATTCAAGCCAATACAGAAACTCTAAAACCTCATTTCTTCTATGACTTTTCCCCTTCTCACACATGCAACTTTAATCCTATTTACTTCCTTCCCAAACATCCCAGTTATAGCACGGAACCTACGGATTTTCAAACAACGGCTTTTTGCAGGGTATTATGAAATCTGTAGATCTGTTGTCATTATTCTTACATAACAAAAGGAGCTATAAAACTACTTTAAAAGTACCAACGGGAAGTAAAGAGCAGGAGCACAAGAAGAACAAAATGGCATTTTAAAAGCTAAATATAGGAAACATTTAGATAAACTGGCTACCATAAACGATTCTGTCAACATCTGCTGCACACTAGAAGGGTGACCTGCTAGAAAAGGAAGCGGGTAATAGGCACCAAAGCCAAGATTTTAATCATGGCACAATCCCACTACCATCAAAAATACGGTTCTTACTACATAATTTAAGCATGATCCTCATCCAGGTACTAACTGATGAGGATCATGCTTAAATCAAGAACAGCTTTGTTGGGCACTGTTAGCTGTTGTCAGTTCACCCTACCTTGAATTCTGCAGTCTTCTGATGTTCACCATGGGAAGAAAACATCTCTTCCTACGCGTATCGTAATGTAAACTTGCACTTAAAACTCCTTTCAGTCGACAATCTATACCTTTGGCTTCATTATTTACAGACTCACTTTCCTTACTCCATTTAAGCAATTAATGTCTTGTAGAACTATCCTTTTATGGAAATTAGGCAGTGACTTGGACTGACACAGGTGGATGTTACTCTGCTAACCATCACCTCTACTTTTCTGATTAGGTTTTCTCTGTGAGACATATCAGGAGGGCAGAAAGCCCTTTGAATGCAAGAAAACTATCCACCTTTCAATTTAATATCTTTCTTTAGATTTTTTTTCCTCTCCAAAAATAAGGTCTATAGTCTTTAGATGTCCATTTTTCAAAATTATTCATTCCTCTGATTCAGCTGGATGCTTCAAAAAAGTCTGAAGCCATCAGAGTACTGTGGAACACATGGGGAGAAAAAGAAGCTGGAGCTGCCTGAAAGTTACTGTGCACACAACACATACATATTTACTTGAAACCTCAGTCAATGCTCCTTTAGTTAACTTAATTAAATTAACATTTCTTAATGTAAAAAGGTCAATTTTATAACCAGGTTACAACAGATATTTGAAAGTATAGCCTAAATCAGAACAATAGTAGTAGTAGTTGTCACAACAGTAAACATTTCTGAACCAAAGTTTTATAAAACTTGCTATTTTACTATCAAATATATTTACATTATTTCATGAGTTTAAGTACATTTTTTTACAAGAACTCATTAATTCTACAATAATTTTTACATAAGGATCATGTTACCCCAAAAAATGTGACAAGTAAGTCACTAAATTTCCCAACACGACTATATATTTCTATACAGGTTTAACATTTATATTTTACAGTAATTTTCATATAATTAGATCACTTTTACATTACAGGCAATGCATACTTGAAGTACTTTATCCTATCAAGCTCATTCCTAATTTGAATGCATTCAAAAATAACCAACCGACAGAGCCTTATCTGTTTTCTCCAAAAGCGTGAACACACATTTTTATTTTAAGCCCCATTTCAGCTTTGAGCTTAGACACTTTCAACCTTGTTACAGAGGCAAAATACTTATTTTTAAGCATCTCACCAAGTGAAAAACCACAGAAGTAACTAAGCCACTAATGTGAGAGTTGCCCACAGGGAATTGAGTAATGGAAACTTCTACTCTCAAGCTTCTCAAAACGTCATCATGGTTGATGAGTTTATTCTTGTCCAGTAAACCTGAGAAAGATAAACTCTTCCAGATAAATAACGCATCTCCTGAAATGTTTTTTTCCAAGTGTTTCACTGTACAACGTGGTAGCTTGCTTTACTCCTCAATAGCACATAGACCCTTATCAAGGACTGCTGTGAGGTGACCTGTGAAGAAGCAACCCTCCCACTGCTGTGGAATGTCTCAACCAGCAAGGCCAAAAATGACTAATGATCCCAGATACTGCACAATCAGGCATTCTGACATCCAAGTCAAATTCCTTACTTAGCATGTAAAGGTAAAATTTAGAAAGCAAAATTCTAATCCAATGGATTTGCAACTGTGTGCAAGATGGAAACATGTACTTCCAACCTACGCAGGGTAGCAGTGTCTACTAGCAGCACTAATGTAAATGTGCACATGGAGTAGAAAAACACAGTGCCTCTATACCATGTAAAGAAAGTAGAATGAAAGGATAAACTCTCATTTTGACCCTGAAGAGCTAAAAAACAAAATAGTATCTCCAAAGACCTTGGAATAAATTTGCAGTCTTGAAGTACTCCTTAAGTGGCAATTCTTTCAAACAACATGCAGTAATAGCATTGTGTCGCAACATACATACTGAACTTCCACCTAAGTGAATGGAGTAATTTTGTAATAACCAGCAAAACGTGCCCATGCTATGACGAAGAGCAAAGAACGAGCTTTTGCTACAGATCTTTGCTTCCCTCTGGTGCAATGGAGAAGTTCTCCCCAAAACTACCCTCATAATCTCACAAGCAAATGTTCCAACCTTTGTGCTACCACTGTGCAATGCAAGGGTGATCCTAAAACACAACATGAACAAGAAAATCACCTCTAAGTCTCCACATTTCAACACTACACTCATTGCAAAGCCCATTAATCACCCTCTTCTACAACCTACCACTTTTTTGGCTGCCGGTGCCACTTTCAGAGTACACAGAGCTAAGGAATAGATGTGACAGATGTGTCCATCTGTCACAAACAGAGGGAGAGGTTTATGTCACAACTGCTCAGGCAGCTACAGCTTTAGAAGCCATTATGAAAGTTGTGGTAGCAGCTTTCAGTAACAGCTACAGTTTTTTAAATTGCTTCCTGTTCTCTGCCTGCTCACCACTCACAGGTGAAGAGAGAGAGCAAATGAGCATGTCAAAACAGGCAGCCAGACTAAGCTGCTGTTTCAGAAGGACTTTCTGGGGAACAACTTCACACCCTGGACTGCTATTCTGGGCCCAAGACTCAAGCACTGAGTATTGAATGCCACTGCATTTTGCGTGGGTTTGTTATTCCTGCACTAAGTTATCATGCAGATATTCATCTATTATATTCCAAAATCTAGCCAAGGACCTGCAGCAGGTTCATTGGCTGAAAGTGACATTTCAAAATGGTCAGAGTTTTCAAGGACTCTTGCCTACTATTTTCCCTTCAGACGCAAGTTTGTTACACATCAGACAGAAATAGCATTTACAGCACGAATGTAATGCTGGATGCTGGAAAACCTTGCTTGTCATTTATTGTAAAGGTTGATGAAATTCACTGTCAGATATTCAAATCTGAAAAGTAATTTTTAAGTGCTTCCTAGACAACAATGTGTGCCTTTGGGAGACTGGAGCAATCCTACTAGATCTGAAGAGTAAAAGCTTGTCTTTATTATAACTACGCACTGAGTCCTGAACAGCAGGCGAGAACAAATGAGAGCACACCACGGGCGGAGGATGGCAAGACACATGGACATCTGTAATACTGGCTGAAGAATCTGGAACACACCAGGAGACTGCGTGCTGACTGGCAGGATGACATTTAACCATATGATGATTTTTTAGAGCTTGTTCAATGCAGTGTAAGTATTTCATTCTTTGAAAAAAAAAATATGCAATACCAGAGAGCACTACAAACGCAGCGAAGTTGCTGCCGCCTGAAAGTGTTACATGACTGAATGAAAGTATCCTGGGTCAGGGAAGCAGCTCTTGCCCCTGGTCCAACCACAGAGCACGGACACAGGAAGGGGATCCTGTGTTCAGACTGTCACTTCACAGCGTACTCTGGTAGTTAATCATCGTGACCCCTGCAAGTGAACACAGTGACAAGAGTATCACTGCAGGAACAGTTTTTCATCAAATTCTTATAAACTCAGTGTAGAAGCTGAGAGGTGAATAACATTAGTATATATACTAAGAAGGTTAATAAAGAAACCAACTGTGATCATGTTTTAAACCTATTTTTAACAGGCACTGGTAAAACTGTAATCAAACCAGTTACCTATAGGTATTTACTGTTTAGAAAACTGCTGGTTTTAGCCTAGGTCACGAACTATAATAGAATGAGGAGCTACAAAAGGGGAAAGAAAAAAAAAAAGGAAGAACATTTGAAAGGAAACAGAAAATGAAATAGGTTGAAGTTAACAAAAATGCGCACCTTGTCGAGCAGCCTCCTCTTCCTCCCAACCACAGAGCATATTACCGTATTACTATGAGTAGACACTGTCAGAAATATCAGGTATGGCTACACCACAACACCACGTGGAGACACCCACACGAGCCTGAAATGGGCTAGCTCTGCAGCGGCAGCAGCAGAGTAGCCACATATTTGTGGCATTCAATGCACAGCTAATCGAACTCATGTGGCTATGCTGCTCCCAGGACTCAAGCTAGTACTTTGAACCAGGTTGCACTGTAGCATGCTGGTGCACAAGCTAATTTGTTTCCCCATATAGTACCGTACTGTGTAATACTGTTATGCACAGAATTCTGATACATTCAATACATACTTCATTTTTCTTTCAGTCGTACAACAAAGCATCAGCTTACATTCCTTTATTATTTTCCTGACGCCCATGCACAATACAGTTCAGTCTTGCAGGTTATGCAGGCAGAGGAGCCCAGCCTTCCCTTCTTGCCCTGGGGATTTTTAACAAATTGCTAGCATTGCACGACAAGGTTCACAGAGAGGTAAAAGCCTAAGTTGCATTAGTAGAAATGCTTGCACGCAAGTTCAAAGAACTCTACTCTCTACTACTACATGAAGTAGCTTGTGTGTAGTAGGCAAAGTAGTCAAATATTTTCCAAATGTAGCAAGTAGATAGGCTCTAAAACACGGACTCACATTTGACCTTAATAAAGACTAGCTCTAGTAGGCTTTCCTACTACACTCATATGCACTATTGCACACAGCATAAAGAATATTGGGAGGGGGCTACTACAATGTCTGCAGAAAAGTTTCGTGTTGGTCTTACAGGTATAAGTTCTTGGAAAGGCCTTGGTGTCTTATGGAAAGCTTTCTGCGTATCCTGCTTTGCTCCTGGGATGCAGCATGTTGGAGAATAAGCAGCAAACACAGCTAAGCAGCACTACAGTAAATCAAGCAGCCAGCCCAGTGTCAGTCTTCAAGCTCTCATGCTAGCCTTGGCAGAGCCACTGAAGTGTTCCAGCAGCATTCTTCACGGGACTGCAGTTGCTGGCAGACTGCAACACAAGAAACCAGTCTGGGCCCACCACCAAAGCCCACCTCTCACGCGCTTCCTGAAAGCCAGGTGGTGCAGCACGCTGCCTGAGCACACTGCAATGCTGTCTTACAAGTCAGCTCAACTGGGTTAGCATTTTGCCACACCACTTGAGTACACCCATGCTGTGCTTCCTACTATCCAGAATAATTGGCTTTTTTTTTTCCCCAGGGCATACCAGCTCTTCGATTATTCCGGATAACAGAAACAGTTACAAGGGCAAACTGTCTTTGTCTTTTTAAACGGTGTTCTTCCTCCCTTCCTGACTTCCATATCTCATAGTTGTCAGATGTACCAGGTATGTTTATTTTTCCACCTCCTCATCCAAAATCATGTGTGTCATGCACTGAGTAGGTGCGTTATCGGTTCCCAACAGCATCATCACTGCTACACCTGATACTGCCTGTTAGGAATTCAGCATATCACTGCTAGCAAAGGACCTACTTGTCTGAACTGGCTCACATGCACGCAGAGTTGGCCTGTTAGTTTGCTGGAGAGGTTTGCTTTCATACATCTGCTTCTTATAACGTGACTTTTCAAGAACCTCTCTGCCTATGCATGTGATTTTTTAAAAGAGTACTGAACAGGAGAAGCAGAAGGGAAGATTTATACCAGGAACCTCTTAAAGTGTTTCTTTAATATTTTGTATCCTAGTTTATGTAAGAACTCAACTGCAGTGCTCAAAGTCATGAGACATCTCCTTAAAAGACACATGGACAAGGTCAAGGACTTCACTACGCAGGCCCAGCTACTCAAACATTATTTACGAGAAAGTCTAACTTCAACAGAAGCAGTCAAACTTACAAAGAATGCCTGAAGTTGAATCTGTGGTAAAGAACTGGTAAGTTTTGAATATTCCTTGGATGAAGATAATATTCACCTCACTGAACTACAGAGCCAGAATATGCAAACTTTTCTGTGTAGCCAGGTATCATCGTATAGCATCTACTGACACCCACAGTACAGAGATGATCCATAAAGTTTGCTCGAGGTAAGTAATACAGAAATACTTTCTGCTTGCTAATAACTTCGAAAAATATTGTTTGCTCAGCAGAGTAGGAGTTTATTAGCAGAAATAAAATTTGGCCATCAACCAAGCAAAGATCCAAGTACCAAAAAGAGCCAAAGGCTCTATGTCTAGATCTAAATAATGCAACAACAAGCTTACCCTGAATGAAGAATAGTAACAATCAGGACAGCTACGGTATGTAAGTTGACTTCAGAAAAGTTTAGCTGAGCTAAACTTACTCTGTTAAGCCAGTAGCAGTATGTCGGGGCCTCCCTTTAATACAAAACTAAAATGCATTCAGATTAAACAAACCCGACAGTATTCTTGGTGTAGAAATCTGGAAATGCGGCTACTCAGTAATCTGCACAAACAGAAACATAGCTGAACTCCTTTTATTGATGAAAGTAAAATACTCAAGTTTTTCATTTACACACTAGCACTCAAAATTCTGTTCATGCATGCAGCCAAAGATTTTCCCAAATAAATGTTATTAAAAAGTTGTGCTAAAAGGAAGCCACAGTGTCTTCCTCTCATGTTTCCTAGAAAGAGTACATCAGTATACTGCTAAATGGCATTGGTCTACCAAAGTTGTCATCTCTTCTGCCCCATTTTGTCATATTAAATATTTGGAATATTAAACACTAACTTGATTTTAACAAGCACACAGGCTTTTAATTTGAATTATAAGCTGTCTTCTCTTAAGCATATACACATCTGGGACATAACATAAGATAGAATTGATAATAGGGTCAATCAAAGTTCCGTGAGTTTTTACAGCAAGAGGAATAACGTACAATGAAAAATGCCTCAAACTTAATATCCTAATTAAATTATTCTACACAATGAGGGTCAAAGACCAATTTAAAATGCATATTTAGCAAACAGCTTGAAAATATCCTAATCAGGCCAGTCTCCCTATAGTTTAAAAAAGAATTTTGTTTTCATCAAGAGATGGGAAACGCAGCCTAGAAACATTGAGAAGGCAGGACGCAAGAAGAGGAAAAGGAATTAATGAAGAATCAGTCAAAAAGAGATATATCAAATTAATAATCAATGTCCTACAAAGCCTATGTACTGCATCAAATAAAATACAAGGATTCTTGAGTTATTTCTCTCATTTAGCCCTCTAATGACAATACAGACTATTAAATTAATCTTTTAAAGTTTCCACAATCTGTTGGAATGATATTATATAGTCCACTGTTATTTATTTTAGTTTATTCTAAAATGAGCAAAAGAATTCAAAGAACATGAACAATAATCTCCTCCTCCAATCACCTATCACCCCTCATTAGGTTAACATTACGTGATGGAGCAAAAAGTTTATAACCAACTGCAACAGCTGCCATGAGAGCCACTGGTTACTCTCTTATCTCTTTCAGAAAAGAATTAAATGCAATTTCAAAAATTAACTAACCCAAAGAATTTACAAGAACCAAAATCATAGAATCATAGAATGGTTAGAGTTGGAAAGGATCTTCAAAGGTCACCTAGTCCAACCCCCCTGCAAGGAGCAGGGACATCTCCAACCAGATCGGGTTGCTCAGAGCCCTGTCCAGCCTGGCCTTGAACGTTTCCAGGGATGGGGCCTCCACCACCTCTCTGGGCAACCTGTTCCAAATGAGTTAATTACTTAGGTTCTTCTGAAACTTCTTAAGTTTCACAATCAAAAATTAGTTTTTTAAAAAGGTGAGTAGGCCAAACTCAGACTTGCTTCTAGAAAACGAGGCACAAGAGTGTCTCTGTTTAAACACATAAGCAGCCCAGTAAAAATCACATTACCAAAATCTAGTAGAGCTCTGGGATAATTTCTTGTTTGTTTGTTTTGCCATTGCTAAAGAGGGGAATTCTGCAAAAAGGAGTGAAAACAAGGCAGCAGTGAAAACAAGGCAAAAAGAATACAGTAACCTCTGACATTCTTATTACTGCATCGATGCCTGAAGATGCTAAAAGCCTTATCTACTAGAAATATAATCAACAACTGGGTCACTTTTAAAAATAAGCTGATGCACATGGCTAAAAAGAGCCTAGTATGATTAAGTTTTACCAAGTGGTATTGTGATATGGGTTGAACCGTGTGGACTTTATGGACATTAAGAAGTCTGACAGAAACGGTACACCAGGCTACAGGAGCCTTCAGTCTGACTTGGCACAATGACCGTTATCGCTGTTGAATCAAGGGTCCGGTTATTTTCTCTCAGGTGTCTGACACAGGTCCACCTTTATCCACCATCTGCACCCCAACAACTGTTTGTCACTGCCCTTCTGTCAGAGGTTAATGCTCCCAAGACCCCATGGCAGAACACAATACGGACGCACACCTACACTTCCCTCATGCAGCATCAGGCAGCTGGGTTTGCTGGTTTAGGCATTAACTGCCTAAAACATCAGATTTTGCACATCAGTGACTGAATCCTACATACACGCTGCTACTGTAGCAAACGCTTCTGCTGCAAGGGCAGCAAAAGTCTGAGGGCACAGGGACATCTTAAACTGCCACAGATGCGCACTAGGTGAGCATACGCCCACTGCCACCTAAATCCCTGCCTCTACTAGAGTTTGCAAGTGAACCTGTATCAGCCAAGCATTACTGCGAAAAATTACTTTAGGTCAACAGGTGAGTTCAGTAGGAGTGTATGTTTTACCAGTTTCTCGGGAGAAAAAAATTTTAAAAAGGTAAAACATTTACTTTTTGTAGAATGGCACCTTCTCTAGCTTTTTATCCTAGCACAAATATGTTTCTTATTACTACAATTTTCCACTCATCCTTCCGATGGACCTATCTTAGAAAAACTTTTAAATACCAACCATGACTTTCCACCCATTCAGCCAAACAAGGAAACTTTTCAACCCACCTTCTTTCTCACAGAAGGCACATGCCACTAGATTATACACAGGCACACACCACTAAAAGGTTGGTTTTCTACAGTACCTATCACCAGGGGGAAAAAAATTTAAAAATCAGGAGCTGCAAATCAAGTGTAGTGTTATCACATCCATCTGCAAAAATAGTCCCCTCCTCATTTGGATGCCTCAAACAGAATGCAGCTACAACGAACACTCCTTCTTAAATGCCAGACTTATTCCTCCGTAGCTGGAGGGTGCTTTCACACTCAGATTTGGATTTTGTGTGAAGCACAAGTTAGTCAGCAAAGATTTGACTATCATTGTCCCAGCCTGCTCTGAAGCCTGTAGTGCCAAAGTCCACACCACAGCCAGTTCAGCTCTTCACCGTTGTTTCTTAAGGCAGCAGATTGTTTGTCCTGTAAACAAGCTCCGAAGCAACCCTCAGCACCTGGTGAAGCCTGCTCAGAAAGCACTGGGATATGAAATGGTTTACAGATGGTGTATGTAAAAATAAAGTTAAGCAGAGCTGGGAGCGCATCAGTCCTTAAATTTATCTTAGCAATAAACTGGTTTAAAGAATAACTTTTCACATTAAAAAAAAAAAAGAGTATTTCTCTTCTCTGATACATATCTAGGCATGTAGATCTCTATGTATGTATGTAGATACATATATACACATACACAGAGCCGGGGAGACGGCCCCGGGACAGCCGTTACGGGACAGGGCCGCTCGCCCAGGCACAACCCCCCGGCGCCGGCCGCAGCACGCACCCAAACCGGTGAACTGGAGCCCCGTGAAGCGGGAGCCCCCTCCACCCACCCCCTCCCCAGAGCAACGGCTCCTCCCGCTCCGGTACCTCTGGGGCGCGGCTCCTCGCCCGCAGTCACGTAACGGGAGAGGCGGTAAAGCCCGAGTTTAAAAGTCAAGCCGAGACCAGGCCGCCTGTGCGGGGAAGGGGGAGGCGGCGGGAGCGGCCTCACACACTCCCTTCCTCCCTCTCTCCCTCCCTCCCTCCGCACCCCACCCCGGGACCGGTACTCACAGAGCCCGTTGGAGCCGGTGCTAGTAAACATGGCGCCGGCCCGGCCTCAGCCGCGGCGGGCGCCGCTGCCGGAACCACCACCAACCCCCCCCCCCAACACCCCCCCCCCGCCCGCCCCTTCACAACCCCAGAGGCCGGGCAGACCCCGAGGAACCGCGGCGGCCCCGGGGACGGCGGCCGCGATGGGTCAAACGCCGCCGTCAGCCGAGCGCGGGGCGCCCCCTGCTGGGCCCGCCGGGTGGGGGGGGGGCGGGGAGGCGAGGAGGGGGGGCGGCGGGGCCCCGCCGCCCCCCCTCCTCGCCTCCCCACCCCCCCCCCACCCGGCGGGCTAGCTGCCGGGAAGCGGGGTCGCCACCAACTCGCCCTAGGCCTACGCTATACGAGCCCCTATAGACTGGGGCAGCTCTGGTTAACGGCTGCTGCCGGAGGGCGCCATCGCTGCTCGCAGGGCCCCGAGGCGGCAGGGAAGGGCGCTTCCCAGCTGGGGTGTAGCTAGGGCAGGGGTAAACCATAGGTTAGTCTGCTTTTATTACATATGATTGCCTCTATCTTCATAAATATCATTTAAATTTGAAATGTGTAGGTGCCTTGGGAAAGCCTGACTCCTCACTCTTCGGGAAACGGCAGCACCTGAGGCTCACCCTGGTTTTGGGAGGCCGCAAGGGAAGTGCCTGCTTTATTGGGGGTAAGCTCTCGTTACAGCTATCGGAGATGTAGGCAGTCAGTTCGAGAGCTTTCCAGACGATCAAATGAAGGTGTTTACTTAATTAATTGCTCCCTGGGCTCCGTTGACTGTATCCAACAGATCACTGCTAGCTGTGAGGCTAAGTTAGACACCAAGCTCTTACATCATAGAATCATAGAATAGTTAGGGTTGGAAGGGACCTTTAAAGGCCATCCAGTCCCAACCCCCCTGCAAGGAGCAGGGACATCTCCAACCAGATCAGGTTGCTCAAAGCCCCGTCCAACCTGGCCTTGAATGTCTCCAAGGATGGGGCATCTACCACCTTTCTGGGCAACCTGTTCCAGTGTTCCATCACCCTCAGTGTAAATAATTTTTCCTAATATCTAATCTAAATCTACCTCCCTCTATTTTAAAACCATTACCTCTTGCCCTGTCACAACAGGCCCTACTGAAGAGTTTCTCCCCATCTTTCCTGTAGGCCCCATTGAGGTACTGGAAGACCGCTATAAGGTCTCCCTGGAGCCTTCTCTTCTCCAGGCTGAACAGCCCCAGCTCTCTCAGCCTGTCGTCACAGGAGAGGTGCTCCAGCCCTTTTATCATCTCTGTGGCCCTCCTCTGGACCTTCTCCAACTGGTCCATGTCCTTCTTATGTTGGGGACTCCAGAATGTGCCCACCAGCATGGCAGACACCTAATATAAAGTAAGCCAAATTCCTAATTCCATACAGATGTGGTATAATAAGGCTGAAATTACTCAGGCACCAAATTTCAGTGACATTTTTAAGTCCACGTGGAAATCAGAGGTTACTGAAGTCAGTCGTGCTAGGCATTTAAAAGGTGGTGATGCTCTGCTCTGCATCACAGATATGAATGTCAGGAAAAAACAGAACAAGGTTTGTGTACTGTGTGTTTGTGGACTCGGCAGAACTGAGGGCCTTGAAGTCACATTTAGCATCCCGCAGTACAAGACTGAGAACATATGTCACTCAGGAACTGGAAAATGTGACTTGTCAGCTAGGTAACAACTTTTAAACAGGTAATAAGTAGTAGAAGCTTTTTAGGTCAAAAACTTTTTGGATTCCATAAACTTTTCTTACATACCACCAAACATGAATATGCCTTTTAATAATTACATTCAAATGCAACTATTAAATATCACTTGTAAATGTGAAGATCCTGAATCTTTGTAAACAAAATCTCTTAACACTGCCAAGGGGACATAAAAAAAGACCTTATTCTTGGATCCACAGACTTAAGCAAAGTTCAGCATATCAGTATGTAATTTTAAAATGTCCAGCTCCCAGCACTAGTTTCAGATTTCTCTGTTTCACTTGTCCTCTCTGTACAGGGCCTGCAGTCAGGAATGGGATTCCCACTCAGCTCACAGGGCAGGAGCTATGTCTAAACTAGTCAGAAGGACGAACCAAAACGATGGTGCATCAAAAATCCTGACTCTCTCCCAGGCTGAGGTCTTTCCTCAGTAAAGAATCTGAACTGGATTCACAGCACGAAACCCATCAGGTACATTGCGTCTTTGGCTACAGACAACTGGCTTACTTTTTGCTGTTAAAGCACAGCTGGAAGATGTGATTTGCTACAGAGATTCTCCTTCTTTCTTTCAAATGCAAATGGCTCTGGCTGCTGTATGTTACATACGCAAACTCTTTCATGCCAGTATGATGCTGAATGCGCATAATTGTACATAAATCACTGGCAGCCCTCATTTCTAAGGAAAGCGAAGGTAAATAATGGGGTGCAAAGCCAGCAAAGCTTGTGATAGTTCCAGTGTGAAACCTCCCTGGGAAAAGCTTGGGAAGCTTTAGGCATCTAATGAGGTACTCGTGGATTAATTAATCACCATTTTTTACTAACCTCCACTTAAAGTAATTAAGCCTTTTTGTGGATCTGGCTTTCATATAGGTGAGGATAAAACCTGAAAACTTTTACAGCATTGCCTGTGTAATAGGCTTAGGATTGCGGTTGTAGTGCTGAAGATAAAGCTTGCTTTTATTTCTTTGCACAGTCACACAGAATAGAGTGACAGAACAATCATTACTTCAAAGGTTTACAGTCCCAATAGCCAAGAGCTAGGGTTCTTCTGTTTTAGAAGCTCAGTTTTTAAGATTTCGCTAGATTGATGACCTACGAGGTAATCATATTAGAGGGATTCTTCTCTGCCACATTGAGTGCTGGAATTGGATTGAAGACGGAATCATTGAACGTACTAGAGACTTACGCGTGTGTTTTGCTGAAGAAGGATGCACTGGGGCAAATATTTAAGAATTAGTTTGAAAGCAGTTCTGTGGACTTGTTATCACTGACAGATAGAGCAAAACTGAATGAGTAGTGATAGTTGGCAAACCTCTCCCAAGAACATATTAAAATATTCACAGATTTGTCAATACTGCTGAGATACAGGGAGCTGGCCCTAAATTTATTTGTCACTATCTTAGTTAAGCCTACAAATATACTACGGAGTCTCTGAAAAATCTAGTGATATCCCTGGTTTCAAAAAAGATTTATTAAGTCATTTTTTTCTGGGATTAGATCAGATGAGATCCAGTACGACTTTCTGAAAAAACTACATACCCTGTGCTAATAATAGTAGTTTTGCGTACTGATTGAACGGTAGAGGAGATGTAGCTTTTGCCCTCAGATACAGTGCCAAGCAGAGAGGTTTTTTATCCCAACACAGTCAGTGTCAGCTGGTAGCTTGTCATAAGGATTACACAAATGATTTGTATTATTTAAATATACAGTGCTGTCCACTTTGGAGTTAAATGAAATCATCAGTCCTCACGCTTGCCTTGGAACATATCCCAGAATAGGAAGGCGAGCACTTATCTACTAATCTACTCAGAACAAGCTTAGAAGGCTTTGACACTGCTCAAATGTCAGCTTAAATATCTCCATTTGTTTATTACATCTAGTTAGTGGGGTCAATTTGGTATGTTCTAGTTAGTGGGGTCATTTGGTATGTTACATTTCCTGCTCAAGAGAAAATCCCAGGAGACTGAAATTTATATTTCTAACTATTTTCTAACATGATTAGGTTGCTTTCTTCTCTGAATTTGTGATGTTTTTAAACCAATTCTTAATTACTAATTAATCTCTAACAGTCAGATGCTCCCCTATCTTATAGAGTGAAGGATAGCAGCAGAGTAAAACAGGGTGGAAATGTAACACCTCGCTCAGGAATTTTCTGTCTTAACTCAGTGCAGGTTACTGATTCTGTAGGTTAGTGGCAGGTAGTCTACGTCTCCTTGATGTCTGGGGTTTCCGTGGCATTCATAGTAGCACCTGCAGTTACTACAATTACCTGAAATATTAGCAGATACCTGAAAAGAGGTTAATGTTAAATTTAATGATTTCAATAACTTCTCCCTACTGTTTCAACCCTTGTCTTCTGTTACAGAAGACTGTAAAGAAGTAAGCTGTGCACCATACATACCCTACAGAGGAGACTTCCGTGGAAGCACCGCCTGCTGCTAACATCTTGCGTGGAAACAGGAGGAAGGGCAGAAGGTAGAGATTCACTGGGTGTAAATCAGACTGATTGGTCCTGTGCCTTTCCAAAATGCGAGAATTTCTCTCATTCCCTCAGAAGTGAATAAAGCTTTGCACCGCAGCAGACCTGCCGTCCTCTTAAACTGTAGTGCGTTCATTTTCTTACAGGGATTTTTGGTTTTTTTACTATAGCTGGAAGATACAGAACATTTTCCAAATTAGTTCTTTCCATGTAGAGCTGGTAAGCCTACAGATAATCTGAGGAGCCTCAGAGTGGCTAAAGAAGGAACTTTTCAATGTTTCTTAAGTTCTAAAGAATTATGCAAAGGCAGGCATCCAGTGGAAAAAAATGGCAAGAATATTTATTTTTATCTGGATTTTTTTGCAATTGATTTTACATCATACTATTATAAAAAATGTAAAGACTACTCAAAAGTTTTCCTTTCTAGCCATTTCAATGAGTTTTTTTTCAAAACTTTGAACACCATATTAAACCTGAGCTCCTTATCAGTGTCTAGTAATACAAATATGTGAGTAACTATTGCTTCAGTAACTCAAATGTAATTCAAACAGCACTGTCTTGTTTTTCAGCTAGAACCCCAGAATGGGAGGCAATCACAGTACAGAGTGTTTAAGGGTGTGGCTTATCTGGATTTGAGCTAAGTCACCAGCTGGTGGCCACCAGCAGCTACAAGCTCCCTCTCTTTGCATTGCTCACCTCTGTCCCCAGCCAGGGCCTTTTGATGCCTGTTTCATTGCCGGATCACTCTCAGCCTTAACCACCGTCCAACAACAGTCTCTATTTTGTCCCAGCAAGTCACCAGAAACGTGCTGCATCTGCCACCTTCTGGATTCATGCCGTGTCCCTCAAATGGGGGTGAAAGGATAACAACGGTGCAGTGCATCCTGCGGAGATGCATGAAGGAAGCACGAGAAAAAAAAATGCTTGCCTGGACCTCTGGAGGCATCCTTGCTTTCGTCTTCGCATTGTATATTTGTGGACTGAACTTGCACACCCACAGTTTTACACTGAAAATCTTAACCATCGCTTCCCTTTTAACAGTCAACCACGTGATCCTAAGCACTGACACCACGTACACCTAGATGTTGGCATCTCTGTGCTCAGGGGCAGCACCAAGCACTTGATCAGCAGCTTTGTCTCTAACACATCAGTAAAACACTCCCTCAAAGTCGTCCTCCTTAAATTCTCTGTCACAAAAGCCAGGCTATGTATTTCAATGAAGGCTGGGATCCTGTGAAAAACAAGACCATATGGTAGCATAACCAGGAACTAGATCCTAATGCAAACATATTAGGAAAACAAGTTTAAGACAGACAAATTAATTCTGGTATTTCTGAATTTTGATCTCACTTTTTATGTTTAATGTTCTATGTTCATATTCCATTTGACTTAGGTGAGACCTCATTCTTCTGAGTCCTAAAAATATACTGGTTCAGCTACCTTTGGCTGAGCAGCTGTCACTAGATTTTAGATCGCTCATCTGAAGGGCATTAATTTACTACAAGGTAAATTGCAAAACATCAGTAAGCATCAATAAAGCGATGAGATTTAAGCATAGTGCACAGAAGACCCAATTAAGGAAACCATTAGGACGGCAAAATATTATGTATAGCGCTGCATAACGCAACATACTTTGCATATCTGTACTCTTTTATGCATACTAGAGATCAAGCAGTCGCCATCTATTTCAGACTGAATTTATGTCAAAGAGTACCTTTGTGATCTGGAGTATATGCTAAATTACCCATGATAACTATCAGCAGTAGCAAAAATTGTAAGCCTTTAAAATGCAGAAAATGAGCTGCACTGTTCCATATAGATATGGCTGTGCTGAAACTGCCTGTTCTGAAAATTAGATTTTAGAAGATATTTATAGGGGTATACAAAGGATTTTTTCTCCCTGATACCTCTCCATATTTCTCAGATATCCTCCTCCTCTTGCCTCATATCCGTATTGTAGTCCTATCTGTGTGTCTCCATACAGTGCAAAGGTTATTAAACGCCCGTGTTTACACTCTTGAGGCAAATCTGTGTTTAAGGGAATACGTGGCCACCTACATCATGATGTTATCGGGCCTGTAGCGTAACACTGCTAAAAGAGTAAAAAAATTATAAAGCTTCAAGCAGTTCTTCTCCCCAGATGTCGTTACCTTATTTGTGTTTGATTTATTTATGTTTGAGCATGAGGGAATCGTCTTGTCTTTTTTTCCCCTAGCTCTAGCCTTACCAAAGGATGTTTGTGTTCTTACCATTTTATTGAAATGCGACGATCCCTCAAAAGAACTTGTACAAAGTTAAAGGATGTTCACCCCGGAAAAGTACTTGCATGGTATTTGCAATAGAAGTATGTAGGCTTCCAGGAAATAAGCATTCCCAGGGTTTCTTTTTTCCTCTTAAAAAGTTGGTAATGGCAAAGTTAGGCACCAAAAATCTTTATCATCGAAAGTGTAAAATTTTGCCCAGCTGTGGCCTTTAAATTGCAATCAGAAAACTAATCTGCTCTTCATTACCAGAAGGATAAACTGTTGTAAAAAAAAAGTCACTGTATCAATGAATCACATTTAAATACAGCACAGCTATTAGAAAAACAAAACAGATAGTTTATTACAATTGTCCTTGATCCTACACAATACTTCTTCCAGCATGGGCCATTTTGTGTTTGCTGCTACAAGCACTGTTACACTAGGGAAGTTTCTAAAACTGAGGATTAGATCTAGTCTAAAACTGAAATATAAAACTAATTAAATGCAAAAGCCAGCGTTCTTACTGTTCCTTTAGTTCCCTTCTCTGCACGTAGGAAGTATTTCTTGTTTTTCTTCCTGAATGCAATTTACTATACTTCAATATTTTTTAAAATATCTAGAGTACCTTATAAATTGGGGTCAGGGCCACTATAAAAATCCATGTACGTGGGGCCGGTCATAGCAGAAAGCAGCACCCACAGCAAAGAAATCTTTCCTGGCACGAAGATGATGTTCTGGACTTGCACTCAGCTGCCATTTTGGGCTCTTCCTCTCACCACCTAGGAGGTGGGATGGTGCCATTTTCTGTTCAGCTGGCACAACGGCGAGGGTGTTTTTCCACTGAGCTCCCAGCACAGGCTTGACCGGAGTGTTAAACCAGAGAAATGAGCATCGACATTTTCTACCATCGTAATTTTTGAAGTAAACCCCAAAACTGAAGCTGAAGCTTCCAGGAAATCTTTGCATGCTGCTTTCAACCTACCCGACCAGCCTGAACTCCATGCCCTCATGCTCTCGGGTGGCTCGGTGGCTCCTCTCCAGCAAATGCGCCTGCGCCCGGGGGAAATGAGACAGCAAGTAGGAATTTATTGGAATAGGAGGACCTGGAAGGCCTTATTTGAAGGGGTGTAAAACACAACATTAATCTTTTCTATTACTACAGGCATGTGCTGCAGCTCTTGCCACAGACTCCTGTGAGGACACAGGCAACCAGCCAGGCTGGGTGGCTAGACTTCGGTGGTGTCTTACCTGCTCATCTGGCAGTTGCAGTAAAGGTTGCTTTAAGACCATTTTTGGCGTGTTAATCATGTCAAGAAATAACAATCGAATACTAAATCAGCTCATACTAAAACTCAAGTTGATTGTTTTGTCCCTACTGTAACCTAAGTTAGCAAGCGGGAGTTTTCAAGTGGGAGAAAAATAAACCACCAAAGTCAATAAGCTCATTTGTACACATAAAACATGCATTTGCTGCAACATTTGTTCCTTAAGTACATATTTGGTCTCTGAGTTTATGTACTGGTAAGTATGTATTTACAGCACAAGTCACGTCACACAGGCGACAAAAGAGCATTAGTGCAAACATTGGCTTAATCCATGAACACCGGACAGAACATTACTGTTGATTAATTTTATATGTGAATGGATATTGAGAATAAAGTATTTTCAGCCATTTTCCTACAGCTTTGATTCCAGATTTCAGTGCGGTTAGTCCTTCCACAACAGCATGGTTGGAGTCTCAATAATAAGTGATTTGAACGTATTATCCAGTCGATGTGAGTGAGAACTGATAAGTTTGTATATACAGGAGAAGCAGGTTGCAGGCTGAATTCAACATCAGTGATCTTGCTGGCAACACGTACATTTGGAAGCAAAAATTAAGCCTTTGTATCCTAGGCTGCATTTTGATGTCATACAAACCCCAGAAATTCTGCTTACTTGTAGGTAAGCTGTTTTCATCTGAAGGTTTTTATGGTGTAAAAAGATAGACACAATTTCCAGAAAAATCACCGATTTTGAACTTAAATACCCGCGTTCGATGTAGCACTTGCGATGGGTCAGTACGTTACACTGTCAAATAGGAAAGAAAAAAATAGCAACAAAAAAGAACACGTCTGCCCCAGACATTTTATGGCCTGATTCACAGTGCCCTGAGTTCAACAGCAAGAGTCCTGTTGTGTTTTCAGCAGGGTTTGGCTTAGATGGGTGCACTTTAAACTCCCAAACCGCAGTCAGTACAGCAGCGAGCCGGGGCAGATGGAAAGTGCCTGTCACAGCCGGGATGATTCAGGGAACAGATGGGCTCTGCCGCGCTCCCGCTTTGTTTTGAGAGGGGAGCGGGAGGATGCGTAGCTAACATCGGCCTTTGCTCCACATGGATGGCGATGGCATGAAAGAAGGTATTAAGGCGAGAACAAAAAGAGGGAGGAAGGGAGCGGTCCGAGGAGAAGGCTGGGTGGAATGTGCGGAATTAGCACGGGGTGGAGCAAGAGACGGGGGAAAAAAACAGAGGCACAGTTGGGGTTATGCAACTTGGCTGGTCTTAAACTTGCTACTGGCAGAGGAGGAATCCATAAAAAGCTCTGAGGAGGAGATGTGGCAATGGGAATTAACAAGAAAGGTAACACCAATGGGATGGAGGCCAGGTGGTCTGTGCATGGTGGAATGATCACTTTAAAAAAGAGAGAAAATATGAACGAGAAAATGAGATAAAGAAAAAATAGTAAAAGAAGAGTTGCTGAATTATCCTGAAGAATTCTGGTTGCCTTGCATGTTGTAACCGTAGAGTCTCTTTTTTCTGTAAGTTCACGCAACTAAAGGCGTTTCTGAGCTGCACTGTCTCGCTAGGGTGTCCTGTATCCTGAGCACCCTCGTGTTCCACACAATCATAGAATCATAGAATCTTAAGGTTGGAAGAGACCTCCAAGATCATCAAGTCCAACTGTCAGCCTAACACCACTGTGCCTACTAAACTATGTCCTAAGGTACAGGGCACAACAGAGGCACAAAAAGTGTCTTTCCTCTGCAAAATCTAAACATTACAGGACCTTCTGAGTGTGTGTGTGTAGGCAACACACAGCACAACCCTCCAAATAATGTACAGGTAAGGAACTTTTCTTGGGGACTGCTTGTCAATAAATACTCCGTGTACCTGCACGTACGCAACCACAATACACGCAACCATAATCTGTGAGCTAAACTAAGGAGGTGCTGGGAGGCCAGCTAAAGGGGCCAGGGTACTGCTCTAGCAGTTTAAAAAGTCATTTTGTCTAATATTGCTGCTTTCATAGTAATCAAAAGCAATGACACATGAGAAAAAGCCCCATCAGCAGTTTCAGCCTAAGAGAATGAACCCTTACCCGATCTGAGCAGCAAATGAGAAGACATCTAATTGTGCTATGATGGAACAAAGCCTAATATAATTTAACACTCGATTATAAAGACTTTGAACTGAAATTTGATGACTCACCAGTGTTTTGGTGATTACTACAAGCACTCTTAAGGAAGTTTTGAACCTCTTTTTGCAAGTAAAAGGCTAATACTTTCTAAAGCCAGGGAGGATGCAACCTACCTTCTCCCTTCTCTGAAAGAAGCTCAAGGAAGAAAATCAATTAAGTGGATCACTTCATTCCAATGGCATTGTGTAACCACCTGCGGTAAGAATTTAGGGTGAGGCCTGAGAAACACTTTATCGAGATGGAAAATTATAAAGGGTGTGTGTCTTTCATCACCTATTGTGCCTCTTCATTTTGTCTTGCTGATATAGTAACAACCAAAATGATCTTCTCAGACGTAGCCATAATTAATAAGGCATCAGCCTGGATTCAAGATAAGAGTGTTTTAGACCCTTAAGAACAGAACTGAGATCCACATGGGTAGTATGTTACTCACTGTTGAAGACCTTCAAGGATTTAATTAGAGTGGGGAAAAAAAAATCTGGTGGTCTTCCAGAGTAGACAGAGGTAAAAGTAGGCGTGCAGTATTCTCTCTTTTCCTGGGCTGTCACATCCAGCAGGAAAGCCACTATTCATGAGGAACCAACAGACAGTATCATCAAAACCCAAGTACTAATACTGACATGGCTAGACCGCAGCAATTGTGATCCCTCTGTCAGCACCCCGTCTGACTTTCCCACAGATCCGAGGAATGGAGGATATTCAAATGTATTTACAAATAACAATTTAGTCAAGCAAAAAAAAATGTAAGGAACTCTGTATTTTGGCCTGTCTATTTGAGGAGATTATTAAAAAACAGCTGTTCTTGTCTCCTACAAAGGTTTAATAACCCTACCTCCTTAAATCACAGTGTGTACAAATGGGTGTTTGGTCTTTTATTCACGACATGAGAAAAATACAGGTAGTCAATCTGCTAAATCACTTCTATGCCTGGGGATATTTGCTGACAGATGTACTGCTTTCATAACCAAACTGTTTCCTGACCCAGCAGGGATTATTTTGTCTCTGCCTTGCTGTGAGAGTACTCATGGATTGAGAACTTGATGGATTGACTCTGCACATTCCCATTGCCCAAGCATGAGGGACCTGGCTGCTATTATGGCGCTCTCACAATTTCTTTGCACAGACACCTACTCTTTAAATCAGCCATGCTGCTTTATGGTGAGAGAGGAATTTAATTCAATTACCGGTCTTAAAAGACTGTAAATGGAGGTGTGGCCTCATATGCTGTGTGACAAAAGTGCCAGGGGCCAAATGCCTCATCCACCTTCTTCCTATGTCAAGTGACCTTTTCTTAAGGCTTGTCTCCACGTGGAAAGTCTTGTGCAATAGGTATGAGACACAATTAGAGCTTAATAACTATTTAATATGTGCCCTTTGCATGGACTTCCCTGTTCTGCAAGAAAAGCTGTCCTGAGGTTTAGAGTAATCCAACACAGGATAACTTTTGCGCACAAAACACCAGCAAGAAACTTGATGCTATCACTTGGTTCACAGCATCTGTCTAGCACTTGTTTCAGGCTTTTCTTTCATGTAAACACATTTGGTGGAATTTTTCATAACTTGTGCTCACCAGCCAGCAATATATATTTCTCTCAGACACTTGTCATCAATCCTAACTAGAATGTATGCTGGAGCGGTGGATGAGCAGTCTCAAACAAATGATTTATACTCTCACTAGACCACTCATAAACAGAGGAGGACTTAAATGGTGAGTAAGAAACAATAAACTCAAAAGTGACTGAATCAAGATTGAGATGTCCATTTTAGGAAGCATTTTGAAGTTTTACATTAACCAAGAATTTGGTATTCACCAAAGAAAAAGGGATCCAGAATGCTCACTGTTTTAAAAGACTCTTCCTTAGAAGAGAAAGAGTGGACAAGCCCCAGACAGTGGGGTTTTTAATTCTGAAAGCTCAAGCACCAGGAAAAAATGCACCGTATGAAGGGGGAATGGAAGCTAACATGGATATAAGCTGGGCACTATGCTATCTGACACATTGGCTCCTAGATAGTGCTGTTGGTATTTGCAAGAATTGTGGAGAAAAGGAAAGCTGAGGTGTGTGAAGACCTGGGTGATGGCCAGTACCATCTTGCAGCCACAGGTGATAAAAAGAAACTGAGGGGCATCTCTGCTTTAGTCACAAGAACATGATGGGAACAAGGCAATGATGGTAAAAAGGCTGCTCCCCAGTGCAGGTTTACAAGTGGGAATCAAATGTCTTTTCCTTTAGGTAGGGATTTGTCCAGGTGATTCAGGGGGCTACAGCGCTCACTCACCTACTCCATCGTTACCTTCACCAATACTACCTCCATGAGAAGCCTGGCCTTACCCCAGAGAGAGACACTGGTGCTGTACTGCTCAGCTAGTTCATCTCTCTCACATGCAGCTCTGAACACCCCCCTGCCCTGTGAATGCAGTGCTCAGAAAGGGCTATTTCTGCATACTGGGTCAACAGCTCAGATGGCTATATGGGAATTTCTCCTTGTCTGTAAACCCCGTGACTAGGTTACGTGCTGACGCTACTTATTTCCTTTTCTGTTTTGACCCTTCCTTGCTTAGATAAGTACTCAAAAATTAGGTAAATGCAGAAGTTTCATTCTCCTTTCACATTCAGGTGAATTCAGATTCAGTTTTTTAATATAAATATATATATATACACACACATGTATGTATTTTGCTCATCATGACTGACAGCCCTGGAGCACAGAATTATTTCTCAGGAGTACATGTACGAACAGGCTGGCAGCAGTGTGTGTTTCAGTACCTGCCTTTACCATTCGGCCTCAGCACTGGAGAGGCTGCAAGATGAAAAAGTAGTCCAGATATATTACAGCATCTTATAATTTTATTATGAGACTGACTATATTTTGTGGTCTTCTTTTAACCCTAGAGACTGAAATCCAGAGATTTCCTGAGAATCTCTGCTTTGATTTTTCCAAAGGAAAAGCTTTGAGGTGTTGACATTGCAAAGAAAGATCTAAAAACTTTGATGCAAGTTTGCCACAGAGATTCAGAGGGAAAGCAACAAAAATAATGAAGGACACTTTATTATTCAGGGGCGGTGACTCATGTGTATTGGGAAATGCAGTTTGCAGTATTGTGTACCAAAAAACCCCAATTATAAAGCATTATGACTCTTTATTTTGTGATATGCTCTGCTCTCTGGTCCAGACCAGCTATGCAAAGGATAGAGCAACGGCACTGTTGTGTTTTCTTGAACTTCTTGGGCAAACCTACCAGTCATCTTAAAACTCAGCTAGCCAGCATGGCTCTTCTTTGGGGAGATCCGAAGGGGTCAGAGGCAGCAGGACAGAAAGTAACTGATTTTAAGAAATGGATTGTGCCTGTATACACTGAAAATAGTTGAAAGCATACAGAAACTCTCTGCTTAGACTTTATGTTCACATCTCTAGCTATTCTGGGGAGTATCATCTAGCCATTCTCTTGGTGTGCACAGCTGACATCCCTATTGCTATTTGCCCATTCTTTGACGGAGATAGAGAGGCAAGAGCTCTTCGTAAACAATGAAGCAATTAGAGTTGGATAAAATGTCAAAAGGATGAGGTCTTTTTAAACAAACCTACCAACCCCAGATGATAAAATATTGCATGACTGGAATGGACAGCAGAATTGTTCAATGACACGGAGAATGAAACAATACAACAAATATAACAAAACTGGCCAACAGTTTCCTTAAAGTGTAAGCAAGATTGCTTTCCACACAGCCATTCTCTCTCCCTCTGTCAAGATGAATATCAGAGTTGAAAATCTCACAAGTTTTGTGGTTATAAGAAAATTTGATGCAGTTTTTTAGATAGATTAAGTCCATCCATTCATTCCCTTGAACAAAAAGCAGTTTGTTGCAGTTGAGGATCTGTCTGCTTCCTCCTCCACAAATGAGTACAGGTACAGCTTCCTCTTGCCATTTTATACAGAAGGATCTCACTTACAAAATGTATGAGTTTCTTTCAGCTGTGTTAAAGTTCATCTTGTTTAAGCATGCAGTTCTCTTGCCTGAACACAACATATGCAGCTATAATTTTTTTTTTTTGTGACTAATTTGCCCTCATAGCTGTGGGCGATTAAATGGCTTTGCCATATTTGGTTGGCAGAGAGGTAAGCACTTTTACATAGCAATTGGGCTTTGGGTTTTTTTTTTTGTCTAGCCTTGTTAAAAGCTAAATTAACACCTTTCTTGGAGCTAACTTAATGAACACACAAATGAAAAACTTCTCTGAGTTGTTTTGTAAAGCACAGCTAATTAATACAGTGAAGTACAACTGAGTTAAGTAGGAGAATCACAGCTCATAAATAAAGATAAGAAAATTATAAGAGGTGTGACTGATATGTATATAATTACCTGCTTGGGAGGCAGCCTGATCTGGAAGAACCAGAAGAGACCTGGGAGGCAGGAAATCCTGTGTCATAATCCTCATTCCACTCATGCTGCTGTAGCAAAGTTGCCTTGTTTCTCTTTCCCCAAAAGGTAGTCACTCAATGAGAGTCACGTAAGGATTCATTAATAGAATAGACAAAGCACCTGAAACACCTAAAGTGTGATTTACGTACTTGTGAATATTACATGGAACAGATATTGTCCCAAATTAGAATTTTCTTGCACCATTCTCCGTATCCCGTTCAGAAGTGAGGAAACAGAGACTCATCACTTCTCAGTGGTTGCTCCTTGAAAGTTAACCAAATCTGATTTTATTTACTTTAAACTAATGGATTAGAAAGCAGATTGCTAGAAGGGAATTATCACAGTAAGGTGCATGATCCTGAAGAGAGTGCTGCCAAAGGGCAGCACAGAATCAAGATTTTGTGTCTCCTTCAGTCAGGAACAAGAAATCAGTGTCAATCCTAAACAAACAAACAAAAAAAATTCTCAGTTATTGTCAATTAATAACCGATAAATTTGATGTTATAACTCCACGTTAATCCAGAAATTTACTCAAAAGCAATGTTTATTAAAGGATCTCAGTTCCTATTTTGTAACATCTCACTCCTACAATAGACAGAGGAAAAGAAATCTGAAGATGGGGAAATCCGAGAGGAAGTAAACTGGAGGTTGAGTCAACACTGTAACCTTGCAATCAGGGGGCAGATGTAAAATCCTGAAATACACACATCTGCTCCAGTGAGGTTTGCTGATTCAGATCCAGATGCATTTAGAGAGATGAGGGAGATTCCAGTCATCTCCATGCTGTTCCTCAATATTCAGGCCCTCCTGTGTGTGAGGTGTCTTACAAGGACAGATGGAACATTTGTGTTTTCCCATGTTATACAGCGACTGCCAAACTGTAATACTAGCTTGTTTATATTGTCTCATTTAGTAACATATAAGCTGTACATTTGAAGTTATTTACCCATCTTGACTCTGAGCAAATCACCTTACTAACTTGTTAGGGTTTAGCCGTGGGTCTGGTAAGAGGATTCCTGCGTGAGTTCCTCCCAGGCTATTGCCACCAGTGCGTGGGCTTTTAGGGCACAGGAAGAGGAGGAAACCCTTTTCAGGTTCCTCCTAGCATAGTCTGTAAATCCTTTCTCTTTTCAGTGTATTTAATTTGAGAAAGATTCTTACCTTCACTCAATTACTTTAATTAATTTAGGCCAAGTCACCTCACATACATGCTAGACCATGGCACCGTGGTTTTTCTTGCTTCTATACCTCTGTAACACCCATTCACAAAGAAATCTTGAATTTCCTGTTGAGGTGGATAACTGCACCCTTATAAGGCTGAGAAACAAATAGATTGACCTCTTTCATACTTTTCTGTTCTGAGTCATCGCTGAGCAAACAAACACTATTGTGAAGAAAAGAAGCTAAGAAAAGGTCCGAGCGGGACAGTGGAGCTGCACGTTGGTCCACTAGTGCTGAAAACGTCAGGAAACGTAGAAGATAAGTGGGGACGGTTTTGACCGTCATCTGGGAGGAGAAATCAGAGAGGTGCCAGTAAAAAGTCAGGCTAATGAAAGGTGTTTTGCCTTTTTGTTACAAAAGATATTTTGCCTGGGTGCTTGGAAGATAATAACTATAACAATACTACAACCGCAGCAAAATAGAAACCACCCAGGTCATGGTTTTGTTTCTGGCAAGAAGATGAAGCACTTAATACCTTTGATCGTGTTTCATGAAACCAGGCAGATGAATTATGAAAGAGTATTATGGAATGTGAAAATGTAAAAGTGAATTGAAGTATGTAAGAAAGCTGTTTTCATTAGAAGGCAGGTAAAGAGGTAAAGCATTGGAGAAGGTTGATTGACCTAGGGCTGACTCTTTTGAATAGTTGACTCGGATGAGACAACACTATTTGGATCTGGAACATAAGATTCAGAGCTAGAAAGCTGGAAGACTTTGGTTAACTGTTAACACAACAGCTAGAATTTCTGAAACAGAGGACGTTACCTAGCCCAGCTGGAACGTACAAGAGGAAGGACAATAGCCTCGCACAGATGCCAACACAGAGATTTCAGAGTTCTCCAACAGAAAAGCCCAGAAGCAGAAAGACAAGCATGGATCAAATTTCAAATCCTTTGGAAAAAAAAAAAAAAAAAGAAGAATAAATTAAGGAGCTATACACATTGTCACAAACAACATGAGCCAACACAATGTCTGGCATGGGGATAGTGGTATAAGATCCGCACAGGATTACATCACTCTGCAAGAGCTTGCCAGCGGTAGCAGGTTGTGCACTGCAAGCTCTGCGGGATGACAGCAGCCCCACCAGCTCAGAGGAATGCTTTGTGCAGGCATCGGCTGTACAGCGCGCCAGGGGAACGAACGAGCGAGCGGAGCAAGGGAGGAAAGAAGGAAGCATTGTTCGGAGAACAAATGGGATATTTGCGCTCAGGTGTGCAAGCCAACGTGATGCCAAAGGCCGTGACCCTGGTACAGGGGAAAATCTACACCAGTAAAAGGCCAGCAGGAGACAAAAATCTGTTCTCACTCTGGCTAGCTGATAGTCAGTAACAGAGGTGCACTACCTTAAGGAGATTGACCTGGCAGAGACTGAGGCAGGACTATGGAACGGCTGCAGGGACTCTGAAGTCCCTATCTGAGCAACAAGGACCGCAAACACTGAAATGCTTCAGGCAGGAGCCTACTGGAATGTCTTGATTTTTGCTGTTCGCTCTATCTCTAGGTGAACTGGGAGCCAAGCTAGTTGAAGGGAAATGTTCAGAATCACCTTAGTGAGACTCTGGTCACAGGTCCCTAGGGAGAAGTATTTACCACTACCGGCTGCAGGTGCCCTTGCAAGCATCTGCAAAGCCGAGGGTGAGCAAGACAGCTGGCATCCAGGGACTGAATTTAAAAAAGGGTAAAACTACAGGATTACCTCTTGCAAGAGGGGAATACAGAAAAACTTGCCATGAGAAAAGTGCTTTTGTCAAGGTTGGTGAGGCCACAGAAAGAGTGGCGGGCCTAGGCCCTCAGTGTGAGACTTATCAGCCCAGGCTAGGATTGCTGCGGACTTTACAGGACCTCAGGCATTGCTCTACACAAGATGTGGCTTTTCCTGTATTTTCATAGCAGTTGGCCACTCTCAGGGACCATCAGTAAGCAGCCTCTGCTCTTCAATGGATAAACTGTACACACGCCATATCTCCAATACTGCATTCAGCCGACCTTGTGTGTGTGCACTGTGTATCTGACCCATGCAGGAGCTGCACTATGGCCACACAGAATGGCTCTCCATCCCACGGCACTCGGTTGACCAGACTTAATCTTCACCCATGCTGTGTAGGCAATCCACATACGCTAGAAGTCAGAGTAGAGGCCTTCACTATGCTGACAAAATCTTGACGAAACCCTTGAGTACAAAGCTCAGCTCACACCGTGGTCATGGTGGTGAAAAAATAAGAGGTTTTCATCCAGTTCTGGAACTTTCACTTTCCAGTGAAGGAAAGCCAAGGCTTGCCCATTGGGAAGTGTAGTACTGTGAGGGGCTGTGAAAACACAACAAATGCCACTCAGCCCACATCATGTCTCCTTTCACTAGTTCTGGACTTTTCTTTTTGGGCCTAAAGTATGCTACTAGAAGAGTCAGCTCTTAATTTCAATGAAGGCTGCCTTGCTGGTAACCATTATATCGCCTTGGAAGATAGAGAAGACACAGGGTCTCATGACAGGGTTTAAGTATGCAGTATTTCACAGTCAATCCTGCTCATCACCATTCCCAGCTGTCTTGAAGCTCCATGAAAATCACTCCCTTCCACATCTTGACTTACTTTCCTAAACTTTGCCTCACTCCAGAAAAGTAAGACTTCAAATACACGTTATAAGGGTCTTCAGTTGAGACAGAAGATAAATCACTCAAGGCTATGCCAGTACTATTCCCAGGAGGAGAGAAGGGGAAGCTTTAAGAGGTTATCTGTGATAACCTGATGCTCAGCTGAGGCATTTCATTCCTGAGCCTCAGCTCATCTTCCTGGAGCGCAGGTAGAACTCTGTGTCCAAGCTCTGCCACCAGCCTGCGTTTGCCAAGCAGGTAGGACGACTTTTGACATCCGCTTATCAGACATTACTCCTTAGCAAAGCCTCTCGTGTCAGAAGCCAGTGCTGCTTTGGGAACATCTTGCAGTCTTTACGCAGGCGACAAGCCATTAGACAACTGTGTGTTACCTCCAGGAACAGAACATTTCTGTTAACATTTCTTCTTAATGGAGAAAAAAGTAGTGGTAACGTTTTGAGAAGTGACACTCACACGAAGTTGAAAACCCCCGTTTCTTTCCGAGTGACACACATTCCTGCAGCTATGGGATCCTTTAATGTAGGGGAAGCCAAATGATGATTCAGTCTTCTCTGTGTACTCATATTGTTCAGAGTGGGAGCGCAAGCCCCTGCTGACACCCCTGGTGAGTTCACATGCACCAGAATCTGTGGGGAGAGCTTTTCTAAGACCCACAGTTATCACAAGAAAAACAAAATAACTTTTTTTTTCCCTGACCACTTCTGGATGTGAATGTGGATGTGGTCAGCCCTGGGTTGTCCTAGTGTTGCCTGAAACAAAACTATTTGTCCCACAAAGCCCAGTCTAAACTCGTGCTATCACAAGTATGATAACAAACATTTTAAACCACAGTTATTTTCATTTCTGTGACATGCCCTTGAACTCTGTTGGATCAACTGCTGACAGAGTCAAGGACCTGACACCAGCCTGGAGGTGGGCTTTCTGGCTTTTTTTTTCTTTTTTTTTTTTTTTTCTCTTTTTACTATTTTGGTCACCTAATAGTATCTGAGCTGCAAACCAAAGCAGATGTGATTATATCAGCTGTCACTGGGACGGAAGTGGCATTGTAAATAGATAGAATCCAGACCACATAGCACTTTACAGATCCAGTTGTAACACACCGATATACAAATAGTGACAAATAGGAAACCACTGCAGCCTTTCAAGCATCAATGCAAAGCTTTCACAAGGACTATCACCATTGTCAGCTATTTCATTCATACCTCTGAGTAGCATCGTACCTAGAGTGTGCTGCAAAATCTCCTTTTCAAAGCTGCACGTTCAGCTTTAATGAGAAAAGGAAATGGTAGGCAGAAGTAAAGTAATTGAACTGCCACAGTTATGGCAACCCTAACAGCGGTTGAATCAATGAGAAGTGAAAAGTACATTATGGGTGATGTAGACTTCTGAAAGGAAGAATGTTATTGAGAAGGGCAAGGTTAGAAAATCATGATTAAAACTAGATTTAAAGGAATAAGCAAAGACGCAGTCAGCCTAAAAGAAATTATCTTCACACAGTTAAGCACATACTTAACTGGACTTCTTATACAACTTAGCTTACCTTAAACAGTTTCCCAGTACAAGCAGTAGCTGTTCTTACCGCAGCAGATGTTCTCTGAAATTTTGTGTCAGCATCCATTGCAGGTAAATCAACCTGTCTACGGAAAAACAGTTCCTTTTATAAAATCATAGGGCTTTTGATATCCAGAACGATTAAATAAAACACGTTTTTGTCTGTTGTTGTGTATTTATATGTGACTGATACCCATAGCACATCATCTGTAGGTAAAATACTGCCTGAACGGTTAATTAATTTTATATTTGCAGATATACTATCGTTAAGTCAAGTCTGATTCTGCTAGCAATTCTAATACCCTAACTTTACATCTCTTTAGGATTATTTCTGTATTTTCCAACAAATATTTTCATTTCAAGGGGACTTTTCTGGCAGCAAGATGCTTCTTAGTGTGAGTAGAACTGGCAATGCTTTTAAGGTAGACTTTAATGGTTAACAAATCACTGAATTTGCTAGATTTTTCTGAATGTTATATGATGTTTGATCTATATATGCAATAACTTACAGGAGTTATTTTTACATGTTATGTTCAAAACTGTAAGTTTAAATTCTGCTAAGTCTTTGATGTATTTATTAGAGCCAGACTAATTATGAATTGGGATAAGTCATTCTTTGACACTTCCACTGAAAGCTTATCTGCAAGAAACTGTATTACATAGACCCTCAAGCTGCATTTTACCAGTCAAATAATTGAAGTATGTGTAATGTACTTCAGAGTCTAATGTTACTAAATTGTGCAAAATCTGTTAGCAATCCACAGAATTCTATTAATGCAAACACTACCATGGGTAATTTATCTTCCTTTTTTTTTTTACATTCTTTTTAAAAGTAAATGAATTATAGACACCTGATCTAAGGAAGCCCAAACAAAGTCTACATGGTGAGGGACTTTTGCTCATGTGTATTTCTGAGCATAAAACAGAAGAAGGTTTATTCCATTCTGCATCTCCAAATGAAAAGTCCAATCAAATACATTTTGAAGTGCCAAAGGAAATTAATACTCGGGAAAAGTTCAGATCAAATCCCGTGTTTGTCTTGTAAGGGGCACAGGATATGTGCACTGTCCTAACCTCATTGACACAACCATATCGAGTAGAGGAGCTATCCTGTGATTTTACAATTAATTTTGATTGTACGGTGCAAACATATCCCATCAGTATCCTTGTGAAAGTTCCACTTTTACACTTTCGTCCTCCTTCAGGCTGCAGCTTGGGAGAGAATCTCAGGCAAGATCGCTGTAAGGAGGAAAGTTGGGTATCTAAAAGATGGATATCCGTATCTATACTGGTTGCATTATGCTTCCTTTAGCGCTGATGGTCGGAAAGAGACACCTCCAGAGAGCAATTCATCTCACTAAGGTAAATGGCTGAAGTAGATCAAACGAATTGCCCTCTGGAGATACTTTTGCTGTCCTTTATCTATATATCAGGCTTTAGGCAACTATTTAGGCAGTGAGATGCACCCCAAATTCAATGTCTATGTTGTTTTGAAAACAGAACTGAGCCATTTAAGCCATTTAGACCTTCACCATGTGGGAGTCACATGCAAAGCCTTTGATGGCATCCCAAGATTACTGGAGATTTGCAGCTTCTCCAAGACCCCGGTGGTATCTCTCCAGGACTCATTGTAAAGCCCCAAAACCTGACACCCGCTCTGGCGTGTACCTCCCGGCTGCTGCTGCAGCCAAAGTGGTCTCTGCTGCTGTCTTAGAGTATTCTGAAGGGGCACGATGAGGCCATTCCGCTAACTCTATGCCACCCAAAGATATTCTTGTGATAATAAAAATCGCAGGTATAAGGGGCTTTGTTGCTCATTTGTATGAAGGCAGCTCACATCGGCTGTGGTAGAAGCCAGTATCTGGAGTTCCGATTTTGCAGCATCCAGTCATTACAGTAGGCTTCTCCTTAACGTATTACACCAATATACCACATCTGGCACAGCCCACTGCCTCTTCCATGGGGTGCTGCAGACCTCATCAACTTTTCCACGCTAGAGCTTACACCACTGTTGGCACACCTGGAGCTGATACGAATACGGCTTAAGAGAAGCTTGGTCTACAGAAAGGCTACAGGTGCTGGAGATCTGGCTGGAAATGACATGCTGTGATGGCAGCTGGTGGCCAAGGACAGCTGGTGGCAATGTTGTTGCAGGGCAGCTCTGTATCACTTCTCACACTTGTGGTCAGGGAGCTGACTGCTAGGTTTCGTTAGGTCCTCTGGTGCTGGAACAAAATACTCTTCTGAGTGGAAAGGCAGAGTCTCAGCTTTCTAGGTCACTCGCTTACTCTGCTCATTAAATCAGAGTTATTTGCTCTTTTCAGTCTAAACTGATATAGGTTTGTGGATAAAGGAATATTTAATTTTTGAAGGAAAAGGTGACATAGGACAGTAGTTTTTTGCCGGCCTGATCTCAAACAAAATTATATTCTTTTTTTCCTGTTTGATGAATTTGATCTTTTTTAAGCTTATAGTTATAGGCACTATAACTATTTACCTTGGTTCACTTCAGCTTTATAAAACCCAGCATAATATACTTTAAAAAATGGACTAAATTCAGATTTCAAGTTCTTTTTAGCAGCAAGTAAAATGTTTGGCTTGCAAAACATGCCTTTCAGTAGGCTGAATGTGTTTCCGTGCTAGGAGTTTCCAGGAAACTCTTAGGTTACAATTACAAGAAGTCCAAACTGCAGCAGCAGAATTGTTAACTGGAAGTCAGAATTTCCTTTACACCATTCCCCTTATGCTTAGTCCTAACTGGGCATCACTTAATGAGCTGGCTGAAATACTTTGTTTCTTTTCTTTTTCTGTTACATTGTTTTGGTATTTCTGTGATTTTCCCTTTTTTATCCTAATCTCTAATTATTTGTTCTTTGGTCTGGTTCTTTTACCTTATACTGGAATATCTACCTAGAGCAGCATTTTCTAACAACCTTTCCAAGTTACAGGACTCACCCCTTTAAATTTACTAGGCATATGCCCAATCTTTAAAACAGGTTAAAGATATTTTTTGTACTCCTTTCCAGGCTTCCTAATTACATGGTTAGCAAGCCAAAGAAAAATGTAAGCAGGAAAGTCTGTGATAAGAACAATAAAAACAGTGTTTGCTCTGAGGAACAAAACTGAAACAGACTTCATAAATGAATGGAAGAAAAGGAAAGAAGGTAATGGGTGGATTCAGTTTGAAGACAGACATGGGGACTTTTCCTTAAAAAAAATAATTTAGACAGTGAGAAACAATAAGTGAAGCTAACTAGAGGATAATATAAAACCTGAAGAAAGAAATGGAAACATGATTTAATAAGGCTCAGCAAAGAACTAACCTAGGCATGATACTGCAAGACAAATGGTATCCCAAACAGATTCTGGCTCTGCAAACTCAGATGACCCCTTTTCTTGAAATTAAGATGCAAGGAGATGACCCTGAGAAAGTGACAAAGTGAGGAAGGACAAGGCTGGAATGCTGGCTGATCGAGCCAAAGGGACGGAGGACAGTTTGTTTGATTCTATCTGTCTGTTATTTGAACACAGATCTGAAAGACGATAAGCAATGAAGACCTATTTTTAACTGACCAACATATTATGGATTTCTTTGCAAAATAAATGCAAAGCTTGTGAAAGCAGTAGCATTTGTATCTAGTTGGATTTTATCCACTGTTATCATAGGAATGAGCAATGATGCTGAGAAATTGAAAGAAAATTTGCATCAGAAGAAACTTACTATATATGTAAAATATAAATATAAAAAATAATATATATGTTTATATGGCTGTTTGTACAGCAAATGTGAGGTTTACAGACAATTTGTCACTGCTGCAGCCACTGGAATGTGCCAGTAAACCTGTAGCACCGCATCTCCTTACAGCTGCTTTTACATTTGGCCTATAAGCCATGTAGGCTTCTGAAGGATTTAGCAATTTAGAGGACAGCTGTGGGGTGTTTAGGAGAGAACCTAAGGACAACATGACTCCAAAATAAATCTGTGTTTGGCTACTTCATCTTCTGACACGTGAGACTCTTCTACAGAGAAAAGACTTCCAATGGAGGAGACAGAGCCTCCCAGGGATGTCCTGCAATTACTTCCACACTGTACACCACAGGCTTTGAAGGCTTCTTTCTGTGATTTCTTCTTGTCTAACAGAAAAAAAAAGATAATAATATGTGGATGGATGAATGGATGGAATATGTATTATTAACAAACATTCAAAACATTCCAGGAGACATGCTTTTTTCCATGAGAAAAAAAAACATGTTAGTCACATTGCTTAATAAGACTTCTGGAAGTCTTTTAGATGTTACGGTTGCTACAGATAATACTACACAGAACAAGGTAGCTGTAGCTTGCAAATAGATAACCACCCCATCATTTTATTGACGACTTATTTTGTTCACATATGCAATTAAAATTAAGTGTAAGGACTGTTTGGTAGTTTTTGGAAGACAGAAGAGTAAAATTTAAGCGATGTAAATCCTCTGTAGCAAGCAAGACCAGTCCTGAATGTAAATTTCTTTTTGTGTAATTTTTTTTTTTAAACAACATAAATACATACTAAATAGCACATCACAAAAACCTAGGAAATAAAGTCTAAAATGACCATTTTCCTTTGTCCTTGCAAAGGAAAGCTGACAAATGCTCATGAGCTTCCATTCATCATGTTTCATAGGAAAATAGGAGACAGTAGGCATCTTGAGCCGGTCTGTATTGATTCATGCACAGGGCTCCTCCTCCAAGACTGTTGTGCTTAGTAGCTAAGCACATTCCTATTGCCCTTCTAAGAAAACTGAGTTTTATCCTAAGTCATACTGGCCATTTGTCACATTTGAAATAACTCAATAATAACTCAAATACTTATCTGAGTTATTATTTTGATTAGGAGATGTTGCTTTTAGGTAATATTGCATGAGGTTATAAATTTCCAAGTCTGTCCTATTGTCTAGGATTGATATGAAGTATTTACCTTTATTTCTTGGAAAGATCTTTGACTTTTTTCCCTTTTGTTCTGTACTAGTCATGATAATTTCAGCATTCTGTTTTATGATTTTCTTATTTACACCACATCCACAAATTCACTCTTGCAGCTGTTCCTCATGTGATTATTTCTAGTAGTTTCATTGTGGTTACCCATGTGAATAAGGCTTATTGTTGTGGTATACCATCATAGGCTACAAATATGCAAAAATTATAAAGGGACAGGAAACTTTCAAACCCTGTAAAGAATTTCTTTTGTTTTTCAATATGTATTCTTTTTTTGTTGTTGTTTTTTTGTTTTGTTTTAAGATTGCCCTGCAGCTACTTAAAAATAGCTTTAAAAAGTTTAAAAATTGCTTCCACTGATTTACTTTAAGTAAGTCAACCATAGGAGAGCAAGCAGTTTTGAAATCTGCCAAACCTTTAGCCAGTAGAAATTAGTAATTATGTAGTTATTTTTATTAGCTGCATATATATTAAAATATAAATATCAGACAATAATATGCTGTATAGATTATTTTATTTTATGACAGTATATGCCATTTATTTGTGACAGTACAACTGCTATGATTATTATAAATGACAGCCAGAAGAACAGGCAAGGAAGAAAGCACAGGAACCAAACTCTAGTATTTTGGAGTATATATTTATACTGGAGAAACAATCTCCTAAATACACTACTGTAATGGATACTGGACAAGCATGCACTATACAAAAAAAAATTCCGTTTTCCTTTTCTTGTGAACAGCATATGGTGAGAACTGTTCCCTGGTGCCAGCAAAGATCTCTGCTGCATCACTCTGCCATGGAGATAAGAACTATGAGCTTTTGGATTCACATGCACGGTAGACAATCACTGCTTGATCGCTTTGCTGAATACAGCTCCCATCCTATTACTTATTTCTCGTGCCTTGGAACTGTATCTGAACTGACCTCGAAACAAGGAACACTTATCCAAATTCTTCATGTATTAAGAAGTTACCTACTCTATGCCAAATTAAGGGAATGAGCAGGCAAGTCAATAGTGGAGGATTTGTAGTCATAAAGACTACTTTGAATTACAGTGTCTGCAGAAAGAGACTTTGTCAGTACTTTTATGCGTTAGGAGGTTATCAGCCATCTTCTCCATGCTGCTCTTAGTTTAAAGTGGGTGGGGAGTCACAAATATCAACACTGCAAGAAAGATATTACTGGTTTGTGCAGTAAGGGATGTAGTCTCGTAATATAAAATATTGTACCTGAACACCAAAGAATTGAAGTACCAGAATCATTCTGCGGTTTTAATGGAAACATCTTTGACAACATGAAGAAAGACTGATTACAGACAAGAAATCCGGGAATCAGCATATGGTCTGGCTTAGCTGGAAATCTCCATCACTACTGAGCAGAAAAATCCTCTTCTAAAGGCTACAACAACCCTTATCCTGTAATAAAAGAAAGATGCGTCCCATGGTATGCACTTAAGCAGCTGCTAGTGGTCATGATATGACATGAGGCATCTCTTAAAAGTACACAGCAACCCTAAACAGCAGTTCAGTGAAAGCTGTGAAGGTAAATAAGCATTTTAAATTGCAGAAGTTAAGCTCTAAATCATTACAAAATCTGAGTTAATTGGTACAAAACCTTATCCATCTGTTTTTACTTTTGTTAAATGTAGCCTTCGTTACCTCAGTTTAACACAAATTGTCTAAACTGAGTTTAGATAAACCTAAATAATCTAAACCAAAATCAGAGTAGCCACTCAGAAGTTCTGCATCAATTACCTATCAGGTTTAAAATCACACATCTGTTGTACTTCATTGAAAATAGAATAAATTATGTGGAATTGTGTTCACATTACATGACTAACTCCCCAGAAGATGTTACTAATACTCATGGGTAAGTTCTTACAATTAACACTGACGAAGGAATATTATCCCAGAACCCTGAATTAAACTGATTAATTGACTGATAAACTGAATGAAGTGTCATAATTGTCTTATGAGTCAGTGGAAAAGGCAGGAAGTGAATTATTCTGTACCTTCCTGAACTTGCATAGGAATTTATTTCCATAGAACTATAGTTACCCTAGTTGGAGTTTAGCCAGGGCATGAGAGGCAACACTGCCTTGGTTTTTAAGAAAAAAGAAGCTATATTTATGCCATGCATCATTGCAGAAAAAAAGATTTAGTTGCTTGTATTAATCCGGCCATACCTCCGCTGAACATGAGAAATATAATTGGAAAAATGAGCTTTTAAAATTGCACCTGATTAGGTAAAAAGATCACAGAGCATTTACTTGGTTCTTCTTCAAGTTTCTATAGGCAGGGTTGCAATAATTAAGCCTAAAATACAGAGTTACATTGAAACTGATTACATCATTCTGCGAAGCAGGTAAAGCATGTGGTTTTGTGGAAACATGCTGGAAGTTACTGAGAAACTTCCACTAAATCCTCCTGCCCTTCACCATGTGATACATCCAGATTTTCAGGTAAGGAATAAAACAGATTTTTTTTTTGCATTTCCATTTATGAGCAACAGAGACACACATACACATTAGTGCTCCTACTTACTAATATAATAAAAAGAAACAACATCAAAGTAATTTAGGGTATATCCGCTCAGTGGAAACGCACGTTTCCTCTACCTTACGCTAAATAGCTGGCTTCAGGTATTTGAATTTAAGATGAATAAAAGACTTTGTAGGCCTGGCTACATGGTCTGATAATGCATATTAATTATTTCATGGGGTATATCAATGTTGTATAATCAAAGTAATTTGTAAATATTTGTACAATTCTGTAAATAAACTTTAGCACATTGTTATATCCCACTGGGGGAGGGGGAATCAACCGAAAAGCTGCTATTCAGAAATATCTGCGTGCACTGCTTCCATAATATTTGGAAGGACAGATTAGCTGTATCTGGGAAAAAGTCAGTCAGCCAGATGCAGAAAAAACACTCCATTATTCCTTTCAGGCGTTGGGAGAATTTTAAAAAGGAGCTCAGATGAACCTGCTCCAGCGCACCACTGAATGGGTTAGTATGTTTGAAGATGCTAAGAAAGCCATCCATCAGCAGTACTGTTTTACTTTAATTTTTACAGGTATACAGAACTAGTAGCTCATTTTAAATTAAAACACTGATAAAATGCTATCAAAACGTAGCTTTCGATGCTTCTGCATTTTAAAGCACAAAACCAGGAATGCATCTTCTCCGGATTTTAAGATTGAGTTCTAAGTTGTTTACTATCTGTAAAACCTCCAGACTGTCTGCATATCTAATGTTTAGTGATTACTCCCTTGCTTCCTCTATCCTTTTAGCACTTACTCTGACCACATCATTTGTTATGACTTGGTGGCCATTAGCTTGTCAGCTCATTTCTTTTCCTAACTGAATGGATTTGCAGGCCAGAAAGGTTATGATGATCATCTAGCTTGACCTCCATAGTGACATATGCCAAGAAATTTTATAACACGAACTTTGCTTTGAGTCCATAATTTGAGGGACAACGTAGAGCCCAGGATTTAGAAAAGATATTGAATCTTCATTTAGAATTTGGGGGATAAAGTTTTGTGAGTCCTTAGGGATATTATACCAAACTACTCCTCTTGAGGCTAAAAGAAAAGGATCTTGCGCATATTCTAAATTAGCATAATTTCACCTGCCAGATACTGGTTCTCACTGTCTTCTTACCTGACAGATTAAAGAGACTTGTAACATTTTAAATTTTCAAATAGTATGTTATGATTAAGGTTTTGTATAAGCTAAACAGGTGCTTCTGCAGTCTCTCGCTGCAAGACAGATTTTCCTGGCTTTTCCAGTTTGCCAGTTATTTGCGTTAAAATGCAATACCACTATTTCAGAAACAGTTTGATGAATGCCATATATAAATACATTATTACTGCTTCTTAAAATACCTCTGCTTTTACACCCAAGATTTGTACCATAAGCATGAATCTTTTTGAGTTGTTCATAACTACACCATAACACCTCTATAATTTGTCTTCAAAATATTCTTTATACTTGGATGTCTTTCCACTCATCTGCATCCAAATAAACAGTTCAGTAAGTCCCATTCTATCCACCCTGCAAAAAAAGTAGGCTGTGCTTCAGAAGTAACATCTCTGTATAAATATTTACAGCTGCATCTATGTTATCAGTGATTATTTCATGTTTTCTTTACATAAGTTAATAGAGATTATGAATAGGATTGGGATAAAACCAAATCCGTGTAGTACTTTGCTAAACAGATCTCCATTCAATGATGATGTTTCAAGATATAATTACTTTTCAGATCTGCTGGGTAATTTTTTTTTTTCTCAGATAAATGTATGTTGCAAGTTTTGTATAAAAATATTTTTAATAGAATATTGGCACCAAATAGAATATGCTATAATGTCTTCACAGAAGCCCAAAACTATAGTTACCTTTGCCAGGTGAAATCCTAATCCCATTAAACAACAGGCCTAAATTCCAGCAAATCCTGCTGATATTAGAAACTCGATATTTCTTTAATTCCTACATGTGATCCTTATGCTTGATTTTCATGATTTTGCCAAAGGTTTTTGTCATGTTATTTTAGCTCAAATAACCTTTTGCTTTTAATTTCTAATGGGCATCAAATCAGTTTGTCTCCTTCATTTCTTCAGCAAACATAGACAGGTTGATTATTACCACGAATGATGCAGAATCCCATAACATTCTAGGACATGACTTAGTTGGTCCTGAAAGTTTAAATGTTTTTACCTTTATCTGTTGCTCTTTAGCATCCATACTAAGTAATGGTTGAATAAAACTTTTGCGATTATAAAGTATTACTGCATTATCCAGGTTTCTATCAAATAAAGAAAATAAATGCTTTTGTATATCAGTTTTCTTACTGACAATGGTGTATTTCAAAGTAGCAGGGAAACCATGCCACTGCCAAGATTTTTTTCTTTCTTGATCCCAACATTTAAAAAAACCACATTCCTCTTGTCCTTTAGGCAACGAGCCAAGACTTTTCATTCATATACTTAGCTTCTAACATTAATTCTCATTGTTTCACAGCTGCTAACTTACCATTTCTGCTTATCGGCTTCCATATTTTTCCTTTCATTTTACACACGCATTAATTGCTGTTCTCATTTTCTTTAACTGAATGCATTCAACTGAAAAGAAACTTTGATGATTGTGGTAACGTCATCTTTTGGGTATCCTGTACAGTTGTCCTAAATAAACTACCATTTACCTATTTGATGTATTTTTCCTACATATCTCTATCTATACAGGTATCATTCTGAGTTTTCTTCAGACTTGGAACACTGTCCCTTTTCCAGCAAAGCTGCATAATATATATATAGGAAATACTTAGATATAGTAAATATAGTTAAACTATGCCATTTTACATTCAAACAATCATAAAATCAGTAGATTAGTCTCTTTTTTTTGTCAGAACTGTCAGAATTCAAAGCACCTGAATGCTTTGAAAATAACATGATTTTATTTTAGAAAATGATCATCTATTATTTATACAAAATCTAGGGCATGTTTACTTGTGGAGGTTTGAGGTCTAAAGATATCCTACAGATTGAGATAAAAAAATAAAGATGAACCTAAGAGAACTCATTCTAGTTACTCTGGCTAAATATTTACATAGCTGCTCATCCAGTTCTATATTCAGATAATCTATCTCATCAGTATCCAATTTTCTGATTTATCAGCCTAAACATTGACTCATAAACACACCAAGTCTTGGATTTGTGAAATCAGGAACTCTCGTTATCTCTCATGAGCCTGATGAGTCTTCCTCTCTGTGCATTCTGACTTTCTTAAAGAAGATGTAAACACTTGAGTTGCTACAGACATCCTACTAAAAAAATATAGGTCACACGTTTGGATAAATGAGCCTTTGCCACAGGTCTGGAAATTATCTGCAAGAGTGGACAAAAACCGCCTCGGTGTAAGCTACACACTTGTGTATTTGGACTTTTTATCCTCTGTCTTTCTGAAAGAACTGCCTTAAATATTTCGAATCTTATTAGTTACAGATGTATCTGTAACGCATCCAAAAAAGTAGGCCCTTTCTCTGGCAGGCATTTCTTGAGAACGTAGCCTCAGATAAAACCACTCTGTGGTATTTTTTATTTTTTTTTCCCCACCTGAAAGCCCACCTTGTCCCCAGTACTCAGTGGTAAGCTGTATATTCCGTGTAGAAAAAGTGCTTTTAGCTTGAATAAAAAGATGCCTAAGGAGATAAAGGCCTGCAAGCCCTAACGCTCTCCAACGCTCCAAGCGCCGAAATGTAGTCATGGGGTGTCCAACACCTGCGTACCCGGGGAGCTTAACGGCACCGCTAGCCAGCCCCTCAGAAAGAATAAGTAAAAAAAGCTATAGCCATGCCCACTTTTATGTAACTTTACCTACGAATAGAAACTATCGGTGAGAAGAGAGCCGTACAAAGGGAAACCTCAAAATCGAGGCTTCGCCAGGACGCAGGAGCAGCGCTAACGAGCGCGCAGGTTCCCAACCGTGACCGCCGCAGCCTCAGCTTCCACCTCGCTGATTTCGGGCTCTCTCCCTACATCGCCGGTGCCTACACAGGCCCCGGTACGTGCGCCGGTGCCTACACCGGCGGGGGCAGAGGCCGCTGGCGCAGAGCCGGGGCGGGCAGGGCAGGGCACTGCGGCCCGCGCCGCTTGCGGCGGGATTTATCTCCGGGCTGCACCCGCCGCTCCAGCCGCGCTTTGCCACCGACTCCGTTTGCTCGGGGCCAGACAGAGCCGCGCTCACCGCCGCGAACCGGGGAGCGACCCCCCCCCCCCCCTCTAAACCGGGCACCAGCGGCCGCCACGGCCGCTCAGCAGACCCCGCCCCGTGGAGGGCGGGGCCTGCCCGCCATGGGCGGGAACTTCCGTCTCCAACTGACCCCGCCCCTCACCTTGGCATCGGCCGCGCGCTAAGCCAATGAGGGTGAGGAGCCGCAGCCGGGCAGGTAACCGAACGCCCAATCGGAGAGGCGCGGCTGGCACAGGTGGGGGCGGGGCCTCGGCGTGCCCCCCGCGCGCGCGCGCGGCCCCGCCCCGCCACGCCCCTTTCGCCCCGCTCCCGGCCGCGCCAATCGGCCTCGGCGGCGGCGCTCCGCTCCCCCCCCCGCCCCCCCCCCCTTTCCCGCCCCCGAGCCGGGCGGCGCGCGGCGGTGTTTGGAGGTGGGAGCGCGGCGCCCGCCGGCTCCGCGAGGGAGGGGCCACCTGCTGGGAGCGGCGCCGGCTGCGGCACCCGCCGGCCCGGCTCGCCCCCTGCCCGCCTCTCAACAGCCCCCCCCCCCACCCCCGGCGTGAGGGGCCGCCCGGCGGCCGCGCCGTGAGGGCAGCGGGCGGCCCGGGCCGGAGGAACGCGGAGACGGCCATGGCTCTGGTGGCCCCGGAGACTCGGAAGTTCACGCGGGCGCTGAGCAAGCCCGGGACGGCGGCCGAGCTGCGGCAGAGCGTCTCCGAGGTGGTGCGCGGCTCCGTCCTCCTGGTGAGTGCGGGCGGGGGGAGCCCTCCGCCGGGGCCTCTCAGGGCTGCGGGAGCGGGGGGGGGCGGGCGGTGGCCGCGGAGGAGGAGGCGGGCCCGTTGATCCTTCCCGGGCTGTCACGGCGGCGGGGGGGGGGGAGCGGCGCGGCTCCGTGCCGGGCTTGCGGCTCCTCGGCTCCCCCGGAGGCTGCTGCGGGCGGGAGCCGCAGGCGGGAGCTGCGGGAGGGCGCCGTGGGATGCGGCGGCCGGCGGGCACGGTCGGGCGCTCCCGCCCGCTCCGCTGCCAACTTCCACTCGGCGGGACGCGCCCCGGGAGGAGCTCTCCGGGCGGCAGCGGCCTCACTGCCACCGGCCTGCGGCCAGGTGGAGGAGCCTGCCTGCCTCCTTTCTCCTCCACCTGTAGAGCGGGTGCAGCTGGCGCTCGGCATTATTTTTCCGAGGTTTGTTTGTGAAAACAGGGGTGCAGAAGTCGCTTTTCACCTTACTACTGTCTGCACGCTTTACAACTCAAACACTTTTTTTTTTTTTTTTTTTTCCCTTGTGCGTATCGTTCAGAATGAAAGATGAGCGCTGGCAAGCGTAGCAGGAATGTTTGAATATGTTGTTTGTTGCTACTGTCTGCACTGTGCTAGCACACGGTAGTTGTTCTTGCTGGTTCATAATTGGGCACGTTAGCTTAATTTAAACTGCTGAAAGTCAATTTGTGCAGAGGTGTTAGATGGTGAACTGAGGGCGACTGGGATCACGAGAGAGAGGTATGGTTTTTGGCTTCGCTGTACCCAGGTGATGACATCTTAAACTGCCTCAGCAAGATTTTTCAGAGCTTCTCTCTTTGGGCTCTTATTCATGGTATGCATTTGTTTTCCATGTGGTTTTGTTATCTCCAAGGGCAATGTTTTAGTAAGCACTTAACTTTGTGTAAGTAGAGAGTTTTTGGTGTTAGGGTTGCTGATACTGGAAGGTGATCTGTCATTTGTTTTTCACTCCTGCTAATGCTAAGTATGGTCTTATCTAACTTTTTTAAACTGCTTGTCAGAACGCTGTTTGTCTTCTCATAGCTGTGTGAGAGTAACAAATGCTGTGTAATTCAAAGATAGATACCTTTCTTTAATAAAACCGTACCTCTAAAATTAAATTACTCTGAATTTAACTGTGGGTCGCAGAATATATAATAGAAGACCTAATATGCATAGTTCAGGCTCCACCTGAATACTGACAGCTTTCCAGAAGACACTACCACATATACATGTAATGAACATCCAGTATGCGTTAACACTTCTCTAGGGATCAAGTCTTTTCTGGGAAGAGTGGTAGAAGGATATCTTTATATTTTAAAATATTTTTGAGATATAGGTATTTTCATGACACAACTGTTTCTTCTGCAGTAATGGGCCACTCTGCCCTTCCCCCTCCAAGAGTGTTGTTGTTTTGGTTTTTTGTTTTGTTTTGTTTTTTTTTTCTTAGTTCACTTATGACTGCTGTCATTGAGATGAGTTGGAAAATATGTATCTGATTCTTTAATTCATTTAGGTTGATCAAATAGGATGGTATGCACTAACATTCCAGATATTCTTGCCACAACAGCATGTTCTGCATAATTTTAAGGAGGTGAAAGAAGTGATGGTGTGAACTGGTGTACTGGCTCAATCATACTCTGGATGAGGTCTTCCATCACTATTTTAGAAAGCAAACATAGTGAATTACCATTCTTGGCAACATAATCTTCACGTCAGGTTTGTGACCCTTTCCTGTTAGCTTGATGCCTGCAGCAAAATCCCCGTTTCTCTCCTATACAGTCTTGTGCTGAAGTTCACCTTCCTGTTTGAGCCATATTTTGCCTCTGCTGTTGTCTTGCCCACTGTCATAAATGCTGTTCCTTTTATCACTGAACTCCTGTGTTCCTGCTCACACACTGTTTAATCATGAATAAAAGGCTAGTGATTGCAGATTTACCTTTACCTTACCTTTTCTTCTCCTTTGAATGTACTGTAACTCTTTTTGTTGAACATTGTGATATTTGGAATGAAATTGTACTTTTTTTTTTTTTTAAAAAAAAATGCTGTAAAAGACTTTTAAAAATGCTTCTACAAGTTTGACAGGTTGTCTTGTTTCTTACCTGTTGGAACTTCTGGGCTTTATTATCTGAAAAATCTCTTAGGCTAACCTGGTGAACATAGGATTCTTACCAGTATTACAGTGGTTGTGGAATACTCTTTTCTGATCTGTGGCTTTAAAGAAAAGACCCACTTTCTTTCCTAAGCTGTGTCTCAAAGCTCTTTGATAGAGCACCACGCCAGGATTTTTTTTGAACTGGATTGTCAGCAAAATGTCTTGCTTAAAACATCATTCAGCATTGGTAACTTATGTGATCTTACTGTCATTACTTGCTCATGAACAAACACTGAAGTTTTCCAATACTGAAAAAATACTGAAGCTGTTTCTCCTTGGCTGGGCTTGCAGTGTAGAACCTGGAGACAGGAAAGAATGAATTCAAACTAGCAGTTCTTGGTGAGTGATCTGTCCAGATATGTACAACCAAATATTGCTTCTGACTGTACACCTCTGCAGCAGAATGTACTGAGCCGTGATGCAAATCATCCACTCGTTACTTGCAGTAGCAGATGAAAGTGAACTAGTAATACCTCTGAGGTTGTATATATTTTCTAACTTCTTGTTGTGGCTACTGTTTAACAGTTCCATCCATTTTTACCATCAACAATGTATTGCTAGACTTTAAAAAAACCAAACCATTTCCCATATTTAAATGAGGTTTATTAGATCACATTTCTAAAATATGCATGTCTTTTCTGCTTTATAAATGTTCTTAGGACCATACTGATGAAAAAGGACTGAAAACAGCACGTCAGTAGGATAGCATGGTGTATCTTAAATTTTCAGATTGCTCTTCATTGGAATGAAAAGTCAGAGATTTCCAGTGAACTGACAGACTAAATAGCTTGACTGAGTAGTAAAGAAACATTGAGCAGATGTGGTTAGCCAAGCTAGTTTTCATCATAGAATGAAGCAAGCTATCTTGTCAGCATTTGACATCTCGTATGTTCTTTCTGTTAGATTTAATTTGCTGAACCAACAAGTGCAGTTTGGTTGGCTGAACTGAAAACTTCTTATTTGGCAGTCAGCTTTTCACTGTGGTACAAGGCACATAAAATATATTTTGATTACAGTTTTTACTGTTTTCTGTTTGTCAGTAGCATCCTTGCTGAATATTGTCTTGTGCGTTGTTGATGTTGTTTTGACTTCAGACTAGCCATATGACTTAATGCGATGCCTCTGGCCGCCCAAATACATTTATGCCTGGGGAGGAAGACTATGGGGATGACAAGTCTGTTTCTTAAACCAACAGTCTTACCAAGAGCAGTTTTCAATGCAGTTTTGGTATTACGCGTAATTGGAAGTGGTCTCTTTAAGTGGTGATGGGTTACCGAAAGCATGTTGCATACAGATCAGTAGGACTTCAGGAGGGGTGTGTGATATCCTGTTGAGTGATATGTTAATGATAAATTATCTCAGTGACAAAACAATGCGTTCTACCCTATGTTAAATTAAGCTGACACCTAACAATAATAACCAGTTAAGAGAACGTTTGGCATACCGGATTTGGTCTGCTTTTGCTTAGCTGTCATTAAAATGCCCTTATAAAATATGCAGATCATGAAAATGTTTTCATATATCAAATTATGTAGGAAAAATTGTTTCCCCTATGCTGAAATTAACATTCTACAAAAGAAACTTGAGATACGGGAAAATAGGATGAAATCTGAGTGATTCCCGGATTGTTCTGTGCAGTTCTACTTTTTTATTTGGACGTATAGAATAGGTTTGAGTATTTGAAGGCTGAAACCATCGTATCTTAATACAGTCTTGGGCTTTATATGTTAACTTCAGGTAGCTGGTAGAGCTCTTGAGTTCTAAAACTCTTGCAGAAATTCAGCTTTTCAGATGTAGAGGAAAATCAATGTGTCATAAAGACAATGCTTGGATCTCCTAACAAGTCTTTGACCTCAAACTCACTGATGTTTGTTCTTTTTTTTTCTTAAAGAAGACTTATTCTTGATTTTAACATGATGTCAACTTTATCTTTCCAATCCTGACCTCTGCTTTCTGTGAATCTCAGTTCCATAAAACAAGATGGATAGACGCACTCTATGTTGTATTATTACACTGTTTTTAACGTAGTGTTTTTCCAATAATACAGTTACTGGAAGGATTACATAGTGGGTTTTTTGTTTTGTTTTTGTTTTTTTTTTTTTCCTTTCTGATTCATGTATCCTTCCATATGCCCTGTGCACAGAGTGCTTGTTTTTCTGCAAAGTGACTTCTCTGTATACCATGAGTGGAGTATTTGGAAGCTCATTGACTGTGAGATTTCAGTTGCAGTGCTTATGTAGAAAGAGATAGTTGATGGGTTGCTTTAGGAAAGTAGGAATTCAAAAGTGGTATGTAATGCTGAAGGGATAAGGGAGGACTGGGATCTTTTAGAGCTGGTGGGTACAGAAAAGCTGGAAACATGGATAAAACTTGAACTTTCTGTAAATGGAATGTGAAATTGTATATGTAAGGAATTTGGAAGAAGCATATTGTTATGAATGGATGAGTGAAAGCAGGGAGATGAGAAATGACACTCAGGATTATGTTCATTTCCAGCAATGATTTTTCCTTTAAAATCTTAACACATCTCATCTTGGAGGAACTTTGTGTGAATGGTGTCACTTATTCATTCACTCTCTGAACTGTTGAGCTTTGTATTTACTTGGGGAAAAAAACCTGATACTCAACTCTGAAGAAGTTACTTTAGTTTATTGTGTGTACCACTTACCTTCCTAAAGGAAATAAAAACTGGCAGAGAAGATGATATTTTTGATAAAGGTGATAATTTTATTTTACCAAAGTGCATATAAGAACTTTTTTGATTGGATACAAAATACTACTAAGAAAACTATGTGTTATTTCTGGCAAGTCTGATACTGCTAATAAGACTTGCTGGATGTGATAGACATTTCTGTGGTTGTGAAGATTCAGAGGCTGGACTATAGTATTAATGCTTCTATTAATAAGTACCATTAAACTTATTTGAATTTTAAATGTCAGTAAGCTTCTTGTTCAGAAAGGAGAGGGGAGGACAGCTGAATTTCTGTGTGAACAAAACCACATTTAACCATTCAACAACATTAGATCATTCTTGTTAGCTGCACCTTATTTCTTTGTTATTTTCTGAAACTTCTTCTATCCCACTAGATAAGGATAGTTATGTTTAAAATATAGGATTAGGTGCTTTAGAAATAGTTGTTTCTAATAGTTGAAGAGGGTCCAGAGGAGGGCCACAAAGATGATCAGAGGGCTGGAGCACCTCTCCTATGAGGAAAGGCTGAGAGAGTTGGGGCTGTTCAGCCTGGAGAAGAGGAGGCTCAGGGGAGACCTTATAGCGGTCTTCCAGCACCTCAAGGGGGCCTACAAGAAAGTTGGGGAGAAACTCTTCAGCAGAGTCTGTTGTGACAGGACGAGGGGTAATGGTTTTAAAATAGAGGGAGGTAGATTTAGATGAGATATTAGGAAAAATTTTTTTACACTGAAGGTGATGGAACACTGGAACAGGTTGCCCAGAGAGGTGGTGGATGCCCCATCCCTGGAAACATTCAAGGCCAGGCTGGATGAGGCTCTGAGCAACCTGATCTGCTTGGGGATGTCCTTGTTCCTTGCAGGGGGGTTGGACTAGATGACCTTTGAAGGTCCTTTCCAACGCAAACCATTCTATGATTCTAATACAGCAAATGTCAGATATAGGGTGATGCTGGTTTTCAGTCTATGGTGGCAACAGCTCTCATGCAGCACGGAATATCACAGCATACCTCCTCTTTCCTCTCTTCCTCCTACTCATATTCTTTAATACTCGATCAGGATTACATATTTGTATCTCAATGGAAGTAGAACTCATTACACCTGAATTTAAACTTGGAAATTTCACAACTCCATGATTATTTTTTTTCTTAAACTTAAAACTGTATATCGCACTTAGTCATCTGGTTATGCTGTGTTCTGCTTCTACACAAATGTTTCAAAAGGGCCTGTAATTACTAATTTTGAAAACTAGACCTTGAATGTCAACTGTTTGTTTTTTTTTTTCTGTTTCATAGGTGTAGATATTCAAGTTACTTTTAAGCATATATGATTATTGGACTGAGTGGTCACTTGTGAGTAATGTGTGCTTGAGATTAGATAACCATCAGATATATGCATGTATATGCAAGCTCAACAATTTGTGAATTTGGCAGTTTAACCAGATATTTGTGTTTTTCACGTAGCTTTAAGATTCTGCCAAATTAATGCATGTTTGCTTTAAAAATAGTAAGGAAAAATTACTGATAAATGATTGAAGCAAATAAAGGGAGTTCAATTTTTCAAATAGCAAGAAGCTTGATAGCGTTCTCCTGAGAAATGTATTGCCTATATTGCTTTTATTTAAGAATTTCTGTAACTGTTAGAGGTGATTTGGTGCCAGTGACTCTTTATGGAGGTAAAGAAAAGGTATAACATCTTCAGTGCTGGTGTCCAGGAAGCTCTTATTTAGACCTGAAATTTCTGATGGTAGTTGAAGAACTTACTTAGTGCAGTGATATTAAAAAATACTATATATTAAAAATGTACACAAAACTTCCTTCTTTAATGAGTGTTTTTTTATATTTGAAGTTGAATGATCTCAAGTAGTTCACTTAGATACCAAAGGCAAAACTCCTGCATTTGGAAGAGGGCAAAAACAAATTAATTCTTCCTCACCCCCCTGTCTGTGTCCATGAAAAGCGTTAATTATGCAAGGCAGAAAAGGCTTAAGTAGTCCATGTATTATACAATGCCTTTCTCATTGAAATATTTTTTAAATAGCTGATACTTAAAGATGAGAAGATACTCCAATAATTCTGTCCATGTAACTTATTTTAGACCTTAATTTAGAGGACAGATAGATTTGTGAAGGGAGGCTTACATTCTGTGTTAGTCCAGAGGCACTGATGTACTTAGTATCTTAAATGTAATAATCTGTGAAGTAGTAGTAGGTACTTCACACATCATGAAAAAGCTGTGGGATTTTTTTTTTCTCTTTTATTTTTCTGTAAGGGTCCTTAAAGTTCTTGTCACGAGAAAGAAAGTGAGCATATGTTATCTCAGAATAGAGACTTCCTGTAATATTAAAAACCCCAATAAACTAACAGTCTTTGAGACCTTAGAAACCAACCTGGTTAACGTTATGGGCAAGATTTCTTGTACTAAGCAAGGGCCAGAATTGTATTGGTACCATGGACTCTGCTTTGGAAAAAAGTTTATTAGACGTCTAAAGGTCTTCAGAAAATTGAGCAGAAGCTCTGAAGCGGATTTTATGAAGAAAACTATTCTGGACCACAAAGGTTTGATTGGAGAAGTCCAACATCTATAGCTGAGGTTGTCTTCTACTACACTCCCATTGTGACCAGTTGAGAGAAATAGCAGCTTTGCTGCAGAAACATTAAGAAAGTGAAAATCTTAATCTGATTGCAGAGGTGGAGGATGGCATTTTTTGTTGGCATAAGGATGAATTTACTGCGTCTGTTAGAACAGTTTATCATCTCCTCATCTGTGCCCAATGAATCAGATGTGAGAGCAGGAATGGGGAATCCAGATACTGGCTTCTGCATTCTCCTGCTGTGTCCAGAGATTGCTGCCCGGTTTGGAGACTCAGGCAGTTCAAGTGAGGGAAAAATTAGAAAGAAGAAATCAGGAGCCTTTGTTGAAAACTCTGCCTGTGTCCAGCACCTCAGGCTAGTGAAACTGACCACTCCATTCTGTGAGTAGCACAGTGGTGCTGCTTTGGTGCTACTGGTGAATATCCAGAATGGAAAACGAAAAGCAGCAGGAAAGATCTCTCCAAGGGATGTGGTGCAAAGAGGTACCGTGGTTCTGTCACAAAATCACAGGCTGGCTGAGGCTGGAAGGGACTTCTGGAGGTCATTTGGTCCAACCCTCTGCTCAGTCTGGGCCACCCAGAGCCAATTGTCCAGGGCTGTGTCCAGATGGCTTTCGAGTATTGCCAAGGACGGTAACTCCACAACCTCTCTGAGTAACCTGTGCCAGTGTCGGTCACCCTCACAATGAAAAAGTGCTTCCTGATGTTCAGAGGGAACCTCCTGTGTTTCAGGTTGTGCCCATTGCCTCTGATCCTGTCACTGGGCACCGCTGAGCAGAGCCTGGCTCCCTCTCCATTGCACCCTCCCTTCAGGTATTTATATACATTTAGGAGTTCCCCCTGAGCCAGGCTGAACAGTCCCAGCTCTTTCAGCCTCTCCTCATAGGAGGGATACTCCAGACCCTTCATCATACTTGTGGCTTTCTGCTGGACTCTCTCCAGTGCGTCCGTGGCTCTCTTGTGCTTGGGAGCCTAGAATTGGACTCTTCTGTGTACTTGTTCTGTAAGGTGTTTGCTTTTTAACCACAAAGTAATCTTAGCTCTGTGTGCTGAGGAAGCAAGCAGATCACAGGCTGATTCAGACTGAAGTACTCGGTAGTGTCAGAAGAAATTGAGGCCTTATCTGAATTCTAGTTTTAAGCTTCTGGGCCCAGGCCAAGCTTTGGTTTGGGGCCCTCTCTGAATAAAAAGGCCCTTTCCCATTAGAGGACCAGCTAGAATTTCTTTCTGCTCACCAGCTGAAGGAAAGGATGTCAGGTAGTTTAAGAAGGAAATTTTTTATTCAATCCCTGGAATTCTTGTGTCAAAAAAAGAACATGAAAGTTCTGGATCATTTTTCTATCTTGAGACAACAAGGAGGAAGAAATAAGTCAGTTGAGACTGAGCATTGGCTGAAAAATCTGATTCACAGGATTTCTATGAAAAGGTTAAATGTAAAGTAGACCTTATTATGTACAATAGTGATGATGCTGGTAGTTCTGGAAGAAATGTCATAGAATCATAGAATGGTTAGGGTTGGAAGGGACCTTCAAAGGTCATCTAGTCCAACCCCCCTACAAGAAGCAGGGACATCCCCAACCAGATCAGGTTGCTCAGAGCCTCATCCAGCCTGGCCTTGAACGTTTCCAGGGATTGGGCTTCCACCACCTTTCTGGGCAACCTGTTCCAGTGTTCTATAACTCGCATTGTAAAAAATTTTTTCCTAATTTCTAATCTAAATCTACCCCCCTCTATTTTAAAACCATTACCCTGCGTCCTATCACAACAGGCCCTACTAAACAGCCTCTCCCCATCTTTCTTGTAGGTCCCCTTGAGGTACTGGAAGGCCGCTATCAGGTCTCCCCAGAGCCTTCTCTTCTCTTCTTGTCAACTTAATAATTCTGAGTGAATCAAGGAAACATGATTTAGACTGGCTCTTTTTTCTCCTACTGCTTTTGTAGCACTCTTGAAAAGTTTCTTCTGGTGATAATTCCAGGAAAGAATGCTAGAAATTAAAAAAATACAGGACACTATAATCAACAAAGGTATTCACTTTTCAAAGTGATGCCTCACTCTTCTAAATTTGTTTGAAATTTTCAGGGATGAATGAGTTTGTATATAAACAATGTTACAGTCCCTACAAGCTTAAATCAGATAGTCCCTTTTGAAGTTTCTTCTACTAAGAAACATAGTTGTTCATGCAGTGACTATTAAGTGACCTCACTTAACATTAACCAAGCAACCAAAATAAGCTTTAAAACACAACACTCTCCAAACTCAAAACAAGAAAAACAACTCCAAAACCCCTCAAAACTATTAAAAAAAAAAAAAGAGATTTATGTTTAGCCATGACAAAGCTGAGAAGGACTAATGCTGATCCAGAGCTGCTAGAATACAGGGAGGCGTGTAATATACGTCTGTCGTTGTAAATGAATAGTCCTTAGCTACTGCTTTGTGTACTTCTGGGTGCTTTTTGATACTCAGGTGTAGCTATTGACTTAAAAAGAGATAGCATGTTGATGGATACTAATCTAGGTTTGGAAATTTGAGGCGCAGACTCAACTGCTTTTAGTACTACCAAGTACTCCGTGAATGGGAAGGAGTTATTTGGTGAATTCAGAGGTAAGACAGGGATGTATGTTTTTAGTACTATAAAATTAATCCTCCAACAGAGAGTGACTATGCGTTATACTCAGAATGGATAATGCTTGCATAATTTTAAGTAGAGAAAGTGTTTAAATATTTACTTACATCATCGCAGGATGTAATATATTGCAATTTTTGTGTTATTGTAAGTGAAATGTGGTTGCTTTTGGAAGCCTGGAATTTAAAATATATTAATTTGTGGACATTTAGTTTGATTTCAGCTTACAAGTCCAGTTTATGCTCTTCTCCACTGCCTTTGAATGCTTGTGTTTTGACTTTAAGTGATATGAGCTTGCTACCTTATTGGTTACTCCAGGCACAGCTGCCTTTCATATGCTGAAGGGAGTACTGAAATATACATGAATAAGAGAAATAGAAGCTCCACAGAAAGAGCTGAGTGTTTTCAGTGGGAGAGGCAAAGGCTAGTAAGACAGTTCTCTGTCTTATTTTGAAGGTTTGTGAAGAAATCAAAAGTCAAATGGAGATGCTGACATACAGAAAAGGGGCCTTGGTTTTAAGGTGATGGAAAGGTAGTGTGGTCAGTTGACCCCAGTTGGACACCAAGCCTCTCTATCACTTCCCCTCCTCAGTTGGACAGGAGAGAGAAAATATAACAAAAGGCTTGTGGGTTGAGATAAGGACAGGGAGAGATCACTCACCAATTACTGTCACAGTCAAAACTGACTCGGCTTGGAGAAATTAGTTTAATTTATTACCAATCGAATCAGAGTAGGGTAATGAGAAATAAACACCTTCCCTCCACCCCCTGTTCTTCCTAGGCTCAACTTTACTCCCGAATTCTCTACCTTCTCCTGGCCAGCAGTGCAGGGGGATGGGAATGGGGATTGCGGTTCGTTCATCACACGTCTCTGCCACTCCTCAGGGGGAGGACTCCTCACACTCTTCCCTTGCCTCCAGCCTGGGGTCAGTCTGGAGACAGTCCTCCACAAACTTCTCCAACGTAGGTCCTTCCCAGGGGCTGCAGTTGTTCATGAACTGCTCCAGCATGGATCCCTTCCACGGGGTGCAGTCCTTCAGGAACAGACTGCTCCAGCGCGGGTCCCTCATTGGTTCAGAAGTTCTGGCAGAAATCCTGCTCCAGCGTAGACTCCTCTCTCCATGAGGCCATAGGTCCTGGAAGCCTGCTCCAGTGTAGGCTTCCACAGAGCTGCAACCTCTTTTGGGCATCCTTGTTAGGGTCCTTCATGGGCTGCAGGTGGATCTCTTCCATGGGCTGCAGAGGGACAGCCTGCCTCACCATGGTCTGCAACATGGGCTGCAGAGGACTCTCTACTCCAGCACCTGAAGCACTTTCTCCCCCTCCTTCTTCACGGACCTTGGTGTATGCGGAGTTGTTTCTCTCACATATTCTCACTCCTCTCTTCTGACTGCAGCTGGTGTTACACAGTTTTTTGTTTTCCCAGGTCTTAAATACATTATCCCAGAGTTGCTACCACTGTCACTGACGGGCTTGGCCTTGGCCAGCGGCAGGTCCATCTTGGAGCTGGCAGACATTGGCTCTGTCTGACATAGGGGAAGCTTCTAGCAGCTTCTCACAGAAGCCATGCTTGTAGCCCCCTGGCTACCAAAACCTTACCAGCAAACCCAATATATTTAGTCATCCATTTTCCAGTTTGATGGCATTGCCAATGCTATTTTATGCTCTTTGTTCTTTAATGTTGCATAATGGTCTTTATGTCCTTTGGTTTCAGAAGTACTGTTCTTCACCGAGGTGCTGATGCTGGCAGAGAATCTGCTTGCACTTCACTTGATGCCTTTCGAGCCTCGTTTGTAGGCGTGGTTGTAAGTGACTACAACCAGGCAATAGAATAATACAGAACCAAAGCTGAAAGTCACCACATCTAGCCTGTTCCTCACTTGTCCTAGTACAGTGATAATGACAAGTGGTGTTCCAGACCTCTTTCTGCCAGACATATTTGCACCCACTTGCACTGGCACTAATACCTGTGTAGCCTAATATAATCTGATTTAGTAGGTGGTTTAGCTGAAAATTATAGTAGTAGTTTGCCTTTAAAAATGTTCAAGGAGGCTTCACTCTGACTATTTGCTAGTCCAAGAGGGGTTTTAAATTCCCATTGGACTTGAAACGTCAGTGTGTTTCAAAAAAGCATTCAGGTTAATGAAGAGATGACACACATCATAATTATTTGAGGAATGCTATTCTAGTTTCCTTCAGAAATTGTCTTGGAATTTTTGCTTGTCAAGCTGTTATCACCTTGGAGTTATTTGCCTGGTATTGTTTATGGCCTTAGATGGCCCAATAATGTTATATATGAATTTCTTCCCAGCCAGAGTGTACAGCATGATCCAATAAGTTTTTCCTTGTATGTTTCTAATAGGAAAAAAAAAATCCTGCTGTACACAGTCTTGTTGGCAAGGTTCAAGGGACAATACTTCCAGCATAATATTTTGGCAGCTAATGGTCTGCTGGAGGGGAAGTTGGAACTTGTTCCTGACTGAACTAGGAACAACGGGAAGGAGAAGCATCTGAATCTGAATAACCTCCATAGAGTATAAAGAGTATAAAACGATGTATGAGCCCTTAAGTTTCTATTAGTCTTCGCTGAATGCAGTAAGCTGCTCAAAAACTGGGTTTAAACTTTTTTTTTTTCCCTAGTCTACTGTCCTGTTGACCGTTATTTTTTCTGGCATGGTTTTGTCAGTATTTGCGAAAATGATATCCTGTGATTAGTGACTTGTTCTGTAGTTTTCTAATAATAATACATTTCTGTTGTGGTTATCTTATATATAGTTTAAGAGCCCAGAATAATAACTTTAACTTCAAAAGTGAAAGTTGTGTGACCACTAGATGGAGTCCAGTGAGCATATTTTCAATACTAGAAATCCTATGTTATGGCTTGAAATATAAAACAATTGTAAGGGTAGGCATGTTGTGTCTCATACAATGTCCATTTGCTCAGTTTAGATGGACAACTTTAGAAAGTTCTTTGGGTTTTTCTTGGTATGTCTAGCCTCAAGGTATACTTGAGTTAAGCTTGAACTTAAGGAGCATGCTTTACTGGCAGCTCCAAGTGCTCATCCATGGATAAAAATGTATTATTATTCATCTAAGAATGGACTTGTGAGAAGATTGGCCTTTCTGCAGCTCTCAACTATGTGACCTAAAACTATTAGCTAAGATATATAGCGTTTTGTTACTAACAGGTTTTTAAATTTATGTCCATCTCTCCAGCATCACATACATAATGCCATGTATGCAATAATAAAATCTTTGGAATAATATTTCTTGGGTTGCATCATTTATACCTCCTTTCCACTTCTCTAAATGTCTGAAAGACATAATAGACACAAACATTCCCTTGTTTGTCGACTAAAAGAAACTTATATTAGCCAGCTATGACAACTTCCTTGACTAGACAGGACAGAGCTAAATCTCGCTCCAGTTTTCATAAGCATTTTTTTTATTATTTTTTATATTATCTTTGACATTAGGAACATCTCATGTGAATGATAAACTGCCTCTGGTCTTCAGCCTGGTAGTATACTTACTATATCTAATGTCACAGTAGTTTTTTGTTTCCCTTGGATGCAAATCCCTTCTTAGGGCCTTGCTGAGTGTGCAGATTCTTAGTCAAAATTACATGGGAATGCAAGCATGCTACTCTCAAGAGTACCTCCTGGAGTAATTATACTAGCTTTCTTCTGAAGGATAGAATTCTCTTGTATCTTTTATCTTTCTATGTCTCTGTGCTTAATGTGTGGCTACCCAGTGTAATGACACAGAATTATGGAAAAATACAGGTTGAAAGGAAAATCTCTGGAAGTCACCTAGTGCAATCTCCTGCTCAACACAGGTCGGGTTAGAGCAGGTTGCTCAGAGCCTTGAGCCTGGCCTTGAATGTTTCCAGGGATGGGGCATCCACCACCTCTCTGGGCAACCTGTTCCAGTGTTCTACCGCCGTCATTGTAAAAAAAATTTTCCTGATATCCAGTCTGAATTTACCCCCCTCTATTTTAAAACCGTGAGTCCTTGTTCATACCAGGCCCTGCTAAAGAGTTTCTCCCCATCTTTCCTATAAGCCCTCTTTAGGTACTGGAAGGCTGCTATAAGATCTCCCTGGAGCCTTCTCTTCAGACTAAACAGCCCCGGCTCTCTCAGCCTGCCCTCATATGAGAGGTGCCCTCTTATCTTTGTGGCCGTCCTCTGGACCCTGTCCAACAGATCCACGTCCTGTTGGGGGCTCCAGAGCTGGATGCGGTACTCCATGTGGGGTCTCAAGAGCACAGCAGAGGGGGAGAATCGCCTCTCTCGACCTGCTGGCCACAGTCCTTTTGATGCAGCCTAGGATGCAGTTGGATTTCTGGGCTGCAGTGTCATATTGCCGGCTCATGTTGAGCTTCTCATCCACCAGTACTCCCAAGTCCTTCTCCTCAGGGCTGCTCTCGATCCATTCTCTGCCCAGCCTGTATTTGTGCTTGGGATTGCCCCAGCCCACATGCAGGACCTTGCACTTGGCCTGGTTGAACTTCATGAGGTTTGCATGGGCCCACCTCTCCAGCCTATCAAGGTCCCTCTGGATGGCATCCCTTCTCCCCAGCATGTCAACTGCACCACACAGCTTGGTGTTGTCGGCAAACTTGCTGAGGGTGCACTCTATTCAGCTGTCCATGTCGCCAACAATGATGTTAAACAGGGCCAGTCCCAACACGGACCCCTGAGGAATGCCAGTCGTCACTAGTCTTCATTTGGACATTGAGCTGTTACCACCACTCTCTGAGTGTGGCCATCCAGCCAATGTCTTATTGACCGAGTGGTCCATCCGTCAAATCCATGTGTCTCCAGTTTAGAGACAAGGATGTCATATGGGACAATGTCAAAAGCTTTGCACAAATCCAGGTAGACGACATCAGTTGGCTATCCCTTGTCCACTGATGCTGTAACCCTGTCAGAGAAGGCCATCAAATTAATCAGGTGTGTGTTGGCTGTGACCAATCAACTCCTTGTATTCCATGTGCCTTAGCATGGTTTCCAGGAGAATCTGCTCCATGACCTTGCCAGGCACAGAGGTGAGACTGACAGGCCTGTAGTTCCCCAGGTAGCATACACAACATCATATGCTGCGGCCCCTAAGCCATCATATTGGACCTCCATTCAGTCCAGTATGTCAGTATCTTTCTGGTACTGAAAAGCCTGCTCAGCATGTTCATCTTGTTCAACAGGATGTTATCCCTGTCATCCACTCATTCAGACTACATCTGCCTAATTTTGCTGTAGGAATACTATGGGAGACTGTGAAGCCTTGTTTTACTAACATTCAATGTCTACTGCTATCTCCATGTCCACAGAGCCAGCCATCTCATCACAGAAGGCAAATAGGTAGATCTGGCATAATTTGTCCTTGGTAAATCTGTTTTGTCTACTTGGAACTACCCTCTTATTCTTTATATGTCTGGAAATGGTTTCCAGGAGGATTTGTGACATAATTTTCCTAGAGGCTGGAGTGAATCTGATCAGCCTGTTGTTCCCTGTATCTTCCTCCTTGCCATTCTGGAAGGTGGATATGAGGGTTACTAAAAATAATCCATATCCAAGCAGACATTCTGCACTCATTTTGACAAGTCGGGTGCTGAAGAGTTTTACTCTTAAGACACAGTGAAACTCACTGTTGTGGCCACAAAGCAGCTTTTGGCACAGTTCCTTCTTTTTGAAGAAACATGAGTTCTTGAAGAGAGTTACCTCCTAAAGCTCTTCTATGAAATCTGCATGAAGCAGTCACTGCAGAAACAGTCCTTGCAGCATGAACCAGAATGTGAATTTCCTTCTTCCTCTTCTCTAGGAACATTCCTAGTCAATATGAACTGTCGTATATACGCTTCTTTTCCCTCTTACAGGGCTGTTAGATCTTCAGTTCTTTCTTGCAGCATAGCTTTGTAAGGCAGAAGCGAGTACATTGGCTTTGATGTACTATAATGTGGCTGTTAAGGTACTCCAAAGAGTGATAAGTGATGTTGGTTTTAATCTCTTGGGGCTGAGGAGGCTTTTGGCGCACATCTCTTGCATTCTGAGCTGATACACAGGCATTTGCCAGATGGAAGGTAGTGCTCCACCTACAGATACTGTCATGTTTTGTGAAAAAGCCGAGTTCAGTCAGGATGTGTTAAGATCTCTAAGGAACCAGACGTTAGTTCCTGTCAAGGTGGCATGAGTTTGGGCATGTTAAATATAAACGACAACTTTGTAGGTAAAAATGTGAAGTACCTATGTCTAATGTTTTAAAAGATTAAGCATATTTTTGTGGTTTTTATGCTAGGACCTAGATGCTTGAATCCTGCCTGAATTATGTTCTCTTGCCGATATGTGCCTGTGTCTTTGTGAAATGCTTTGCTATAGTGATGACAAGTCTGAAGACAGAACGTCCATCTTTCTTTGCAGTAACATATTGAATTGGAAAGTTTCTCTAGTTTGATCTGTATTTTCTCAACTGTTCGATTTCTATCTAGGAGCCTCGAATAAGTTCTCATTTTGTTAATGATATTTTTACCTGAAGATTTTAAATCAACCCATGTAATTATTCCCTAAAGACTTCTTCTTTCGTGTTAACCAATGTCATACTGAAACTTAAAAACATTGGTTAGGACTATCTGATGTCTAGCACACATATTTACTTTGTACCTATATGATTATGCTTACTGGAACTCATTGGTTGTCAGAGGGTTGCTTAACATGTTGATTTGAAGTCTTTCAGTTCCCAAGTGAAAAGTGACTATTAGGCCTTTACCGTTATCAAAGGTGGTTAGACCCTTAAAGCAATTGTGTGACTGTACTGTTAAACTGTCCACAACAATTTTTTGGAGGAGGACTAGAGCTTCTTCTTTATTACCTGTCCAAGAGAGCACGCCTCAAAAAGATATGATTGTGAACAACTTGGAGCTAACACAACAAAATAATCTCTTTGTATTTGGGAATCTCATAGTGCAGTCAGTACAGATTCAATATAGTATATACCAAGGAGGAGCTTGTTGCTCCCCAGATAAACAGGTGATTTGGCTTAGGGCTGTAATATTTGCAGTATATACTAACTCAAATCACTTCATAAGTCTGCATGCTTTCTCATGCAGACCCTTTTTCCCAAACCTAGAGAAGACAAACATTAGTGATGTCTTCTCTCTACAACCTCCCTCTCCTCTCCCCCGCTCTTCCTTATGGAAAGAGAACTTTTCATAACTCAAGCTAAGCTAAAGGCAGTTTGCAATGTCTAGCTTGCTGATCATATGATGTACAGTTCAGGTTTTTTCCTATGTTGATTTTTTTTGTTTTGGTTTGTTGTTTTTTTTTTTTTACCAATGTATTAGGACTTTTACCTACTTCAGGCTGTCCTTCATTTGGTAGAGGAAGTTCTGTCAGACCATTACATGATTTTTTCCAGCCTTCTGTTTCACTTTAGATGTAATACTGTAATGGGCAATATTACACAATATCACATTTCTGTTTGCATGTTCACTGTGCAGTGTGGTTGCTCATTACAGTTGCAGGAACCTCCTTAGTGAAGCTGGAAACTTCCGCTTTGCACCAAGTTAATGTCTTAGGAAAGTCTCCTTGTTGGCACTCTGCTTTACATTGCATACTATTCAGATTCCTTGTAGTATTAATATTTAGGCATCTGGTCAAGCTCCTTCTCCCTGTGATTTCTTCCCACCCCTTACATCCCTATATTTACGTCCCTTTCAGGCTCTAGGGCCACAAAGATGATAAAAGGGCTGGAGCACCTCTCTTATGAGGACAGGCTGAGAGAGTTGGGGCTGTTCAGCCTGGAGAAGAGGAGGCTCTGGGGAGACCTTATAGCGGTCTTCCAGTACCTCAAGGGGGCCTACAAGACAGATGGGGAGAGGCTGTTTAGTAGGGCCTGTTGCAATAGGACAAGGAGTAATGGTTTTAAAGTAGTGGGGGGTAGATTTAGATTGGAAATTAGGAAAAAATTTTTTACAATGCGAGTTATAGAACACTGGAACAGGTTGCCCAGAAAGGTGGTGGAAGCCCCATCCCTGGAATCGTTCAAGGCCAGGCTGGATGAGGCTCTGAGCAACCTGATCTGGTTGGGGATGTCCCTGCTTCTTGCAGGGGGCTTGGACTAGATGACCTTTGAAGGTCCCTTCCAACCCTAACCATTCTATGATTCTATGATTCTTTTTATGCCATTATTATTACCACTGTGTGGATCTAAGTTGTTTTCAGTTGCCTTTTCTAAAACAGTGTAGAAACATGATGCTAAATTTATTCAAGATATAGTTGGAATTAAATTTGCTCTTAATCGATGTTGAATTAGAACATGTCCTAGGGTCACTTCCAACCTGACTTAGTCTAAGACTCTGTCATCTGTTTCTTTCCAAATGAAATCTTTTTGTCCTCCTGTTTCTCCACATCCTACCTAGTGCTTTAAAAGTGAGGTCATTTTCTAGAAGGAACTGTCTAGTGTGTGATAATTTGTTGTAAATGGACTTATCCTATTCTCTGAAGGCATGAGCTACTTTTTCTTTTTTTTTTTTTTTCTTTTTTTTTTCTGAAATTGCATAGAACAGCCCTCTAACCAGTGCTTTCTTTTAATGAACTGTTGACTTTTGTGTTCTGGTTTTGTTAGTAAGGGGGGGCTTAAGGTGGTAGCTTCTGTAGGAAACTGCTAGAAGTCGCTCCCCTTTGTTCAGTGGACTCGGCCGGGCCTAGGGCGGACCCGCTGCTGGCCAAGGCCGAGCCGATTGGTAGCAGAATGTCCCGTGATAACGCCTCTGCGATAACGTATTTAAGTAGGGGAAAACAGGAAAAGGAGGGAAGAGAAGATGTGAAGCAGCTGAGTGGGGGGCAGAGAGGGGGAGGTGCGAGCCTCATGGGCCTTGCAGGCCTCACCCTCTGGCCTCCCGCCGGGCAGCCGACTGGGCCCAACTCGGCCCGGCCCGGCTGCAAGAAGTGGAGAGGAGATGAGAAGTGAATAAGATGTAAAAAGGATCCTGAGAGGCGTCTGCCAGCCTGTTGTGAGGAACGGCTGCAGACGCCAAGGTCAGTTCAGAAGGAGGGGGAGGAGTAATATGGCTCCTGGCCAAGATTCCTCTGCAACTCGTGGTGAAGACCATGGTGGAGCGGGTTGTCCCCCTGCAGCCCATGGAGGTCCACGGAGGGGCAGAGATCCACCTGCAGCTCGTGGAGGACCCCACGCCAGAGCAGGTGGAGGCCTGAAGGAGGCTGTGGCCTGTGGAGGGCCCGCTGGGACAGCTGTTCTAGAGGGACTGCACCCCGTGGAAGAGATGACCCACGCCGGAGCAGTTTCACGGAGGACTGTGGCCCGTGGGAGGGACCCCACGCTGGAGCAGAGGAGGAATGCGAGGAGTTCTTCCCCTGACGATGATACAGCGGCGTAAAACAACGCGTGATGAACTGACCGCGACCCCCATTCCCTTTTCCCCCCCCATGCCGCTCGGGAGGGGAAGGTAGTAGAGATAATGTTAAGCCCGGGAAGAGGGAGGGGTGGGGGGAGGTTATCTTGTTCCCTGTCTCATTCTCCTGCTAATTTTAGAAAATAAATGAATAGTTTTCCCCAAGTCGAGTCTGTTTTGCCCGTGACGGTAACTTTAAGGATTTCTCCCCGTCCTTATCTCAAACCTTGAGCCGTTTTTCTTATATCATCTCCCCCTGTTCTCTCGGAGGGTGGGGGGAGCGGGAGAGAGACTGTGTAGTCTGGTCCTGATCAGGGCTGAACTACGACACTTTTGATATTACATTTGGAACCTGCACTTGGTCAGGTCTCTGTAATCCTACGTTCCAGATGGGAATGAAGTGGGCTTCTGCAAGTTAACGTGAATGTATTTTCTAGGGGTGCTTTCCATGGTAATTCCCATGACTATTTTCCATCACGTTTGCAAAGATGTCTTTATCCAACCTTAGTGAATGGAGCAAAGCATTTCCCTCACTGTCCTACTTCTTTTTGAGGAGGCTACGGTCAATAGAGAGACCGAAGGTACAGAGACATTGCTGTGCAAGGTTCATGATTATGTATGAATTATGTTTGCCCTTCCAAGTAGAATTTATGCCAAACTCTTCACCATTACCTTCTTTATTCTCCCCTCACAAAAAGCTAATCTTTGTTAACAAAGCTGCCTTAACAATTTTTATTTCTTACAATATGTGGAATGTGCTCACTGCTGCCTTTGAGAATGTGGGACTGGCAGGAACTACTTGGATCACTGTCAAATATTGATGTGGTTTTCTTTTTTAAAATCAATGTTTCTGCATGTTATTATGGTGTATTTAGGTTAGAAATGTAATGAGACACATACCGAGATGCATTAACTAGCCAGATGTTATGGAAAAATGCTAATAAATCTTAAATATTTCTTCTAAATGTCTCATTATAGCATGCAAGTATTTCCTTGAGATAAGTTAATTTGCATGGGGGCATATCTGTAGCTGATATCATTAATCTGATTATTCCCTCCCTTCATGCTTCATGTGGTCTTTTTAATTTAGCTTGTTTTAACTCCATTGCAACAATTTGAGTTTGTAAGTTCACCCTTTCATCATTTGGTATGTAAATAAGGAAATATATCTCAGTGATTTTGGTTTAGCAGAAATATAAAACTCATCAGCAATCTCTGTCAGGGTGGTTGATACTGTTATGGTGTGGATTGAGAGTTATTTTTTACAAATTCCTTGTCTTTAAAAGTAGTTTAAAAAATTAGCATTTCTTCTCAGTGCCAATTACAGATGTTTACATACTTGTGTGACAGAATGCAGCCTGTGGAGTAGTCCTGTAGTGATAAATGCAATCGATACAGATGCGATTCACTAGAAACTCAAGAAATTTAGGTTCTTTAAATTTCGTGCTATATTTCTGTTTTAGATGTGGATGTTGATCTGAACTAGATTCTCAGTCAGCTGTGTTCTTCCCCCGCCCCCCCCTCTTTTTTTTTTTTTTTATGACTATTGGCTATTTGCAATCAAGGACTAGGTAAAGTCAGTTTCTGTCAGGTGGGAATTGACTGATCACTTTGCACGCAAGGAAGAAAGGAAAAAGTAAAGACAGCCTTCAGTTTCCTCGTGGCCTGCCTGAACTGATAATAGCATACTGATAACATACAGATTTGATTGAAGTAGGTTTATATGACACGCTGGGTTTTTTCCATAGCAACAGTGACTTAAGAATTTTCCCCTCATATTTTGAGTTTTTTATTTTGAAGTTTTTTGTTTTAAACACTAAAAAGCACATATAGGTCAAGGAAAGAAATGTTTGCCAGTACGAACTCTATGCTAAGCATTCTGGGAGAGTGCTTTCTTGCAGCAGATGAGGATTCTTTGTGGCTGGCAGCAGAAACTGCAGCAGTATCTTTGCAGTTTCCTTTCATCTTTGATTATGTTCTCAGGATCTCTGAAATACAGGAGCTCTTTCCCTGACCCTCTGGAATATCTTTTCATCTCTGTTGCGGAGTATAGCACACGCTGAAAGCCTCCTCTCTTCTACAGTTGAAGTATCCTTTGCTTTTCATCACGCTCTGATTTTTGTCTTCTGCGGCTGGATTTTTGGCAGTGCTTGGCTTAAGCAAATAGGATTACATTTCAGTAGCTGATGGTTTCTAGTCGAGGAACATACTAAATGTCGGACATAATGAAGATTGCACAAAGAAATATTTCTGCGAAGTACAGGAAAATTATTCGAGTCGAGCGAAGGAAGAAGACATTCTGCAAATGCAATCAGGGCTGCTAGAAATGCAAAATTCAACGGATTTGGAATGGGTTGCACTACAAGTGTGGTTCTGTTTAAAGGCATTCGTACCGTTTTTGAGAGAAACTGTGGTTACATTTGCAAACAGCAAGGGGAAAACAATGCCCTTGAATACACAGCATTCAGTTTGCCAAATGAAGATTCAGGAATATTGATTCATTCATCCTTGGTAAATACAAACTTGTTTAATTAATAATTTTATCTGCTAATTGAAAGCTAAACTAAAACCAGAGTACTATGTTTACTTAATATCTGCTATGTACAGACATGAATATACGTTGTCCTGACATTCTAGGATGTTAGTGCGTGTATGTAACATATAATACACATGTGCATGCAGCTGTAATATTAAAGCTTGTGATTCGTATTTATTGCATCATTTAGATTTGTATTGATAGCTCTGAAGAATTTACAGTCCATAAACAGGATTGATATAGATCATCTGCTGTTAGATCTTTCTAAACATACTCTTGGAATGTATTTGGCATTTCAATTGAAGAACAACAGATGATTACATTATTTGGAAAAACTAAGGAGTGCATTGTTGGGAAAACTGTAACCTAGGTTTTGAAGTTGTTTGTTTTTTCAGATGGATTTGAGTACAGTTTTTTCCTTTTTTTTTTTTTTTTTTTTTTCCCTCTGAAACTATTCTATTTCTATTTAACTTACTGAAAGGGATACAGGAGCATTCTAGAAGGAAAAAAAATGGCTAAAAGGAATAGTAACTGTTTTCTGAACCTGCTTTGCCCTCAAAGGCTTTTTTAGGTGTTGCCTGGTGCAAAGAAAACAGGCTTTAAAGCAAGACTGTCTTCCTTGTACCCCCCAGGTTAATGATGCATTTGTGAGTCAGATGTATTGCATTTAGGCTTGAGGGGGTGGAATTGCAATAGCTAACATGTACTGCTTGCTTCAGAATTGGGCTAGTTAAGGATTTAAATATTTATTTTAAATAATTTGGGGTTACTTGTTAATTGCTTTGTCACTGACTAGATAGTTGGAATAAGAGGGGTGTGGTACACTGAAATAACTGGACAGATTTTAACAAGCTTGTCATGCCTGCCGGCATACCCACGCTGTGTAATTGCAGTTATGGAAAGCCTTTAGAAATTTCACAAAGCTTTGCTGTTATTACGCTGTTCAGATCCTTTCTTGCTGAACTCAAATGTAAGAAAAAAAGGTTTGTGTGTATGTATGTATGTGTATATTTTTTATATATATATATATGCCTACATGTGTGTATATATTTATATATACACATACACATATATGTATGCTTGTATACATGAATGCTCACACACAAGGTTCCAGGAAAAAAATACAGTATAATCTGAACTGTCTTCAGATGCTTAAAATAACTTGCAATATGCATATTACCCTTCGTGATAGTATTGCATTTTATAAATTCTTAGTGTGGTTTGATAATAGAAATAAAATGGCTTCCTCTAGGTATTAGAAGCCTTTTTACACTGTTAGCCATTTTTAAGTTAGTCTTATACATGGCTATTAGGCATTTGTTAAACTCTGGACAATGAATACTTTCAATAACTTTTGCACTCCATTGAATTTAAGACCTAACACCTTTACTGGCCTTCAATTCTGTGTATAGTTAGATGAGTGAATGAAGAAAGACTTTTTAAAAATGTAATGTGAATTATTGTAACTTGGAGGGTGCAGTTAACTTTTTTTTTGTATTGTATAACATTTTTTTCCATCTTTGTTTCTTGTGCTTTTGTTCCAGCAATAATTTCTTTTTGATTTACCCCTACAGAATTGGTTTGCAAACCGGCGAGATGAAGCACACAATATGCTTAGTCTTCCATTTACAACCAAAGTTCTACATTTGTTGCTTACGGGTTTGGTTTTTTTTTTTCCCCAACTCCAGAATTTCTAGATGCTTGTAAATAATGATAGTGTGTTTTTGGATTTTCCTGTATGGCTTTGTCAGCTAGGTTTAACTGGAAGTAGTGGATCAAGATAAGTTTCTTCCTGGAATAAGTACTCGACAGTTAGTATGAAAGAATGGGCAGGACTGAGGGGTCAGAATGACTTCCTGCTCATCGTACTGGGCTAATGTAATCTTTAAGAACAAAAAGAAGAATTTACAAGAAAAAAAATGGGACTTCATTAAAACGTCATGCTCTTGATAGAGCTGGCACTGGCTGCTTACTTTCTGAGATGTCTGAGGCTGGGGAGCAGTTGCTACTGACTTACTCCTGAAGTGGGAAAGGCAGTATTCTCTGAAGAGTGGGAAGAGGGCAAAAGATGCTTCAGTCCTGGCAACTGTGACAGGTTATTTTATGAAACTCATGTAAGTGTATACATGGAACTCTTAAATGACATAATTTTTGTACTCTTTGCTATAAAAGCTTATTTGGTCAGTTCTTCCTCCTCTGGAAAGTGGCTTTCAGGAGGAGAAATCCGCCTCACTTCCCACTGAGAAGCCATACAGGGAGGTGAAGACTACAGGAATCTCTTCCTCTGAAGAGAAGCTGTATGGCCAAAATCAAAAGAGAGTGTCAGTGTGTCACTTCCTCGTATTTTCTTTTGTTTTGGTGATTGTTGCAACAGATGCAAGTGTGGGTGTATGGTTTCACGTATTTGTTTCTCTGTGCTGTAACACATTCGAGCTGCAGTTTCTTACCTCTGCCTTTTTGGCTGTATCTGCTATCTGGTCTGTCTAGCTATTTTGGATCCAGTATCTCCTGATACAGAGCTGTTGTCGGAACACCGGTTGATTTCAGGGAGTCCTTAAATTAAATGACACATTGATTCTCTTGCAAAGCCAGTGAAAATTTCCTGTGAACAGAAAGCTCTTAGGAAGTAGTTCTTCTTGAAGGGAAAATCTCCTTTTCAGTGAAGAAATAAGGAAGCAGAAGTAGTTGATTTAGCACACATTTTTCTTACTGAACCTGTAATCCAGAGGTCAGGAGGTTGTATCTATAGTCTTATTAAATCTAATTAAAGTTTTATCTTAACCGAATCTATTCTTTTGCCTGAAACAAATTAATGGTAAAATGAATCCTGGGTGAGAATGTCTTCTCTGGAGTACAGTTTATTTCTATCCATCTGATGTCATTCAAACTTGCAATGAAAATGCTATTCTCATTTTTGGGATAAAAACATTTCTAGCCTATCATGCATACTTTATCTTGCTAGAACACAGGGTCTCTTAGGGTCTTGAGGTCCACAGGGGTAAAAAAAAGAAAATTTAGTAAAAGAATATGAATTTAGTTTGAGACTATTTAAAAGTTCCCTCAAAAATAATGAAAATGTATTTTCCCCAAATGTCCACTAAGGGCATACTTATTTTCTGCAGATATTGAGAAACATTCTAATTTGCTAAGTTTTGTAGTAAGTTGAAGGATACAGTTTCAAAATATTAGCTTGTATGCTTAAACTACATTACTTAGTTTGTTTTGATTTTCCTTAGATTTTTAAAAAATCATTTCTCAGCATGATGTTGCATGTTATTTCTGCTGTGTTGCTGTATCTCAAAGTTAGGAGGGTTTTTTTTCATGGCCTTTATTTTTATACTCAAATTCTATTTTATTGGTAATCATTGTATAACCAATGACTATCTGAGTGAAGTGTTACTGTACGGTTTAAGGCCTAAACAGCTGTTACAGGTGATAGACAAAAATGGAAAATGAGCAAAGGAGAATGATGTGGTGACAGGAAAACTAATGAGATTTTTAAAGTTTGAGTTTTGCTAATAAGCCTGTTGAAATATTCAGTGAAGGAAGAGACTAGCTGAGTTTACTTGCAAGGCTGATGGAGGAGCTAGAAACTTCTGAAGTGAGACAGGCTGGGCTGAAGGTCATTAACTTTTTTTTTTCTTTCATTATGTTTGTCTGAAAATTGCAGAGAGCAACATGCTTTTTTTTTTTTTTTTTGCCATGCTTGAAATATTTTTTGCTTAGTTTGCTTCTTATGGCCTATTCAACACTGCTCTTTCTCTTACTAAACATTACAACCTTGTAGTTTGGTAACGCTACTTCAGGTAGTTTAGTAGAATCATAGAATGGTTTGGGTTGAAAGGAATCTCAAAGATTACCTAGTTCTAACCCCCCTGCTATGGGCAGGGACACATTCCACTAGACAAGGTCGCTTAAAGACACATAGAACCTGGCCTTGCATCCACAACTTCTCTGGGAACCTGTTCCAGTGCTTCACCACCCTCATAGTGATGAATTTCTTCCTAATATCTAATCTAAATCTACTCTCTTCCAGTTTAAAGCCATTAGCCGTTGTCCTATCACTAAATGCTCTTGTCAAATGTCATTCTCCAGCTTTCCTGTAGGCCCCCTTTAGATGCTGGAAGGCCACTATAAGGTCTCCTCGAAGCCTCCTCTTCTCCAGGCTGAACAGCCCCAACTCTCTCAGCCTTTCCTCATAGGAGAGGTGCTCCAGCCCTCTGATCATCTTTGTGGCCCTCCTCTGGACTTGCTCCAACAGGTGCATGTCCTTCTTATGTTGGGGGCTCCAGAGCTGGACACAGTACTCCAGGTGAGGTCTCACAGGAGAGGAGCAGAGTGGGACGATCACCTCCCTCAACCTGCTGGCCACACTTCTTTTGATGCAGCCCAGGATGCGGTTGGCTTTCTGGGCTGCAAGGGTGCACTGCTGGCTCACGTTGAGCTTCTCGTCCACCAGCACTCCCAAGTTCTTCTCCTCAGGGCTGCTCTACATCCATTCTCCGCCCAGCCTGTATTTGTGCTTGGGATTGCCCCAGCCCGCATGCAGGACCTTGCACTTGGCCTGGTTGAACTTCATGAGGTTGGCATGGGCCCACCTCTCCAGCCTATCAAGGTCCCTCTGGATGGCATCCCTTCCCTCCAGTGTAGCAACCACTCCACACAGCTTTGTGTCATCAGCAAACTTGCTGAGGGTGCACTCCATCCCACTGCCCATGTCCCTGACAAAGATGTTAGACAGGGCCTGTCTCAGTACCGACTCCCGAGGAATGCCAGTCGTCACCAGTCTTCATTTGGACATCGAGCCATTGACCACAACTCTCTGAGCGTGGCCATCCAGCCAATGTCTTATCGACCGAGTGATCCATCCATCAAATCCATGTGTCTCCAGTTTAGAGACAAGGATGTCTCTTGAGACGGTGTCAAATGCTTCTTTGCACAAGTCCAGGTAGTAGTTGTAACATGTAAGATGTGGCCTAATAATTTTAAGTAGTCTTTTATTAAGTCTGGTATGGAAATATCCTTAATTTGAATAACTGTTACTTAATTTATGCTTACACAATTTCCAAGAAGCAATGCAGGGCATTTTGAAATGGTGTATGTCTAGCCTTTAATAGGATAGATTTAGATATTTGCTGGAAACAGAACCACCAACCTTAGATTTTCGTAACTGCAATTTCATAGTCCATGTAAACTGTTGACTTGACACCAACACCATGATCAGGTGTTACTGAGCTTTTGTGTAACTGCTTTTTCTGTGCTGTTCATGAGTCATTTGGTTTATTAATAAACCATGACATCTCTAAGATATACCAGAGTCTGTGCATGTAGGAAGGTTGATTAATGACAGTAGTGAGCTATGTCATTCTGGAAATAGCTCCACAGCAGATATTCAAGTTGCAAATATTTTGATTTTAGAATAATTTTAAATAATATGTGTCTGACTTATGAAAGACTGTTTTCTTGATTTAACATATGATGTGTTTAAAGTAAACCTTAAAGCATCCATTTATTAAAAGGCTTTATATTAAGGCCTGTCCTTGCTGTCTGAATTAACAAGTTGCTATCAACTTATTTAAAGTAGAAAAGTTTATTACAAATAAAGTAGAAATATATAAAGGAGAAATTTCTAAGGAAGTCATTCTGCTGAGTAAGTGGAAGTTCTTTTGTTTTGTTTTTTAATGGGCTTAAACAGCTTATGCAGCAGTTCTCTAATGGTGTGCAGTAATTTGTATGCCTTAGTCTGTTATTTCACTCTCATAACTTCCTTCAACTTGTAACTGTATTAGAAGTGCCTTTTATTCATCAGCAACTGGGGCATTAGACCTCATTAGGCTTCTTAATAAGGAAGAAACAGAGATGTTTGAATACAACATCTAACTGTTGCATACTTTTTCATGGGTCACTTGCATGAGAGCACTCATTTTATCTCCTTTCATCCCGCTGCTTTGGGTGAATTAAAAACTGGTGTCTTATGTGCTGGCTTTTAGTTTTGGCTAAATCTCTTTATTGTTTCTGTAGAATTTTTTTTTTGTTTTCACTTTTCATTAGACGCCTTTAGGAGGAATTCTGAATGTCCATCTCTGGTATCCCTCTGCCCTCTCGGCAGGAGAAGTTGCAGTACAGATTTGTGAAACGTGTAGTTCCTGCAGCAAATAAACTTCTTTGAAAGATGCATGTGAGAGGATCATCAGACATAGGTTGGCAGGCACTCAGTGCACCGGAATGCAAAAGATAAGATTAAACATTGTATATTCAGGAAAAAAAAATATTTAAGACTGAGGATGAAATCTGAGGATAGTTGGTCAAGCTGTATGCATAAGCATGTTCGTCCATGACAAGCTAGGTTGGACTAGCCCAGAAAGATATCCAGGCCAAAGAACATGGCATGAGGTTGCATCCAGGTAGAAAACGTGTTCTCTTTGAATGTAGCAGCAGGGGCTCTTGGGGCAGCTGGATATCCTGCTTTGAAAGCAAGATGTCTGGACTTAAAAATTCCCCCCAAACCAAACTGCCAGATAAGCCTTATGTGGTCCTGAGGAATGGGAAGACTACTTCTATGGTAGAGAAGCTGCGTACTTGGTGCTTTTAACACTAGGGTGTAGACTTAGCAAACACACAAAAAGGAGTTGACTTCTCTCCTCTTTCCTCTGGAGTAGTACTTCCTTCCACCTGCTTTAGGAACAGCTTGAAATGCTCATTTGAGTCACCTACAGATGCAGGTATCCTATTCTGGCATGAAATTAAATGCAATTAAAGTAAAGCTAGGAGCCAAATGCTAACTCTTGCAATGTTCTTGTTTCTTAGAACTCAACATTGTGAAGTCTGAAACAGACTTGTATTTCAGTTTAGAGGCAAACCAAGATGCACTCTTACTTCAGCCCAAGGACAGAGGTGAATTACATTCTCCTCAGGGAGCAAATCCTCTTGGAAAAAGTGGAGGACCCTCAGCCTTGCTCAGCAAAGAAACGCTTCTGTTTGAGAGATCTTCTTGGGGTTTTTTCTTGCTTTTTGTCTTAGGCTTGGTTTCTATGCTGTCCTTATAGTTTCTGATAATTCTAAGGTACTGTCCAGGTAGGAAAAAAAACATCTTTAGTCCAATACTATTCTCGCAGTCAGTCTGCTTGTACGTGTCCTATCTGGAAGGAGGTATGTCAGAACAACAGATAAATCCTTTAGCAGAAGTGCAGTTTTAAACTTGGTCTCCTATCCTGACTAAATTCAGCTGAACTTTTATTTTTTCCCCCCCTCCCCCACTGGGAGCAGTGCTAGAATATCTGTTACTGATACAGATGAGAGCAAGAAGTATTGACTTTTAGTGGTGCTTGTTATTCTGCTAAAGTGGGTCAATGTTTTCATATGAGCTACTGCTTTAAAAACCCAACCCAAACCACAACCCAACCAACTAACCAACAAAAAAACCCAAGACACCCAACAAAACAAAGGATCAAAATCCCTCCATCATCCATCCTTCTCATTTTTGAAAGTTATTTGTTAAGAGATGCTGTGGGTTGCCAGGGAATTTGAAGAGCCGCAAAGGAGTAGAGAACAGTTGTAGGGTTTTAGTAAATGATGACGTCAAATCATTCTGTTTTCACGTATACAGGACATACAAACCTACAGCAGGATTATTCCTTCTCACCCTCTTCCCTCCAGTTGCTACAGGTTAAGCAACAGTTCTTTCCCTAGAACAGCTATCAGAGACAAGTTTGATGGCTGTAATTATAGCTGGAAGATTTAGTGAATGCTGATATTGGCCACCCAACAGGGTTTAGTGATCTAGATGGAGATTGTAAGTGGGACTTGGAGCAAAAGATGTGCTATTAAACCAAACTACTCATTTTTTTAGCCTGTTCCTACAGTGAGACTGAGTAGTAATCCTTTCTTCCATCGAAATTCATAGGAAATTCTCACATGCTGCCTGTTATATGGCTTAGTCTTCATTGTGTGGCATTGTGCGTTAGGAAAGCAAGCTCTTGGAGTGAAAAGTGATTTGAAGGAATAAGAGGGTGGATGTGGGGAACTTGTCTTTTGGGCAGCAAATTTACTGGATGAATCACTGAAGTATGCTGGGAATACTGAGAACTTTTTTACCTTTTTTTTTTTTTTGTAGTTATGTAGATAATTCCTTATGGATGTATGATGCAAGAAGAGAGCCAACTATTTGGCTATTTGAAGTAACATGAAAAGTACTGATTTTAAAAGTACCATGGGAAGTCCTTCAATCTTCTGTGTTTGTAAAAAGATGAAATGCATTGTTTCCATAATAATCTCAGTTATTTTGCAGCTAGGTCTCTATTTAGCTAGTAATTTCCTGCAGTTTTGGGAGCCATGTTGGAAATGCAATCAAGTAGCTTTTGTACAGTAACATTCTTTTTGTATGTGTATTGTTTTCCTGGATTTCTGGTTGATCCTCACTCAGGTAGTTGCCTGATACAACAAATTGAGTAGTATCTTTTTTTTTTTTAATTGCAGTTAAATGGTTTAAAACTACAGGTCATGTAACATGATGATAAATTTTCTGCGTGTCTTAAAGTCCTGGTTTTCATCTTTCACTTCTTGAATCATAATGTGTTATTGGTAACATTTTTTAATATACTTTAATAAAGTAACTTACCTTTTATAAAAGTATTGTCTTCTTGGCTTTCTTTTTGTCCCTCATCATATTTTGAGAAGAATTAGGGAGAATGATGGGGAAAGAAGATTATTACATTTATACTGAATTGAAGTAAAGCAGATGCATTTAAGAGAAGTACCTACCCAGGATAAAAGAATGTTGCTGTTTAAAAGTAGAATCCTTTGTTAAATCAACCAGAAGAAGTACTATTTAAAGTGTATAATATTTTTAAGTCTTTATTAGTGTGACTGTTTGCAAGCATATTGTTCATAATAAGGTTGTGCAATTCTGGTTGTAGTTAAGTATAATTGCAGCCCATCTCAATGAAGCAAATTCCTGTTTGGCAGCTGCATCCTCGAGTAATGGTATAATTTAGTTTGAGCTGTTCTGTACTTCCGTTTTCTGAAAACAAAGGGGGCCGGTGCAAAATAAAAGTGAAGTGTAACTAAATGTTCTTGAACTATTGTCTACCTTGATTTACACAGGAAGACCTGTTTTTGTAAATTTGACTGAACTCCTGGTTTCCTCCTTAGCTCTTAAAGAAGCTTTGTAGAGTGTTGTTTTCAGGAGTTTGGTATCTGTGTATTAGAGAGACTCCTTAAAAATGAATGCATTGAACTTGTGTTTCCTAGAGAAAGACAGATGCAGAGTAAATCATTGTTGTCTTGGCTAATCATAGAACAGAATCATAGAATCATTAGGGTTGGAAGGGACTAGTTAATTTTATTATTTGTTTTGGGGCACTCATTAGAAATGTGCTTGCATTGTGGATGGGATAGGCAAATTCTTGGTCAGACTCAATTTCACAATTGCAGTAAGCTGAAATAACTATCTTATGCAGGCGTGAGAACAGAGAGAAGGGGAAGAGAGGGATATGAACATCTTATATTAGGGTTGAAGGGTAAGAAACCTGTGCCTGAAGTTATGCATTCTTAAAAATACTAGCAATAAAAAAGGATATTTGAGCTTCTCTGTAACTTGATTGCTTTCTGCAGATAAAGGTGACTTTCTGTTCTATTAGAGAATAGGTAAAAATTCATGTCAAGTTAAATTTAGGATGTCAGTTATATTGAAGTGATATAATTAACTGTTGAAAGAAGTGGAACAGAGTTGAGAATTGAATGAAGGTGGTGGCTTAGTTTCCACAGCTGTCTGGTTGCTCTAGTGGACAGGGAGTCTAAAATAGGGATGTGCTTCTCTGGGGAGTTGAATTTTCTCTCAGATGTATTTTTGCATGGTAAATACAGCCACTGAGGTTTGTGCACTTGGAAGTTGCAACTCGTTAGTGTTAAAAAGAAACAAAGGGAAAACCAAAATACCCCTCTCAAAACCTGGAGAAAACAGCTCATCATAGTTCACTTTTTTTTCAGGAGGAATTTAGCTTACAATCACATGCTAAAACTAGTGCATGGGGGAGTCAGATTAGTCAAACCTTCCAAATTACCAAAAATGTCAACTAGGTTGCATACAAAATTGCTTTGCACTACGCTAAAGAATTGTACCGAAATGGTCCCAATAAAAATTACTGCCTCTTACTTTGCCAACACGTGTACACTGACCAGTGTCTGTAAGTAGTGGTATAGTAGGAGAGTATATTAGATTATAAAAGCAAAGTTGAAGCATGACTTCAGTTCATGTTGCAGTTGAGGACAGGAATGGAAGATACTAACTACTGAGCGCTTTGTAGCCTTGAATCATGAAACCATGACACTCCTCCCCAGCACAGGGGAGACACCACTCCAGTGTTTTGTATGGTCAGCAAAAAGAAAATCCTGTAGAAGCCAAAGGCAACAAGTGATGTCTGCCTCGTCTTCATGATTGGAAAGCTGAGGTTCTCTCAAGCAACTTCACTCAAGATGGGTGAAGATTTTGTTGCGTTCTTGTCTTGGTGGTTTTTTTGGAGGATGCTCCGTGATGGACATCTACAATGCTGGAGGGTTCTAAGGAGGGAGGAATGAGCTGAGAGCACTAATGATGTGCAAGACAGAAGTGAGCTAACTGGCTCAAGAGAGGAAAGAGGCTGAGGGAGAGTGGTAGTTTACTTGAAGAGTTATGTGCTTAGAAGTTGAAGGTGTAAAGAGGATTTATTTTATTTTTGACTTAGTATACTTGTAGAGTATATAAGGTTTTTACTGTGAAGACAATTTGATGTTAAGGTAAATTTTTAATATGGATTTAGCACTAAGATTATAAAGAGCATCCCAATCCTACCCCCAGAAAAGAGCAATGTATCTGCTTGTGGCATTGGTCCTGGAGAATGTACTTGGTTAGTGGCTGGTTGTTGATAGTACCCCAGTAAGTGATATTAATGTGTAAAAAAAAAAACAAAAAAACCAAAAAAAAACCAAAAAAAAACCCCCAAAAACCAGAAATTTATACTTCTAAGGAGGCCTAGTTGTCAGTAAGTGGCTAATTTTTACAATACAGTATTTTAAAATATTGAAGACTTGATTTTATAAGTGCTGTAGAAGACTTGGACTGTTTTACGTGGTCATTTTGGACATGCACATTCTCTTTTGTGTTTGACTCATAACCTTAATGCATTAAAAATGGATCCACCTTTTTTTTTTTTTTTTCCCTTTCCCCCACCCAGAGGAATACAACATGCTTTAGGGGCTGGCCTTTGTCTGTCATGCATTCTCACCATGACAGATTTAGGAAACTGCAGCTGAGAAGTTAACTAGTTTGTACTTTCTGCTGCTTGTGCTGGGGAAAAAATCTTTTGTGATCACTGGCATGTTGATTGCTTTGATGCCAAAAAAGCATACAGTTTTGCTGCTGTTTGTATTTTCAAACAAAGAATGCAGGCAAGAACAAACAGAAATCCTAAGAAAGAGCTTAAAGAGTCTCCGCAGCAGTGCAAAGATGCAGGTCCTTGTGAAGCAGAAGCAGAGAGTCCTGTGGTAGTGCTGGTAAGAACTGTTTAAACAAGCTATCTCTTTCCTTTAATAATTTCAGTTCTGTCTGCCACTGAAAAACTGCTTAATCTGATGCTAATGAGAAGTTCCAGCATTCTTACTTGTGAAGAAAGTGTGTTTAAGATTTGGGTTTCATTCTTTGTCTGCATTTTTAATTTTTACTATACTGGTTTACTAAATCTTCGGTTCTCTCTGAGTGTGACTTTGGAGTCTGATTTTCATACTAGGTACTTTTCAGTGTCTGTTCTGTCTAGCATAGTTGTACAGCTCTTAGAACCTAACATGAAAACCACTTGTGCTTTAAAATCCATTCTAGCACCTCTGTTTTTTAACTGTCCAGCATATCTTTCAATTAAAATATGTTTGAACACTCTGAAGACTCTGTGTGTAACAGTTAAATTTTACTTAAATGTGCTAAGAACTGTCTGAATAATTCAGGTATACTTCTGTTAAAGGATCTATTTTTCAATGCCTTCAATGCACATTATTTAGGAATTTAAAATTTTGAAGTAGCTTCCAGTGAGGGAAAAGGGAATATTTCTGTATATGGAGGAGGTAATCAAATAAGAGCATTTTACTTATATCACTACACACTTATTTCTGTTGGAATTTTAGTAGTACAGCAAGAGAACGTAATAAGCAAGCTGTAATGAATCTACCAACTCTCCCAGCTAGGACAATAAACCTTTTCAAATAACAGAAGAGGATTGTTAAACTAATAATTTATATATCAGCAGAAAGAGGTACTTTGATAGTTCTTACTAAAATTCCATTTTTAGTTAGCAATATCTCATACTTAATTGCTGAATTAAAGGATGATGGTCTCTTCTTTGTCTGGCTGTGGTTGAAGTTAGTGGGAGCTGTGATCCTCAAATTATAATCCCCCTCCTTATCTGAGCTCCACACTACACATTTAAGAACTAAACTAAAACATTTTGACTATTTATATTTAGTAATACACATCTGTAACTTTATGGGAATTATATAACTGAAAGCTTACATGTGTGTTACTAAGACAAATTTTCTTTTCCTTTGCACTGTTTTCTTTGGTTTCATTCTATTCAGAGCAGTTGTTAGTAAAACGTGGGGTTTTTGTATGGGTGTGTTCTGATTTCTGGTCCAGATTTTCATCAGTACAATATGAGCTAATCTTGTGTGTGCTTTCCTGCCTTTGGAATGTTTAACTTTATTTAGAACTGTTTTTATTCCCCCATGAATACTCAGAGAGGATATTAGTGTTTCTGCAGATACTGAGAGTACTGCAGTTGATCAACAAGCATACGTACTAACTTGAAAAAAAAAGTCTTAACACATTACTGTGTTTACTTATAACCATTTATTAGTACATCCTTATAATTTTCCAGATACTACTTCATTTAATGCTTATGGATTAATATACCTCCAATGTTTGCCCTGTCTTTTTTTTTTTTTTTAATTTTCAGATGAAATGAGTGCGTTCAAAACAAAGGTCAATATTTCAAGGGAAGAACATTTAAGTTCCACATAGGTTACACAAAAAAAAAAAAGTCTTCACTGTCATTTCAGTTACTATTTTGGTCTTAATCTTTTACATATATAGACAAGTGTATGTAAGGCACATAATTATAGATGGTATAATATCCCTTTTTACTTCTGCTTTTGTCTAGTTTATTGAGGAAAACTAGATGAAATGGTGCAAGGACACTTTGCACTAAGTGGGCTGCTAGGCACAAAGCAAAAAGTAGGGCACTATGTTTCATTTAACACCGACATTTGGGTCCATTTTTATTTCATTGTGTTGTGATGTTGCAGCAGATTTTTACTGCCACAGTGAAAGTAGATATTTTCTCACTGGTATAGGGTGCAGTAAGGTAGAAAGTAAGACTGATAATGTTACCAGTTGGTGTAACAAAATGTGAAAAGCAGAACTTCTTGCTGTCTGGATTAGAAACCTTAGAATTGTATTAGATAGCAGTCATCAAAAGGATTTGGAACGGGGAGCTTCTGGTTGACTCTAGTAATACTTCTCACCGACTGTTGCCTAAAACAGTCTTTCAAGTGTGGATATATTCCTTTTGTATGGGCAAATATTATTTGATTTATCTTGCACTCGTGTTTTTTGACTATTCTTTATAAGAGACGGAATCAGCTGTCAGGACTTCAAGGAAGCAACAAGTTTTTTATGATATTCATTTAATTATTTTAAATGCAGTTCACAGGGAGTCTGCTAGAGTATTGAGGGAACCAAGTCTTTATAACTGTAAGCATCCCATGTGATATTGAAACACTGTTATTTGACTGAGCGCTGTGCCTGAAGTAACTTCTCCTGGATAGATGGGTGGGTTCACAACAGGAGTCACCTGCTGTTTTCAGTGCCAGCATGTTCGTACTTGTGCTCTCTTGTTTTCCTGCAGTTTGTATTAGATCGTGTCATAACTTTTGCTTTTGAGGTTAACAAGCAAGAAGAGCCCGTGGAAAAATTTAGATTTTCTGGGTGGTGCCTCAGAACCTTACTTGGGATGAACTGCTGTTGTGCTAACTGTTGCAGAAGTTACCAGTTGCATTGCTGTCCAGTTGTGTTTTAATAGTCAGAAGTAGTAATTGCTTATCAAATCAGATGATGTTTCTGGGAAGCTGGAACTTCTGGAAGCCATCTTTCTGCTTGGAAACATACTGACAGTATAAAACATAGACACCTGAGCTCCTCTGTCTAACAGAGCATTGCCCATGTCTGATTCTAATGTTAGTTTCTGTGCTGATAAGTGTTCTTCATAGGACACAGCATGCTTAAGTTTGAGCCGGAAGGTAAAGCAGATCACAGAGGAGCTGAGATATTAAACAACTGGAACTACACCCATATTAACAACCTGGTGTAAATACTGGCAATACAGAGAAAGTCCTATCAAAATGTTTCGGCTCTAAAAAGTGTTCTTGTGTTTAAATGGACCTTGACCATCAATTAAATACTTCTTATAAATAAAAGCACAATGCTTTGTAATTTAGACTGTGTTCACTGAGTTTTGGAAACCCCCGCTCTCTTCTGTTACAGTCCCCTGAAGACGTGGATGAACAATAGAAGAAGAGTTTTCAGTCTTTCAGGTTAAACTGGAAAAAAAAAAAAAAGAAGGAAAAGTGAATTATTTTTTTTTAAAGAAACACTATGCGCAAAAAAAAAAAGACTGTATGACTGTATAATCTTTGTATGGCTCACTCAGTGTCTGTAGCCCCAGTAAGCACTTCTGGTCTGTTTATGCAAGCTTGAGAACAGGTGACTTAATGCATTTCATTCTTTCAAGTCCTAGAGTTTGTAACTTGTCAATTAAAGCATATTGTTGCTTAAATATATGCATAGTAGTAGTTTTTTACATAAACTTTTTAGCAGTTTATTCCCTCCCAGTGCCCCGAATCTTAAGCCACAAAGTTAACCATACCTAAGAAAGAGGATAATGAGTAATGTAGTATTTAAGAATAAGTTCCAGGATACATGTAAGTTTTTGAATGGATTTTAAAGTTGATTTAAAAATAACCCAACCTGAGCAGTTTATTGAGTTTGTTGTGGTTGTGGAACAATAAAATACAGGGAGCTGTTAACCATGTTGAGTATTAAATAGTCTTATTCTTTGTTCAAAATGGATTGTCTCAGGCCAATGTTGAGAAATATGTAACAACAATTCATCAATTCATATGCTGTGTTGCCTGCTAGTGCTTGTAGCTCCATTCTGTTCTTTATGGGGACCTGTTAATTTGCAGGTGTATGTGTATGTGCTAAATACGTTTTTATATATTTTTATAAGGTAAATGATGTTGTGCAGTATGAGGCTAACAATACCTATTGTGCTTAACCTGACCATCCTTTGTTTTGTTAGAAGACCAGAGGGAGATAACATTTGTCTCAATTTAAACATGCAAGAAAAAGTGTACTGTATTGGCTTTTCTGCAATATATAATGTAGGCAATAATTGACTCCTATTTTAAATTTCCTTTTGTCTGCTGGCTTTTGACACTGCTTGTCCAAATATATAAACCATATTCTGGCAGATTAAAATGGTTACCATGTGGGTGTCATGACTGCTGTTTTGAAATGTTTCTTATTTCTAATAATTTTTCATACTTATAATACACTGGCAAAAAAACAAAGTGATACAGCAGATAACATTGCTGTTTTATCTGCCTACACATACGGCATTGACTAGCTTGAGTGCTGGACCGCACAGAATCATAGAATCGTTTGGGTTGGAAGGGACCTTCAAAGGTCATCTAGTCCAACCCCCCTGCAAGAAGCAGGGACATTCCAACCAGATCAGGTTGCTCAGAGCCCCATCCAACCTGGCCTTGAACGTTTCCAGGGATGGGGCATCCACCACCTCTCTGGGCAACCTGCTCCAGTGTTCCACCACCCTCAGTGTAAAAAACTTTTTCCTGATGTCTAATCTACCTCCCTCTGCTTTAAAACCGTTGCCCCTTGTCTTATCGCAACAGGCCCTACTGCAGAGTTTCTCCCTGTCTTTCCTGTAGGCCCCATTTAGATACTGGAAGGCCGCTGTAAGGTCTCCCCAGAGCCTCCTCTTCTCCAGGCTGAACAGCCCCCCACTCTCTCAGTCTGTCCTCATAGGAGAGGTGCTCCAGCCCTCTGATCATCTTCATGGCCTCCTCTGGCCTCACTCCAACAGGTCCACATCCTTCTTGTGTTGGGGGATCCAGAACTGGATGCAGTACTCCATTGGGGTTTCACACATGAAGCCCTATGCTCTCAGCCTTTTCTTAGCTTATAGAAATAAACATGTTGTTTGTTGCAAATTATTATGAAAAGTTAAGCCTTGTTTGAAGGACTGATGTTTTAGTACCTCTAAACTTGATTTTGCAGTTTTGACTGGGCTGAGTTTTATTTGCATCAGCTGGTCCATAAATGCAACAAAACTGTACCTACCTAGTGTCTTTTCTTTTATATTACACAATATAATACATGGGAAAATCTTTTCCAAGGAGCTTGAAAGAGAATGTGCTTCCCTGTGGTGTTGTAGGTTTGGCTAAATGCCAACATCAGTGTGTTGTTTATTGTTTTCTTTTTTATATCTGGCTCAAACTGATAAAACATCCTCTTCCTTTTGAATCTGACAAATTGCTAAGAAAAAAAATGAGTAACACTTAGGAAAACCTGGGGAGGCAAATTCCATATGAATTTTTACAGAAATGATATTTCTGCAAATCAAGTACTTTACTGATTAAATAGGATGATAATGTGGTTTTCTGGTACCACCAACTACCTCTGTGTCCCATTGACTTAGAGGAGAAGTGTATATTCAGAACTTCCACTCCAGAGAGCTTTAGATTCTTTAAAAGCTTCTAATGAGGGATGATTCTTTTAAAGTCTTCCGTTACAGCATGTAACCAAAATGTGACCAAAGCTCATTTTCTTTTAAGATTCTTTTTTATCAGTTTTGTGGTGGGCCTGTTTTGTGACTGTAGGGTAGAGACATGCATTTGCACTGAACTGTATGCTTTCTGAAGCTGCTGTATATGCATCTTTGGTTTTTGAATTAGCTGTGCTAAGAGAAGTGATTTCTGTGTGTGTGCGTGTGCGCATGCCTGTGAAATAATTTTAGTTACGCTAGTTTTAAAAGTAATCCTTTTCTTCTGTTTTTGCTGGTAAAATGAGAGGAGCCAGAGGTAGCTTTCTTCCAGTCTTCACCTATTGCCTTCCCAAGAGAATTAACAACAGGATGGATGTAGTTCTCTCTTCAGCACCAGCGAGAAGAGGATGAAAATGCTGATTACATGCAGTATCATGTAAAAATCCGTTACCCATTTGAGGTGACAGCTTTCCATTGCTACCAGTTAGTGGAACTGGTGCTGTGATCTATCTGCTTGCTAGTTCAGAGAGTAGCAATAAGTGAACTTTCTGACTGTATTGACCATGTATATGCTGCTTCTTTCCTTTACAAGGCTTCCCTATATATATATATATTTAATATATTTTAATAAATATATTAAAATATGTGACCTGAATGAATTTTTTTTTTTTTTAAGGAGATTTAAAAAATTGTAAGCTGCACTGAAGTTGAGTAGCAGAATTCAAAAATGCTTTTGCAACAGCTTTTAATAAGGACAGAGTTTAACATTCTGTTTAGTAATCTGAATCTCTCCTGCTTCTCCAAAGATCCCATCAGCACCCATCTGTTGGCACGAGTGGTCGTGCAGCCATCTGATCTGTATTTCAGACAGCCAATCTGGTGGAAGGCTTGCTGGGTAGGAGGAACCCTCTAAAACCAGATCACCTCCTAGTCTGTCTCAAAATATGACTGTTCAGTTGCTGGTACTAGTGTGAGAAGGCTCAGAACGTGCCAGCAGAGAGAGGAAGTTCTTCTAGTGTCGGCTCTCCTTTCAATTAGAGTTAATTGTGAAGCAAAATTTTTAGCCAACAGAAGAGACTGTATATATGATTCAAATGGTCTTTCTCCCCTACTCATTTCTTAGACCTAGTTTAATTTGGAGTATTTATTTTTGTTTTTCTTAAAGGTACATCCTGCACCACACTCAAACCAATGTGTTACCACAGTGCATTGCATATCATTTCTCAGACAAACTCTTCAGAAGGAATGGTCATGTGGTAAAGGCCAACTTGGCCAGAGGGACCAACTTGGCCATAGTACTGTAGCAGTCTCTTAAACATTGTTTTAACATAAGAGTATACTGTGCAAGAGCTGAAGCTGAAGCTCAGTGATTGACAGGTGGGTCATTTTGCTTGACTGGATAGGTGGAGAGAGACCTTTTACTTATATGAAAGTGGGAGAAAGGTGAGCAAAGGGTATCTTGCTTTCTGAATGGTGTAGTCATGTACTTCATTTACAGAGCAGTAAACTTTGAAGGGCTCTTCATACTCTGTGTTATCCCTGTCTCATGCTTAAGGAAGCAAATTTATACTGGACAGTTATTGCCTTAGTGAAGAGTTGGAGAGGGTAGGTGAAGTTACTAGAATTTTTTTGAATCATAACTGGTTATAACAATCTGGCACAGTGGGGCTGCTCAACCTGAAATTTTGTGAAGGGGTAATTTGGTGCAGCCTGAATCAAGGAAATGTGTCAAATAGCTGGGTGAAGAAAGTGCATCTGGCCTTTGCGTACTAAGGAAGCTTGAACCTCACCATTTCAGTAGTTGGGATTCATTGCAGGAGTCTGAATGTTTGAAGGCAAACTTAAAAAAGTTTTCTTGGAACTAAAATATTGTGTGTAATTAAATTAGTAAATTAGAGAAAATGTAACCTTTTCTTATGTTGTGTTTAGGTGCTTCTCTTATGCTTTTCCTAGCTAAATGGTCCAGCTACTTCAGGTACTGATGGGTGCAGGAACACAAACTTAAGCCTTTTCTCATGGACACTGATGTTGGCTTTGTGATAAGCCATGTTCATGAACAAGAGGAGAAGATGTAGCAGTAGCTGTGGTTCCTGTCCTAAGCTCTCAAAATGTCTTGCGGTACAATATACAGTGAACTGAACAGCTGTTCTCCATCTCTGAGGAGAAAGATGGCAAGCTCAACATAATCATTTTCCACTGTGGCTCCTAGCTGTATTGATCTGTGCTGAGCATGTTATTATATAGCTTATTAACTTTTAGTAAATCCTGCCAGTATGATTGTAAATGGAAGCTATTTTTGTTGATTTCAAAGCTACCTTTCATTCATCATTTTTTGGTAGATTTATTTTCCAGATTTTGCTTTTTTTGCCTTTTCTGCTTTTATGCTCTGTAATGTTCTTGCATTTTTCTTAACAGTAGAACTACAATATGGTAGATATGAGGGAATCTTAAGTAACTTTTGTGTAGCCTGTGAACTAAGCCTGAAAACTTTGGTAACCTTCTCTGACTAAAGCATTCCTAATTCCTTGAAAACCAAATTATTTTATTCACTTTTGGATGAAGAACACAACTGTATGGTTTCTCAGGAATGTTGTTAATATACTAGTGACTAATAGTTACTGCTAGTCATGAAGATATTTCTTCTGTGTAGCACAGCTGGAATTTGAAAGGTTATTAACATAAGTTATGCATATATATATATATATAAATAAAAATCTTATATTTTCTGATAAGCTATAATGATGGCATAAACTGGCCTTGTTGTTATTCTGATGTTTCATATACCTTACTTGGAAATTAATACCACTGATCTTAAGAAAGTATCAATTACTAATTGCCACTTGTAAAAAATGGTAGTTTTATGTCTGATACTGTGGTAGGTGCCCCGTTTTAGTCACGTACAGTGCAAGCTTTGCAGTAGTTTGCAAACTCTGGGGCAGTGCTGCCTCATTGAGAATTCTCTATAAACCTGCTTTGCCATCTGGCCACTTAACAGAATGCTTGGCAGGGTGAAGGTTTTTCTCTGTCTGATTGTGCACAGCCAGCTGTAGTGCCTTGACAGCAGTATAGAGTTTAAATGTTGAATAAATGCATAGTACCTGAAGAAAGCCACTCATGCAATTAGGAGGAAGCAAATGGCCTATGGGAATTTTGAAAAAACGATAGAGAAAGAGGAATGCCAATTAGCCTACCCCTCCTGCAGGTTACTACTGAATTAAAACAAAGGTCTGAGCTGAGATTGTTTTGATCCCTGCTAAACCCACATTAGAGCTTTCTGGGCAGTACTAAGCAGAGGTAACCACCAACGTGAGACTAGTCATTTCTTTATAATTTTTTTTCCAGGGAGAATACATACATGATTCTTCTGATAAGCTCTGACTTAGTGTGTTTTGTGAAGTAGTTCTGTTTCTTCCTTCTGAGGCAAATAACGTGTTTGTCTCTGTAATTATCAGTTGCACTTATCCATATGGTATAGTGTGACATAAAGTCTGCATTTTCAGTACTGTAAGTTTTCAATGTAGATGGAATCTCATTCTGCCAATTTGTTTTAAGAGTAACTTCTTAAAATGAGTCAACAATCATAATTTTTCTTCAATATACCTGAATTTATTTTCCTTTTTTTTTTTTTTTTTCCCTAGGCAAAACCAAAGCTCATAGAACCAATAGACTATGAAAATGTCATCGTTCAGAGGAGAACGCAGATTTTGAATGATGCTTTACGTGAGATGCTACTCTTCCCTTATGATGACTTTCAGGTAATTTAATCCTTTCCCCACTTCTTTTTTTTTTTTAAAAAAAAGATAGCTTTTTAACAGCAGTAATCATGAAATAACTTCCCATTTCTTTGTTTCTTAACTCTCTTTAGCCACCCCCCCTCCCCCAACTCTTTACCTTGAGTCCCTTTACACTGCTTGATTTATTCTGTCAGGTTACAGAAGACAAAATAGCACAATTTCTTCATCTGTCCTGATTATAAGGTCTGCTTCTGCAACTCAGCAATTTTACTGCCTGTTGCAGTAGGTAATCAGTCATTTTTAGATATTTCCCCCGCTTTTTGACATAGGAAATAGTGTGATTTTTGTTCCAGAAAAGCATCTTCTTTTTGTCATGCTTGAATTCTCAAATTGATTAATTTATTCCGTGCCGCACCTCTCCACGCACCCCCCCCCCCCCCCCCTTCTTCAGTGAAGGGCATGAACCTGTTAAAATGAAAGCTGTTACTTTCAGCTGCGTGTTAGCAGCCAAAATTGGATTTTGGCAAAATACCCCCTGCATAACAGGGCTCTGACCTGATTAAGCCAGACTTAACCAAGATTTGTGATCATCTTGATATATTTCTATAAAATAACCATGTTGATCTAAATAAATAGCATATTTAAGTACACTTTTTTGAATCTTGTTGTAGATCCTGTATTTGCCTGAGTGCATCTGGACTCTTTTTAATATAGTCCGTGTGCTTCATTTTCGCTGGTTCTTACAGGAATAAGTCTACTTGTATTCTTCACACTCTGAGTTAAAAATTTTGTTTTTACCAAGCTACAGCTATTTAGAGGGTAGTTTGGGCTACATCTGAAATTTTAAAGGACTGCAAGTAAGACTTCATACGAAAGGAAGCTGGTACTGCCTATGAACATTATGTAATGATACTAATGGTCAAATACAAGATTTCTCGTGATGAGACCTTACACTGGGTGCTGACTTTGGGACTGAAGAGTGTAAGTAGGCTATACCTTCCAGATCACCTTCTACAGTGTGACTCTTCAGTATCACAGATCAAGAGGAACCAAGGATACTTCTACTAAGTGTCCTCTTATCTAATTGACTAGTTATGTAATTGACTAGTTTGCTTAGTGGGGCTCATACTGATTAACAGTGCTGAATTATCAATGGAGAAGAAACGAGCCTATCAGAAATATCCTCAGGCATCTTGTTTGAGCAGTCTGGGGCATGTCTTTAACTGCTGTTTCAAGTGGCCTCTTCTGCAATTCTTAACCTCAGGCCTATATGAGTAAAGCTAGTCCCTAGCTGTCAGTCTGATCCTTTAAAGGGAATGACTGGATTTTGTTCACAAACTGTAATGTAATCTGTTGTTTGGATTCTGTGGTCAGATTTTCATCAAGGCAGTCATTAAAGTGTGTGTTCTATCAGAAAACTTCCTTCAGGTAGTCTCAGTTTTGAAATACAGTCAGATTTCCTGTTACTTTATTCCTCAACAGTGTAATATCTGACCAAATTTTCTGGGTTTCCCCTATACAGTCTTATAGATGCACTCAGGTAAATACTTTAATAGGCCAGAGAGAATTCATGAAGAACTCAACTTGTGTAATTTACATGACTTTATATACCTTTCTGTAGAAATACACCAAACCATCATCAACTTTCCCCATGATAAACAAACTTAGCTTCAACTGCTTGGCTGAATAAAGTGCTCAGCTTTTCAGGAAGGTTTTTACAGAACAATTCTATACTAAGCACATGATTCACGGTACAGTAGGTCATGGTGGACCCCCGTGCCCAGCTCTCTGTATGGTCCCTGCTTTATATACTGCGCATGATGTCACATGGTATTGAATAGCCCTGTGGCTAATTTGGGTAAACTGTATCAGCTGTTGGCTAATTGGTCAGCTGTCCCAGCTGTGTCCCATCCAGCTTCCTGTGAGAATGAACTCTATCCTAGCCGGAACCAGGACATTTGCCTAGTGAGAGAAAGCAAAAAAAAAAAAAAAAAAAAAAAAAAAACAAACCCCAAAAAAACCCAAACCAAACCCAGTAAGCTACCTTTTTCTATTCTGCTGTGACTGTTCTCCAAACATGCTGTCAGTTGTAACTTCTAAGCTCAAACCCTTACCAAAGAAATATTTGAGCAAGGATGGAGCAGAAAATGCTCTGCTCTGGGAAAACTCATAAAGATTGAAAGATTGTTCTTCAGCCAACTGATCTAGTTACATGAACCGTTCCAGATTTCCACTTAACTTCATTTGCCATTGTCCTGAACTTGGTTAGCTGAGGTTATGAATCCTGTTTTCTCTCCTTTTATATATGTTTGGTAAGAACTCACTCACTTTTCAGAAAAGCATTATTTTTGTCTTGCTTTGTGCTGATCTTCAAATCCAAATAAGTAGGCTTGTATTTTTTTTTCTTTCTTTTGAATTTCTACATTTTCCTTGATGCTATTATATATAAATAATAACAAGCTTTGCTTTTCTGTGGTTCCAGATGAGGTCTTTATCAGCAATTTTCTCTTTCTCTCATTTTTTAGTTTACTGTTTAAAGATTACTACATTTGCTTTTCACAAGCTGGAGGTCTGAGTTTTCTGCACTGAATTCACTAGTCAGGTTACTCCTTAACTTATTCTCATGAAATTTATAGGGGCGGTCATGTTGTGTTTGGAGATTCTTTTTATTGTTAACATCACTGAGTTTGCTTTCATTCTTAGTAACTAGGCTGTCTAAACTTTCAGTACCTTACTGCTTTGTAGTCTGTTCATTTCTAGTTTTTTTTGTCATTGTTTTGTTTTCACTATGGTCCCCATATAATGTGTTTGTTTAATTAAGATGACAGAACCACTTTCCTGCCACCCATTGGAACCTCTGTTAATGTTCTTGGTACTCTCAATTGCAATGCTGTCAGTTGTTCAAGGCTATACCTCTTCTAGACTCTTGCAGAGTAGGAGTCTTCTCTTTCCTAATCTTGAATGACTATATCCATTGGGTATTCTTGTATCCAATTTTGTGCCTCTTCATGACTTATTATAATGATTCCAAGTCACTTGAATTTCCATCATTTACTCAATAATGAAATGGCTTCTTAACTAAATAGCATTAGTTTAAAACAGACCACCTTCATGGACCACATCAAAATCATATGCTCAATGACTGTGAAATTGATGATGCTTAAAGAAACCTTATTGCAAAACTAAGCTAGTGATTACTTTGCAATAAGACACCTTGTATCTAAATGCTTTTGTTTCAAGATACCTGACTTCTGAGTACTACCTCCATTCTTACAGGAAATATTTATCCCAATACAGGGTAAGTTTACTTTTAGCAAATACAATGTGAGTACATTCCTACTCAAAATAAATATGCCATTACAAAGTTATCCCACTGTTATTTTGAAGGCATTTTCGTGTTTAGCTTAGACATTGTTTCACCTTTGTTACTTTTGGTTTTGAGCCACATGGATTTAGCACACTTGCACTTAAAGCTCTTCGCTTTTAGTTAATGTGAGTTAAGTACCTCTGAAAGAGGTAGATAGATATTAGGCCAACTTTGCATAAATAAAAGTAAACCCAGGTCATTCTGCAAGAAAGCACATTTTGAGTAGAAGGAACAAGTGAAAAAAATGTTCAAGTAACATCCTCATTTTAGAGAGTGCAAAGTAAACTCGTCAAAATACAATAACTTACTTTGAAATTTTCCAATATTTTTTTTCTCTTTTAAAATCTATTTTGTATTTTTTCCTTGAGTCTTTAGCCATTTATTCTAAATCAGGGCTTCAATTTAGTTTGGAAATTACCTTGTAATAGAGCTTCTGACACTTCCCATACAAGTGATAAGTGTCTTCTGGCGTGTAGTAGCTTTAAGGGTATGATCTAACATACAGCATGCCATCTTTTCCATAGAATCTTTGCAGTTTTTGTAACTTCTTCTTGAGCATTTGCGTAATGTCATCTAAAGTAGGGATAGCCTGGGCGACTGTTGAATTGTTACCCTGTATTTTTCTTCCCATTTTTGCTGTATTTTGTGCAGTCCTTATTTTACCAGTAAGATACAGAACTTTATTAATAACCTTCATTGGTGTTATATGTTTTGTATATATACACACATATGTATATATTAAAAAAAATAAACCCCTCCCACTTGTGCAGTGTTGTGTCTGTTTTAAAAATTCCTTTCTCAATATCTTGAATAATCAACTGTTAATAACCTAAATTTCAAGCATCCTAAAGGGATATGGAGGGCGAAGTGGTTTGAAGGGAAATTTTACTAGTTCATGTTCAACAGCCAACACTGGAAAGAGTGTGTGAGGAGGAAAAAAATAACTTATAAACCAGGTGTTGGCAGTGAGTGTATGGTGTCAGCAGCAATACTTTGTACTTTCTATGTTCACTGTAGCTGTTGAAACTTTTATGGAGTAAGAGTACTGTCACTAGGGGGACATAGTCAAATTTACAGAGCAGGAAGAGAACCTTATCAGATGACAAACTGCTTGAACATCTCCAAGGTGATGGAAAAAGAGAGGAAATTATAAACCATCCATGTTAAAAACACAGCTGAAAGAAAGGCAAAAGCTAAGGAATAACAAACCAAAATGGATGTCCAAAGACAAGTCAAATGGATTTGAGGAACATTGTGTGTTGTCTGGCTTCTACCTCTCACCCACATCTACTATAGTCCTTTCCTCTAAAATATCTGCAGGTAGACCTGTTGTTCAGTGTAGAATCACTGAGGAAGATACCTTCCTACAATAGATAAAACACTAGAAATTTAAGATCTGCCATTATTTTATGCTATAGAAATTTAGATATTGGCACCATTTTTCCCTAAAGTAAGTGAATAATTTTGACAACTACTTTGTTCTCAAAATGTGACTTAGTTTTGGATTTTTGAAAAATTTTATTAAATATTTTGTAAATGAAAATTTACACTTTTTTTTTTTTATCTGCATAGAACTAAAGACTGATTTTGTTGACTCATACTTTGTAGCATTGGCTTTTGTATAAACTGTGACCTGAAAAAAGGCCTACCATAGCTACACAGTTATAAATTTATTTTAAGTACTTAAGTACGCATTGTGCTAAGACACTCCACTTGCAAAATACTTAGCTGTCTTTTAGCAGTACTTTAGTGCCACCTGTAAGCATGTTTGTTGTAAGAAGAACTCTGTCCCTCTTGCTGTTACTTTGGCCTAAAGCATTGGGAAGAGGGACTAAGATGACTCAGAAAATTGCATGCCAGATTTTAACATCAGTAAAATACATTATTATTGTAAGAAACAGAGCCATTTGTCAAGAACATGAAAACACCTTCTAGCCTGAGATAAATAAAATGGGAAGTCTAACTTCAAATTGGTTGTACATTCTGAAATCCTAAGTAACGCTAAGTCTCAATAGCAAACACAACTTTGTGACAGAAGGAGTTTCAAAATCTTAAACTATGTCCATCGCAATCTGCACTGCTTGTATACAGATTCACTCTCTGTATTCCGTCAAGTTTAGAGTAGCAAATGCTCCTTGGCTGTGAGACTCTGTGAAATGTCCTTTCTGCTGTGGCCTTCTCCGAAACCTCAGCACATAGTGCTATTATCCTAAATCCCTGGGACTCACTCAGAAATTAGTATCAGTAAAAGAGTCTGTTAATTGTGTGCCTCAGTAGTGTGTGTAAATCCTGGCTAGTGTTAAAAGCAGTATTTTTTTAGTTTGACAGTATAGTAATTGAAAGAGTTTTTTAATCTTTGAGAGCATGAGACAAACACTCTGTAGTTCCTGATGCTGCCAAAAATCAAATGGTAACTCAAATCCAGGGCGCTGAACTTTTCATTTCTATGAAACAGTTCAACCAATGTAGTTGTGAAGAAAGTTTGTAGAGAGGACAATCCTTCCTTCCTAATTTGTCTTTTGGAATATAATGTATGGAATGTATATGCATGCTTGCAGTTTAAAATTGCTCTGCTGTTGCTTTAGTAACAATTTTTGGGAATTTGCTCTAAATCAAAATATCTTACTCATTGCATTCCCTGGCTCTCTGATGAACTGCTGCAGCTGGTGAATGAGCTGAGAGAGGCACCATGCATTAAGACCGATACTAATATGGACAAAATTTACAAATTAAATTCTTCTATTTTGTCACTGATCGTGCTACAGTACCAAGATAAAAATCTTTTTATCTGTGAAAGGCTAGAAAAAACACATACTGTTGTATTGATATATTGATTGTATAGCAGGGTAACAGCAGCAGATGTTCTAGAAGTATGTACGGCTAGTTCAGTTTTAGTGAGTTTCACTATAGCGATAGGACTTGATTAATGAGTTCATGGCTTTCCCATGAAAAGTGCCTGGAAAGATGCCACCCTAGTCTCTGTTGGGTTCTTTTGTTTTTGGGGGGTTTTTTGGTTGGTTGGTTTGTTTGTTTGTTTTTCGTTTGTTTTTTGAAATAGTAATAATTTTTTAAAGAAAGCATAGTCTACCTATGTGCTTACAGAAAATATATTACATAGAATATATTACTTATATATTGTATAAACTATAATAACTTCCTATCAAATATTAGATTATTTCAGGCTGAGAAGAGGATCTAGACATTTTGGTCTTTAGCTTAATGCTCTTAATTTTTCTTCCTGTATCTTGTGAAAACAAATACTTTATATGGTTTGAAATAAAGAATATGTTTCTAGAATTCAGAAAACTTAATTCTTGAATGCCGTTAGCATATGAATGAATATCCTCTGCAGGTTTGTTTTTTTTTAAAAACAAAACAAAACAAAAACCTGTATACTCTGAGATTTATTGGTGCTGTGAAATATATTTGGTTTTGTGGTTTTTGCTTTTAATAACTCCTCACCTCTCCCACCCAAGCAGTTAGCATTGTCACTTTTCAGTAGAGTTCTGGACTAGACAAATGACTTGACCACAAGTATGGGATAATTTTCTCTTTTTTTTTCTTGAAATCTTTACTGTACTTGAATATTCCAATTTCAAATACCCTCCCCAGATAATGGGTTGAGGCTTTGTAATGATAGAAATAATAACATTGTGGATCAAACTCTCAACAGAGGTAAGTTAAGGTAATGTACTTGTGTACCCTTTCTTTTTGACCATTAATATGTGGAGTTTTTTCTTTTAACATTTTTCTCTCATCCTTCCTGGTACTGCAATATGTGGAGCATAGCTAACAGGTGAGGGATCACAGCCCCCTTCCAGGTCCAGGTTATGCGAACACTCTTGTCCATCCCTGGTAACCGAAGCTAGGAGATTCCTTTCCACGTGGCGCGAGCAATTTCTGTTGCTGTGTTGTTATGGTGATTTGCGATCCAGAAGATTTTGTAAAGTTTTCATCTTTTACACTTACAAATTTAAGTGGTCTGAGAAGCAGAATTTAATGGTCAGCCTTTCTATACCTCTCTGAACTCCAACATAGGAGAAGAATAAGTTCTGACTTGATAGACTGAAGTGTGATCCAGACTTACTTTCTAAACCTTCAGTTTAACAGCAGAAGTTTCATTTTTTGCCATCTGAGATCTGCAGTTGAGCTACTCTTTTTATTTGGATGTGGGTTTGTTAGTTTTCCTGGGTAATAGTTTTTGTATGTGGTAATAGTTTGTCTTCAAAATATTGGAGTTACGTTGTCACAGTGGAATTATTTCTACTAGTCTTTTCTTGCCTGTGTTAACAAAATGGAGGAAAACACTGTTCTATGGCATCTTTTTCTTACTGATTCAAATCTTGCCCTTGCTGTGAAAGAAGGAACACATTGCTCATCTTTGAATGAAAGCAAATTCTCATTAATTGACTATTCTGAAACAGCATAGTCACATGATGTTTTCTGCTGAGCTTCTGTCTGAGTTATAGTGATATAACTCAGCGTTGCCATAATGTGTCATCTGTCCTTTAATTGCCGATTTTATTAATTGTTTTTGTTGTTTATCAGACAGCATTACTGAAGCGGCAGAGTCGATACATTCGTTCAACAGTTCCTGAAAATGCAGAGAAAGAAGCTCAAAGCTTGTTTGTAACTGAGGTAATATTGGAATTGCATGTGACTGTGTGGAATAACAATGTTATACCTGAGTTGTTTTTGTCTGCTTTGTTTACTATTTAAAAAACAGGAATAAAAGCCCTGAAAAAATATTAAATATTTATTGCCCTTTACTTGTCAGTGATTTCAAGGGAAAATTTCCAGGAAGACTTAGTATTTTTTCCATTGGTGACTGGAAAAGGGGGATTACAGGATAGCTTTGAATTGTTTTGTTTGTGTAACTGGCTTTTGCAGATACTTGTTTCCCACCTTGTTTATGCTTTTGCCTTCCCCAGGTGAACAAGGGTGACTTCCATACATAATATTGGAGCAATAGTAAATCTGGAATGAATCATTGTGACTTGTTTTTCCTGATAAAGTGTTTCACTTAGTCATTCTTAGTTTTTTCATCGTAATCTTGTTCCACAGTTTGTGGAACAGAAGTGTTCATAACTGTAAGACTTGTAGAGGCCAAAATTCTTTGCTCAATTTGTATGCTGTATGTCAAAGAAACATCCTCAAACTTAGTTTCTCATAACTGCTTGCTTATGTTGGCATTCCCTTGGTTCTGACTTTGATGTTGCATTTCATTTAGTGTCTTGTTGAAGCCTTTTAGGAATGAAAGGTTTAAAATTTTGTCATTTGTATATTGTTTACTCATTTTCCACTGTTATACTTTAAACTGATATTTTAACATCTGAAACAAGTAAATGTCTATTGTAATTCTAAGAAAACTGAAGGAGCTCCAAATAGCTGAATCTACCTCAAACCTCAAAGTGATTTATCCACAGTGATATATACCCAACTTAAACAGTTCTAAGATAAATTTGAAGAATGTAGACAAGGAGGGAGGAGTATTATAGGTAATTCATGAAGGTTAATGAGCTTCTGCAGAAACAATTGCTTGACAAGTATTAACTTTGTATTTTGAAATATAAACAAAATATTTTTGAATTATTAGATGCTATAGTTGTGTACATTTAGGTCTACTAGTGTAACAAAATTTTATGCCGTATGGTTTCTGGCAACAGATTTTGTCAGTTTTATGTTACTGTGCTCGAAGCCAAGATAAATCAGTACTTTTATGTTGTGGCAATATGGGTGGAGTAGAACAGTATTTCCTGTGATCTAAACTTAATGACATAATTGCTTTTCAGCAACAGCAAGCATGCAGCTCAGATTTAAATATTAATTTAATTGCAGTGGAAGTTAGTTGTTAGTTTCTTTTTTCCCAATACATGGGAAACTGAATATTATCTTTTAATAATGTGTTTTAATGCTGAGTTTTCTAAAGTCAGTCTTGTTTTCAGCTGCAGCAAAATGCTGCTTTAACTCTTCAGACAACTGAAGACTGTTAATCCAGATGCTGAGTGTATTTGCCATTTTCTGGTTTTGTAAGATACTCATCTTGCAGATGGTACAGTCCTATTGAAATATATCACTTGTTGCAAAAAGCTGTATTGCACTAGACTGTATTGCAAAAGAAGGCAAGTATACAGAATTTTCACAGATCTACATGTAACCATAGTAGTTCATAAACAGTCATATCTTAAGAGATTTTTTTTTTTTTGTGTATGTATCTAGGGAATGCTGTTAATCCTCTTCCTATCAATATATATATATCCTATCAATATTGATATTTGGTTTTCCTTAAAACAGTGCATCAAAACCTACAATTCAGACTGGCATGTTGTTAACTATAGATATGAAGATTACTCAGGAGAGTTTCGCCAGCTTCCAAAGTAAGTATGTAACCTAGTAGTATAATAAAGATTTTGAATTTGTGAAGGAATTTTAACTGTATTAATTATAAATGCATTTATTACAGAAATTTATTAATATATTTAATATGTAACTTGAAATATGCTATCTCAATGTTTAATAGTCAGTAGCGATTATAAAGATGTGTTGGATGGAATTTATATCGGTGAATTTGAAGATGTAAAATCTTGTTAAACCATTTTCTGGAAAGATAGTGCTGCCTTATTAACAGGCAGGTCAAAACAAGAAATTGTGTCATTGACAATGTGAATGTAAGTATGGCAAATAAACAGGCTAACATTTAGACAAAACTAGAATGGTGATATCCTGGTTTTGTAGCTTCAAAGGCAACTTCTGTAGCTCTCTTTAGGAGCTTAGGGAATAGAACCTAACAGAGATTGTTAGAGCAAATGTTTGAATTAGTGCAGATTTTCACAGGATGATTCAAAGCAAAAGGTTAATCTGCATCCTTTACAGACTTTCTAAACCATCTGCTAGAGAAATATTTTCCAACTTTTTCAAAATTTTGTAGGGAGAATATAGAGATTAGACCCTTAAAATATCTTGAGAGTGGCTGAATACTCTGAATCCCCCAACTCTGGAAGATTAGTGTCACAGGATCATAGAATAGTTAGGGTTGGAAAGGACCTTAAAAAGCCATCTAGTCCAAGCCCCCTGCAAGGAGCAGGGACATCTCCAACCAGATCAGGTTGCTCAGAGCCCCATCCAGCCTGGCCTTGAATGTTTCCAGGGATGGGACACCCACCACCTCTCTGGGCAACCCGTTCCCATGTTCTACAACCCTCAGTGTAAAAAAATTTTTCCTGATATCTAATCTGAATCTACCTCCCTCCATTTTAAAACTATTATCTCTCGTCCTGTCACAACAGGCCCTACTGCAGAGTTTCTCCCTGTCTTTCCTGTAGGCCCCATTTAGGTACTGGAAGGCCTCTATAAGGTCTCCCCAGAGCCTCCTCTTCTCCAGGCTGAACAGTCCCAACTCTCTCAGCCTGTCTTCATAGGAGAGGTGCTCCAGCCCTCTGATCATTTTCGTGGCCCTCCACTGGACCTTCCCCAACTGGTCCATGTCCTTCTTATGTTGGGGGCTCCAGAGCTGGACACAGTACTGCAGGTGGGGTCTCACCAGAGCAGAGTAGAGGGGGAGAATCACCTCCCTCAACCTGCTGGCCACGCTTTTTTTGATGCAGGTGAGGATGTGGTTGGCTTTCTGGGCTGCAAGCACGCATTGCCAGCTCACGTTGAGTGTCTCATCCAGCACCATGTCTTCCCTACCTACTCTCCTGCATCTGTTAGTTAAGAAATAGCTTGCTTTCCCTGTGAAACATTCTGATATACTCACAGGTTTTGTAAACTCAGTATGAAACCACAATAGTCAATAAGAATTTAAATAAACGCATTGTCCTAAAAGGAACCAATAGTTGCAGGTATGAATTCTTGCTCCTGAGATATTGGGAGTGCAGTGAATCAGTAGGCATTTGGTTCTCTTCAGTGACAAGTAGAACAAAAGAAAGACTGTGGGCAGATGTGCAAATTAGGAAAATTGCTGGCTAAGAAAAATATATGCTTTTACTTGGTTATTCTTGCACTTTTTCCTCTTCAGTTAGGAGAATACTTTTTTCAGCTATAAAATAAGTAACTAATCACAAAATTTCTAGTATTTTAGAAGGTTTTTCTTTCCTAGTAAAGGGACAAAATCGGATAAGCTTCCAGTTCATTTGTATGAAGTGGATGAAGAAGCAGACAAAGATGAGGTGAGATAATAGTAATTCCTTACTTTCTCTTGCTTTTAGTAAAGAATGTTGGGTAAGGAGAGGTTTCAAGTTGAGTTAAATGTTGATATCAGTAAACGAAAACAGATATTATCTTGAACAGCCTGATAGGTAAAATAACTGTAACTTGTTTCCCAGTCTCCTTTCAAATAGCCTTGAACTCCTGAGTTCTGTTGTGAGAGTAGAGCAAATTTTGACAGATAGTGAAATTTAAGTTTTAATACGTGTGACGTATAATCCTTCAGCTTTCATAAAATCTGTCTTGTTTTATACTGTTTCTGTGTAGATGGGTATATATAGAGAAATGTTTCCTACAGTTTATTCATGAAGTAGAGTAAAATCATAGGGATATCTGTTCCAACATGACAGTACATACACTTATAGTATAGCATGCAGCGTGGGTTAAAATCAGTCACAAATTTGAATATAGGATGAGACCTGGAGATCCATTGTGGAAACCAAAGCTAAAAATATTGACTAAAACTCCAAGGTATTTTATTTTTTGTCATTGGTTTAGGGAAACCAGAGATCTATAGCCTCAAACAATTTTCAAGTATGTTTCAAATGTCAAAGACTTGTTTTGGTAACTGCTTCTGTTACTTGTGTGATTTAATTGATTTTTACCATGCCCTGTCTCAAAAGACAGTATTTAAATGCAAATGTTTTCTTTTCTTATGAGTACTTGAACTCTTAAATCATAGAAAAGAATTAAAATGAAATTATTTTTTGTGGTTCTTACCCTTTGACAATTACTTTGCTTCTGAATTCCTTATGTTCAGAACTGCTGCATATGAAAGGAAATAAAAGGACTTCCTTACAAGTTTTCCTGGATTAAATGTGGAAAAAGTAGTTCAGGGAATGTATTTGAATAGGTAGATTTCTGAACAGATAGTTTCAGGATGCCATTTTTCCAGTGCTACTATGAATCTGTGCTGTGATATTTGTACAAATTATTTCATGCAGCTGTATACAAATCTTCCTATTTGTAAGATGGGAATGATTAGGTTTTCTATTATACTGAAATTAAAAAGACTTAGTGTTATTTACTGTCATACAATTTCTGAAAATGGAAGTGTTTTAGAAAACAGCGAGTTAAACATTAAATGGAAATAGAATTGACTGTGATTGTTACTAGGAAAAATACTTGTAGCTAGAGTTAATTAAACACTGAAAAACTATAGCTTGGCTATTATCAGGTGGTATGTTTTTTACTAGGAAATATAAGTGGGGAGGACTTCCTGTTTCCTTCTGCCCAGTTTCCTGTTAGAGCAGGCAGGAACGTCATATCTCTTTCAGAGTCACTGGAGAAGAGGTCTGTTACTCTTTGCTGAGGAACTTAAAATGTAAACACAAGAAAAAAGCGTGCTAGGAAGAAAAGGGAGCTTAATGGGAATAGGGTGGGGGGACCATAAATTCCTTCCTCAAGGGAAGAATTAATGCAAGAGGTTTTTCTTTCAAACGTTAACATCTTTGTATGCTAAAAAGCATATATGCAAATCTTAGATTAAAAGTTCTTTAATAGTCTTTTTGTTTTGCTTTTGTTTATGGGGTTTTTTTTTAAGAAAGTTGATTTATTTAAAGAAGGAAAACAAAAAGTGGCAAGTGATTAAGAATTGGAGGAAAACCAGATAAAGATTAGTTTAATCTTGCCCTCCTAAAAAGGAGATAATTACCTTTCCAAAACTAATTCAGGCTATCAGGCCATCAGGTTGGTGTTTGTAAACAGAATTTTTCAATCAGCCTGGGGTGTGGGATCAAGATAAGGAATTGTTTTTGTTGAAACAGTTGCTGTTGAAGTAAATTTTAGAGTTGAGTTTATGGGAAAGATAATTTTAAAAAGTGAAGCACAGTGTGCAGCAGTAATAATAAAAGTGAGGAAGTTAACTTACCAGTTGGAAAAAGGAAGTATGTTTTCAGTGTAAAAGTCGTGTGTTAATGACTGGGTTCTGGGTTCCTTTGTATTCACAGGTGGTCAGCTGGAAAGATTCAGTAGCTCTTTGACTCTGTAGGCTGTAAGTCTGCCTGACAGAAATAAACGGTGTGACTAGAGAGATCCAAGTGACAGTTTTATTGTTCTGAAACACCATGCAGTTCAACACCGTTGGGAAACGGTGCACTTCAGAGACTTTGAATTGGAAAAAGAGCCTTAATAGAGCTAAATCTTAATTACTGGGGTAATGAAGGAATTCTTGTTATGTCAGGTAGTCCTGTGTAAGCTTTGTGAAATTACAGAAAAGCATTGGTTGTTCTGTAGCAAGTTTTGGTGATAACTCATCATCTACTCATCATTTTAGACTTGTAAGAGTGGTTTTAAACCATCCTTTCCTTGGGGATAGCTCCCACCTGCAGGGGTGGAGAATCATAGTTGGAAACTCAGTCTTTTAAGTTGTTGTCTCTGGATCTTGATTGATGTCCAAAAGAACAAGAGTGAGGACTAATGACTTGAAAATACCAAGGAAGTAGACTGTAATGCTTGGACAGTGAGACTAATTGGGACATTATTTACTGAATATTTCTGGTCTGTGCTGCTAGGGCATTATATCAGATGCTCTGGTAGTTGGTGACCATGTCATCCTTACTGGGCCTAACTTCCACAGTATCACGCTGACTAGAATTTTTGAAGGCACAAATCAATGCATCTTTTGCCTTCTGTTTGCAGTTTTTTGAAGTTCACGTATGAACATGCAAGCTAGACAGACTAAATAAGCTGTAAATAAATTAACTTTGTAACTTTTTTACAGGATGTTCCTTGATTTAGTTCTGGAAACTAATTCGTATTATTCCAAAACTTGGTTTTAATATTCAGTTGTTGAACTAATTACTCTGTCCCCCATATATAATCACGTATTTTGTGTGTTCTCTTAATAGCTAAGAAAAGGAATTAGAAAAAGTAGTTGAGGCACTTGAGGATTTTTTGTGGTTTTGTTTTCAACTGGATACTCAGCTAATTTTGAATATTTGGAAAATAAGTTATCAGGAGTATTTCTTCTCTAGCTGGTTTAAAATCTTCCTACATGTCTAATTCGTTAATGTTTTTGTTCTGTCAAAATGGGTTACCCTAACTGGAAACCATGTTAAAGTCTGCTTTGTACTCTGCTAAAAGATGATTTGAACTGGTGATTTAATATTTATTCTGTGGCAATTGTAAATCTGTAATTTTGATCAGTTTTGATGGTGGGTACTGCTTTTTGGTAGTTGTTAACATCCTGTGGGTTTTGGTGTACTTAGTACGTTCTGTCAACTGGCAGATGGAAGAGGTACACAGGCAGTGGGTGTGATATGTGATGCATGTGTTGGCTCTGCTGTTTGTGAACTTGCCATTACTGCCAAGTTTGGTCTTGTTCTCTTTAGAAAGCTTTGATTCTGATCTGTAAAAGGGCAGATCCAATTCAAGACTTAGTTCTCTAAATTCTTAAATAATGTCTTTGAAGTCATACATATAAAGCAAAATGGTTTGAGAACTCCTGATTGACGTTTTGGATAAGCATCAATTTACATTATTCTTTTTGGTAATAGAAATTGGTAAAAATTCTTGCACTAAAAGATCAGAATATAGGAAAAAGTAAATGTTTGGAGTTTTCCCTCTTTCCCGTATTTCAGTGTAATTTTATCTTGATTAATATTTAGCTATCTGGAAGTTGGATCAGTCTGCTGTCTGTAGAGAAAGCCTATATATGTGACCAAGATACCTATCAAAAGTTAGATGAGGTCAGTCTTATCCCTGGTCTTTAAATAAAATAATTGGAATTAGAAAGCTATAGAATTTCAGCAGGGACTCATAGTACATTATTTTCATTACATTGTGAGCATAGCTATTCCATCTTTTAGAAATTACTTCTGAAATTTTCGATAATTATAGCAGTTGCAGACTGTGATGTAAAACTTTTTTCTTTCTTTTTTTTTTTTTGTCTCTCTTCATCTCTAGGATGCAGCATCTCTTGGGTCTCAGAAGGGTGGAATAACAAAACAAGGATGGCTGTACAAAGGCAACATGAATAGTGCAATCAGTGTGACAATGAGAGTAAGTTTAAGAATGTCTTACGTGTGATAAAAAATGAATGCTAATGTTAAAATATCACTGTGACTTTGAAAAGTTAATTTGTATGTCATTTACATCTTTAAAAAAAAAAAACAACAACAACAAAAAAAACCCAAACAAAACCAGTGTGAGATGAAAGAGGGAAGCTTGTATCTAATTTATAGCTGTGAAGTCTTACTTTCCTTTTAATCTACTTAAATCAGAAAAAATGCATTAAAAATCCAGTATGTGACAGAAGTCCAGTGTTTTAAATAATTTTCTTAACTGGACCCTGCTGTGTTATTAGTAGAAAAGGGACTATGTAACATGAGGTTTTGTTTGTAGTACCTCTTTACTTAGAAACAAGTTATTTTTACGGTTATCACAATAAATATCTAGTCAATGCGTTAATAATACAGTACAATCTTGCTGCATGTTTGCTGCTTTTTTAGCATAAAAAAGTCATATTAATGACTTCTGTTTTGTTTTCTGAGGATGGTGATTAGGTTATTTGTAAATAAAAGCTTTTTTCTGTAACTTACTGCATAAATAGCACTTATGGATTTTGTAATGGGAAGCTGATTAATACTAGTCTTGTAATTATTTTTCTTTACTCCTTTCTTTTCACTAGTCATTTAAAAGAAGATTTTTCCACTTAATCCAACTTGGTGATGGATCCTATAATCTCAATTTCTACAAAGATGAAAAAATATCAAAAGAACCTAAAGGATCAATATTTCTAGATTCATGCATGGGAGTGGTTCAGGTAATTATAATTATTCTGCCAGTTCTTCAGTTAATTCTGTATTCCATAGCAAATGCATTTTTAAAAAATAGAGATAACTTTTGCCACATGTAATTAAATACCTATTATACAGAGGAACAACTAGACATGCTGCATCTTGCAAAAACAGTGAACGAGATTTTAAAGGGCAGGAGGCATTCATGAATTTTAAAATCTTTCTGAAAAGAAGATAAATTATTAGTTGATGTCAAGTATTTATCAAAAATTTCAAACAAAATTTTAAGGCAAACACAGAAAAACCCCCAACTTTAAATCATAGTGAAGTAATGACAGTGTAAAATTAGAGTTCATTTCAGTTACATTTTGTGCTTACATGAGCTGCAAAATGTTTTGCATAGCTTCTTGTGTGGGATTTTTGTTGTGGGAATTGTATTTGATTCACTCACCCTTCCAGATGCTTTCATTTGACCTTTATAATGTTACTTTTTTGTGCTTTTCTTTATTTTAAAAAGTTAAGATCTTTGGTAAAATGTTTGTCAGTAGCAAGTGCCAAAGAAAAGATTTTTTCTTCTTCTTTTTTTTTTTTCTTTTCCCCCCTTGTGATTCTGTTTTGTATTTACAGTACAGCACGTAACTGTTTTGTTAGGCACAGCATACCTGGAAACAACTCTTGACTTTTAGGGTTTTGCTAACTTGGATAGAAATAGGCAAAGTTTAATAAAAATGTATTTCTTAAATAATATATTTTGTTGTTGTTGTTGTTTAAAGTTGGTTGAAGATTTATGCAGAGAGATACAACAGCTTTACAGAGGATTATATTATCCCAAAGATTGTAATAATGTTTTTGGATACATAGCTACTTTGCATGGAAAGTCTTATAACTGTAATAAATTTAATCATATTGCAAGTTGTATATACAGATTTACACAAATTGTTTTGCTTTAGGGGTACAATCCTGGCCAACTCCACTGAAATGAGTTTGATTTGTGTTTTTAAAACAAACGATAAAACAAAAAAGTAGTTCCCTGAACACAGTTGTAGTCTTTGTCTTGCACTTAAAATGTATCTTTCCTTCTGCTCCTCAGCTTTCTCTGGTTTGGTGCCCCCTCTCTGATAATATATATTCTCCATCTTCTGGGCTGTTTCTGGCCCCTTTTGTTTCACGCTTAGGTGATGGCTTGTTTCTGCTTCAAAGCCTGTGGCTCTGGTCCAGGCTATTGGGATCACTACAGTATTAGTTTACATCATCAGAAAACATTGAGATTTTCAGAAGTTACAAATGAAAGAAAGGCACTGCAGCAAAGGGAAGTGCTAAGTCCTGCAGCTGAGAACAACCACCCCAGGCACCAGTACGTGCTAGACAGGCCACCCAGCTGGAAAGCAGTTGGCGGAAAAGGACCTGGAGGTGTTGGTGGGCACCAAGTTGAACATGGGCCAGCGTATGTGCCCTTGAGGCAAAGAAGGCTACTGGTCTGTCCCCCACCTCCCCTGCTGCCCACAACTTTAAAATGTTAAATTAAAAGACAGGAATTACCAAAATACTCTTTTGGGTTGTTGGTTTTTGGTTTGGTTTGGTTTTTTGTGGGTTTTGTTTGTTTTATTTGAAGTATATTGAGACTTTTTTGCATCACAGAGAAGTACAGTCACATAATGTATGCAGTGTATACACACATACAGTTATATAAATAGACATAGTTGCTCTAAATCAGTGATTTCTGAAAACTGAGAAGTGTGATATGTACCACCTGTGTCAAGATTTTATACTGTGAAAATTAAAGGTTACTGTTCTTAAGATTTTTTTCATTTACTTCAGTAGCTTCTTGCAGAAGCTGCCACTGTAGCCCCCCACCCCACTAAACAAAACCAACACAAGTACATACATTTGCTTGTATCCTCCTTAACAGAAACTAATCTTTAGTAGAAAGCTGACTGTTTTGCCAGCCAGTAGTTAGTCTGTTAATTGAAAAATCTGAGGTATAGCAAAACTGAAATGTAATTTGGCATTTAATTTAACTTAAAAAAAACAAACAAAAAATCCCCCAACCATTAAGTCTGGCTTACTGTGTTTTGGTTTTTTTTTTAAAGTTTATCTAATGAATTATCAATTTTTTTTTTTAAATAAAGTTACAATAATAAACAATTTTCCTTTAAGACTTGGACTTCCTTCCCAGGAACATGAGTCAAGCTAGGTAGCATTTGAAACCTTGATTTAAATTGTTCAAAAAGGATGACAGCAGTGGTTGAGGAACAAAGGGGTTGATTCCCAACTTCATGTATTTAAACAACTAGAAATATCAGGGCATTCAGAGTTGAAGTTGGTTATGATTTAACCTGCATAAAATACCATTGTGCAAATGATTCTCACTCAAATATTAATAGTTTCATGCTTTTTTTTTATCAGTAGATCTTAGCTTCACTTCTAGGTGATCTGAGTACATGAAGATGCAATAATTGGGAAATTGGATTTTTTGCTTTTTAAGAACCGTTACAAGTAGAATTATGAGAGGAAACTGAAAAATGGGCTGTTATCTTTCGTAGTTCCACTTCTTGCACTGGTACAAGTGACTTCAACAGATCAAATGTCAGAGAAGAAAAAAGTGTCATTATAATACACTTTTTCAAATTATCAAACTATGTATTTTTCCTAAGAGATCTGAAATAGATAAAAGTTCCTTTGATTGTTAGTAGACAGTATGTAAAGATATTAAAGATCTTTTATTTTCTTACAGAACAATAAAGTCAGACGTTTTGCATTTGAGCTCAAGATGCAAGACAAGAGTAGTTACCTTTTAGCTGCAGATAGTGAACTTGAAATGGAAGAATGGATAAACACTCTGAACAAAATCCTTCAGCTTAACTTTGAGGCTGCAATGCAAGAAAAAAGAAATGGAGAGTCTCACGAAGGTAAGGAGGGTTTCTAGCCATGCTAATACAGTTATGTGACAGCATCTACGTACATGCATTTGGAAAGAAAAGCTTTATTGTGGCTAAATTGTTTTGTTTTCTTTGGTCATAAGAATTATAGGCCTTTTCAGCATCTGTTTGAACTGATGAGAGTTTTGACCTTTGGCATTAAAATAGCACTGCTCTGTATTGATTCCAATTCAATTAAGTACAGAAAAGAATAATGAGACTGATCAGAAGTCTAGAAAAATAGAACCCACAATGAAAAATCAGGACTGAGGCAGTTTAAGGAAAAGAGAAAATGTAGGAGGGACTTGTTTTGAAATGTGTAAAATGCTGCTGCTGAAAAATGGAATAATCTGTTTTGTGGTGACTGTAGGTAGAAGAATAAAGAAATTGTGGTTGCAGTGAGGGACTTAAATTTAGATGTAACTCCCTTCACCACAAATGTTTCTCTGAATTACTGAAATAGATTGCTTGGGTGTAGAATCTTCTGTTGGAGCCCTTTAAGAATAGGTAAGGCAGATATCTGAAAGGAATGTGGTGTAGGTGTAGCTGATAGATTGGTGACAAAAGGATAGTCTAGATGTCCTCTTGTGCATTTTTCCTCTTGAGAGTGGATGGGGAGGGCAACTAGTATGAAATCAAGTGTATGCATGTCCAGAAGAACCTGGAAGAGGTTATAGAAGGTTATTCTGCTTATAAATAGCAAGATATACCAAAAGGGATCGTTAGAGTTTAAAATGAGGTATCACAGTCTTTGGTGAAGATTGCCGTAATTTAATATGATGTTTGCAACACAAAAGCAAATTGGAAAAAGAGAAGCCTGTATCTGTATGAAAGATGTTTTAGTCAGTGGTCCCCAATTGACCTTAGAACTGTAAGATGCTTATAGCTAACTGAATGGTTGCTTTGTAAATCCAGTAACCATTGGAGAGTAGAGCTAGGAACCTAATGAACAGAGGGAATTTGTTTTGAAATCAAGTTACAATGCATAGTGGAAAAAGTAATGAAAGTTTGTGCATTGATGTCCCCTTTCCCCATGCAGATATTAAAATTAATATTATAGCTATTTTCTAGTTAAGATTAGAAATAACTCCTACTTTACCAATTTATGTAACTGGTTACATTCTCCAAGAAGTCATTGCATCAAAATGAAATGATGGAGTCATCCAGAACCTGTTTATGTTAACAGTTGTCATTTTTGAGAGGATAGGAGTTAAAAAAAAACCCAACAGAAATACTTTTGGTATGGAGTTTCGTGAGTAGTTTGGTGTGGGGGTTTGGGCTTTAAAATATATTTTTTTAATGTGATTTTATGATTTCAGACGATGAACAAAGCAAAATGGAAAGCTCATCAAGTAGTTTTGATAACTACTATCCTGAAATTGCCAAGGTAATATATATTATAAGTGCCAACTCAGGATATAAAGTACTAAATATAAGTTAGTTACATGAATTTTCAGTAAAGGTGAGGTATTGGCTTCTAGCTTCCGGTCAGTTTGTGGTACTTCGAAACCTTAGAAGCTTTTTTATGACTAGATGTGGTTATTGAGCTCCTTCATTTTCTGCTTTTGGAAGCAAATGAGCTACTGTCTTAAAGTTGCCTATATAAATCTTAACATCTGTTTAAATGCAGCACTTTTTATTACTTGATTAGTTTATTGTATTTTGCATATTTTGTATTGTTTTATTGCATGCAGGCCAGTGCTGAAGTATTTCTACAGAAATCTACTTCTATCATAGTTAGAAGTTCAGAGGAGCTTAATAGCAGTGGTGATGTGAATGTATTTTAAGATGCTTGTGTTTGTAACGAGCTGGCAAGTTCATGGATACTTACTGTATTGCCGTAGTTCTTGCTTTTCAATTTTGTTCTTAAAGATGTTGTAGAAATAGAAATAAGAATAAAGTAAAATAGAAATAAATAGAAAATAACAGTAACTCTTCCTCAGCCTGTGTGCAGGCTTTTTTTTTCAGTTAAATCAGTGACTTGTGTGTTGCAATATGTTTTGTGACTTCTCTAAGGGAGAAATTTTTGTTAAATCACCCAAGGACTGGAGCTGGTGACCTTTTTCTATTGACGTTGCAGAATCTGGACTCTTTCCTCTGACTGCCTTACTCTTTCTTCTATGTGGCACAACCTGCAGTCTTGAAACTTTTCTGCTTGACCATGTTCTGGAGTGCTCTCCCCTTCTTTTCTGAGGATCGATCTGACCTAGTAACTGCTCCTGAAGGGAGTGCAGTTTATAAACTGAGAATAAGCAGTAAAACAAATTCTGTCTGTTATGATAGCTAAAGATCCAGTCTGAATATATTAATAGGCTTTTAGCATCCAAACTGGTTGCCTGACTTAATTCTTTCTGTTACTGCTTTGTAATCAACTTAGCACATGTACACAAAAAGCTGTTATGTGATAATCTAATTCTTCCTGTGGCTGTATTTGGAGATTAATTGGGATTGTGGTGCATACAATCAAGTTTTCCTTGGAAGAATTGTAAACATCAAACAGCATACTTACATGAGAGTATGAAAATTTATTTCAGAAACAAATATGAAATTAGATGCTGTTATTGTATGGAAGATTTTTCTTTCTTTATAATCAGAGATATTGGAATGCTTAGGTTCCATAAGACTTCCAGAGGGGACTTTTATTCAGGGCTGCAGCACCTACGTATAGTTTCAGTACCAGAAATGCTGCTTCCTGTTTCCTTAACCTTCAGATCGGAAGCACGCAGCTCTTCAAGCTAGGTATTTTGCTAGCATGTTATTTTTCTCAGCTCTTTAAGCACTGGCTTTTTTTTTTTTTTGTACCATGGTTATAACCTATTTAAATTTCTGTTTTCTTTCAAAATAACTTTTTTGGTTCTCCCGTTCTAGCTCATCTTTACTAAACAATACCTTTAAAAATAATGTGCTTTAGTGTATTTTTCTAGCCTTTTTTTCTCTGAGGAGAAGTACAGGAAAAAATCTGCATGTTTGCATTCGTACACACTGCCTTAACTTGATTATGTTATGTATAAATGTTGTGGGTTTTGAGGATTTTTTTTTTTTGTCCTCTATTCTCTCTTGCATTGTCTATTCAGCTGTTGTTTGGGTTTGGTTCTTTTTTCCCCAGTGGAACACTTACAAGACAGTGAGCCTTCTTTTAGAAGAGTTTATAGCTGCTCTATTATTTTTGTTGGTTCTAGGAGGAGTATTTCACAATAGCTGACCTCATATCCTTATGAGGAAAGAGAAATTCCTTCAGGGGTGATTGTAGAGCACCTGACAATAGGGGAAAAAACAGTCTTCCTAGGAAAGGTTTAACCTTTGTGAGTACATCTCCAAGCCTTCATTTTTCTATCAACAGCTGTTAGTTTGTACCATAAACTAAGATGATATTGTATGCTTCAGTGCACAGATGTGCACGTATGTATTTCAATTTGTCTGTCCTTCGTGTTCCTTTTATCTGTAACTTAAGTACCAAGCGTGAATGTAGGCTTTTTTGTTGGTTTTGTTTTGTTTGGGTTTTGTTTTTTAATCTTCAGAGAAAACAAATTAGACTTCTGTCTTAAAAGTGACTGTCATGATTGGTGTGCCCAAGTACTTGCTTAACGATTACCAGTCCCAGTGTTCCTTGAGGTAGGAAAACATTGTCCCTGTTTTACAGGTGAGGAAATGGAAGTCACTTCTGTGCTATGACTACATACATTTTCAGTTCTTGACTTCTGAGCAACTGCCCCTGATCTGTCAGTCAAAAATGCAATTTTTGTCTTGTCTTTAGTGCACAAAAGAACAAAGAATCTAGAACTATTCAAGATGCTTTAGCTGAAACAGCTTCTGTCATGCTCCTATGACTAGATATCTTCCTCTTCAGTTCTTGCCACTGACTATTCCCTTTCCAAAACATACATGCGACCTTCTTGCCATCTTTAAACTTCTTCACAGTTTAGTCCTGTATTTCGTAGTCATACCAGCTGTTGAACCAAGTCTGCCAATACTCTGCTGGTATCAAGTGTCAGGGTCGTGTCTTTCACAGCAACTCTTGTCTTTTCTCCTATGTGTGTTAAAGATAACAAGGTGAAGTGAAGGAAATCCATTAGAGCATCTATACTCAAAATTGCACCTCGAAGGTTCCTCTTCTGTAATGCATCCTTTAAGTCAAATTCTTTTTTTTATTATTAACCTAAAAAAGGATTTTGAGCTCTTAGAGCTGATGATTTTGGATTGCGTGTTTTTGTTGTTGTTGTTTTTGGGGGTTTTTTTTTGTTTGTTCATTTTTCTTGAGACCTAGTAGGAGTTTCTTCAACCTCCAGCAAAGCAGATGTAGACAGTAGATCACTTCTGGCTAATGGCCAGTGATGAGCATTTTGGGTTGGTCTTTTAGCCCATACAGACTGATCCAAAAATAGACACCTGTCTGTAATGTAATACTTTGTATCCCTGTTTAGCCAGGTACTAATTTGGGAATGGCAACTCTCATGTAATTTTGGCCCATGCATGTGTCCATTTGTCATGTTCTGTGGCTTTAAAAATCATAGAATACTGTTTAAATTTTTTTTTTGAGAAAGTAACTCATATATACCATCAGTTTTCACATTCTATTTTGTTCCACTTTACTTTTGTTGTACTGTTAATTGGTAGGTATCCACAAATCCCAGGCAGGATCAGTGTACAGTGTACTCTGCAAAGTAACTTTCAAGTGTGAACTGTTTTTCTTTTGGAAGTTTGGGGAGTTCTTCTTCTACCCACAGGAAAACCACTTTTTTGGCAGTAGAGCTCAAGAAAAGGAAAAAAAGAAAAACCAAGAAAAAGAAAAAAGAGAGGGAGCTATGATGGTATTTCTTAATTTAGGTAACCTGTTGTTTCCTGAGCAATCTTATGGTCTCAGGATAGCTCTGAGCTTTAACCGACATTCATACTTTAAAAAAAAAAAAAGAAGTGTCATGAAAGTTGCTGTTAAAGGAGGCAAAGTGCTATATGAGGTACACTAGAGTATACTTCCCATGAACTTAGATTACATGTTACTGATGTAAGTTTTTGTGTTTCTAGGCCTGGAAAAGCCTTTAAAGGATAAGAGTCTTCTGCCACTTTTTCCTAGACATGATGGAGCAAATTAAACTAAGGAGTTGCACAGCTCAGATAGGGAGGGAAGAGTGCATGAATTAAAAACATGTAAAGCTTTGAACATTTAAAAAAGGATTGAAGTCGAAAACCACTTTAATAGTGTGATACTAAGACTTTTTTTCTTCATTTGAACAGAGTACCAGAGAAGCAGAAATAAAGTTGAAAAGTGAAAGCAGAGTTAAACTTTTTGCCTTGGATCCAGATGCACAGGTTAGACTTTTTACAAAGAAGCATCTTATTTTCTTTTATGTTGATCCTTTTGGGATGAAAAGGAACTTACCTTAACTTTTCTTTTTCTCTTTTTAAAGAAACTTGACTTTTCTGGTATTGAACCAGAAGTGAAGCCATTTGAAGAGAAATTTGGAAAAAAAATTCTTGTGAAGTGTAATGATTTATCTTTTAATTTGCAAAGCTGTGTTGCAGAAAATGAAGAAGGACCAACAACAAATGTAAATAATCTACTTATTTTTTGTTAATATGGTAATGAATGTCTTAATATTTTGTTTGCACTATACTTAATAGTAGGAATTCATTGCTGTGGTTGAGAAACTTATATTGTGGGGGTTTTTCTACTCCTTTAAATCAAAATGAGAACCTAAATCCTGAGAAAAGTAGCTTTGCTACTAATCTTTTTGCTGTGTTGTAGAAAGTGGAATTTTTCTTTTACTGTCTTTTACATCTTGTCAGTAATATCTACATTGATGGCCATATGCAAGTGTTTATAAAAATGTTACCTTTCGTACACATTTTTACAGTAATACAGATGCCAGCAATGACACTTGATTCTTTTTTTTTTAAATATCTAGGTAGAACCTTTCTTTGTCACATTATCACTATTTGACATTAAAAACAACCGGAAGATTTCAGCAGATTTCCATGTTGATTTGAACCATGCCTCAGTAAGGCACATGATACCAAGTGCCTCTCAACAAATGATGAATGGCAGTGGTGATAGCTTACACCGAATTCAAGACACTAATGAAACTGTGTTACAATATCCAAAGCAGGTAGGAATTAGTATGCAAAATCCTGCTAATTTTTTAGGTTAAGAGTTTTCTTGGATGGCTTTCTATTATGTGATGTCAAATATGTGTGCAATTTCCTTTTATATTTATCTCTTGTTTTATTTCTAGGGAATATTCTCAGTGACATGTCCTCATACTGACATTTTCCTTGTGGCTCGAATAGAAAAAGTATTGCAGGGAAGTATTACACATTGTGCTGAACCATATATGAAAAGTTCAGATTCTTCAAAGGTATGTTATCTTCTTCTGTGGCATGGAAAAAATACTTAGGCAAGGCAGGTTGATTTCAAATTAATAAATATCAATCAAAAACGTAATTCTTTTTTAGGAAATTCAGATAACAGGATAATGTATATAGTAAGTTGTAGTTGTTACTACTAATAATTATTGATTGAAATGTTATAGATAAAGTCTAAAATATTATTGGGAAATATTTAGCTTTTTGTAATATATCATGACATAATGTATAATTTTTATAATGTCTTTAAATAAACTGATTTGAGAAAAGAGTATTAGGCTTCAATGTGAAAGTTGAGTTGAAAAATAACTGTTGTAGTTTAGCCCCGCTTGGGACCAAGCTATGCAGTTTTTCGCTCAGTCTCTCCATCCTCCAAAGGAATGGGGGAGAAAAAATATAACAGAAGAGCTTGAGGTTTGAGATAAGGACAGGGAGAGATCATTGAAGTTACAGTTATGGGCAAAACAGACTTGACTTGGGGGAGACTATTTCAATTTATTAATAATAAAACCAAAGCAAGATAATGACAGAGAAAAAGCAAAATCTTACCCCCACCCCTCCCTTCTTCCCAGGCTTAACTTCATTTTGAATCATCTCCACCTCCTTCCTCACCTCTAAACAGCACGTAGAGGGGAACAGGGAATGGGGGTTATGGTCAGTTTATCACTTGTCGTTTTCCATTGCTCCTTCCTCCTCAGAGGAAAAACTCCTAACATTTCTCCCCTGCTCCAATGTGGGGCCCTTTTCCATGGGGTGCAGTCCCTTGGGAACCGACTGCCCCAGCACGGGCCCTCCACAGGTCACAGCCTCCTTCAGGCATCCACCTGCCCCAGCGTGGGGTCCTCCATGGGCTGCAGGTGGATCTCTGCTCCTCCGTGGGCCTCCAAGGGCTGCAGGGGGACAACCTGCTCCACCGTGGGCTTGCACCATGGGCTGCAGAGGAATCTCGGCCAGGAGCAACTTCACTCCTCCTCCTCCTCCTTCACTGACCTTGGCGTCTGCAGCCATTCCTCTCACAATAAATTCTTCATCACTGGCTCAGGAAGACACCTCTCAGGTTCTCTTCACGTCTCCTCTTCTTGCAGCCAGGCCAGGCTGAGTTGGGCCCAGACAGCCACCTGGCGAGAGGCCAGAGGGTGAAGGCTGCAAGGCCCACAAGGCTCACGCCTCCCCCTCTCTGCCCCTGCCTCTGCTTCTTCACTTCTTTTTTTTCGTTGTTGTTGTTTTTAATTTTCCCCTTCTTAAATACATTATCACAGAGGTGTTATCACTGTCACTAGTTGACTTGGCCCTGGCTGGCAGTGGGTCTGCCCTAGGTCCGGCCAAGGGGAAACAACTTCTAGCAGCTTCTTACAGAAGCTGCCACTGTAGCCCTTCCCCATTCCCTGCTACACAAAACCAGCACAACAATGAAATATTAAATATAGATCAAATTAACTGTATGTCTCTCTTAGTTAATGCATCTTAAGTGCTGTATCATTGTTGTTAACTTTTCCTTTCTCTCACTTTTTGGTGACCATAGTTTACTGTTACTTAATCTGCACTCTTGCTGGTTTTTCCTTCAGAACCATTGAGATCATTAAGTCTCTGTTTTTATGTATACAGTGCTTTTCAGACAGAACTCCAAATCACTTTTGGAAATAAACCACTGAAACATCTTATGTTTGCAGGAGTCTAGGATGATGTAACATATCTACAAGGAGCTTTGTCAGTTGCTGCTTCTTGTTTGTTCCTCAAGAAACAGAGTTTTAATTTTGTTGATTTACAGTTGTGCTTAAATATTTGGACCAGGATACTAGGAGAAAAGTTTTGGTTTTTTTTTCTTTTTTTGTAAGCAATGTCAGCTACTGTTGACATTCTTCCTGTTTTCAGCTATTGAAAGGGAAGAAGGAAGAGTTAACTTTCAGTCTCTGCAGAGAAACAGTGTTCTCTCCTACTGATTTAATGCTGGCTAAGCTGCATGTTAAAAAAAAATATTTTTCACTTGGTCTTAATATAGATCAGAGTACGGATTTGCTTTTCCAGGAATACTTGAGAATTTTTTTTCAGCTATCATTGGAAAACAGCAGCTTTGTATTTTAGGAGTCTGGTTTTGAAGTGTATGCTGACTCTTACTGAGTTAAAACAAACCTGAACTGAGTAACTGATTTTGTTGGTCTTGGGCCTGAGCCACATGGGAAGGTTAAGTAAGCCCAAGTTTTCTCAAAGTTGATGCTGAATGCTAGACTTGTCTTGCCCTGTACTGCAAGATTAGCCAATAGGAACATTCATGGTTATATTAATTTATGCTGTGCATTTCTGGTATTCATTTGCTTAGAATTTTATACAGTTGAACACGTGGAAATTTTTTCTGCTCTTGTTCTCTGGACTTATGTCATATTAATATGAAACAAAACAGAACGGATCCAGCTATGTAGGCCTCCATGTGTGTCAGTGCAATATGCAGGTTCCAGTTCCCTGCAGAATTATTACTCTGGACAAGAAAAACGGAAAATAGAAGCAGCAAATTCTGTAACCAAGGGATCACTTGTTCTCCCGTTAGGCACTGAATACAGTAAATTAATGATGATTACTTATCAAGATTCTGTGCCTCTGAGTACAATTTTCCGCTTTTTACAGGAAAGGATAATAGAGAGTTGGCTCAAAGAACATACAAATAGAAACAGCTCTTCATAATGTCAACAGTATAGATCAGGGATAATATTCAGGCAGGTTTACTCTGTGGTTTTTTTTTTGCTTATGGCAAGTAATTTTGCTCTGTGTAGATGCATAGGAGAAGCTGTTTTCTGGAAGAGAAGCCCACTGCTCTGTCAGGAGCTTCTGCTTTAGCTCAAGTGGTCAGGCTTGGTGTTGAACATCTCAAACTAGTGGGTTTCTAGCTCTGATTGTTATACATGTTAGTTCTATATAATGGAATTATTTGTTCCGTTAAGAGTTAACAAAACAAAAAAATGTAAAGTTCTAATGAAAATAATGTTGCAGTGTCCGTACATAGGATTGTCCATGTGATCTTCATACAACTCTTCCGCGTATTCTGTGTGTACTTGTAATACAGGTATTGCAGAGTGTTTTTCTATTTACTCTGCAGGATTGTGTTCTGGTACATAGAGTAGGGAGTGAACAGGGAAGCAAGTTGAGGGGGAAATGATTTTATCCGGAGTCACAATTTTGTCTTAAGAACCAGTTAAATTTTGCTCTAGCTTTCATATGAGTTTTGTATATAGTAATTATTTCTTGCTTAATTAAATGTGTTATCGGGAGCGTAGATGGATCTGTGTTTTCCCCCATGAAATGCTGTGAAATCAGCAGGCCTGACTTAACCTGAAATGAATTGTTAAAAGATGTCTTCATTTGTCTTTCATTGACATATTTAGGATTAATCTTCTAAAGAATATTTTCCAATACATATAAGTGTCAATATGTGGGGGGGATGGGGGGATGTGTGTACTAATGGTGCAAAAAATGTAGCTTTTAAAAATATTTCTTATATAACTTGCAGGTTGCACAGAAAGTTTTGAAGAACGCTAAACAGGCATGCCAGAGATTAGGGCAATATAGAATGCCTTTTGCCTGGGCAGCTAGGTAAGGACAGATCTTGTCAATCTGTATCTTTTCCTAACTTTTCTTTAATATTATTTTCTACATCTCACTTCTTGTAAAACTTAATGTGCTATTAAAGTTATTTCTTGTTTTACTTTCAATTAACCAAAGGTTTCTGACAAACAAACTTACACTTCAGCTCTATAGTAGGAAAAAAAGTTATAAACATTCGTTATATTATTATTCAAGCCATTGAAAATTGCCAGCTGTTTTCTATTGTCGATATTTTTTATTTTACTAAGAAATAAATGGTTCACACTTGATTTGTTAGACTGAGCTATTTCTCTGTTAAAACTCACCTACAATGACAATAGTATTAAATACTTAATATGAAGGATGGTGCAGTATGTTCTAATTTGTAGTAAAGAAATTTCCTGAAGTGATTTTTAACACTTTCATAAACTCAGCTGAAAGCAAGATTTTGACTTTCAGGACACTGTTTAAAGATGCTTCGGGAACCTTGGACAAAAATGCAAGATTTTCTTCTCTCTTCAGACAAGACAGTAATAAACTTTCAAATGAAGACATGCTGAAATTGTTAGCAGATTTCAGGAAGTAAGTCTAATTTTCCCACTTTAAAAAAGGAAAACAAACAAACCAACCACAACCTAACACCTCCCTACACCTCAACCCCCAGCATTTTTTGTTATGGTCTTGAACTGGAGCATCTAATCTTTTGATGTATGTATTTATGTGGTTTTTACTTCAAATATGGAAGTTATATAAATATAATCAAGGCTTTCATACAAGCTACAGATCTTTCCTTTGCAGTGTTTGGGGGCTACAAGCAGGACTGAAGTATTATGCTGTGTCTAGCATACAGTAAGCATCATATCCTGAGGTAGCTCTGTGTTAGGAATTATGTTTGCACAATACACTCTTCTGGTTCTCAAAGGAAGACAGGTATGAGGATAAATCATACATTCACTGATCTTGAACAGAGAGTGCTAGCTCTCGGGGAAAGGGATTAAAACCAGTCCACCTTCCTTGGGAGTGCATGTGGCTCAGGATGCCTAAATAACAGAATGTTGGTCATACTTTTTTACAAAGTATTCCTAAAGACTGCATCAGGTTGTGTGCAAGGCTTAAGAATCTCCTACTGACAGGTGACACTATTAATAAACTGGTTTTAGTCCCCTTTCTTATTAAATAGGATGTAAATTAATAGAACAATCTTTGCTCATTTGCAAAAGCATTTTCACTTCTGTCATAGAATAGAATCATAGAATAGAATTATAGAATCGTTAGGGTTGGAAGGGACCTTTAAACATCATCTAGTCCAGCTGCCCTGCAAGGAGCAGGGACATTCCCAACTAGATCAGGTTGCTCAGAGCCCTGTCCAACCTGGCCTTGAATGTTTCCCTCTAATCATCTTTGTGACCCTCCTCTGGACCCTCTCCAGCTGGTCCATGCTCTTCCTATGGGGGCTCCAGAACTGGGACGCATTACTCCAGATGAGGTCTCACCAGAGTGGAGTAGAGGGGCAGAATCACTTCCCTTGACCTGCTAGCCATGCTCCTGTTGATGCAGCCAAGGATGTGGTTGGCCACCTGAGCTGCAAGGGCACATTGCTGGCTCATGTTGAGCTTCTTGTCCACCAGTGGACAAGATGGTACAGCATCGTAGTTTAGCCCTGCTTGGGACCAAGCTATGCAGTCTCTGGCTCAATCCCCTCACCCTCTGAGGAAGTAGGGAGAGGTAATATATTAAAAAAGGCTCAAGGTTTGAGGTAAGGACAAGGAGAAATCCTTAAAGTTACCATTACGGGCAAAACAGGCTCAACTTGGGGAAAACTATTTATGTATTGTTAAAACCAAAGCAGGATAATGAGGAAGAGAACAAAAACAACTTCCCCCTACCCCTCCCGCTTCCCTAGTTTTCAGTTGTCTCTACCTTCTTCCCTGAGTGGCACAGGGGGAAATAGGGGTTGTGGTCTGTTCATCACATGTTGCTTTCTGGGAAGAACTCTTCACGTTCTTCCCCTGCTATAGTCCTTTGTGAACTGCTCCAGCGCGGGTCGTTTTTCCATGAGGTGCAGTCCCTCAGGAGCTGGCTGCCTCAGTGCAGGCATCGAAGAAATTTCATAGTAGGCTAGTTAATAGTAAATATTTTGCAGGATGAGTTATTACTCTAGAAAAAGGAGGAGGTAGGGAAAAAAATACTGAGTAGAAGATGGATTTTGTTAACTTATGATTTCTCTCACCCTTTGGTCTTCCCCCAGGTTTGCCCAATGACCATAAACGCTTATCACTGGCCATTGAGATTTTAAAAGCTTACTTATAGATAGCCTCTTTGCTGCAAATGATAGTGAGTTATTACATGGAAAACAAAACCTATCTTTAACAAAGTTTTTCATTTGGATTTAAAGAAAGAAAAATGTCATGCTTTTTCTTAACCTTTTCCACACTTGTGAATAAAGCTTTTTTTTTTTTTGAGAATTTAAAGGAGAAGAAAACTGTGAATCTAGGCAAAAAGCAAGATCAGATCAGTCATCCACTCCCAAACCACCTTTCCTCTCATACTCCTATTTCAGGATATTACTTTTGCCTCTGTTTCCTATTATCTCTTTTCTCTGGCATCTGATAGTTTTGCATTTAGCCTGACTCTGAGGTTTTTTTCCTTCCTATAGACCTGAAAAGGCGGCCAAACTTCCTGTTATTTTAGGAAATCTGGATGTTACAATTGATAATGTGTCACCAGATTTTCCAAGTAAGTATTAATAAACACTGTTAAATGGACAGTCAGACTTTTTCTCTTCAGGTTTTTATTATTTTTTTATGTATTTTCAGATTATGTTAACTCATCATACATTCCCATGAAACCGTTTGAAAACAGTACCAAGACACTAATAACATTTGAAATAGAGGAATTTGTTCCCTGTATACCGAAACACACTCAGCCTTTCACCATCTACAACAATCATCTTTATGTTTATCCAAAGCACTTGAAATATGACAGTCAAAAGTCTTTTGCAAAGGTGAGTACAGGAAAACATTCTTCTTTCTCAGGTTTGGTTTAAATTGTTTACATATTACATTTCTGTGATGATCCTTATGTTTAAGTGGGGTTTTGTTTTTAAATACTACTTTAGGCTAGAAATATTGCAGTATGCATTGAGTTCAAAGACTCTGATGAAGAGGATTCTTTGCCTTTAAAGGTGAGTCTTTTGATTTTTTTTCAACTGATAAAATAGCGAACAGTTAGCTAGGTAACACAGTAATACTGGATTAATTTGTCTAGTTTGCAGTGGGTTTTCTGTCCATCTGCATTTGGCATGAGTAACTTGTAGATGACTTGCTTGTTTTGAATATAAAAGATTACTGAAGAACTCTCAGAGCACTTAATTTCTTTGTATCTACAAAAACGCCAAGAATAAACTTATTGCAAACAAGGGTGGCTTATGCCTTCTACTCCACAGGAGGAATTCTGTAAGTTAAAACAGTAAAGCTCTAGAACAACTGCAGAGTCAAGCTCTGTGTTTGTTTTTGAGCTACCACAGTATATAAGAGGTGCCTGGAAGAAAAGAAGTAGAAAGATGTCTAGGAATCCCGAGGTGAAATCACAGTGTCATCTCTACTGCACAGCAGGCAGACGACAGATCATGTAATTCCTTGTCTGTGCAAAAGTACCAAGTTAAACACAATTTAAGGTATTTCAGATTCTGGTTGAAACAGGTTCTAAGCTGAGAGTGAAAAAGGATCACACGGTTTGTTTTTTGATCTTTTTTTCCTTTTTTCCTATTATTAGTGTATCTATGGTAGGCCAGGTGGACCAGTGTTTACTAGAAGTGCATTTGCTGCTGTTCTGCATCACCACCAAAATCCAGAGTTTTATGACGAGGTATGGTACCTTTCTGAGGTAACTTTTGCTGGTTTAGGTATTATGTAAGTTTCAAAAATACAATAAAAGATTTGAGGATTGCAAAGTTCTTGATAATGATTGCAGTTAAATCAGACCCTCTTTTTTTGTGTGTGTGTGATTCTTGATCTTGCTTCGAATAACATATAGCCTGGAATTGCTCTTCAAGTGTGCGATTAGTGAGGTATGTCACTGATCTAGCTGAAGACTTCTACAGTGGTTATGATTTTTTGCCTTTCAGATAAAAATAGAATTGCCCACTCAGTTACATGAAAAGCACCATTTGTTGTTCACCTTCTACCATGTCAGCTGTGATAATTCAGGCAAAGGGAGTACAAAGAAGAAAGATGTTGTTGAAACACAAGGTTTGTACACTAATGCTTTACTTCCAGTTACTGCTGAGGAGATTTTATGAAGTATGCTTATCTGGTAACCTGTGATTTTTGTGATCCATATAATGCTTTCTAATTACATTGTACTGACTGAAAGATTTAATTAAGTATTTATTTTAATTTAAATGTTTCAAATGTTGTTTTAGAACATCTATAAAAGGTATGTTTTTTTCAAACACAGTGACAATTTTTTACCTTCTTAATTACTTCTAATCGTTTCAGTTACAATCATTTGGCCCTTACAGTAACATTTTCTGGTTTATGAATTACATATCAGAAGTGTACAGTAAGACTTTTGTAAGGGTTTATGTAAAGATTCATAACATATTTAAAATTACTTGCCTTTCATGTTCTGTAGTTGGGTATTCTTGGCTTCCTCTAATAAAAGATGGAAGAGTGGTGACCAATGAGCAACACATCCCAGTGTCAGCGAATCTTCCATCAGGCTATCTAAGTTATCAAGAAGTGGGGGTTGGAAAGGTATGTTGTATAACATTGCTCTAATCTTTTTTAAAAAAAAAAAAAAAAAAAAAAAAAAGAGAGAGAAGATTTGTTTGTAATTCCCCAGTCTGTTAAGATTTAAGTCATTTTCTAGTAGAATTTTTTTCTTTTATAGTTGAAATGGAGTGCTTTACACTGATACACTAGACATCTGATTTAGAGGAAACAAACAAACCTAACCAGAAGTGGGAGACAAACCTTACAACTAAATTCTGACTTTTACAAGAATTTGAATCAGCTACCCTAATATAGTGTTTTGTTTAAGTTGTTAAGTACTTATTTCTGGTATTATTTAGCTGATGAACTTAGGAAATGTTTATATTTCTTTTTTTTCTAGTAGTAATTAACTAGAAGTTACAGTAATTTTAAAATACATTAAACTATTCTGAATTTATGAAGATATACAAATAATCTGAAGTCCTTTACTAAATTTTTTTTTAGCATTTCATGCTGTCTCCTTTCAGTAAGTCCTTTATTCCTGAAAAAGTCTTACTCTCACGTCTTGATTTTTGTGATATTTATACTTCACTGGTAAAATTTATGGTTGTATTTTTCAAAGCAGAAAGCTTGCAAAATTGTAGTAATAAAAATGATACCGAGGAGGATACAAAATGTTAAATGTGATAGAGGATTTGACTGAGAATGAAATGCAGAGACAAAATTGACTCATTTTGGAGGAAGAGGCCTAAAATCAACAGCAAGAGGTGTTGCTCTCCTCCTATTCTACCACTTTTACTTTTTAAACTGTGCTGTAAGCTTTCCAATCATTGTCTCCTTCACATCTTTCATCTTTTCACATTTTAGGTGTATTCTTTATGCCTCTGCTGTTCATCTCTGCTCATACCTATGGGTAGAAGGTTAGGACCAATATGATGGGTTACAGATTTAGTGGTAAAATCTCTCCCTAACTGGTTGTCAGGGTAGACAGCTGAGCATTCCCATTCTCAGTTCTTTGGAAATGGGATGGGAAGGAAGCAGTGGCTGCTACCTACAGGTGACCTATGTTAAGGTTTAAACTGTGACAGTGGAAATTCTTGTGTTATTTTTCACATAAAACTAGTAGATATTTCTCTCTAGTCAGAGATGTAGGGGAAACAGGAAATCTGTGACTTACAGAAGAGCAATTTTGTTAGCTAGTAAGGAAACGATGGTGGGAGTTTAAAAAAAAAAAAAAAACATTTTAAGCTTCATAAATGCTTGTGGTAATATTGCTTGCATAATTTTCCTTTTTTATGACTTTATTCATTGCACACATTTCCTCAACCTATTTTTTGGAAAAAAAAAAAAGTTGTTTGTGGTTTATAAACAATTTGTTTTACTGTAGTATACCTCTACATCGTTTTACTTTTCCTCTGCATGTGTGTGTGCAGCATTCTGGTCCTGAAATTAAATGGGTAGATGGAGGCAAACAACTATTGAAAATATCCACTCATCTGGTGTCAACTGTGTATACGCAGGTAAGTTATAAAACAAAATAGATTAGAGAAAATTTAAGGAATAATATGTTTACTATATGTATATGCAATATTTGGGAAGATTCTTAAACGCAATGCGCTGATCTCTTACTTTTTTTGTCTCTTGGACACTGCATGATACCTCTCCTTTACATCAGCTGTGAAAATAGCAGATCTTAAATTGAAACTCTTAAAAATGTGAGCCTTTTGTCTAACATTGCCATCCATTCCAATCTGAATTTTCCTGTTAGATGAGAGGTCATAGTTGTCTGAAAGCTATTTACTGGCACGTTTACAGAACAATGAGTCTTATTATAGCTGCTCATAAACACGTACTATGATCAGTTGGGATAACTAACATTAAGTATGCTATTTTCTGCATGTCAGATGGTTTGAAGCAAATATAGGTAATATTTTTTATAACTGATATTAAAAAATTACTGGAAATCAATGTTACATATAAACTAAATTAGTCTTTGGAGTAGTGCACTTCAGTTATTTTTGAAAATTAAATCTATGAACGTTTATATGGATTTCTATATATAAATATTTTCAATGGTTTGAATTATGGATAGTAATGTTAGATATTGTTTAATTTGTTGTTCTTTTTGTCTTTGATAGGACCAGCATTTGCATAATTTTTTTCAGTACTGTCAGAAAACAGAGTCTGGAGCTCGTGCACTAGGAACTGATCTTGTAAAATATCTTAAGGTATAAAATGGCAATGAATAACAGATTATATTATTTATACTTTTGCAAAACCTAGAAGCTTCAGACATTTTCTAGGTCTCATTAATGGAATATACAGTATAGAAGGAAGAAAGAGATACTTCCTGCCCTAGAGGAATTTACAATTGCAATATAAGAGGAAACCACGAGGAAATAATGAGACAGCATTGGTCAACCTTATGAGTGGTAATTTTGAAACACTAATGACTTAGTTTGTTGACATAATCTAATTGAACTGCACATGGGAATGGTAAGGAATGATGACTCTTAATTTTCTAAAATTTTGCTTAGGAGGTCATCGTTGTCATGTCAACAGCTCTCTTTCAGGATTAGATCAATAGAGTGCATGGTTTCCACAGCAATTTTATCTTAACCAAGTAGGCCAGATTTTTAATATGAAGCCCAGAATTCAGTCACCTTAGGGGACCTCTTTACTTCTCACTTGCTACTGTTTGTAGTTTTCTGGCAAGGGTTTTAAAGCTATTGGTATTCAATTTCCTCCTGTCTTCTATCAAAATACAAGCAAAGGAATCATCCAGGTTTTTAGAAGTCCCAGTCATAAAAGGCATTTTTCTCATTGGTGAGCTGTGCCTTCTTGTCTTCTGTGATTTTGAGATCAATTGGGACACTGAACCTTTATCGCTAGACTTAAACTTTTTTTTTTTTCCCCTCTGTCCATATAATAAAGATGGTATGTTCTGAGTATCTGTCATCATGAATTAGAGGTCTTAAAGTCTGACCCTGTGGCTAATTGAAGCTCTTCAAGATTGTCAGTATCATTTTCATCATTTTTTTCAAGGGATGTAGCCTTCCTGCTACTTGAAGTGCCAGAGAAAATGGCAGCATTAGGTAGTTAGAGATTTTAGTTCATTTTATTTTTTTAAGATATTAGTTTATTGTTTTGCAGTGACTAGTATAACTAATATTGCACTTATTGCAAGTAAGCAATCTGTACATTTTTGTAGAACTTCCATTTGCTAAATGTCTGCATTGTTAGATGAAATAGTTAAGTATACCAGAGTGTCAGTGTCAGCTTGCTGTGGTGTAGACAGGTCATCTTTTCATTGAAACATTACCTGGTGTATGCATTTCAATAGGAAAGTACAAATAACTACTTCTAAAATCCTTTTAATAAAGCCCGATTTTTATCCTTAATTTACCTTAACATAGAAAATATTTGCCGATCATTTATGTTGGAAACTATTCTCAATTGCTTTTTGTGCAGTTATATTTCAGATAATCAACACCAAATAGTGCAAGCAGCATGTATTTTTTGAAAAAGACTTGCATTAGATTTTACAGTTTCAGAACTTGATTTAAATGCTGTTGTTTCAAGGGAGTGACAGTATTACTGCTTTCTTTTAGAGCCTTCATGCTATGGAAGGCCATGTGATGATAGCTTTCCTGCCAACTGTTCTAAACCAGTTGTTTAGAGTTCTCACGAGAGCAAATCAAGAGGAAGTTGCAGTCAATGTGACAAGGTAAAGAATTTTGAGTGCTTCATAGGGTTTAAGTGATGACTGGGTTATCACATGAATCTGTAACTGAGTAGGGTTTTTGCTATTACAGTTGTAGCTTTCTTTGTAGACTTACTTGTTTTCCAACTTCTGTTTAGGGTTATTATCCATATTGTTGCTCAGTGTCATGAAGAAGGCTTGGATAGCTACCTGAGGTCCTATGTCAAGGTAGGTAAAAGTTTTCCTTTTTTTTTTTGTTTTCCTTTTTTTTTTTTTTTTTTCCTCCCCCAAAAAGAGTGTGTTTAAATTCAGTTGCATCTGTTTAATTTCAGTTGTTTCATGTTATGTGATGGTTTCATATTGTATTCTGGTTTTCCTCCCCAAGTATGCTTATAAAGCTGAACCTTATGTTGCTTCTGAATACAAGACAGTACATGAAGAATTGACAAAGTCCATGACAACAATTTTAAAGCCATCTGCTGACTTTCTTACAAGCAACAAGCTACTGAAGGTATATATTGAACTACACTTTTTACTATATGTTCTTATCTGGTCGTAACTGGACAATAGGAACTAGTAGTATTGAAATAGTTATTGATTGCATGTAGCAATTTTACAAAATGTTCTATTTTCTCTGCAGTATTCATGGTTTTTCTTTGAAGTTCTGGTAAAATCAATGGCTCAGCATTTGATAGAAAACTCCAAAGTGAAGGTATGTCAAATTTTGCAAACAAAAATGTTATTCTAAAGAGAATTTATATAGTCTCATTCTCTAATCGCATATTTTTATTGTGTATTAGAAGAAAGTTTTATGTAGACATGGTTATGATTTATATATAACTTAATTTGTAAGAAAGGAAGGTGAAAAAAGCAGAGCAGCAGGAGAAATCAGTTGAAACATTAGATATAAAAAGCCACAGGGCTAGATTCAACATTATTATAACAGGATAGAGACCCCTTAAAATCCATACGGTAGAGAGCAGTCAATGTAAGTCATTAGCAAGACTTATTAATACGTATGGTATCACTGTGGACTTCGTAAGTACTACCTAAAAATGTGTGAGCTTTTTCCTAATCAGTACAGTAGCTATGATATAAAATTACTCTAAGAACAGTGAATCATGCAGTTTACTGTATGTGATAAGAAGTATCAGTACTTAATTCTGTGTTATTTCCTGTGCTGTAAGGAGAACGGTAGAATTTTAGAAACAGACATTTTTTACCAGGTTGGCCTATAAGCAGTATTTTTCTTACATTGATGACAACTTTTTAGTTTACTAACTTCTGTATTAAAAGAAGTCTTGAAAGGAGAGCCTCAAGTATACAGTATAATCCCAGCTGAGTAATGTACCAGGTTGATCTGAAGTCTGTATGAGTATTTTCACTGTGTATTTAGAATGTAACTGGAGGTCTGAAGTACATGGGGGGCACGGGGCGGGGGGAATTGTTTGGACAACGATCAGGAAAAAAAGCTTTAGAGTGCTGCATTTAATATTGTTCTGCTGTGGTATGATCAGTAAAGTTTGAGTTCCAGTTCAATTTACTTCAAGTTTCTAGACTTTTCTATTTCAATAGATTTTGTCTTTAAAGAGGTTATTGATTCATTTTTCATTTAAGAAGCATGTGATAATTGGTCAAATAAATTTTTCATAATTAGATGTTCTCTGAAGTAACATGTTTGATGTCCAAATCCTAGTAAGCTGCTCATTTTACTGGTTTACTTCTAGTTGGAACAATTAGGTCATATCACCAGACTGACTTCCATCGAGTAGTAAATGAAAAAATCTGCCTTAATACAGTGTTCAACTGACTAATTTTAGCACTGATTACTGATACATAATTTGTGGGATATCATAATAATAGAGAGGAAAAGCATGAATTATGGATTCAAGTTGAACTATACATTCTGCTGAAATACGTTACAGAGTAAAGATACCAGACTTCAGCATTGCAGTCTTTATAGAAATAGAAGGATTTTTTTTTTTTTTTTTTTGTATGGGGACATAAACTTTTACCTTGTATTTATAGTCTCTTTAATCTAGAAATAGGTCTTTAATTTGAGGGGAGAGGGTAAAGTTGAGTATTTACATGGTATAAGTACAGCAGATTTAAGTATCTTCTGAAGTGTGAAAGAGGGGCAAGCTTTTATCACTAACTTCTTAAACTGTCTAGGGAACTGTGACAGCTACGGTTTATTTAGGAGTTTTTAGAATGCAAATATATGCACAAAGTGCTTGCTGTGCATGTGGTGCAGTGCATCCTTTCACATTTAAGATATCAAACTTCTTGCTCGTGTTAACTGATCAGCTGTTTGAGAATTCCTCTAAATTTCTAGCAAAAAGAAAAGGCTTACAATTTTTTTCTACCACCATAGAAATATTGTTAATGTAAACCAAAGTTAGAAAAATATTCAGATAGACTTTTTTCTATTCTTCACTTCTTTTTTCCTGTTCCATAGTATCTGTTCAAATAATTCAGGATCTATAAACTTAAATTTCCACTATTGATTTGATGTTCCTTGAGGAAGGAGTTTTTGCCTCTGTTCATTCTGTGAATGGAGAATTTCTTATTTCACCCCAGTATTTTGAGCTTATTATAATCAGTTAAATTAATTGTATTAATTAAATTAATCAGTTCAACTGAAATGAAAGTATAATCTTAAAAGCAAAAACCACTGATTCTTATTTAAAGCTGAAATTTTCTAGACGCTTCTGAAATTGAATTAAAATTTTATAATTTACGAATTATATTGATAAAAACTGAAAGAATTCTTCTTGGTTTCAGTACTTAACCTGACAGTATTGGCTATACTTTTTATTTTACAGTATTCAGCTCTGTGAGAACATACAATTTTTTAAAATTACATAATGTAGTGCGTCTGGGCAATGTTTTCAAAACATGGTGTATGTGAAACTTTTATAGCTTGAGGATATTTTCTGTTGGATTTGGTAGGTGGTACTCTGAAAAACGACAACATACTGTTTTAGCTGGGCTAAACCAAGTTTATGTAATTTTTCCTGGTTTTAACAAACGTACAGAAATCCTCGCAAGTTTTGAAACAGCAAATGGATTTTAAAAAAACTTCAAAGAAACCACTAACTTGCTGTCATGCAAACCCATTTCCTTAATTTAATTATAACTTCTTTACAGTAGGGATTATATTTTTAAACTGAGATCAGATGGTGGATAAAATAAGTGCAGTAGAATGCAATCTTTTTAAAACCAGGAGTCCATGTGAACAAATGCAAAATAAATGCAACTTACTTTTCAGAATGACTCTTCTAGTGTCCATGTTTTTAGTGTTCTCTCCCATATAATCTGCATCACTTGTATGGTATGGTATTCTACCATTGGAGAGCACTCACATTACTACTAGATTTAAATAAATAAATAAATAAATAAATTTCTTTCCTCCGCAAGTGCTATACATTTGCTCAAAGCTAGTATGTCTTTACTGGCCCATGTAATTCTAATAATAAATTATGTTTGGAGAACACCAGCATGTACATCTGAGGAACAAATTCAATTTAACAAGACTTTCATTTTAGGGAAAACAAAGTTGTTAAAGGAACAGTGGGTCAGTTACAGATGTCTGACTGATTTGATTACCTGGTGTTATGGAAATATGGTATGGATTGGGGTAGGCATAACCATTGCTATTACTCAGAAAGACCTTCATCTCTTTGATGCCTAAGTGATCTAAGTAACTACAATAGAAGGCACTGATTGTTTTCTTTTTTTTAGTAGTAATAACCAGTAGCTGAGACCTAGTGGCCTCAGGTTTGCTGTACTTGAAAGACTGAGCAGTTCATTTTGTGATTTACTATATGCTATAAATTACATGGTGTGTGAAATGTGGTGTAAAATCAATTTCTAAGGCTTGTTATAAGTAATCTTGGGATTTTCATTAAAATGTGCCAAAAAATGTAGGCAAGAGACAATTCAGTGTATGTTTATATTCCTGAAGATTGGTCTAGGAGTTATGACCTTTCTTTATGTGATACTTGACATCAACTTGTTGCATCGAATTTTGTCTACTACATGGGGTTATATAGTCGTATAAGTTCTGAATAAGTCTTGTTCATTTTAAGTAATCTTTCTGCCCTACAATATCCTTTAAGTAGGCTAAAAATTCATGTAATTTCATTTTAATGAATGTTTGCTCTGCCTCTTAACAGCATGATTATAAACATGCATTTTGTAGAGGTGGGCTGAGAAAATACTGAGCATGGAAAGAGCATGAATCTCTTCAAAGAAAGTACTAGTTGCATTTTATTTCTGATTCCAGGTGTCCAGAAAGTAGATAAACCACAAAAATATGATCAAAATACTGGTAGCACTTTGTAAGAGAGCTCATTTTATTTGAGAAAATAAGGATGCACAGTGAGGTTTTTTCATAGACTTAGTAGGTTCTATAGCTGTAAATCTAAGATGATAACAGTTCATGAAGAGATTTTCTTATGCAGCATTGAAACTACCAAAATGTTGCCACGTTTTTTTGTTAGAACTTACAGGTATAGAAGCACGCAGTAATTTTACCTAAAGTGGAAAGAAACCCCAAACCAAATAACAAACAAAAAAACCCACCCCCAAAGCCCTAAGATGAATGCTGGAAAATACATATCTGGTTTCTGTTGATGTCCCACTCAATAGTGTGTTCTGCATGCTAGGTTAGGAATCCCATTCATTTCAGGTTAATATATTGCTTGTTTTTAATAATATCTTCAAAAGCAACCCTCAAATATGAACTGTTCTATCCTACAAAGGAAACAAATTCTTTTAACAAGCACTTTTAGATTCTAGTACTTGGCTGTGTATCACCTTGAACTGCTGTTCTTTCTCACTCTTCCCCTGCAATAACATGAAATTAGGTTCATAGCTTATAAACTACTGGAATGACGTTTTATGACAGTTTTCTTGTTGTCTCCACATTTCATGTTAAAAAGATGTTTCCAGTTTTAGAACTAACCTTATTGTCATCTTCCCTGTGACATGAAAGAAAAAGGAGCAGGACTCATGTCTTGTTTGCATGTGTCCTCATTCCTGAACATTGCTTCTTGATTTACAAGCCCCTGAAATATCAAATACATTATTTTGCTAGCTTTTTTTCTGTTTTATTGGGTAAAGCAATAAATGGAACATGCATTCAGATATTTCCTACTTACAAGCTCTGATTAAAAGATGCATTTCTGGGTGCAGCAAAGTTATTTCTATAGCAAGAATTTAGTAGTATTTTTTAAAATATTTAATTACTGTCCAACAAAAACTGAGTTAAAAGAATATCATAGGACACTGACTGACATACCCACCAACAAGATTTTTAATTTTTAATTGTTATTTCATTCATGTGTACTGTTGATATTTATACAGAGATCTTTTTCAACTTTAATATCTATTTTTTAAAAATAGGACTGGAGACTTCAGAGCACAGTTCAAACACAAAAGAAGCAAAACGTATAATCATCAATTTATGCAGAGCCTTGACAATTAGTTGTTCTGTCTAGGAATGTTACATTTGGTGTAGTTCAGAAAACTATTTAAATAACAAAGTATTCAGTGCACTTTGATGTTTTGATTTCAGTTTTCAGAAAGAAATGACATAATGACTATACAGTTGAAAGACTTTTGTCAGCATCAACTTGTTCAGCCTCACACCACCTGTCATTAGTCCCTTCAGACAAAAGACAGAATCATTATTAAAGATTGTAAGATGCAGAGAAATAAAAGAGGCTCTGCAGTGCCAAAAAGCTGAAGAGATCTTACTGACCAAGAGTGGTCAGAATGTACAAGATCATTGATGAAGATAATATAGATGGTGAGTGGAAAGGAGGAAATTGTGAACGTAAAGGAAATCTTTTAAGCTAATTGATGTATTACCTAAAAGCAAGGGAAAACTGTTCCAATTGGGGAATCTTAAAAACGTGAAGAGTGAGATTCTGAAGCCTGGAAGAGCTGAGATTTCAAGTCACTGATGAGCAAGGGAAAGAAAGAAGCAGGAATGAGAATTTCTGCAATGGCAAAAGGCAAAGGAGTTTAAAAGATTGTTGCAGAAAAGCAAAAATTTATTTTTTTTCCAAGACAGAAGAGGAAGTCTGATAATGCAGTTAGTCTGTGTAAACCAGCTGGTGTCTCCTTTGGAAAGGAAGATAGCTAGAATTAAAGGATTTGCTTTTTTTCTTAGGTTCTGTCATGTAGTCTATTGTAGTATAGAAAATTTCTAATGCATTACACTTAGACTTTTATACATGTGTTTTTGTCATCAGACTGCCTTGCTTGAATTTTAATAACAGCTGTTAGTGCATGTTGTTATTTGTTGTAATATTTTCTTTTAACCAAATTCTCTTTTCCCCCCTTAGTCTAGAGAGTTCAGGAAAATCTTGAATTTAAAGAAAACGTTACAAATGAAAATTTGAAAACTTTCTTTGTGTCTCCCCTCTCCCTGTCAAGATATCTATATCTTATCTAAAGTAAATTTTCTGATATATTTTAGTGTTATAAGCCATATTAAATATTGTATCTGAATTTGTTTCTAGCTGTTGCGAAACCAGAGATTTTCAGCTTCCTTTCATCATGCAGTTGAAACAGTTGTTAATATGCTAATGCCACACATCACTCAAAAGTACAGAGACAATCCAGAGGCTTCAAAAAATGCCAACCATAGCCTTGCTGCCTTTATAAAAGTAGGTATACAAGTGACTTGGGCTCTGGGGTTACTTTTTCAACAATATTGTTTCTTCGTAGATTTTACAGAATCTTAAAGCCTCATATAAAACTGAATATGCATAGTGCTTTTTAAGTAATAATTCTGTGTCTCTGTTAAATGCATTGTACAACTTGCATCTTCTGTAATCAGGAAGACGTCTGTTCAAACATTTGATATTTTAAAAATGAGTTTGTATTTTATCCAAAATTTTTTTTTTTAAATTGAAAAATATCATCTAGGTTACCTTCTAGTCCTATAAGAGCTTCATACCTTGAGTACTCTTTTATTTTCATGCATTTTATGTAGACAGACTTTCAGTGTCTTTCCTTTTGCAGCCAATAAGATCCAGTAGGGAGAAAAAAGGATGGGAAATAAAATGGTAGATAAAGCTGCTAGTGGCATATCGTTTTCCTTTCTGTCAAGATAGAGCCCTTCTCTTCAAACAGCTTTTTATTTGCAATTTGTTTACATTCTGCGCTCTAAGAGAAAATTTGGTATTCGTATATGTATACATATATTTAGTTTGCTTGTTTTATTAGTTTTTGTATTCAAATGGAAATATCAATAATGTATTTGTAAAATAAACTTATTAAATACAGAAATAGAATTACTGAGCACTGAGACAGTACTAAATCAATTCTATCTTGGTTTTGCTTGTTTTTCCCCAGAGGTGTTTTACTTTTATGGATAGAGGCTTTGTTTTCAAGCAAATCAATAACTACATCAGCTGCTTTGCCCCAGGAGATCCGAAGGTACTCAGTGTTTTTAAACTGTTTTTAGGAGTTGCTGCCTCTTGATGCATATGGATAGAGTGCTGCATTAAGTCTTCAGACTTCTTCCCAGTTACATTGGAAGTCCCTGTGCTGTCCCTACAGTATTTTTTTTTTCCATCAAATAACCTTTTTCATATTTTGATTCCCATCTTCAGGTGCAAGTTTAACACCCTAGAGAATGTGTATTACAAAAATGGTGGGGGTGCAATACTAAGCAGAAATTTTAAGCATGAATGTGAGAAGGGCTAAAGTTGGAGGAGCTGATGTCTGAAAGCTTTCTGTATATTTACTGTGGTGATGAAAGCATGTACCAAAAGTCCAAAGAATTTCTTTCATGCATCCAAACTCTTCTTGCACCAATACATAATATGCTAGTAAACTTAAATAACTTTGGACAATGGTAACAGTAAATATAACTATATCCAGTTGTTAAGTATGAATTCTGCTGGAATTATTTTATACTGGCATATGGAACTTTGACAGATCTGTATCCCTTATACTGCAAGACTGAGAGAAATTTAGAAAGCTAGTTTTAATGTGTTATTCAAATCACTGCATCAGTTGTTTAATTTATACTTTAAAATTATTTTTGCAGACTCTTTTTGAATTCAAATTTGAATTTCTCCGTGTAGTCTGTAATCATGAGCACTACATACCTTTGAATCTACCAATGCCATTTGGAAAAGGCAGAGTTCAGAGATACCAAGGTAAATTCTTCCAAAGAAGTGTATGGTATATTTCTTAAATGTCACTTTGTTATTAGACATATAGACTGTGTAACTTCAGGTCTATGAGATGTTGTAACCTTGACATTGTTAAATGGAAGCCTAAAGTTATAATCCTTTCATTTACATGTAAAGGAATAGTTTAGGTAGCAGAGTGATCTATCCAAAGTATCTTGTCCTTGAAAGATATGTTAAACTATATGCTTGACTCTACCTCCCTTTCCTGCTATGATTATTAAGTTTGGGTTTTTTTTCATTAGTTAGCTTTTAATGTGCTAGCTGCAGAAGGCTGCAACATTCCTGTAGGTAGGTGTGCAGTGCGAGTACTTTTTTTCATTCAGGTTTGAAGGAACTTCAGTAGGCCTGTAGTCCAACCTCCTTCTCACATCACCTCAGGCCTTCCCTTTTCTAGATGAAACAAGCTCAGTTTCCTCAGTTTGTCATGACAGGACATGTCTTCCAGCCCTCTAACTATCTTGATGGTCCTTCACTGAACTCACTCAAGTTAAGATCCTTCTTGTACTAGAAGGCTCAAATACTACACATGATATTACAGATATGTCTAACAAACGCCAAGTAAAGGGGAATAAACACTTCTCTTGGTAGACTGGCTATGATCCTGTTGATACAGCCCAGTATGTTGTTAGCTTTCATTGTTGCCGGGATGCCATGCTAACTCCTGTTGAAGCTACTGTCCACCTGGACCCCTAAGTGTTTTCCAGCAAAACTGATCCCAAGCTAGTCAATCTGCAGCTGGGACCATTGCAGGAAGCTCGCCCATCCCAGGTGCAGAATTTTGCATTTGTTCTTGTTGAATTTAATTGACATTTCTGTTGAGGCATTCCTGTAGAATCTAGATTCTTCTGAAATGCAACACTGCCCTTGAGCACCTATGATCTATACCCCATCCACAAACTTGATGAGAGTGCACTCCATCTCCTCTTTCATGTCTTCGGTGAAGTACTGTTAAGTAGGATAGACCCTGGGAAACTCCTCTTGTAGCTGGTCTCCAAGTAGAGTACAAACCATTAACCACCAGTCTTTGAGCCTAGTGACCTACCTAAGTCTTTTGCATGTTTAGGTGTCTATTCACTTAGACTGTAATGTCCCAGTTTGGATACTGTGTCCATGTGGACATCTGCTATTCTCCCCTTATCCACAGATCTAGTAAATTCATTGTAGAGGACAGGTTAGTCAAGCATGGTTTACTCTGGGTAAGTCTATCCTGGCCATTCCAAATCACAGTCTTCACTTGCTGAAAAATGGCTTTGAAGAGGACTTGCACCGTGACTTTTCCAAGGACCAAAGTGAGGCCTGCAGTTCCCTGAATTATACTTGCCCTTTTTTTGAAGATGCATGCAATGTCTACCTTCTGCCATCACAAAGTCCTGATTTTGGGAGACCCTGATCACCCTGGCTTAACAAAGGTGATGGTGAATGGTCTTCCAATGACAGCAGCTAACTATCTCCTCATCTCATCTGGTGCTGTGGATTTGCATGAGTGAAGGTCTCTCAGGAGATCCCTAACCTGATTATCCACTGCTGATAACTTTCTTTCTTGAATCTAGTCTTCAGACTCTTAAGGCCTGGGAACCACAGCAGTGAAGGGAAAAGTAACGAAGATCTGGAATACTTCAGCCTTACCAAGTCCACTGTCTCTTGATCACAGTCCCCATTCAGCAAATATCCTGTATTTTCTTATTCAGGCTTTTCATGCTGATGTAGTGGTAGAAGCTATTCTTGTTGCCATTGATGTTCGTTACTGGTTTCAGCTGTAGCTGAGCTCTGGCTTTCCTGGCACTGGCCCTGCATATTTGGTCAGTGCTTCTATATTTCTCTTTTGTAGCTTGTTCTTGCTTTTCTACCTCATGTGCCTTTTTTTTTTTTCTTTTTTTTTCTTTTTTTTTTTTTTTTTGGTACATCTAGCCTTGTACCAAAACAAAGAGTACGTTAGCTATTGCATTTGTGGCTGTGAAGACATCAAGACATCATTTATTTCTTCCAGGCATTGAACTATAGCAGGCATCAATAAGCACAAGGGAGGAAGGTGCTTTTACAAGTAACAAGTAAACCTGCCTAACATTTATGTTTTTGTAGAGTACGTTTTTTTTTTCTGAAATTCAGTAGACTCTGCTGGCATAGTAAAGTTGAGTATAACTAATTAACATTTTCATCAAGATGGTGAAACAAGACTTGGGACTAAGAGTTGGACAGCTGCACAGAACTTGTTTCTGTCTTGGCTTTTTCAGCCTTTGGGAGTGTCTTGGATAATAACACTGCATAAATATTTCCATAGAAAAGGTAGTATGATTTGTTGGCTTAAGGATCCTAAGAAAAGAGCAAAACTAGTGAAAGTAGTGTTTTTGATTACACAATAAGGAACAGTGTAACATGCTGCTTCCTGGTGAAGCAAGAGTTCAGCCAGGAAAGAAGACCTGTGTCAGAAGTGTTTCTGGCTCCGTTTTGCTATCTCAAGCAAAAAGAGATCGAGTGATGTGGTTGGCTCTTAAGTGAGTTAAAAGTAGGCCTGTAGAACATCTGTGCTGTTTTATCTATGTTTCTTGCTGACTTAATGGATTCTGTTACTGGGAGAGTTCATTGAAAAATGAAAGTGCTTTGAGATTAGCATCTATTTTCTGATTACTGTGTTGAACAATGACTGTGAATATGAGAAACTCTTGAACACTTCCTCAGCTGAAATGTTAAATGTATATACATTCTAATAAATAAGATCTTCAAACTAAAGTTTCTCTTAAGCTGCCATATATTCAGTACATAAATGAAGTGAATTATTTTGTTACACAAAAAGTACTTCTAAAGAGGAGCCGTTTAACTTTGCTGTGTCAGATTTGCTGGGGGTTTGTGTGTGTATATGTGTCTATACGTCATGGTTTAGCGCCGTGGTTTAGCAGCTAAAATACCACACTCACTCCATGCTCACTGCCCTCCACAGTAGGACAGAATTGGGGAAGAAAAGAAGGCAAAACTCGTGGGTTGAAGTAAAAACAGTTAAAGAGAACAACAGAGGAAAAGAGAGGAGAGATGGAAAACAAACAAAACAATAACAGAAAATACTTCAGCACGTAATTTACAGTACTATAGCTCATGCTGCCGATGCCCAGCTCCCTCCCCAGTAGCAGGAGCCTCCTCTCAGCACTGTTCCCCCTTTCTATATGGAGCATGATGTCGCAGGGTATGGAATAGCCCTTTGGCTAATTTGGGTAAACTATCCCAGCTGTTGGCTAGTTAGTAAGCTATCCCAGCTGTGTCCCCCAGCCACAGGTGCCACCAGCTCCAGTTCCTCTCCCAGCTCAGGTGGAAATCCTAGCCAGAACCAGGACATGATATAATATCTATATGGGGCTTAGTATAGATTTACAGTTGGTTACTAACTTTATGAAAATAAATACTTTATGAAATAAAATTGCATTGCAGTGGTTTAAGCACAAATGTTCAAATAAAATGTTCTTTAATTCCAATTCTATTGCAATTAACACTGAATATATAAATATTTCTGGAAAAATATAGTATTGTTTAATTGTAGCAGAAAAATTGTGTACTGTATTACAATGCAGGTCTAATTTCCATAGATGCATTTAAATGGTCTTATTTAAATATTATTGTATCCTTTTATGTTCTGATGTATTCAGAAGAAACTGCTTAATTTGAACACGTGTTGCAAATGCAGTCTCTTCATTACATTTTTACTACACACTGCAAGTTTTTGGGTCCATTTTCTTAGAGAGTATCAATTAACCAAGATCACAGTTGTTAGCAGGCTTTATAGTCTGTATTCGTAATAGATAGCTATGTAAGATAATGAAGAAGGAACTTAAAACTGCAGTACAGAAATCTAAAACTTCTTAATCCATGTTTTGCTGGCAGTCCTTCAAATTTACGAACCTGGGACTGAACCACAGACTAAATTAAATTCTACTTCTACCATGCAACTGAATTCCTGAAAGATAAAAAGTGCACAAAGGTTGTGCACTGTGTGGGTTTTCAGTGCATGAATATAGATCCAGAACTTGAATTTGGAGCTATAAGATGCTGGTCCAGGTAAACTTAATAGGAAAACTTTTGAATATTGGACAGTATTTAATTTTTAAAAAAATAATATGTTTGGATTTCTCCAGCTTCTGTTGTTTGAATATACATCATCATTATCTGTTTAATAAATGCATCATTATGCAGTGAATCGGGCTAGGGGTATATGAGAAACTATGATTATATATATTATTATATATAATTATTATATTATATATATTATATAATATTATATATTATATATGAATATGTATGAATTTGTCAATAATGTTGGAAACATTTTAGTTCAGTCTTAAGTTAATTGAGAAATTGGTTTACATAATACCGTTCCTTACATAAAACTTATACTTTACTTCCAGACCTTCACCTGGACTATTCATTAACTGATGAGTTCTGTAAAAATCACTTCTTAGTGGGACTGCTTCTAAGGGAGGTGGGCAATGCATTACAAGAGTTCAGAGACGTGCGGCAGATTGCTATTGGTGTGCTCAAGAATTTGATGATAAAGCATTCTTTTGATGATAGATATGCTTCCAGGGTAAGTGTATTGCTGTGCTAGTAGTATAAAATAATAAAGATGAAGCGTGCACACATACAGACAGTTTGTTTTTCTTTCACCAAAAGCTTGCTAATTTTCAGCAACTTATTTCTATTCAAACTGTTATGAAAATATGTATGCAAATTGTATCAAAATCAATCTGCAAATCCCATATTTTTCCCAAATTAAAGTACAAAACACCTTTTAACATAATTTCATGTGTTTATTACATTTTAGCACAGTGTAGTCTAACTACTGTTCTTGAACTAATTAGATTTTTATGAATGTTTTTAAAGCTCTTACTTTCATTAATCATGAGCATTTGGCAGCTATCCTTCTATCATCTATTATTTGTAAAATAAGTATGAGAAAGTTACAAGTCATGGTAGTAAATTTTGAATGACTTTCAATTTTCCTGACTTTTTTTTAAACATCAGCTGTGCTGTGGAGAAGCCATAACAGTTTAATGGAAGATATCATTAATTTATCAAGCTAACATAATATTAATTTACTTGGTTAGTCTGAGCTAAAATCACATTAATTTTTTTTTTCTGCATTATCTTGAAACAGTAAATAACATTTACTGACCTTCTTTAAATTAGACTTAAATATGGTGGTAATCACTGCGTTTGCCATTTATGAACTAATGAATGTGGGCTCTGGCTTGGCAAATATTTTTTTAAATGCTCTATTTTTGTAATTTAGGAGTGAATCACTTAAAAAATAGTGATAAAATGAAACCTATAATTTTTAAATTAATTCTTGCACTCTATTTAGAGCCATCAAGCAAGGATAGCCACTATGTATTTGCCGCTATTTGGACTGCTCATAGAAAATGTTCAGCGAATCAATGTTAAAGACGTGTCTCCGTTTCCTGTTAACCCTTCTAGCAGTGTGAGTGACCATGTCTGTTTGGTATTCTGAATTATTTTTATCGTAACTCATTGGTAACATGTATATAAAACACTATATACTTCTGGCAAACAAATTGTTTCATAAGCTTCAGAGTTCTGTGCTTTTGTTCTCCTTGCTGCTTCTGAGCTTAAACGCTTAGTTAACCGTTATGGTTTTGGCTGCAGTTTCTCTTGTCTAGCTAAGTTATGCCTAACATGATAATTGGCTAGTTTGGTCCTACATACAGGTTACAGTGCCCTTATTGATCTCCAGTTGAACCTCTGAAGATTTTTGGAGAATACTAGGCCACACAGATTGCCCCAGCATCATTCTAGTGCCATGTGACGCTACTGCCATGTAACATTTTGCTTTTTCTGTATCTCTGGTGCATGTGCCTATATTTCAATACAAGCTATGGATCACATAGGATTGGACCTGCTGCATGTTTTTGAGTGTTCTAAGAAAAGCAAAGAAGCTGAAGGAACATTGTATTTGAAATAAAAAGTTATCAGTTGTTTCTGCAATTTAATGGCCTTCTGTTTATATCCAATATCCAGTTTTGAGACAACTTCTGTGAGAGGAGTTTTGATTAAATTATCTCTGCTTTTTACTCAAAAATGACACTTCTCGTTAGTCTGCCTCCCGGTTTGTATAAATAGTTTGCCTCTATTCTTGTAGATCCTGTCATTGGAGGCACTTGCAAATACTTTTTTTTTTTTGTGCAAGAGGATACTCCTCTGACATCTGACACATAGATAATTAGTTACGTTTGCTAAAATTCCAACAGATTCAGTAGTTGCTGTTGCTGTTTGGCAGAAAAGATTGTATATTGGTGGTAGATTTTTTTTTTTAATTTTACTTTTGAATTCAGTCCAACACTGAAATAAATGGACCACCAAAAAAAAGATTAATTTTCTAGAAATTAGAGAAGAATTTTTAACCTTAAAGAAGTGTGGTTTTTGGAACACCTGTAGTGTAAGAGGGCTACAAAATGAATTCAAATTGAATTTGTGAAGGTATGTGTTGATATATTGTAGTTGCATACAATTATTGAAGCTAAGATGTAATTACTAATGTATTTTATTTTTGTCAATTTCTTGCTGTGTTCCATTTGGTATTAAGAAAGAAATGCACAGTACTCTTCTAATAAGATAAATGTTTGGGTGTTTGAAATAAGTTATTTGAGTCTTTTGGAAATATCTGTTTTATAAATGCAATGGAATATTCATTTCTTCAATGTTTCCTGAGATATCTTAAGTTTTAGGCTATCCCAAGCTTGTGCAAATACCTGAACATCTCATTCGATGCTTTTGAGCATATTTAATAGAAATTAAAATTTAAGAAAGAAATATATAACAAATACTGCTCCAGAAGATAAAAGTATGTCACATTCACTAAGTCCATAATGATAGAAAACAATAATAACTTTTTCCTCTCTTTTCCAAGCAGAGCGCAAAGGATGATGCACTTAATTTGCCAACTGCAAGCCAGCTAGTAACACCACAAAAATCAGGAAACACATTGGATAACAATCTTCCTAAAGACCTATTTGGTGTTATCTCTGGCATTGGTAAGCACTTAACAAATAAAATAATTTAAAAGGAACTAGTTTCCTTTTCCACTTGTTACCAGAAATAATTGTTCTGTGTCCAAATTCAGTTGCTTTCTGCATGTATACTTGAAGGTTACGGCTGCTTTCAATAACAGAACCCTAATGCAATGAACTGCTCAGTATGGGTCAGAGTTCACAGTCTGTACACGGAATCTTTATCTTAGGATCTTTTGGGTTTTGCTTTTCTATTTGAAACTAAAGCTATTTCCTGGAGAGAGCTACTTTTTCCCTTGTCAAAGGTGATAGTTCTTGCTGCAGAGAAACAGGAGACAAGACTAGCCTTAGGCACTTAGGGAAGAGTGCTATAATCCATGGTTTTGTACATGAGGTTAGGGACCACTTGTAAGTGGAGTGGTGCTTGTGTGCAGCTGTGGGCATCCTTCTGTCTGTCTTCTTAATGTGTTTTTCTATTTGTTGTTGTCTGCTGTAATTAGTTGTGTCACTTACTAGTCAATTAAAAAAAAAAAAGAGATAAAAATGGGGAATGGGAGTTTTTAAAATATACGTGCTTCTTCATGTAAATGTGTATGTACTGCTACATGTGTTTTTTACAGATGTGTATGTAGTTGTACCTAGGTCTGTTTATGTACATAAATATATACTTTGCTGAAACTCTAGAATATGTTTGGCTTCATTAAAAGCAACTAAATGGAATTAATTATTTGCCTTCTTAAAAAAAAAATACATGGTGGTTTTAAATATGTATGTATTGTTTGAGATTTTTATATAGTTTTGGGGTTTTTTTTAGCTTCTCCATATACCACATCAACTCCGAATATTAATAGTGTGAGGAACGCTGACTCAAGAGGCTCTCTTATAAGTACAGACTCGGGAAACAGTCTCCCAGAAAGACAGAGTGACAAGAGCAATTCTCTTGACAAGGTAAAAAAAACCAAACCAAAATAAAAAACCCAAAGTGTATTCCTAAATTTTCATCTTAATTCTTATAGAAGTTAACTTTTCTAATCTCCATGGAAATAGGCTTTCTAGAATAACTGTAGAGCAGTGTTTTAGTTAAGTTTTTCTTTTGCAGAATAATTATCATACGAACTCTTTTTGCACTGCATTTGTTAAGCTGTTCTGCAGAAATACAAACAGATATTCAGTGCAGAGATGTAAGCAAGTAGTTGTTTCCTTTGCTAGTGAAAGGCACTAGCTGTAGTGTATTGAATTTCGCTTGAGAGAACTGAATTCTAGTTAGGACAGCTTCTTTGATTTTGTGGAGACCTTCACTCCATCCTGTTCTATATAAATATACGTAGCGTTTTTTGAATTTTGAAAAACTAGTTACTGTGCTTTCTCTAGGTGATTTCTTTTATATTAGTTTAACTTCTCTAAATAATTTAACTTTAAACCTGTTACAAATTAGGTGCTCTGGCTGCAGCAGCTATGAGGTATTCAGTTATGTCTTTCTAGAGCTTGTGTTGATACTGATCGCATTTCATTTTCTTAGATCTTGTTGTGCAAGTCACAACGTTAACTTTTTCCCCTTGACTCTGACATGCCTTCGTGTGGCAGAGAGAGAAGCTTCTCAGAAGGCACTCTGCTCATGCTATGCGCCCTAATGGAGAAGAAGAAGAAAATTCTCACCCTGCAAAGAAAAACCGTGTTACTATGGATTTTTCACTTCTGACAATTCCAGCTTTGCCAGAGAAAATTTTGCATGCTGCTTTCTCTCTTCAGTTACAAGAAGTATTTATTTTTTGTGCTTGATCTAGTTAAGCTTCTGAGTGAAGTGTGTCATCAGTAGTTTTGCCGCTTCTTTGCAACAGTTGAATCTCAAGCCAAATATGTACAATGTAACCATGTTAAATACCAAACTTGGAATAATTCGTTATTTAATTTAAGCATAAAAATCTAATCAGCTTAAATATCAGCAGAATTTGAGTCTTAGGGTCTTTAATATAAACAGAACTGAAAAATCTTCTTCAACGTTGACCAAGTGAATAAAGAAATATGTTGTGCATACACTGTTGCTAAATGGCAATACTGTCATCTATTACTTAGTTGTCATGTTATTAATTACAAATGTGTAGTGTTTTTACAAGTAAAAGAGTTTTCAAAGGAAGTCAGCATCCTTTGAAAATTCTACTCTGGTCTGCCAATTTAGGTAATACAGGCTTTATGTTTTGCATGCCGTTAATATTTTCCCTGAATAATACTTAATCCTGGCTTCTTATTCATTGCTTTCCAAACTTTGTTTCTAGTGGATCAGTTGTTCAGTGCACGTTATCTTCAAGTTTTTGCTCATTGCTTGATATCATTACTGAAGAGCCATGTTTTTGTTCTAATTTTCTTTCAGAATAACCTGTAGAACTATGCTTGTGGAATCAGAATTGGCTGGAAGTATATCAGTTTCTGTTTTAACATACTTAGCATACTTTATGGGTTATTGATATGATTTTAAATTAAGCTTGTGAGTAGCTGTAGTCCTAGTTTTATCCATGTACTTGTTCAGCTATTTTAGAGGGAATATTATCTAGTGCTCTGGACAGTACCAAACAGTCTAGGAAACTCAAATTCTGTTTCTGCTCTGCCATCCGTTAATTGCCTGCTCTATTTCAGTATCCATCAAGCTGTAGAGTATCACCTCCTTGTTCACCAGAGATATTTCAAAGATAAACAGTTTGTGAGGTCTTTAGAATCTGCAGTAATCAGGCTTACATAGGTCCAGTTCCTCCTAAATTACAGTAATTTCTGGCTATTATTAATTGTAGTTTTACATTCAATTTCACTGCACATCCATTCAATGGCTAGTATGTGACAGATTTACAAGGGTTGTTTTAGCACAGCAATTCTCCCCTTTTACATGGAACGCATTAAAAGGCTCAGCAGTCAATTGATGTATATGCTGTGAAATGTTCCCTCGTGGATTAGCATGTCTCCTGCTTTCAGTGGGGAGTGTTCCTGGAAAGGTTCTGCTCTTGAGGTATACCCACTTCTTGCTTTGTTTGTGAAACCAAGTGCTTTTCTCTCTTGAGTCTATATTTTTATTTTATTTTTTTCTACTTTGGATATTATTGCAGCCTTTTAGTACTTAAACGGGCCATATAAGAAACATAGGGACAATTTTTTTAGCAGAGTCTGCAGTGATAGGACAAGGGGTAATTTTTTGAAACTAAAAGAGCATAGATTTAGCTAGATATAAGGAAGAATTTTTTTACAATGAGGGCAGTGAAGCATTGCCCAGAGAGATGGGAGATGCCCCGTACCTGGAGATGTTCAGTGTCAGGCTGGATGGGGCTCTGAGCAACCTGATCTGGTTGGAGATGTCCCTGCTCCTTGCAGGGGGGTTGGACTGGATGACCTTTAAAGGTCCCTTCCAACCCAAACCATTCTATCAGTCTATAAAGGATTTCTTCCAACACTGGTATATGTCCTTAAAAAGGTCATGAAGCCAAGATGATCCAACTTTGTTGTAGAAACAGAGTTGCACAGATAAATTCTACCAGACTGTTGACTTTACAAAAAAATTGTAAATGTCTGGTTCATTTTCCATTCACATAAGTGGCATCATATTGGAAGTTTGGGCACTAAAAAGGACATAATTTATCCTTTAAACAAACATTTACAGAGTATACTAGTAAAAGCCTCAGACTGAGAATTTTGTAACACTTTATTGTGTGGAAATTATTCTTTTACAGATAAGTCTTTGCCTAAAGTTCAATGCATATATTCTCACAGTTTAGGGTTTTTTTTTCCTTTTTTTTTGTGGTACACATTTTGAAAGATCACTTATGAGATTTCTTTTTTTTTCTTTTTTGACAGACTTTAGTATTTAGCATTGCTGATTAACCTCCCACAAGTGTAGGAACTGTATTAACAAATGAAACAGGGAGAAAGATTTTTTTTTTTTTTTTTTAATTTTTATTTTTTTATTTTTTTTTAAGGCAAGGGCAAGTTACTTACCAGTAGTTAATATTTCAGATTATTATATTATTGCTATTTATGAGTGTTTTCCTTGAGTTTCCTACATGTTTAAATTGAAAGAATTTTGTAGAGGCAGGTCTTTCTGCAATTCAGCATAAAATCTCTTCAAAAGCAAAGGAGAGAAGTGTTTTGCCTAACAGTAGCATTCATTTTTAAAGTATTTCATCTAAGCAGAAGGGGCATGCCTGATTTCTACAATGCGGGTATCTGTGTGTAATTAACTTGATTAATAACCACTGTTAGGTAACTTTTCCTCTTACTCCTCCCCCTGGGGGGGGAAAAATACAAAGAAGGAAATAAAAATAAACAAAGGTAAAGTGGCTTAATTTGGTGTACTTCATGTGTGTAATGTGTGTTTTAGTGACCTGTCTCTACGTGAAATATTTTTGTCTCCATTCTGAGATCCTTTTTCTGTTGCAGGAATTAATAAGGCAATTTAAAACATTTTAGTTTATCGTCAGTTTAAGAACTATTCAGCCAAAATATGTCCGTTTTCTTTTCAGAACCAACAGAGCAGCACTTTAGGAAGTTCTGTAGTTCGATATGACAAACTTGACCAAGCAGAGATCAAAAGTCTGCTTATGTGTTTCCTTCATATTTTAAGAAGTATGTCAGAAGGTAGGCAATTCCACCTATTTTTCATAAATTCAAAATGCATGTGATTCTAATACCTTTTCAAAATCAGCAGAATGTTTTAAGTGTAGGTACCGTATTGTGCTGTGTTTTGCAAATATGTGTGATTGATCAAATTAAGCTCTGACTGAAACCGTTTAAGCATTAAATACTCATTATTCCTACAAAGTGTGAGGCTAACTAAAGGACTTGGTAAGAAAGCGAATATTTGTGTGTGATTGTACAGTCTGGTTTGGAAAATGAAGGTGATGGATAGTTCATTGATCAGTAGAAGAGTCTTGGGCTAGACCATTCCTCCATTCTGCAAAACTTCCTGATGTCGGGGAACCAAATGACTTACTGTGTATATTTCCATTTCTGGAATGAGTATATTAGTGCTTCTTCATTCTCCTGGGATGTTTGTGGGGTGATCCGTTGATTTTTTGAAAGAGTCATATTATCCTGGAGAAGGTTGCAGAGGCAGAGAAATACTGTATGAATGGCAAATCTTATTTTTTTACTAGGATTATGCAACTCAGAATCGTCCCTATCTTTGATCAATATTTTAAAAAAGAGACTAAGGCCTTTATGTTAGAAACATTTACATTTTTGTTGGTGCTAAAAATATCAAAAGTAGTTAATTTATTTTCTGTGCCTATTTTGATGTTAATTTCTAAAAATCAAGTTTGTACTTGAACTTTAATTTATTACACCACTTAATCAAGAATGAGAATTAAAACGTTAATAAGCATTCAGTATCCAGTCACATAATTAGATTTTCATCTAGTTATATTGGTATTATTTTATGTATTTTAATTACAAAGAATAATAAAACTCAAAAATATCTCTTTCACTATTTTACACTCTCAAATATGTAAAAATTAGTCAAAATTTCTAGGAAATTCAAGTTAAAATTTACATAAGCACAGGGGAGATTTTTTGATCTCAATCCTCCTGGACAAGAACAAGCATCAAATAAATTTTGCCATACATCTTTGTAATAATTTTGAGTTTGTTAGCTAATTTTGAACATTTTTGGCAAAAGAGACCAGGTCTTGGCTGTGTAACTACAAGCTTTGTAAAAAATATATAGCCATTTTTGAAATCTGTGCAAATAAAGAAGATCTGAAACCTGGACTGAAAAACTATCCATAGTAAAGCATTGTAAACTGCAAAAGAAGAAATCATGAATTTGAATTTAAAAAATGTTGAGATCTATCTATAAAGAAGCTAGGATATAGGGCTAACAGTCCAAAGTATTCTGAAGTCTTATATTTTTAGAATACTGTAGTCACTACTGACTATGCAGTTATTACTATTTAAAATACGAACTTGTGTGGGAAAGTTATGGATTAATTAAAAGCGTATTGTAGAAACTAATTTTGAGAATTGATAAGTAGGTTTGTATAATCAGCTTCAAGGACAACTTTAAACAGTAATAGTTATCTGTACCCCACAAGCCATTTTTAGATTCTCTGAATCCTCATTATCTGATGTTAACTCTTCTACTTAATATTTTTATGCATTGGCTGCCTTTGTCTTGTTTTTAATATTTTTCATTTTCCTAGACGCACTGTTTACATATTGGAACAAGGCTACAAAATCTGAACTCATGGACTTTTTCACAATTACAGAGTAAGATTTTTTTTTTGTTGTTATTAAGCTTGTAATAAAATCATATGTTCTGCTATGCTGTTAAAAATGTAAATGTGAGTATAACTGTGTATATACGTTTTTATTACTTGTTAGAAAAAACAATGCTGTCTTGGTCTGTTTAGAAGTCCTTAACTTGGTGTGCACAATTGTATGTCTGTCCAATTCCATGGTAGTTTCTGGAATTAGGCTATACAGCCTATACAAATTGAAGCAACTCCCAAACAGTGAGTAGTGCTCAGAATACTACTATACTCATGGAAGAGGAACCAACTGTCTTGTTACCTGCCTGCAGTAAAATGCATCTTGTAATGTGAACTGCTGAAATTATAGGAACTGTCCTCCTAGCATTCCTCTTGTGTCTTTTGCGATTCTGTAAGGGAAAAGATATATGGGGTGAATCCAGTATTTGTTATCAATGGCTACACTCTATCCCTGTGTACACCTAGGGTGTTTGTTCGTGAGAATTGACTGATAAATTAATAAAAAGTGAAGAAGGTGCCGTTTGCTTGACGTGGTGTGCCACAGAAACCTTTCTGCTTGCCTTGCTTGTTTCACTGGACTACTTGTCTTTGTTTCTGTAGTAGAGGCTCAATCAATGTAGTAGCAGTTGTTCATTGCGTTATGGAATGTGCTACTCAAGATCTATTTTAGTAATATATTGTAGATAGTGTTTTAACTCATCATTTGAGTACATCTGGTGTGATATTGATTGTATGAGAGACAGAACTGAACAAGTAAGTTAGCCTACTTAGACTCTGAAGCCTGAGGTGTAACCTGTGATAGTGAATAGTATTTTGTCATTAGATACTTCTTATTTAAGTGCTGGATAGGATTGGCTTGTGATCAAATCAGTAATCTCAAATTACTAATTATCAAATAATATTTCCATCACAATAGCAGCATATGGAATCAGAATAAAATTTCCTTCTTGTTAGTGCAGTGGACAATGTCACAGTTCCTTAAAACAGAACGGGAACAAGGCTCATAAAATTCTCCCTCTTCCAAATCTAGGAGTATTTTGTCAATGCAAATAACAATCATTTTGATCATGATTTTTGTTAATACAGGTCATTACAGTAGTTTCTTGTTACCTCAGTAAGACAGTGTTTCTGGTAGTTAGGTACTTGCCATTTAAAGAACTTTTTCTGAAAAACTTAGAGTCTAAAAGAAGGTACCAGAAAGGGGAATTGAGATTAGTTTGCAAATAAAGTGACAAGTTTGGGGGAGGCTAACACCATTCTCACACTGTTTGGAGACAGATAATCTGCTTATATCTGAGTACAAAATGGAGCCGAGTTGAAGAGACAATTTGCCAGTCTTCTCCCTCATTCATTCACAACTGACACATGGAAAAGAGAGCCTGAAAACTGGCTGTCGGTTTGGATTTACACTTTAAAGAAGAGCTTTTAGAATATTCTTACCCGAGGGACAAGGGAAATTGCATTAAGTGTTCTGAATTATCAGGATAATTACGTACAGTGGGAAAAGGGTCAAATAAAATCATTATTACATTCTCCATTCGTGCCATTTTTCTTGATTTGAAAGCATGACTTCTAGTTTAGTAGTCATCAGTGTTGTGTACTTACCAGCTGTGAAGACAAACGGAGGCATCTACCAAATCAGGTTTTACTTTCAACTTTCTTGCTGGATCTTAACCAGTATTCTTTAAAATATAACATCATATTGAAGTACAGTTTGGTTTTTTTTTTAATGAAAACTTATTTTTGGGGGTTTATCTTTGTCATCCTCTTATTGTGAAAGCAGATTCCCTTTAAAAAATAGTTCTGTCAGAAACCCTGTTGTTGTTATCTTGGAATCTGGAGACATTAAAAAAACCCCAACAAAACAAAAGAGAAAAACCAAGAGAGTTTAAACCAGGGGGGTGTGGGGGGTGAGAAGGGGGGGCACAAAATATATATTGCCCTTATTATGAACCCTTATACACATTTTTTCAACATTTGTGTAAATATATGTAATGTCTGGTTATCTCTTTGCTTCTGTCCTTCATGTTACTTGTTCTGGATTGCTGTTCATTTGTAGATAACTGTAACTGTGGGCCTCATTTCACATAATGAAATTTTGTCTGTGATAGTGGAGGGTAAATGTTTCTTCTCTATAAATACTGAAAATCTAGATGAAGCACTTGAACTCACTGTTTACAGTTTTCTAAGATGTTTTTTCACCATTTGGCCCTTCTATCTTATCCCTGTTAGACTCACACAAGCTATTTTGAGTCAGTGTTGAGAGAGGTGTGCTCTGGAGGCAGCTTTATGTGCATTTTGCTATTAATCCCAATTTGTGCAAAAAACCAACCATCTGTGACTGATTTCAGCAGAGCCATGTTTACCTTGTCTTGGCTTGGGAACTGGGAGGAAATTTTAAGAGTGAGAGAAATAAAGTTGTTCTATGATGTAAGAGTTTAAAGTTAAACAAAAGTAATAGTTCAATAATTCCAATGTACATAAATCTAGAAGAGATTGTTTTAAGTGTTGCTTCTCTGACTTATTTGTTCTCTGCAGAGTATGCTTACATCAGTTCCAGTACATGGGAAAACGATACATAGCCAGGTACTGTGTGGAATTTAAATTTCACTGTCTTGTTCACTAAGAATAATAGTGTGTACAACATGCATTGAATCTCTATTATAAATAAATTGCATGAGTAGAAGAGTTATTGTGATACGTAACAGTTTGAAGTAAGTAACTGATTACTATGTTAACAAATCTGTATCTTGTCTGAAAGCCTGATATCTGTTTAAGAATGTGTGTATTGTGTTTATTATCAATTACCTTTAAATCCACCCCTTAAATACTATCTTTTACAGCATTTTCCTTGAAATAGTGTCTTTGGGGAAGAAATTTTATTATTTAACTGTTTTGTCTATTCACTTGGCCATAAAAACCATGTCCGTTGAAATATTTTAGTAATTTTATATGTAGTGTTTTTACTGAAAGGTGAGTAGTGAACATTGCAATGCTGATGTTTTTCAATTTGAAGTCCACAGTACTGTTAGATACCTGTATATTCCCACTGAAGACTGTTTAGGAGAAAATCTGTGGGAGTCAGAAACATGTACTAAATTAATTTAATATCTTTGCATTAATGTGGTTTTTAATGTGGAGTAGTTTTTTAACAGAGTAAAATACAGCAACTTGTTTTGGCCTTAGACTGTGATTGACATGGTAATACTGTTACAATTGAACTTGTTGAAATACTGGCCCTCTTGAATTCAGTGAGGAGGTTGTTGCTGACTTTGGCTGGTAAAGCGTTCTAACTAAAATGTTAGCTTTTCTGTTTTTAATTTAGATTTAATGGTGTATGAATCTCTTTCTACAAACAACAAACTTGACTATCTCCTTGGAGATTTTTCAGAAAAAAAAAAATCTCATCTCTGTTCACATATCCTAAAAAAATCAAAGGCCAAAATTAATCTGGCTTTCTGAAGGTTTTGATTATAACCTTTGTGTTTAAATGTACCTCAAACTCTGGATTTACAGGAGTCTGTAGTTTTCAATCTTTTTGTAAAAATTCTTCAAACTAATTTGTTTGACTAGTCTGTAGAAAAGACTACCACACTTACTTTTTGTTTACTGATCACCTAAGTCTGTATACTGCATGTTAACACTAAAAATGTTAAACTATAGAAATAATCTGATGTTCTACAGGGATACTGAATTTTCCTAGTAAATGTAGCTTTCTGGTCTTTCACATTGTCGTTACATTGAAGTATATCACAATCAATGCACGTACTCTTAAGATACACAAATGACGGAGAATGAAAGGGAACAGGGAATTCTGTAATTCAAGCACTGGTTTTCATTTTTCATCAGCTCTGGTGGTGGTACACAATAGGAAGTTAGCCTGTACTGATTGCTAACACAGATCAATTTTCTGTTTTCTTCACTTGATTGCTGCTGTTTAACAAAGTATATGGCTCTTCTCCCTTCCTGCTTGGGTAAGATGTACATGATAATACCTCAGTTAATTCCTGCTCTCCTGTTGCATGTATGCTTTCTAATTTTACCACTGTGTGTCCTTCTAACTTTTCTTTTCTAAAAATTTTACAATTAAAATAGAGAACTTGGTTTTGTGTTCTGAATATTTTCAGAATATTTATGTTCTCAAATATTTGTGTTTTCAAAAGCTCTGAAGTAAATTGAGCACTTCGAGAGTGACTGCTTTTGTGCTTTTGCTTTCATGCTTTGAGGTTTTAAGAAAGAGTTTGCTGTGATACTTTTTTTAAAGCTACCTATTTTTGTTTTATAAATAAAACAGTAAATAGGTTGCATTATAATTCTTTCTATAAAACTTCTTGTGCTTAACTAACACTTCCTATCTTGCTGCAGTTTGACATGTCTAACTTTTGCTTCTATCCCATTTCACCCAACTTGCAGGAACCAGGAGGGGTTGGGATCCATAGTTCATGATCGAAAATCTCAGACATTGCCTGTTTCCCGTAACAGAACAGGAATGATGCATGCCAGATTGCAGCAGCTGAGCAGCCTGGATAACTCTCTCACTTTTAACCACAGTAAGTCTCATGACATGATAACATTCGTCATCCTCAACCAGTACCACAACACCAGAGACAGGTCCCAGAGCCACACCAGTGCATTTCAATGACTTCTGTTATTCTAGGTCAAGCGAATAGCTGGAATCAGTCGATGGTCTGTTCCCTGCTTTATGATAGAACAGTCAATGCTGGCTGATGCCATAATATGGAGCATGGTTAACTGCAGTGTATTTTAAAATTGTATTTTAGAATCACAGAATCATAGAAATTTTATTTTATTTTTAATTATATGCACTTCAACTTTGTGTTGTGCATAGTTACAAAATTTACTTATTTTTTCTATTTGCTTTATTAAGCTTCATTTTTCACCCCCCCTCCTTGGTATTATAAATGATTAGTCTAAAAGCAAAAATATGCACTCAGACCATATCTCCATGTTTTGACATCCCCTAAGGAGAAATAAGTTTCTTAGAGTTTCTACAGAGATTGTGAAGCCCATGATTTGGTTTGTACGGAAGTGAAAAAGCGTCCAATAATGAAGTGATTTTTCTGTTTTCAGTGTGAGAAAGATATCAAGTATTCTTGGAATTTCTGTAGACAATGGTAAGATTTAATCAGGTTGAAGTTAGCTTGTATAAGACCGCTGTATTGAAAACTAAATCTGCTTGTGACCTATCTTTTTAAACATGCTGCTCTTAAATTGCAGAATATACTGTATGTAAAGTATTCTAAAGCACCATTTTTCAGTTTTCAGCTTCAAAAACCAATGAAACTCGTTGACTAATCCAGTAAAATACATCACTGGTACTGAAAAGAACTGTGTGCAATAAAGCAATTATTTGATTTAACTGTATGTTCACGGTGTTTATCCTTTTATTTCCGAAAGCATATCTAACTGTCCTTAAAATCTTTTAGCTCGTAATCTGTAATGTAAAGCAACAGTTAGCCTAATTGCACAAGACTTACCACATAGTCTAGTGGAAAAACTGAAGGAAAAAAAATCCTACCAAAACTCTCTGTTTATAAATGCATTCTCATGCCTGTTTAAATACAAGAAATGCAGTTATTTGAATTTTGAAATGTCAGAAAACTATGTAGCTGTGCAAATTACTTTTTATTTTTCTTGTGATCAGTCTGCTAGTGCTGTATCATAATAATTTCTAGATGGTTTTTGATACACAAAAGGAAGAGCTTTCATGCTAAGTAACTACACATTCAGTATGGTAAAAGACTTTGTAGATAAAGACTTTTTTTTTTTTTTTTTTAAATCTCTTGGAAATAAGTAACACAACTGTTTCTGGGCCCTGTGCAATGAGATTTCCAATTTCCAGAACTTGGCAAAGTTCACTGATTTTTAGGAAACAGTGAGCTGAAAGATTTTAATAAATGCATGCTTATGTAAAAATAAACTTTCTGTTGTTTTCCCTCTGAATGAAATTATGAAGGAAGGTGTCTCATTCAGGTAACGTTGCATAAAGTGATAATAGGGTTTTTGGGTTTTTTTTTTTGATGTTGGATATTTAATGAATATCAGGACATTACACCTTGTATTGATCAAGGTTTTACCAAGTGAAAATATGTTGTTGTTAAAGCCATGTTAAATGTGAAATTGATTTTTATATCTTTCATCTTGTGGTCTAACTCTTAGGTTTGTTTGGTTTTTTTTAGTTGTCAGTCTGCCTGTATCATGTATCCAAAGTAGTTTTCCGAACTTTAATAAATCTTGTAAATATCCTGTATGGGATATATACAGGAGGGATGTAGCTGGAGGATATACCTGCTTTACTTGTTCCTAAAATCATTATTTGGCAAGATAGTTGTCTTTCAATATAAATTATAAACTTAATTTCTCTCTTTCTAATCATTTAAGCAAGGAATAGAACTGAAGTAAAGCTGTAAGTGATATTTCACATCTTTGAGTAATTTAGCATAGTTTTATGCTTCAGTATGAAGTTAGGCCCTTTGTTCAATGCTAAAGCATCTTAGTAGAAAATAGAAAAATGTAGATTGATAGGTACTGTTGGGGCTGGAGGAGAGAAGGACACTCACTAGAATAGTGACATGCAAACGTACTGAAATACAAGAGAGATGTCCTGCTCTGTAATAGCAGTAGGTAATCATTGTCAAGCTTGTAGTTATTAGAGATTATCCCATTTTAGTGTTCTTAGATGGTTTTAAATCCAGTTACTCTGCAGTAGTGTGAATGTATGGGTGCATGTTCATGTGCACATCCAGGTAGATGTCAGTGTTATATGTGGTAATTGTAGTTCCATAGTTTCTTAAGTTACATGTGAAAAATAGAATCCGTTATGTTGGTTATATGTGAAGAATACAATACTAGTTTCTCTAAAATAATAGCAAATTAAAACAAGGATAGTTTTTAGCACGTATATGGAAAAAGCACTGCTCAATCAGTCTTTTAACTCCACTGAATTGAGTGTTCCTTTAAGTTTGCATCCTGCCCAAAACTTTTGCTCTAGTAATAATGCGGAGTAATCAATCAATCTGTTTGTTCTAAATTATTTGTGTGAAGAACAAAATTTGAACTGTTAGGAATCCTGTCCATTGACTGCAGTTTTCACCTAGTATTTATAATAACCTTTGCACCTTTCTTCTTATCTGGAAGAGCAAACAAATTGTTTCTTTAAATAATGTTTCCCCTGTCCTCAATGGAGTTTTCAGAATAGTTGTTATCTCTTGGTATCTTCAACATTACCGAAACCACAGACTAACTTAAGGATTTCTGGTCACCCAAAGATGATAGCTGTTAAAAAAAGAGTTTTTCTTTTAATTTCTTTAAGGAAAAGAACACTTTTACTAAAAGAAAAATATTTGGCAAACAACTGCTCTGTTAGAATTTGCTTTCAAATGCCATTTGTTCCTTTCCGTAGTTAGAGAAGTGAAGGATGTAGCTGGATTGAAACCACAAAGAAAATACATGGGAGGAGGAAGAGGTGGAGGCAGAGAGAGTGCAAGAGATGACAGGAAAGAGATGTATACTTCCTAACAGAAAGAATGTATACATCCAAAGAAGCTGGTGGTTATGGGTGTGCATGTGTAGTTCAGCCAGTGAAGTGAGAAAGTGCAGAAGGAAGTGGCCAGACATGATTATAAAATATGTCATTTCTTCTCTTCTTTTCTCGCTCTCAACAAGTTTGTTGTGCTTGTCATTGATTTAAGGATGCTAAGTTGACTGCAAGTCTAACATCTAAACGTGATGGGACCAAATTCTTACAAAGCAACCAGGGCACATTTATCAATCTGGGTCTTAAAATCAATGTTAGGGAAAATAAACAACATATTGTAACCAGTGCTCAAGTACGATGTGTTTTTAAAATTATTGAAATACAATAGGGAGTTAAAAGCAATAAAATATTTTGATTAAATCTAGAGTAATTGCATGGTATTGCTACAGAGCAGAATTAATTACTTGGATCTTCAGCTGCATATAAGTACGTGATTAAATTCCTTCACCTCTTAGTGGTTTGTATTTTTATAATGGTTGATTTATGATTGACATTAGAATCATTATAACATCGCTAAATTACCAATACATATTTTCAGTTGTAACTCCATCCTACTGCACTACCTATTTTAAGAATATATATGTGTGTATATATATAGCTGTGTACATTTATATATATACATGCGTGTATACATACATACACATATATATGAACATCAGACATTTGGTGTTTTAATTGCTGTTTAATGCTCCAGTTGTTCACATTTGTACTTAATATATTTTATGATCTTGTGCAAATTATGTTAGAATAATTATATGCACTTGTTTGAAAAATATTTAAATGCATATTAATTATTTTTCTGTATTGAATACTAACTTCTGTCAGGCTTTTTACTTGTTAATTTTTTCCTAGTTCAGCAAGTCTTTTCTAAATAAGAAACATTAAAATGCGTATATCCAACACTTACACTTCATTTGGAATTTCTGTAGGCTATGCCCATTCAGATGCAGATGTTCTTCACCAGTCTTTACTTGAAGCAAATATTGCCACTGAAGTTTGCCTTACAATTCTGGATACTCTGTCATTATTCACAATGGCTTTTAAGGTTTGTTCTTGACTTGGTATTAATATCTCACATAATTTCAGAAAAAAAAAATCTTAAAAATAATTTTTAAAATTATATTTTGTAGTCTAGTAATGTAGCATTGTATTTTTGGCATTTCTAGCATTGTATTTTAGTATTGTGTCATGTAAAATCTGGTAACATCAGCTTTTCAATTACACATTGCACAAAGATTCCTTACTGATCAGCAGTAATCTGTGGGAAAAGCTCCTACCTCATCCTAACTTCCTAAAAATATTTCTAGAAACTTTGGTGTGTACCTAATATTAGTGGTAAAACTGTCTTTTAAAGGCCATATGGGATGAAGGATCTATTTTATGGCAAAACCATAATTCGTAATTGTACACTATCAGACTTTTATATTGAACTTGGCTTCTTTTATTAAGTCACTCATTAATTAACAGTAATTTGTGTGTGTTCCTTTTCTGTAATTTTATTTCAATTTTCCACTAAAAACACTTCTTTTTAGTTGTATCAGTTACTGTATTTTCCTGTGGAATCTTTTTTATAGTACACCCACTTGCATACCTCTCCTGTCTGTTTCTTTGAGCTTTTCCACACATTAAAGGTGAAGCTATAAAAAGGAGAGATGATAGCTCTAGGTTGTTTCTTTCCTAATTAGAGCCGTGTATCCAGATCCTTGCTTGAAGATTCAAATTAGGTGTCTTATCTTTAATCTAGTTATGAAAAGGTGAGGTTATTTATAATGAGATTCCTTTTATTAGTAATTTGATAGCATTTAGAACCAGTTCTGTCCACAGACTTCATGACCGAATTGAAAATGAAGATACCTATTTTTAAAGATTTAAAGAAGAATGAACACTAATCTTTTAGTTATCAGCTGCCCATCACACTTAGTATGACAGTCCTTCGAGGTTATCTGTATGTAGTGTGTTGAGAAACTAGGTAAGAGTATACCAGAATAGTCTACAAGATCCAAACAAACCAGCTGGGAGAATCAGGAGCTTCTGTTCAACCAACTGCACTAAAATACATAAAATTGTAGAATTGTAGGATGGTGTGGCTTGGAAGAGACCTTGAAAGATCATCTAGTCCAACCTTCCCCTGTCATGGGCAGGGACATCTTTCACTAGATCAGGTTACTCAGAGTCCCATCCAACCTGGCCTTGAACACTTTCAGGGATGGCGCATCCACAAGTACTCTGGGCAACCTGTTCCAGTGTCTCACCACACTCGTTATGTCCAATCTGAACCTACCTTGTTTTAGTTTAAAACTATTCCTACTGTCTATGTCATTGATTAAAATATTAAATAGTACTGGTTCCAATACAGACTCGTGAAGGACACCACTAGTAACTGGTTTTTACTTTGACATGAGCCATTGAGTGTAACTCTTCGGACACAGCCATGCAGCCAAATCCTTATCCTTCTAACAGGCCATCTGTCAAACCCATATGTTTTTAATTTAGTGGGGAACTATATCAAAAGCCTTATAGAAGTCCAGATAGAAGACATCCATAGCTCTTCCCTTGTCCACTGATGCGGTCAGTCCATCATAGAAGGCCACTACATATCTAATACCTGTCTTCTTCTTTAGGTAATAATTAGCATATTGTATAGAAGGCCAGACAATGTTTTTTCCTCAAGATAATCTTTCACTAGTGGGGGTCCACATTTCTGTTACCTATTATAGCAGGGAAATCACAAGTTATGTCTGCTTCTTGGTAGAATTTTAACTGATCCTGTGTGAATTCGTACTACTCCAGGTGGTTTTAGTGAACTACCTACCTCTGGTATTGGGACATCTGAAGAAAGGATATTATACCAATTTCTTCATAAGGATAGGCATTTGTAAGAAAATGTTTCATTATTTTGCTGTAAATCTGGAAGTAGTAAGCCTTACCATCTCTCAGTTAGGTGTTTAGGTTTGGGTTATCTATAGAGATCCATGTACTGTTCCAAGAGATAAAACTATTTATGTCTATCTTCAGCTTCCTCTAAAATCGCCTGCCTGTGGCGTCACTGCATAGCATTTGGAGATCTTTAGTCTCCCGCAAGCATTTGTATCTATTCATCTGCAAAGCTTGAAACCACACTGATTTTTTTTCTGGTCTGCAAGTGACATTATCAGAATGGCTTTTAATGGACGACTGCCTACTTCAATATTTCAATATTGAGGAACACTCAGAATGCCTAGGGCTGTGCTGAAATTCTTTAGCCTGAAGAATTCCTCCTGCATCTCCATGAATAGAAAAGAAGACAGTTAGATGTCTCTTCCATGTTTGAGAGAGCTTAAGGCATGTTACAAGGGCCCAGGTCTACCCTGGGCCTCAAGAAGATTTTTAAAACATTTGTTAAACTAGATTAATATTGCCTTAAAACTTACTTGAGACAGTAGTGGAACCGCTTTGTGGCATACCATTTGGATGCCTGATATAGTAATGACAAGGAAGAGTTACGTTGCAGAAGGTGCAAGACCTAGTAGAATCCTGTTGGAGGGCCAGTGAAGTCAGAGGGAGCAATACGTTAACGTGGTCCTCTCAGTTCTTGACTCTCTGGACTGGATTGAGCAGTTCCTGAATTGATTAACCCATTTTGGTGTTTTGTAAGAGTAGAGACCTTGTTGTTTCATCTTAGAGTCTCATGGGAACCTAGTGCATATGCTCAGTGGACAAAGGGAGAAAGCAGGTCCCCAGAGCAAGACAGAAGCAATATGAACTGTTAAAAGTAGGTGCACAGCTGGTACCTGTGCTAGAGAAATTAGAGGACACCACATTTTAAAAAAAAAAAAAAGTTTGAATGAAAGGCAGCTGTTGGTGATACAGAAATCAATAGTGACTCTGTGTATTGCATGCCTCAAAATGAGCTTTGGAATATTGATGCAGGAGAAACTCTGAAAAGTAACAAATATCTTTGTCCTTAAGAGCCCTTTCAATTTCTGTTCTAGGACAGTAATGAAAGATGGTGAGTGGGTGGGGGTTTGGTTTGGGGACAGTTTTTTTGAGACCATTGTGGTAGGAGGTACTGCCATGAGAAAATTCCATTCTTTGAGCTGCTAAAGCCAGTATAACTAAAATGTGTTAATACTTCGAGTGTATCTCTCAAAGAACTGTTGATAGTAATTGATTCAATTAACAGCCATTAAAAACAATTGTGTTCTATAATTCTATTCAAAAGCCAACACTTACTTTATAAGCAAGATTAATGAAGTGTTAGAAATAGCCAATTAAAATTCAGATATGTTTGTATTATTAAAAATCTATGCAGATTATATTTTTCTTTAATTTTCTGCTTTTGGATGATCTGTCTCTGTTCTTAGAATAGTATAAATGTATCACTGTGCCAACTCCTGAATTCTAACTATTACTTTAAAGAATCAGCTACTGACTGATCATGGGCATAATCCACTGATGAAGAAAGTATTTGATGTATACCTCTGCTTCCTTCAAAAGAACCAGTCTGAAACAGCGTTGAAAAATGTCTTTGTTGCTTTAAGGACACTTATTTTTAAGGTAAGGAGATTAAAAATAATTAATCTTTAGGTACTTTTCCAGTTCTTTTGTTAAGAATATACTATGTAAAAATTTAAGAACTAACATCTCAAATTAAAATCGGTGTATAAGGACTGATCTGATCCCAATGATGTGGAATACTTGTCCTTTGAAGTGCTTTAAGAGTCCTTTTGTGTCATGAACTACTATCTGTCTTTTTTTTCCACAGTTTGGAAATACTAATATGTTTTTATTTTTCTTTGCATACTTATTTTATTAAGAACCGAATCTCATTTTAATTAGTAACTTTTCTACTTTTTCCTCAGTTTCCTTCTACATTTTATGAAGGTAGAGCTGATATGTGTTCTGCACTGTGCTATGAAATTCTGAAGTATTGTAATTCCAAACTGAGTTCAATTCGTACTGAAGCTTCGCAGTTACTGTACTTCTTAATGAGAAATAATTTTGATTACACAGGGAAGAAGTCTTTTGTCAGGACACATCTGCAAGTTAGTATACTTTCTTTATTTTTAATTTTTTAAATATTATATTTGTAGATGCACAGTTGCATACCAGTGTGCAGAGCTCTGTCAGATGAAGACATAAAATATATTATTTTGGGTTCAAGCAAGGCTGGTACTATTCTAAGAGTAAGAAGATGGCACTAAAAGCATGTTCAGTACAAGTAAATACTTTGAAACAATTGGATGGCTCTGCGTTTTGTAGGAAATAATTTTTATTTGTCAGTAGAAAATGTTCTGTTTTGTAGGTGTTATTTTGTTTATTAAATGGCATATCCTGTTGCATCTGAAGAAGAAAAGAATGCAGCAACAAGCATGTAAAATTCTAAAATAAAGCAAATGCAAAGAAAACTGTGTGTTCTGACAAGACTGGGAACAATGCTACTTTTATGACCTCTGGCTAGTTCACCTAGCAGTCAGTCTTTAGGCCATAGGATGCATGTGCATTAGATGTACACAAGCCTGTTTTTTCTTGCCTTTGTTATTGTACAAGTAACTGGGGAAAAAAATCAAATATAATTTTACTTAAGGAAATAATCTTTCAATTAAAAAGTCCAAAATTTCTTTTGTAATTGTTTCATAGTTACATCTCAAGGGTATTTAATGAAATATGCACTAACAAGACACTTGTTTCTGTCAAGGTTATTATTTCAGTAAGCCAGTTAATTGCTGATGTTGTTGGAATTGGAGGAACTAGATTTCAGCAGTCTCTCTCCATCATCAATAATTGTGCCAATAATGACAGAATTATAAAGGTTTGTTTTTATTCTTCTTTCCATACTGTAGAAAGATGCTTGAAAACTTTCATAGCATCTTTTTCAATTGTGTTTTAACATGTTATTATGCAAAGAATAGAAAAAAAATAGTAGTTGACCTAATTTTTCCATGTTTTAGCACACTACATTCCCTTCTGATGTTAAGGATTTAACAAAACGGATTCGTACAGTACTGATGGCTACAGCTCAAATGAAGGAGCATGAGAATGATCCAGAAATGCTTGTAGACCTCCAGTACAGTTTGGCAAAGTCCTATGCTAGTACACCTGAACTAAGGAAGACGTGGTTAGACAGCATGGCAAGGATCCATGTCAAAAATGGAGATCTTTCAGAGGTAAGGAAAAAAAAAAAACCAAAATAGTTTTAGCTTCATAATAAGCTTATTGTTCTTGAAATGGAATGTACTATATGTAGTTGTTAGTGTGTAATATAATAAGCATTTTTAATGTATTTTGAGTTTTTAGTAGATGAGTTTCAATGCTGGTAAGTTTTTGTCCTACCCAAGTACATTTCTGATTATTAATGTGAGGTATATGTTTAACTACTGTAGCTGACACATCACTAAGCCAGGAATGCTCAACACAAACCATGGAAGACACAGATCTTCTGATTAAAAATATCTTTGTTATCAGTTGCTAAAACACTTAAAGCCACTCCTTGAATTCCTCTCCAGCTGCCTTTACAGAATTAGTTTGAATCTATTCCAGACTGCTTCCTAAAACACTCTTAATATTCTTAAAATTAACAAATCACAATTTTTTTGTTTGAAAAAAGAAAGCTATCTGATTTCATTGTGCTGTTAAAATATTTAATTCAATAAAAAGGAGATTTGGGAGTGGGGCTTTTAATATGTCTTGATGTAAATATTTTATCAGCATACAGAATTAATTTTGTCTCTTTCTGGAAGTTTGTTCCATCTGAAAATACATCACATTGCATGACATCATTGAATTTAATAAACAAGCCTCTTAAACTTAGCATTTTGTAACCAAGTAACTATCTCCAAGAAATAGTAGCTGCTATCTTACTTACATGTCTTTAGTACTAGAACTCTTTTCTTCTATTTGGTTACATATAGAAGAAGGCACATACAATATTCTGATATTAGCTTGTATGTTGAAGGAAACAACTTCAGCTCTCTTGGAAGACAAGCTCTTTTAGTCGTTTTTTGGTCTGGTTTTAATTTTTTTATTAGAAACTTAGAATCTTTGACTGTATGACTAGATGGTGTCCTCTGTAAATCACCAAGCCCAACCCCATACAAAGTATGAATTAGAGAGAATTTGACAGATGCTTATCTTTTTCCTTCACCTCCAGTGTCTGAGATTCTGCAGCCTCCAAATGTGAACTGCTCAACTGAGAATTACATTTAGAATAATACTTTGCTGTAACCTAAACCTTTTCAGTAAAAGAAGGATCTTGAATCTTTTTTGTCCTTTCTGTGGAGAGAAGTGATCAGTGTCTAGTTCATAAAACATCTGAAATATTTGAAGACTACTCTGTCCCTCTTCTTTTTCTTCTGCTTTCCAGATAACACCAACCAAATTCCTTCAAATTCCATTCCTAGTTCAGATCTCTTCTCTTTTTCTTTTGCTGCTTTCAAATTGTCTGTCACCAGGTTTTTTTTTTTTTTTTCTATGCTTTTCTTCATCTGGAGCCAAAAGGCACACAAAACAGGTTATCAGAAGAACCATCAAATGTTGAGTAGAATAATGAATAGTTCTTTTGTTTCACATAACACTTAAAATACGTCCCAAAAAGAGATTTGCCTGTTTTTATTATAGCATGGAGTTCCTACGTTGTAATTTGTGATCTGTGGTCGCTCTCAGATTGTGTACTGCTGTCCATGCTACTCAGTGCTCTGGTAAAGGTGGAGTGAGTGCTCTTGCACAGTTCTTTTGCATGAATGAGGTGGTGAATTCTTACACCAGTCATAGGACATCTCCTGCAAAGCAGCAAAAAGGGAAAACAAAGAAATTATATCAGACTAAGGCTCTTCTTATATACCTTGGTTTTAGTAGTTCCATTATAATTGTAATTTATAAGTTTGTTACTATTTCTGTTTTAGGCAGCAATGTGCTATGTTCATGTTGCAGCACTGGTTGCAGAATATCTCACACGAAAAGGTATGATTTTGAAATCTTACTTTAATGTTAATTTTTTTTTTCATTATAGTTTAGGAAAAGCAATAGTTGCCCTGAGAAAGCTGTAGACGTTTCAGTGTTCACCAAGGAAAAAATTCTGACCTAACCTAAACTAAGTTGCTTGTCAAATTTAATATGTCCTCTTGGAAGCCAGATAACAACTAACTGATAACTAATGATAGTCTATATTAATTTGTGATTCCTTTGGGTGATCTGCTATTTTTGTGTACTGTCATATGAGAGTTATTCCCTCTCAGTAATATAGAGGGTCAAACTTCTACCTGTGGTATTTCCAGGAGCAAACAAAATCATGCATTTGATGCAGTTAGTCAATAAAACCTCTGGTGGTCAGACTCCCACCTGAGCAGAAAGAATCTTTGTAGGAATGAGCTGTGAAATAAGTATGTGGAAGTCCTTATGCTTCTGTAGTATTTACTGATTGGTCTTGAGGCTTTAATAAGATATCTTTTTAGCCAAAAATCCTGATTTCTTAATTCAGCAGTCTCATATAATAAAAAAGGTAAACAGAATGGGTAAAAGAGGTAGGCTTCATGTTAGAATACGCTAAACTCCATTTTTGCTAAATACTTATTTCAGCAAAAGAAGTTAGATTTGCTGGCATTTTTTTTCCTTGCTTGTAGGCTGGCATTTTTTTTCCTTGCTTGTAGACTGACATTCTGTATCTAAAGCTAAATAATCTGGTTTGCCATCCTTTTGATCATTTTGTATGGTTGATGTCAGTCCATTCATATTGTTCAGACTGGGGAAACTGATATGCCAGGGCCTGTTCTTGTACGCAGTTCTAGCATGACTTCACACCAGTTTTTATTAAATACTGTGAAAGTTTTAAGATAAAATAGGAAGATTCCGACACTACTTACTTTGGTAGGTAAGTGTCAAGATATTAACATTTGTGGTTTTTTAAAACCTGCTTATACTTACACAGTAATGTCAGGTCTAGTATTTTAATGATGCAGTGAGAGGCTGGATTTTTTTTTAATTTGTTAATTTGGTGGTAAGTATATTTAAATATGGCTTCTGCCTTATCCAGCAATACAAAATGGCCTAATGTTGTCCTGGTGGAGAAAAGTAAATTTGTCTATTTTTCTTTTTCAATGACAGGGATGTTTAGGCAAGGTTGTACTGCTTTCAGAGTAATCACACCTAATATAGATGAAGAGGCTTCAATGATGGAGGATGTTGGAATGCAAGATGTTCACTTCAATGAAGTAAGTAAACATAAGAGTTAGAATTGATGCACATTGAAGTGCTGTTTGTTTTTCCAAGTTTTGTATTTCAGACCGGAGGCTGACTAATATGGTGGGTATTATAATTGTTTTCTTAGCTGCTATTGATATCCTAAAAATAAATAAAAATTTCTGTGAGCTGTCTCAGCTTTAGAGAGTTTACTGTAAATGTATATTTTAAGTAAAGCACTAGCGCATCAACTGAACACTACTATTGGAATAAAAGTAAGCAAAATGGGGTTTCAAGCTAGTTGACAGGATGAACACTAATGCAGCTTATTTATTTAGAGTTTAAAAGATCTGTTTTTTTAAAAAAACTGACTTTGATTTAGATTGTTACAACACCAGCAATCATGAAAATGTATTCACTGGTTTTGCTGGTTTACAGTTTCCCTGAGTAAATAAGCAGTAAAAATGAAAGTGGTTTTACTGACACCAGATTTGCATCAGTGTTGGCTTTTTTCTGGCTTAAGTTTCACTCCTTGTCTCTCCACTGATCCATCTCCGCTGGCTCTACAGTAAATTTTACTATTAAGAAGCCTATATGAAAAGAACATGAATAATCTTGCTCATGAAGAGCTACATCTACAGTATGTATTTACTGCATACTGTATATAGGTGGGGGAGGGAAGGACAGACCACTGCTTGCAGTAGCTGTGCTGGAAAACTCCCTGGTACGTAAGCATAAGTGTACCACAAAAAAAAAATTTTCTTTTGTATTTTAGTTTGTATGTGGTGAAGGTGTATAACAAAATTAATTGCCTGTGCAAATTGTGGCTATACTAACCAATTTAGGAGGAACAGATGAAAGACTTAGTGGTTTAAGCCTGTGTTTAGGCTTGGGTACTTGTGTTTTACTCCTAAGATCTGTTACTGCTTTGCTCTATCGTTTTAAGACGAAAATTGTTGACTTGCCTTTTTCTGGAAAGAAAGGAGTTGGAATTACTTGAAATGAGGAAAAAAAGTGCTTTTTCTTTCCAAAGACACCCAACAGCAGATTGCTTTTTTTTTTAATTTATATGCTATATTCTTTAAACCACTAATTCTTCTGATCCAGGGTGGAATTTAACATGTTACTCAAAGCAAAATGTCAGCTGCTCTAAGTGATTTGGGTTTCTAGTGACTGCTGCTGATGGAAACTTTTGTTGGAAATTCTTGTCAGTATCTACCTGACAAACCATTTGTCAGAGCTAAATTCTTTTGTATTTTTTAAATTGGAATTTTTTCATTCTTTTTCTCATTAGTCAGTCCTTACAAAAAAGAATATACTGCTTTTTCTGGGTCATTGAACTCTATCCAAATTTACTTCCATCTCTCAGTATTTCCATGGAACAGAAGTAAGCCAAGAGTGAAATCAAAAGCCTGTGGAGCTTGCAAAAGGATCAGACCTTGCCAAATTTCACTTTTTCCTGCATGCAACCCTTTTAAAACTTAACCATATATTACTCTGTCTGATTAAATGTTGAAATAAGCTACCATTTTTTAAGATAACTTCTTATAGTTCACCCCAGGAAGAGTTATAATAGGGAAGAACTGTCTGGTTTTTAGTAGACTAAAAGTCATGGATAAATTAAGATGACTAGTATTTTACAGAAGTACTTCAAAATGGGTAGTCTAGTTTGTTTCATTAATAGGAACATACTCATATATGGAGTGTTTCCTTAGTATGTTCTTATGTAAGCAAACCTGTATTAGTCTAAAGGAAAAAAAAAAGTCATATGACAGATCAGTTGAGTACAGAAATCAGAAAGCAGAAACATGTCTTTCAAGCTGTACCTCACTACTACTGAGCAAAATGATACTCTGATGGGAATTCTTCCTATATGTAGTAACAAGAGTTGTGTGGAATTTCTTTCTTAAAACTGGGAATTTCCCTGGATGCTAGTAACTTTAGAGGTAAATCTCCAGAAGAGTAATTACAAGTGTGAGGGGTCGGGGGGATCCATCCATGTTTCTAAAAGAGGCAAAACATCTTTTATATTCTCCAGTTTATATAAAGTCTTCCTAATTAAGTGAAATTTGTCTTAAGACTTTATGTAGTTTCTAATTTTAAAAAAAATGAAATTTAAAAAATTCTCAATTCTCATTTTAAAAGAATTCTCTCTCAGGCCAGGGTCACCCTAACGCATTTCCTAAACTAGACAGTTGAAAAAAACCAAAATTTTGGTTTGTCTTTTTTAATAAAGTTACTGTGTTATGTTTCATTAAAACAATTGTCTACCCAGAGAACCTATTCAGCAGCACAAGTCAAATTCTCCTTGCAGAACTAAAAATCTTCTGGGTGTCAGAAATAGAAAGGTAAAAGCCTGGAACCTGATATTCTTTCCATGCTAGACTTTGCTGTAGGCAGTCCATACGTGAGATGTGAGCTATGGCTAACAGGCCTGTGCTAGTTGCCAGATTCCATGCAGATTAACGTTGAGCAACAATTTCATTCAGATGTGTTATTTTTTTTCCAAAATAAACTCTGCCAGAATATAGCTCCACCACAGATAGTAAGTCAATCTCTACCTTCCTGTTTTTGTTTTTTTTTTCTGCTCTCTTGTTAGCTATTACTTTCCATGAGAGGAATTATTCTAACTTGCAGATTGATAAATAAATGAAAGAGCTTCACAGCTCAGATGGTATTATAGCTCTTGTAAGTGACCAACATGCAGTGTAATTCAATATATTAAACCACTTTATGAAAAACTGAAATAGGTACTTACCCAAACGTATAAGATACTTTAAGTATGGTGGTGAAGACTGGTATTCTTCAGGGATACTCAGGCTGATGCTGTTTAACATAGAATCATGGAATTGTCTGGGTTGGAAGGGACCTTCAAAGGTCATCTAGTCCAACCGCCCTGCAAGGGGCAGGGACATCTCCAACCAGATCAGGTTGCTCAGAGCCCCATCCAACCTGGCCTTGAATGTTTCCAGGGATGGGGCATCCACCACCTCTCTGGGCAACCTGTTCCAGTGTTCCACCACCTTCACAGTAAAAATCTTTTTCCTAATGTATAATTCAAATCTACCTCCCTCTATTTTGAAACCATTACCCCTCATCCTATCACTACAGGCCCTACTAAAGAATTCTCCCTGTCTTTCTTATAAGCTTCCTTCAGGTACTGGAAGGCCGCTGTAAGGTCTCCCCGGAGCCTTCTCTTCTCCAGGCTGAACAGCCCCAACTCTCTCAGCCTGTCCTCGTAGGAGAGCTGCTCCAGCCCTCCGATCATCTTCATGGTGGTCCTCTGCACTCACTCCAACAAGTCTATAACATCTTCATTAGCAATCTAGGTCATGGGATGCAGTATATCATAAGTCTGTGGGTTAAACTAAATGGATGGGAAGTGACTGATACACCAGGGGGCAGGGCTGCTGTTCAGAGAGACCTCAAACTAAAAGAACACAGAAGCCTCTCAAGGTTCTGCAAAGACAAATGCAAAGCTTTGCACCTGCAAAAAATCACCCAAAGCTCTCCCACAGGAAGCTTTTGCTTTTTGTATTTTTTTTTCCTGTGTGCAAACGAAATTGTACTGCTGTGCTGCATTTGGATGCCCTCTGGTGTCTGAGTTAAGACTCTTGCCATAAAACTGTTTGTAGACAGCCCTTGTGGTCCAGCATGCCACTGGTCTCTCAGTTCTCACCACCCAGTTGCTGAAGATGGAGATATTTGGGGAGTCTATGCAGCCCCATTATGACTAGGGGAAGGGACAAGATGTTTTAGGGACCATTGCAGCACACAGTTAAGGGTAGCATTTTTCAGTCTCTTTGTTCTCAGTATTAAAGTTGGCTTTTCTTAGTGATGTCTTTATGCTCTCTTAGTCCTCTGCCAAAGGAAGGATGGGAATCAAGTAGCATTGTATCCCTTCTGAGGATAAAAGCAGCTATTTCCAGCTTCTGTCTTCACCACTACGATGTAGGAACGGTACCAGAAGTTCTCAAAATGTAGAAATGTTGTGTCTTCTGACACCTCAGTCTCAGACTTTAATTTTCTTGGAAGTTCTTGGAGCTCCAGATGTGTTTGAAGAGGACTGAGATGTGTTAGGGCCTGAAGGAAAGGACTTTATAATTATGATGTAACTGCTTTAATGCAAAATATATGCTTCCATTCTAATGTACAGATAAGCATAGTTCTTAATTAACCTTAAATAACTATATTTTTGCTACGAGGATATTGGGATCAAACCCAACAAAGCCAAGGTGGTTTCTTGCTTGTGACTCTGTTTTGACCCTTTGGGATTTGTCAGCTTTCTCTAACTGTTGTTATATATATTTTCATTCTGGACCAAGTATACCAAATTCCACTGTTGTACCTCAATAATTACATCTCAGTACAGCTTTTGGTATTATATCTTTTTAGTTATTGTTGATGTAATTTGTCTGATGATTTCCTTCAGAACCATTACAGTCGAGTGTTTTTATAGCTGCCTTTTAAAAATAATGTTCTTTGTGCAAAACCAAAAAAACCCCAAGGAAAAAAAAAAAATGAAAAAAACATGTTGCAAGGTAAAACCAGGGATTCAAGGTAAGACCTTGGGTCCTCACACCGGTGTCATTTGTAGACTTAAGAGGTCAGGAGTATCTAAAAGGAAAATGCTGTTTGTGGTAAATAAAAAGGGTACATGTGTACACTCCAACCATTCTGTTTTCTTTTGTTTCCTGTTAGCAATTTTTGATTACCACAATAATCTAAATTACTAAGTGTAGATAATTTTGGTTTGAGGCAAGATCTCCCTTTTCATTGGGAAGAACTTGGGTATAAGTATTTGCTGTGCTTTTCAGGAGTACTGAATCGTTTTACCTTTTCAAATGTGTATCCAAATCTAGGATGTGCTGATGGAATTGTTGGAGCAGTGCGCTGATGGACTCTGGAAGGCAGAACGCTATGAACTCATTGCTGACATCTATAAACTTATAATTCCAATTTATGAAAAACGGAGAGATTTTGAGGTACTAAATTCATCATAAATAAATCTGAGCAAGAAAAATTGAAATTTTTCTAGTCTAACTGCATGAGGCATTGGACATCACAGAACAAGAATATTAAAATTGTAACTGAAATATGAATGTTTACATTTTTGTTTTAATTTTATGTAACTGTTTATCTTTAAATAGAAATGATTAAAAATTAATCTTGCATATTGTCATTCTGATACAAGTGCTAAACCTATTACTACTGTTCAATAAAACAGTGTTTCTAGTTGTTATTAACTACAAGGACATCTTTATTGTTGTTTTAAGATAGGAAAGTTCTATGTTATTCTTTTACCCCATGATTGTTTTGTTTTATTTTTAGAGGCTTGCTCATTTATATGACACTCTTCATCGAGCATACAGCAAAGTAACAGAAGTTATGCATACAGGCAAGAGACTACTGGGAACTTATTTCAGGGTAGCGTTCTTTGGACAGGTGAGTGTTATTTAAATTTAACTTGCCTGCTCTATGCAGTAAGAAAAACCTGAATTTATTTTACAAGGTATACTATTTCATCGTCTAATTGATACCATGACATAAAAAGTACAAGAAATGTGTTCTGTAAGAAATAATTAAGCACCATCAATGATTTAGTTTAAAACATTTATCAATTCCGATACAATTCTTCCTTATTTTCCTCAGTAAATTTTTTGCTTTTTTTTTTTCTTTTTCTTCTTTTATTTACTACCTTAAGGCAGCGGTAAGTTTTCTATAATGTCAGTTCTTAGCAATGTATTGACTTAATGTCTGTAGTGCTACAGTGTGGTTTGCAAGGCTGCTTCTTAGATTGGTATGCATTAATAGCCATTGCAATTCAAAAAAAAACATTAAGCTCCATTTAGAGAACAGATCACTCTTTTCTATGCATCAGTATTGCATGCTTCGAACAAAAGTTCTGGCTGTGTATTGGACAGCTTCACATCCTGTAATATATGTCTAGAATGCATATGTATCAGTATGGTATGACGCAGTATCAAGTAATACACTTTCTGTGTGTGTAGCCCAGTTGCTGATTGTTCAGCTGAGCATGGAGAATTGTAAAATACTCTGAGCAGTATAACTTTACATGTATTCTGTTGTCTTTTATAACTTTATAGCAATACCAGTTTACAGACAGTGAAACAGATGTTGAGGTAATTACAGTAACCGCTTACAAAGCAAGCAATGCAGTAAAAACTACTGCATTCCACCTTAGTTTGATGTGGGTATTTTTGTCAATCTAGCCTGTGTTTATACATGATATGTTGTGCTTTTCTATTTTGTCTGTTTTGTTTATGACAAAAATATTTATTTTCTGGTTTCAAACATGAACTCAGACATGGCTTGTTGTTTTAAACCAATGAGCTGTTTCACTTTCCATTCACTCTATTTTGCCTTTAGTTATGGTTTTAAAACAAATACTTTATGTAATAAAAATTAAGAAGTATGTGTCAATATAGTACAACATAAAAAGAAGATCTTTACATAAATTAAAATTAATTTTCTGGAATTAATTTTTTATTACTACATAAAGAAGTTTTTCAGATTATTTTTACGTAAACTATTGTCAAAATATTCACTTGTGAATCAGATAGTCCTGTTGGGTAATAAGATTTCTGTTTTGGCAAGTGAAACAGTGCTAGAAGTTCACTTTTAATTAAAAGTGAAGAAAAGTTATCTCAAAGGCTTGGCACACCATAAGATTAAAACAAACTTTTAAAATTTTAACTGTTTGTTTCCATTATCTTTCACTCATTCTGTAGTAGTTAATTACATTTTTCTGGGGTTTTTTTATTCTCTTAGGAAATATTTTTTACTTAGATTTTAATTTCTCTTTATTTATGTTTGCTCGAATCCTTATGTTAAATGTTTGTATTTGCGTTGAACCACACACATTATGTTCATCTTAATCATTGCCCTATGTGGTTTTTTCCCAAGATTTTGATTACTTTGGTTTTTACAGGGATTCTTTGAGGATGAAGATGGAAAGGAATACATCTATAAAGAGCCTAAACTCACACCTCTTTCAGAGATTTCCCAAAGACTCCAAAAACTCTACTCTGACAAATTTGGATCTGAAAATGTGAAAATGATTCAAGATTCTGGCAAAGTATGATCTTTATTATCTCTTTAAAAAATTCTAATAATTACTTTTACTAATCCACTTGAACTGCTGTAGAATCACTGTTATTTATTTGGCACGCAGACATATGTGTCTAAAAACTCTACTGGTTGCAGGGCATGAGAGAAGTATCATCTCCTGTCAAGTTCACCTTTAACAACAACCAAAAAGCTTAATTTCTGTAGTGTTACTTCTTAAAATAACAATTGTCTCTTAGAACAAATATGAATTATGATCATAATCTGTGTTAAATTTAGCTACATTTCTTGCCAGTTTAAGCACAGTCATTCTTTGCAAGTTTTTCCCCTTTTCTGCACCTTGAGAGCAGAGTCCAGACTTTCTTCTGAAGGAAGAAACAGACCCCTCTTCTGAGAAAAGTACCATATGTAAATAAGATTTTAATTTTGCATCAGTTGTTCGTGTTGTCCTTTGCCTATGTCTCTGAGCCTGTTCAATATTATAAACGCTTAAAATGTAGAAAAAAATGGTCACACAAAGTCATCTGGTTAGACCTAGATTTGGCGTAGGAAATGCTTTCCTTTGTAATTGAAGGCTCCAAAACTGGTGAACTGAAGAGGGCCACAATATCTCGTATGCTGAGAAGAACACATATTCCACAAGATGCCTCTCTGCATTCCTTTTCTTCCCTTCCTCAGCCAATTTTTAACTTTAGTTTCGCTTCAGACTTTATGGTGATTTTCTCTTATTATCATTTCCTGTCTGTTCTGTTCTTTGATTCTACCAAGAAGATCAGAAAGTTCTGTGCTTCTGGCCTGAAAGTGCAACAATGGTGGGCTTTTCAGTGTTGGAACTTTAAAAGGAGCGGAGGACTTACACAAGGGCTAGATTTCATGCCATGGAAGGCAAGAGATTTATATTGTAATCTCAGTTTTTCATAGATCTTCAAGTGTACTCTCATTAATTCTTTACAATTAATTATAATGCATTTGTCAGCATTTGTAGGGAAGATTTTTCTGTCAGCTGTATCAGAATGAGTACATAAGTTACCACTTTAAGTTCCAGTCCAATAATCTTTAAAAAATACCGAATTAGTTTAGAAGTGAAATGGCTCAGAGATGGGCAAAGATAACATGAATATTTAATATGGTACTAAAATGGTAGGCAGCAACTTTTAGAAGGTTGCACAGGTTTAGGGTGCTCTCTTTATCCCATAGTTGGGGGAATTTACAAAAAAAAATAAATCCTTGGTCCATTTAGGGACCTTGTTGGGCAAAGCCTTAGGAGACCTTATGTATTGGTACTACAGGCTAGTTGCTGCTTTTACCAAATTAAAGATCTGCCAGTCCATGAAGCTCTTAGTCATCCAGTTCTAGAAACAAAATGAATTAAATAGTGAAGCTTCAGTTTGCCCTGCTCCCACCAGTACAGGCTTTGGGACCCTCACAGGGTGTCAGAGTTGAGATGGTGTGGGAGGAGTGCCTTCTGAAGGTGATACCTGAACAATTTACAATGTAGGGCTTTATTTTTAACTGTTAACTTTTTTAATCCCTAGCAATTTTTGGTCTCCAACCTACTGTTGTATCAGCTGTAGAAACTGAATGCGAAGAAGACCCATGAGAGCATTAATGTTTCATATGATTAAGAGACTAAATTTAATTTCTGAAAGTTATGTGACTACAATTAAATCTACTTTATTCACAATGTAGCTATTTGGGCTTTTTCTTCATGTTTTTAAGGTAAATCCTAAGGATTTAGATTCAAAATATGCATATATTCAAGTTACACATGTAATTCCATACTTCGAAGAAAAAGAGTTGCAAGAAAGAAAAACAGATTTTGAAAGGACTCATAACATTCGTCGCTTTATGTTTGAGATGCCTTTTACTCAAACTGGTAAAAGACAAGGAGGAGTAGAAGAACAGTGCAAGAGGCGGACTATTTTGACAGGTACTGATTAAATAGAAATTTCCATTGAAAGATAATTGCTCTTTTGGGTTTTATACTTAATTCTTGATACTAGGTTTTTCTATATGTTGTGTATTTTGTCAGAAAAAAAAAGAATCCTTTAGAAGATTTCACTTATGACTGTGGAGGTGACAAGAATTGCAAAGTATACCAAAATGCTATTTACATACTTGAAAATAATACTCAAAAATGTGACGTGCAAACACTTATAAATGAGCATCTGAATGTAAAATGCAGCATTGGTTCTTTTGGCTAAAAGCTCTAAAAGAGCCTGAAGGGCAGGTTCTGGTTTGATTTCCAGCCTCTGTTCCATTGTGATTTTGATCTAATTGTTGTGCTTTAGTTTCTTATTTGTTAGCTTTAGAAGGGAGAGGTGGTGCCCATCTATATCCCCATAGGCTCAAACTTTAAAGATATTTAGTTCACCGATACAAAACATTTTATTATACTTTTAAGGGAGATGATTAAATGTTATGGTGTGTTTGGCAGTGTTTCTGTATAATGTGTAAATCTGAATTTGTGAAATTACAGGTTGGACTTTCACTGGAAGCATGAATTCAGATGGTCCAATTCTGTTCTGTATGGGTTTTTCCATTTCACTTCAAGTCCTTTATAGCTATCAGCTAAAGTACTTTTCATATTTTTAGCTAAAACTAGGTTTTTCAGATTGGTTTCTTCAGTGGATAATAATTTTGGGGGTTTTTTCCATATGCTTCAACAATTGTGAATTTGGAGTCTAGCTTTCCTTGTTCTTAGGAAAAGACTGTTTTGTGTTTTGTCTCTGTTTATGAGCTTCTGGATCACTGTTTTAATAGAGTCGTAAAGACGACTTAAATAAATTATTTTATAATGTCAGCTGTCCATAGCTAATATTTGTGAGGAAATACAGCTTTGCTATTTTTTATTCTTCTCCTTTTTTTGAGGTACGTGGATGATAAGTAATTCTTCTTACAGTGCTCATATTAATTAAGTTCCAGTGGTTTATTTCTTGGTTATTATTAGTAGCAATAAAGACAATGATCTTTCTTTGCTGTAATACGTGTAAAGCTATGCATATTTACATTTGCAGTACTTTGTTTCCCTGTACATTTGGTAGAATTTCTAATTATATAATATGTTATTAAATTGGGCAACTAATTATGTCAAAATGATATTTTAGCATATCAAAAGACACCTTATTCAAAACTCCTCTTCTAACTATATTATTGTTTCCATCTATAGCTATACATTGTTTCCCATATGTGAAAAAGCGCATTCCAGTAATGTACCAGCACCATACTGATTTAAACCCAATTGAAGTAGCCATTGATGAAATGAGTAAAAAAGTTGCGGAACTTAGGCAGCTTTGCTCTTCAGCTGAAGTAGATATGATCAAATTGCAGCTGAAGCTGCAAGGAAGTGTCAGTGTTCAGGTAAGACCGGCTACTTTGCCATTCAGCTATTTCACTTGCTTCTGTCCCTGAAAAAGTAGCATTTTATCATTAGTTTCTATTCTGTATATTCAAGAATGTCCTAAATTCAGAAACGTGCTCACTATTTGCAGTTATTTCCAGAATAGGAAAAGCAATAAAAGTATTTCATATAAACGCTGATTATGGACAGTTACATGAATGGATTAAGATTCATCTCTGGAATCTATGGTGGTCTGAGCCCCCCAGGTTTTGGTGGAAAGCTGAAACCACCATATAATAGTGGCTTCCCGTATGAGGACGAATGAGCATAGGTCTGCTTGTGGTAGGTTGAACATGGTCATTATTGCTTTTTTATTTCAGTAAGATGCCTATGGCAATGAAGAGGGAATGCCTATATATAGGAGGAGGGTAACAGTAGAAAATTTCACTGTGCAACATTTCATTTTGTATAAGGCAAGCAAGAACTGAATGTACAAAGAAACCATCAGATCTGCCAAAACAGAGTATGTAGAGCAGGTGCTGCATGTACAAATCAATATGATAAGGGTCTTAAGATTAAAATGGCAAAAGTGCTGCTCTATTATTTTTAACTGATTCAAATCAAAGGAACAGTAAACAGTCATCTGAAATGAGCTGCTGTTGTGTTGAAGAGAAAAGAAAAAAAAAAACCCACAGTCAGCAAGTTGTGAAGCTAGCATTTGGGATGAGAAGGGAGGGACTCCTACAGTTAATATAAAACAATAATAGAGATGAGTCAGAAGTCGTTGAATCCACTTTTCATGTGGCTGCCATAATAGCGCAGTTAAATTTCTGCTAATTATTGCTGAATGTACAGCTTGGAAGAGTGTTTTCAATAGACAAGCAGACCAAACAGTAGTAGATTTAGTTCATTTTCCTCATTTTCCCCCCCTACTTTAATAAGGAGAGATGAGAAATTGGCAATATCAGCAGTTACTTTGCCACATCATCTAAGTGGGTTCTTTGTGCCAGGACAGGTTCACAGAGTGCTGTAGAGACTTCTCCTGCTCTTACGTTCCAACTCCAGCAGTTTTCTTGTGAAATAAGTCCAGCTTTTTTGAAATCAATGTGTTCTCCTAAGAAAAGCAAATTGGACAGACGCCTGTAGTACCTGTTATTGCTGAGACAATATGTCAGAGAACTGACTTTATTTTGTAATTCTTGTTCTTTTTAGGTTAATGCTGGTCCATTAGCATATGCAAGAGCTTTCTTAGATGACACAAACACCAAAAGATATCCAGACAATAAAGTAAAGCTACTAAAGGAAGTTTTTAGGTATGTTAAAAAAAAATTAAAAATCAAAAATTTACTTTTTTCTCAAGACTGATATCATAAGAATGTTTTAAAAAACTTTTAACTTTTATAGTGTTCTGACTGTACTTTAAGCTGGCATTTTGAATTAATCTTTTGGATTTTTTTATTCGTGATTGAGATATTTTTTTCTTATTTTATCTAAACCAGGCAATTTGTTGAAGCTTGTGGGCATGCTCTGGGTGTAAATGAACGACTTATAAAGGAAGATCAGTTGGAATATCAGGAAGAAATGAAGGCCAACTACAGAGAAATGGCAAAAGAGCTTTCTGAAATAATGCATGAACAAGTATGTGCTGAAATTAAATTATACATACCAGCATTCAGAATGTAGCTGTAATATGAACCCACTAGGAAAAGTGTATGTAATGCTTTGCACCAAAGGATTACTTCTTTTTTTTTTTTTTTTTCTTTCTTTTTTCCCCTATTGGAGTATAAGCATATCGTGGAATTGCAGAACTTCATCTTTTTTTTTTTTTTTTTTTTTTTCTTTTCTTTTCTTTCTGTCTGTGAATTTTCTGCAGGTGCTTTATTGATCTTCAGAATTAAGTCTTCCTCATTAAGTAAATCTGGTTGGCACCAGCCTGTTGTTTTTTGTAAGAGAGGAAGATTACAGTAAAGATAAAACAAATTTAATGACATTAATATATGTCACTTATACTTCATATGTGTCTCTATGCAGTGACCCAAAAATCTCATTTTAGTCTATACTTCCTGGTAAATGTAGGGAGATTTGATCTGTGAGCTTAGCCCTTTTCCCTTAGACTACGGAGGTATAAGCATTTACTTTTGCAACAGAGTTAAATATCTTTCAAGAGGTGTTCTAACACATTTTCTTGAGAGGAACCTGCTACAGAAAAGCTGGAGATATGGGAGAAAGTACACCGGAATTCTTGTGGAGTGAGATTTAGGACCTTGCATCTGGGATCTATGGTAGAAATGTACCCTAACTTCAGAGACAGGGATATTATTTCCAGGAGGACAGGAAGGGCTGAAGATTCATGCTTGATCCCGCCTTCTTGATGTTTTTATTTATCATATTCATCACTTCAGGTTTCTTTTCTTTTGTCCACTGTTATTTGTATAATCTTTTCCCAAAGCCAGAGTTCTTAACCCTCAGGACTTGTATTTCTGGCCCACAATAAATACCTGTGATTTTTGATAATATTTTACCTTACTAATACACACGTCTATGAGACTTCCTTAGATGTATGACCATAATAGCAACTTTTCTTAGTCTACGAACCAATGCATCCTAGTCAGGATAACCAGTTGATACAAACAGGAGCTCTGAGTTTCTCTTGTCCATTCAAAAAGTATAGGCTTTACTCAGAAATTAAATTGTACAGGAAAAATGGAACTTGAGACTCACCTGAGATATTCAATCTAGCTGACATTTTAAACATTCTGTTAATCTTCCAGCTTTTTTTCAGGATTGCATCCTTTAGATGTACAGTGACTTTACCCATTTACTATTTTTTGACATCTCTAAATTACTCTAATATTATCCAAGCAATACTTGCTCAAAAGGCTAGGCAGCTTGCTGGTATAACAGCTTATCTGTAGGCTTTTCTAAGAAAGATTTACCTTTATCCTACCCTTGCTTGGATGGTATCTAAAACTTTTATGGCAATTTCTTTTTTTTCTGTTAAAAGATGTCAAGTGTCTAAAGTTCATTTCACATGCTTTCTTGCTCTCCATTATTTTCTGATGTGATTTTTTCACATACTGTGCTATGAGTTGCTCTGTGCTAGGATATAATGATGGTGAAGCAGAAGAATACAGCAAGTGCATAGGCTTTATTTTCATTCTCCTGTTCTTTTGTTATACTATCATAGGGAAAAGCTTACCACAAAACTTGACACCGATGATAGAGAATACTGTGAAACAAAGTTTGTAGGGAGTGACACCATTTTGTCAGAATCCATATGTTGGTTGGTTTTGGTTTTTTGTTTTTTTTTAATAAAAACCAGTATATTTCAGATATGTGTGTAGAGGAAAACAGTTTTGAAAGATCACTGGGACAGGAAAAGAGATTGCTTAGCTGACAGAAATCACAGAATCATAGAATAGTTAGGGTTGGAAGGGACCTTCAAAGGTCATCTAGTCCAACTCCCCTACAAGGAGCAGGGACATCTCCAACCAGGTCAGGTTGCTCAGAGCCTCATCGAACCTGGCCTTGAATGTTTCCAGGGACGGGACATCTACCGCCTCTCTGGTCCACTGTTCCGGTGTTCCACCACCCTCATTGTAAAAAAAAATTTTCCTGATGCCCAGTTTGTATCTAACTCTTTCTTTTTTAAAACCATTACCCCTCGTCCTGCCACAACAGGCCCTGCTGAAGAGTCTCTCCCCATCTTTCCTGTAGGCCCCCTTTAGGTACTGGAAGACCGCTATAAGGTCTCCCCGGAGCCTCCTCTTCTCCAGGCTGAACAGCCCCAACTCTCTCAGCCTGTCCTCAAATGGGACAGTTTGACTGTATTTCCATGTGATTTATTGAAAAGCAGAAAGCAGTGGAGGATTTTAGAAGGAAGGATAACTGGACAGCTGATTAAGATGAACAAGATGTATGAGAGAATTAGACAGCTGTACAGAAGACCCCTTTCGAAAAGAGATTAAAATGTTTCGGTCAAATAATTTATTGATAATAAATGAAAGATTAATATTCCCTTAGTGTAGGGAAAAGTAAAGGGATATAATGACAGTTTGTACACAAGAAAAATATTTTTAACTCAATGCAAGATACTTATGTTTAAAAAATGCTGAGGTCTCTGAGTTTCCGAAGATTGACGATAAGAAAAAGCACATAATGCCTGAAACTTCAGGAGTAAATCACATTGTCTAAAAGTAAACAAAGAGAAGAAGGGGCAAACAACTGATAGCTATAAGATAGTGTGAACAGAATATGAAAGTACAGCACTGACTGCAGTAATGTGTACTATTAGCCTACCACTGTGTTCTTTTTATACAAATTTAATTCGCTGTAAATAATTAAAACATGCTATGTTGTTGGATTGTTTGGTTGGGTTTTTTTAATTAGATTGATCACTTCCCTGAAGGCTTAGAATCATGAGTGTCTTCACTGAAATCTTTAAAAATGTTACCTTTATGTGCTTGCCTGTTGCTGCATTTGGAAAAAGCTTCTCACAATGTTCATTCTAATGTCACTGCGGAAACTTCGCTGTCTTACAATAGTATGGGTTTTAAACAACTGCAAAAATTTTGTTATGAAAAATATAGAAAAAAATCTTAACAGATTTTTCTTTTTTCTCCTCTGCCGCTTGCCAATATGATCAGATGGGATGGTAATTAGTTTTCTTTACTTCTGCTCTGAGTTTGTCTAATCTTTATATCATTCTTTTTTCCCAATATTTGTAATCTTAGCATCAGTAGATTTCTGGCTGTTAAGAATGAAATATTTTTGGTGCTTCAATAGCTTTTGATAAGAAATGCTCAAATCATACCTTTAAGTCAAAAAAAAGAAAACAGAAAAGGGCAAAAAGCAAGCCTGTTGTCATTATGAAACTCTTTTTGAAAGTTAACAAAGAAATGGGAGAAGCTATCCAAGCTTCCCCTAGAGAGGACAGTGGAGTATCTAAACTAGGAGAACTGAAGTTGGAGAAATAACTACTGCCCTCCTAAATCTAGTAGAAGATGGCTGAAAAAAGTAGTCGTCCTCAAAAAGAACTTCTTTGTGATTGAGAAAGTAGTGCAACGTTAGTGAATAAGCAGCACATTATGAAATTTTGTTAGCTGTTTTATAAATGCTTGTGTATTTCCTAACATTTTGGTAAATACGTGCTTTCCATTTTAAGATTACTCCGGTGGAAGAAAAGGCCAGTGTCATGCCTAATTCGCTACACATCTTCAACGCCATAAGTGGAACTCCAACAAGCACAGCAGTTCATGGGATGCCCAGTTCTTCTTCAGTTGCATGATTGTTCTGTAAAGGAAAGTCTGTTTGTTTTTTTTTCAAGTATGTGGATTTGCTTCATTGTGTGCAAACTCAGGATGATTTTGAAGCTAAATGTTGGGCACGTGCAAGCTGCATAATTCATACGAATGTCTGAGCACACTTAGCAAGTAGCAGTTACTGGTAATAGTCTTTTAGAGTAAGGGAGGCGCACATATATTTTTTTAACGTTGCTGGTAACATTTAAAGTATTCATAATGTTATTGCAGAAGTGCATATTGGAAAATTATAAAGTTGAAGTTAATTTTTCTTTTTCATTAGAAAGTATTATTAAAATGAATTGCACATTACAAAAAAAAAAAGTGTTGTGGGATGTAATTTTGCAGATATGTAACATTCAGGTGTTCTTTTTGTGTATGGCACATAGAGATTGATTCCAAGTACAATAACTATTTTGGGGCTAGACAGAGACACTAGTTTTTCGGGTTTAATGGAACTGACAATAGTAGGTTTTGTACCATTTGACAAATTGTTGTGCTTTATTTTATACCCTGTTGCATTTTGGAGGTATGTGAGCTTAGATCTTATTAAACAACTAAATGCAACCAAAGGTCTGTACTAATGAATACTGAGTTATACTAAAATATCAATAGCAGTAAATTGTTATGTACATATTGTTTGTTAATACAGTCCATACAGTCTGTACATAAATGTATTACATTTCTAAGCATTTTTAAATATGCATACCAGCTCTTATCCTTCTGCTTTCAGTTTATTGTGAAAATTTGCTCATTCCAAGTATATGCAGACTTTACAGTTCATCTATTCCTGTATATAAATAAGTGCAATATAAAGATGTATACAGTCTTTGCTATGTTAGGTTTATATGCAGTTATTAAAAGAAAAAAACTTTTTTGCCAAAGCAATGGAGTATGTAATTGGTGATCATGGTTACTGTGGTAAATGGTGGTATAATTTAAGGCTTTTTCCATACTCTTATTCTTTTAAGACATTAATTTAGTAATTTTATATTTGGGGAAAATAAAGGTTTTTAATTTTATTTAACTGGAAGCACTGTCCTGCTGTAATTAAACATCCTGTACTACATCTATATTAAAAGAAAAAAAGTAGTTACTTTTCTCACTGTGTGCTCTGGTTTTTATTTGAGATATATCCCTGAGACTGGGGAGAGATGAAAGCTTGATAAAAAAAGAAAAAAAAAAAAAAGCTTTTTGCAGCTTAAGTATGAGATCAGATGCAGACATCACTAGGGCGTATATTGTATTCCTTGCCAATAAAGAGAATTTAGGTTACTAGTTAATACATCAGTTTTGGATCCATCACGTTTGACTCAAGTAGCACGTTACAGTAATTAATAATTGTTACTCACTAGTACAGTTAATATTAGGAAGTCTTCAAAACTTTTTATCAAATGACAGTAGAAATAATATTTTCCTTATGACACGAGTTTTACTGTCATTTTCTGTAGCACAGCCTGAAACGTTGCCATTACCCATCAAAGACTTTTTCCAGAACAACTCATCCTGGCAGTGAAATGCTGGATAACTCTGCTTTTTACAGTTAAGTTTCTGAAACAAAATTCCTGTTTGTTTAAAATTCTTTTTTAAAAAAGGGAAAAAAATTGAAAAAAACTCCAAATACTTCTAGACAGTGAACGCCTAATGCTGTGGTAAGAGACAGTCCCGTTTTTTCCCCTCCACTCTATAAGCTTTCACTTTTTCATTCGTTTGTGGAAATGAGTGCAGGAATACTTTGTTATGTATCGATGAAGTTAGTCTCAAAAGGTATTTAATTAGTAGGAGAAAATATCCTGTAAAGTTGTTTTGCCATTCAGGAAGATTTCTGTATCAATATATTAATAGAAATTGTGTACATCATGGTTACCTCACTTTTTCTAACTTCCCCTTTGCCCTGAGAGCAAACTGACAGTGTCCTACAGTTGAACAACATCTTTTGCGCTGAGACCTCAATTTGACGGCATTGTATCTGCTAACCAACCTATAAGTGCAGTTTGTATTCATAACTGATTGTGTATCTATGTATATTTATGTACATCTAAATGTATGTGTAACTGGTTTGCTTACTTGCTGAAAGGTGGCCTACCAAAAATAGTGAAATGTACTTTACAAAAGGTTGATGTAGGTTTACACAGAGTAATATTAATGATTGGCATGTATTTAACCCGAAGTATGCAGGCATTTTGTTTATAATCTCATGTGATGCATTTATATGAGAGAACACACGCTCTGACGTATTGTTTTGGTTTTAGATATGCTAAGATTATTATTGTTGGGTTTTGCCTCCTGAATAATTCATTCTGTACTGGCTTCCCTTTTCTGCCCTTACTTCTGCAACGTGTAAATTAAATACCTCATATGGGTTATTTTACTTATAAAGACATGAGCTCTGTACTGGTTTTCACTGGGATAGAGCTAATTTTCTTCACAGTAGCTGGTATGTGGCTATATTTTGGGTTTGATGAAAACAGTGTTGATAACGGGGATGTTTTAGCTGTTGCTGAGCAGGGCTTGCACAGCATCAAAACCTTTTCTGCTCCTCACACCACCCCACCAGCGAGCAGGCTGGAGGTGCACAAGAGGTTGGCAGGGGACACAGCTGAGACAGCTGACCCCAGCTGGCCAAAGGGACATCCCAAACCATGTGGCATTGTGCTTAGCAATAAAAGCTGTGGAGAAAGTTTGCCCGGGCAGCAGTTGCTGAGGGACTGGCTGGGCACTGGTTTGCTGGTGGTGAGCAATTGAGGTTTTTTGCATCATTTGTTTTCCTTGGTTTTGTTTTTCTTTGTTTTGTTTTGATTTTTTCAACATATTAATTCTAACCCACAATTTTTCTCACTTTTACTCTCCTGATTCTTTCCCCTATCCCACTGCGGGTGAGTGAGTGAGCAAGTAGCTGGTGAAGTGAAACCACAGCAATACTTTTTGGTACGCAATGTGGGGCTTGAAGAATTTGAGATAACAGATTTGACCACAACATATTAAAAGGAACTTATAATTATCTGTTTAACAGTAGCTGGTCGCAGTGTTGATTTACTTATTCTCGGCATTGGTTTATCCATTGGATTTGACCATGCTTCCTTTTTTTTTTTTTTTTTTTTTTTTTACTGTACATTGGATTTGAGAGCTTGTTAAAGGCTGTATTTGACGTCTGCCACTTGGTGTGCAGTGTAGCACTTGGTTGTGTTTTGCCTGGAAGAACGATGATAAAAGCATTGGCCTTGAGCCTAATCTGGTATTTCGGCCCTGCATTGTTGCCTTCCCTGTATGTACTTCAGGAACCATCTCATGAAGACATTTAACAATTCCACTCTTTCCTTTTTCTCCTCTGAGAACCAATTGGTGGAGGGAATGAAAAATGGCACCTTCCCCTTCTTTTCCTGCGGGGTAGTGTTTTCTTCCTTTCTACAATAACTCTTCGGTATCTCGAACATCCTTGGGTAACCAAAATACTCCTATTAGTATGTTTCAAGAATGTTTCCAGCTTTTCCTAAGGTTAACCAGCTGTTTAGGAAGATCACATAGGGATATGTCCCAAGGCAGTATGGTTATGGGTAGCAAGGCATTGAGAGCAGACGGGCAGGTACCTAGAAGGGCTGTCACCTCTGACCATCTGGGACTTCAGCCCTGAACAATAGAGGGAGGTAAATTCAGACTGAACATAAGGGAAAAAACCTTTTACAATAGGAGTGGTGGAACACTGGAACAGGTTGCCCAGAGAGGTGGCAGACGCCTCATCCCCCAAAACATTCAAGGCCAGGCTGGACAGGGCTCTGAGCAACCTGATCCGATTGGAGATGTCCCTGCTCCTTGCAGGGGAGTTGGACTGGATTACCTTTAAAGGTCCTTTCCAACCCAAACTATTCCATGATTCTATGATTTAATGTTTGAAAAAATGGAATCTGAAGCCTGGAAGAAATCTGATCAGAAATTGGCTGCATCATTTTGCTCTTGTCAGCATCATTAGCACAACCACCAAGAGAGAGCTGAAATTTCTGATAGAGCTGCTAAGAAACGTGATTTTTTTTCAATGGCATGAACTGTAAATGGAAAAGAAGTTCCTAAGGACGTACAGATAACTAAGAAAAAAAAACCTTAGCTAAGGAAAACTGTTCAATCCATTGCTTATTCTGTAACTCTGAGAACTCTTGTGAACGTTGCCTGGGCAAAGACGAGTCCAGAGTTGTATTTGATTTAGTGAAGCTTTAGTAGCCACCTTAACCATAGTAATCAATAACAAGGCATGTAAGGGGACAAACACCTGTTACAATTGCTCTAATAAAATGCGAGAATTGTCAACATAATTGTTTAGACTTTTTAAAGGCCTCTGATGATAAGAAAGAAAATTTCTATTCATCAGGAGCCTTTTGAGGGTTTGGGTTTTTTTTTTCAAATTGCTTTTAACATTTTTCTCTCATCATCATCAGTGATCCTTGTTCTGCATCCATAATTTGAAACAGCTGAATATTTTCTCATCATAGTGTGCTAGTAGACTGTACAAATACGAAATGAAGCCTTGAATCAATTAATTTAAATGTGCCTGGAGTAATTATGTGACTGGGATTTTTTTTTTTTTTATCACTTATTTACTTGAGAAAGATAAAATAGGGGAGGTGACACCCTACACTAAAATAGATTGTTAACTGTTTTGGAGATGCAGATAACTGCACTACAGGACCTGAAATAGGAATGAAGGAATGCACCGGCTGGTGAGGCGTGAGGCAGCAACGTGTTGGCAAAGAGCTGCGCTGTTAAAGCTCAGAACTGGATGATCAACTCGCCATGCACATCTGCGGGGGAAGATGACTCGCAGCCCATAGTAAAATACGCTTATTACAGTATGCTTGTAGAAAACCATTGTATCTAACAATACACAGCCGCTTTGGATTATAGATTATTATAATAAAATAATTACTATACTGGATTTTGGTGCATGTCTAGGAACTAGTGAACAAAACTTGACAATACTTGTTGCCAACTGGCAGAGATAATCCTAAAATGAAATATACATTTTATTCCAAAAAAAAAAAAAAAGTTAATCTGTTCAGCTTGTTAATTAAATAAATTGGTAAGAACTAGGAGCTTTCAAAAAAAGTTGACTGGATGGACACAAAGCAAGGACAGCAAGAGAGGAAATTGTTTTGCTTTTTGAAAAACTGAGGATAGTGATGAAATACTGACACTTAAAAAAATCAAATATGTAAGTGGAAAGAAGAGGAAATAGAAATTGAAGTACAGAAAACTGCTAAGGAATGTAAGATATTGACTGGAAAAATCTACCTGGCGCAGCTGAAGATAGGAAGGCATTTTGCTGAAATGCTTGCTGCCTACAATATAGCCTCACTACCAGGCAGGTGGTCAAAGGTCAAATGGTTACGGGTGGAGATCTGTTCAAAGTGGTTACGTTCTATCTTTAGACACAGTGATAAAGACATGTTTTAAAGATAATGATATATTTCATAGCTCCCTTATAATCCAACAGGAGGCTTATTTCTGTCAGGCATTCAGTATCTACAGGTCTAAAAACTAAAACCAGGCTTAGTAAGAATTCACCAAAAGATGCTGGCCTGCTAATGTTGCTTCAAAAGAGGTCTTGGAACACAGAAATTTTTGATTAATGTTCATATCCCCATATTCAGAGGAAGCCTGTGGGATGATGATACGCTTGTTGCCATGGTACTGATGTGAAACACCACACTGAGAGTTCTGTTAGGAGATTCAAATAACAAAGATTTAAAATAGGCTCATACAGAAAACAGGTCTGCTCAAACAGCTACCTTCCTTCCTTGCAGAGACAATAAATTTAGAGACTATTTTGTAGTTCATTGACTGTGTGCAGTAGGAAATTAATGTGACAAAATTGAACTCAAGACCAGAAGGAAAGGGAAGGCGGTATTTATTTCAAACCGATTTCAGTCACTCATGTCAACTCTCTCAGGTTTCACCCAGTTGCATTCTCACACCCATGTGCTCTCGAGCATCAAGAAGCCCATGTCCAAGTGGCCAGGCCAGGCAGGCTGGAGATCCCCTTGGAAGACAAGGAGTGGTGGCTCTTGAGTAAATGCCATGTCACTAAGGGTCTTCCTTGGCAGTGGAAAACTTTTTCAGTGTGCTGGTTTTGGCTGGGATAGAGTTACATTTCTTCACAGTAGCTAGTATGGGGCTGTGTTTTGGATTTGTGCAGAAAACAGTGTTGATAACAGGGACGTTTTAGCTGTTGCTGACCAGGGCTTGCACAGCGTCGAGCATTTTCTGCTCCTCACGCTGCCCTGACAGCGAGCAGGCTGGGGGCGCACAAGAAGCTGGGAGGGGACACAGCTGGCACAGCTGACCCCAGCTGACCAAAGGGACATCCCAAACCGTATGACGTCATGTTCGGCAATAAAACTAAGGGGAAGGGAGGCTGGCCAGGGCAGCAGTTGCTCAGGGACTGGCTGGGCATCAGTTGAGTGGTGAGCAATTAGGGTTTTGGTACCACTTGTTTTGCTTGGGTTTGAGTTTTTGGGTTTGTTTTGTTTTGTTTTTTGGGTTGTGGGTTTTATTTTTGGCGGGGGGGTCATTTGTAGGGTTTTTTGGTTTGTTTTTGTTTTGTTGTTGTTGTTGTTTTAACTATTAAACTCTCTTTATCTTAACCCACAAGCTGTCACACTTTCACCCTTCCGATTCTCTCCCCCATCCCACTGGGTGGGGGATGAGCAAGAAGCTATGTGGGGCTGGGGTGAAACCACAACAATCTCCACATACTTAAATCCTTCAGCTCTTACAATCGGTTTTCCACCATAATCTTGCTTACCTCATCTCCCATAGGGGGAGGTTGCTACCTGTTGTCTGTGCTTCCTCATCTGAGTATCTTTATGGCTACGGCCTTTCTTCCTGCTGGGATAACGAGCAGTGGACTGGCACATACACGTGCTGCAACTCTGCTGCCATCCTGCTGTTACCGCAGCTCGAGTCGTCTGCTGACAAGTCATCCTGCTGCGGCTTTATTGGACCTCAGGCCTCCCGGTCTTGATGTAAGCAGCACATTCCTCAGTGTTTACCAGTTTAATTGCTGTTAATCACCTCCTCGGTTATCGATTCGTGCTATTCCTTTAACCTGTGCTGCTGCTCGTGCTTTCACATAAATAATTCCCGCTCATATTTCATTCAATCCGATCTTAATGTTTCTGTTTCAGCTCCTTGCAGCGCCACATGAAAGTCTGATACGAGCGAGCCAATGTAACAGACCGTGTATCCAGACGCTGCAGTGCAGCCTGGACCATGCTTTTAGACACCATTGATCGAAAATCAAATGGAGATGCTTTCCAAAAGACTTCCCAAAAGTGCTAGTGTCATAGTGGTACTATTCAACGTTTTCACTCGTATTTGTCGTGGTTTTGTTAGTAAGGGGGGGCCTAAGGTGGTAGCTTCTGTAGGAAACTGCTAGAAGTCGCTCCCCTTTGTTCAGGGGACTTGGCCAGGCCTAGGGCGGACCCACTGCTGGCCTAGGCCGAGCCGATTGGTAGCAGAATGTCTCGTGATAACGCCTCTGCGATAACGTATTTAAGAAGGGGAAAACAGAAAAAAAAAAAGAGAGAGAAGAGAAGATGTGAAGAAGCTGAGCGGGGGCAGAGGCGCAGAGGGGGAGGCACAGGCCTCATGGGCCTTGCAGGCCTCACCCTCTGGCCTCTCGCCAGGCAGCCGACTGGGCCCGACTCGGCCCAGCCCGGCTGCAAGAAGTGGAGAGGAGAGGAGATGAGAAGTGAATGAGATGTAAAAAAGATCCTGAGAGACACCTACCAGCCTGTTGTGAGGAACGGCTGCAGACACCAAGGTCAGTTCAGAAGGAGGGGGAGGAGTAATGCGGCTCCTGGCCAAGATTCCCCTGCAGCCTGTGGTGACGACCATGGTGGAGCAGGTTGTCCCCCTGCAGCCCATGGAGGTCCACGGAGGAGCAGAGATCCACTTGGAGCCCGTGAAGGACCCCGCACCGGGGGAGGTGGATGCCTGAAGGCAGCTGTGGCCCGTGGAGGGCCCGCTGGGACAGCTGTTCTGGAGAGACTGCACCCGTGGAAGAGATGACCCACGCCGGAGCAGTCCCACGAAGGACTGTGGCCCGTGGGAGGGACCCCACAACGGAGCAGGGGAGGAATGTGAGGAGTTCTTCCCCCGACCATGAAGCAGCGGCGTAAAACAACATGTGATGAACTGACTGCAACCCCCATTCCCTCTTCCCCCCTGTGCCGCTCGGTGGGGGGGAAGGTAGTAGAGATAATGTTAAACTTGGGAAGAGGGAGAGGTGGATGGAGGTTATCTTGTTCTCTGTCTCATTATCCTGCTGTTTGTAGTAATAAATGAATAGTTTTCCCCAAGTCGAGTCTGTTTTGCCCGTGACGGTAACTTTAAGGATTTCTCCCCATCCTTATCTCAAACCTTGAGCCGTTTTTCCTTATATTTTCTCTCCCTGTTCTCTCGGAAGGTGGGGGGAGTGAGAGAGAGACTGCGTAGTCTGGTCCGATTGGGGCTGAACTACGACAGTATTCCAGAAAAAAAAATTTTAAAACCCTGCCAATTTAAATTGCCTGAAAACAAAGGCCTGTCTCTCTAATTTGAATTGCTCCAAACTAGGACTTTTAAACATAGCATGGTAGTGTTATCACCTACAAGGTCATACCTCTAGGAACAAGAAATTAAAATTAAATGTACGCATTGTCTCTTGGAAAATAGCACCAGTGAAACGGACTGAAGGGTTATTCTGAACATCCAGCTTCCCATAAGCAAACTCCTAATGTAACTCTGTGGTAAAGAGGACCAATGCAGCAAGTGGATGTAAATCTATCGTGGTGGTCTTACCCCCTGCCTTCCAGCACCTGTGAAACCACCCTGCTACTGGGTGGACACTGGGTCTAAGGTTTTAAAATGCTGAACTGAAGAATTTATACAAGAGTCACAAAACCCGAAGTTCGAGGAATATCTTACGCAGTGTTACATCTCAGGGAGAGCATTTCAACCGATCAGGTAGAAAATCGAGAAGGGGTGTACAACACAAGAGCAATCTTGCCAAAGAGAATCGTGGACACTGCCAGGCTTTTTTTTTAATCTGGTTAAGGAAGACGTAACAGAGATTGGATGCTAAAGACAGGCAAATTCAGATTAGAAATTCAAATCAAGCCCTTAATCCCCATTAACCACTACACTGAACGCTGCTGATGGTGCTAAATTCCAAAGGTCTGGGTGTCTTCTCTCAGATATTCTTTACGGTAAGGAGAGGTTATTTATTTAATTACTTCTTTATTTCAGGTACAGGCAGCCTGTGGTACAAAGCTCAAGCTGTGTGCATTAGTTCAGAACTAATGGTCTCTCAGGTCTAAATGCTGAAGCTAAAATTTGAAAAATAATATGAAATCATCAGCTATCTTAAGTTGATGTCAATTACTGTTAACTTGTTCTGTTTCATGGTTACCTTATAACCACATTCTGTAAAAACAGATGCATGCAGTCTCTAATGCGGTCATTTCAGAAAGTGGTCGTATTGTTGACTGGGCCTTGGTCCAGGACAGCGTGTTGTTACTTTTCAAGAGACTTGTGTTCCGCTGCCAGATTTCAGCCAGCTGTTAGTCACAGCAGGAGCTTGTACTACAAGCACTAGCGAAGCAGTTGACAAGCAATTATACGCTAATATTTCTAGCGTTTGAAGCAATTTGAAATGCTTGTAAGTGAAGAAATGCCTGGGATGCACGTTTGAGAGAATGGTGCCTTGCACCAATGACCTCGAACTTCAGTCTCAGTCCTTTCCACTGCCTCCACCTTTCAGGTGGCAGTGAGAAAGTTACTTCATCTCAGTTTTGGGTGTCAGCTTCTACAAGACAGTTAAACCATTTGGTCCATGCAGTGTGAAAGTTGGATTTTGTCTAATCCTGTTAAAAGAAACAAGGCCCTGGGCTGGAATTCTTAGAACATGGAATTCCTCAATCTGATTTCATACATGAAGTGTCTTGCGTCCTAATTTGTCGGTTTTAAATTGTTCTAACTTTGTGTAGCCATCTGATGATATAATGGGACAGCCCCAGGCTTAAACCTTTTCCTGTTTCTTGGCTGACAGCTGCTCTTGCTCAAGTTGCAGCTATCTGACTGGGGCTCTACTGAAAACTGAGTTAATTTAAATTAATAAGCACATGAAAATTGCACATATGCTTTGTTGTCCTCTTTAAATGTAAAAGTCATTTATTGAGCTGTGGTCCTCCTGGAGCTCAGAAGTCTTTCATTGTGGCTTTTTTTGCCTTTTACCAAATTGCAAGTCACCTTCATATGATTAAAATACATTAGAGTTATCGGTCAAACAGTTATGTATTTGATAGCAAGCATTTTAATTTGACCCGTTTCAACCCCCTTTTCTTAATCTGCTTAGAATCATACAATGGTTAGGGTTGGAATGGACCTTCAAAAGTCATATAGTCCAATCCCCCTGCAAGGAGCAGGGACATCCACGACTAGATCAGGTTGCTCAGAGGCCCATCCAATCTGGCCTTGAATGTTTCCAGGGACAGGGCATCCACCACCTCTCTGGGCAACCTGTTCCAGTGTTCCACCACCCTCATTGTAAAAAAAAAAAAAAAATTTCCTTATATCTCACCTAAATCTAACCTCCCTCTATTTAAAAACCATTACCCCTCATCCTATCACAACAGGCCCTACTGAACAGCCTCTCCCCATCTTTCTTGTAGGCCCCCTTGAGGTACTGGAAGGCTGCTATCAGGTCTCCCTGGAGCCTCCTCTTCTCCAGGCTGGACAGCCCCAACTCTCTCAGCCTGTCCTCATAGGAGAGCTGCTCCAGCCCTCTGGTCATCTTTGTGGCCCTCCTCTGGACCTTCTCCAATTGGTCCATGTCCTTCTTATGCTGGGGGCTCCAGAAATGGACACAGTACTCCAGGTGAGGTCTCACCAGAGCAGAGGGGGAGAATCACCTCCCTTGACTTGCGGTCCACGCTCCTCTTGATGCAGCCCAGGATGCGATTGGCCTTCTGGGCCGCAAGAGCACATTGCCGGCTGATGTTGAGCTTCTCGTCCACCAGCACTCCCAAGTCCTCCTCAGGGCTGGTCTCGACCCATTCTCCGCCCAGCCTGTATTTGTGCCTGGGATTGCCCTGACTCACGTGCAGGACTTTGCACTTGGCCTGGTTGAACTTCATGAGGGTGGTACAGGCCCACCTCTCCAGCCTGTCAAGGTCCCTCTGGATGGCATCCCTCCCTTCCAGCATGTAGCAGAATCTGCTATATTGCTATTGAAGCTTACAAATTCTTGCCTAAAACCTGCACTAAATTGTCCTTTCCCTTTTTGTATGTATTGTATGCAAATTATATGGACAGTTGTCATCTGAACCATTTTTCAGTTCCTCTATTTAACAATAACAGATATATATTTATTGGCGATAAAAGAGGGTGTGGCAGTTTAGCCCTCGTCACCACATAGTTTCTTGCCCCCCCTCCCCAGTGAGAAACTGGGAAGAAAGGAAAAACTCATGGGTTGAGATGAAGACAGCTTACTAAAATAATAAAGGAAAACTATAATAACAACAGAATATAAGCATATTAATATAAGCATATTAATATATACAAAATGAACAATGCACGATTTCTCACCACCCGATGTCCCAATGACCGACACAGCCCATTCCGAGCAGTGATCATGGGAAAGACACCGAGCAGCAAGCAAAGGAGTGAAAAGGGAGCCAGTAAGGTAGAGGGAATGATGCCAGCGAGCGAGATAAGATGGAAGATGGATGCCCCACTCCACGGGCAACCCCCACTTATACACTGAGCATGACGTTTATGGCATGGAATACTCCCTTTGGCCAGTTTGGGTCAATTATTCTGTCTGTCTTTCTCCCAGCTTCCTGCATCTGCACATTAGCAAGACTTGGAAAGCAGGACAGTGTCCTTGGTCTCATTAGCAACAACTCATATCATCAGGGTGTTTTATCAACATTCTTCACATACACTGGCAACTGAGAAGAAAATTAACTCCATCCCTGCCAAAACCAGGCCAGAGGGGGAAATCCTGGGTTAAGTTACAGTGTCACCCATCTTCCTGACCTTGCCTCAGGCCTAGCTTCTCTCTTACTGAAATCTTGAGAACTGTTTCACTAGGAGAACTGAGCCACCAAATAAAAAACTGGCTGTATTTTATCCTCTCTATTCCTTCTGTCTGTCCTGATTGCAAAATATGTCAGACTGCTGTAAAAAAAAAAGTAAATTTGAGTTACTATAATAGAAGTTAAATAGCAAGTTAAATAGCACCCCTCAAATAATTTTAATAACAAATAAAGGTCAAAAGTTTTAATATTTTATAATATACCATAATAATCTACTATTTATAATAACATACTAATATTTATAATAACAAACAATAACCAAATAACTTTTAAAACCATTTATACAATTCCAACTTCACCCCGATACAAAATGCGGTGACACCTGTTAGGAGGATGTGGCAACGGTTTCGTAATGCGCGACCGCGTTGCATAACAGCAGGAGTGAAAAACACGTTTCATCGTGAGGAGGGAAAAGATAAGTCAGGTGCAGTATATCCCTTCTGCCAGGAGTGACCTTTCAACCTGACTTTTGTGCCAGTTAATTTTCAGCTCTTTGCTGAGAAACTGCTGGTACTTGGTTCTGTCAGTACCATAGCTTCCTTTAGATAAGGTCTCCCTTTAGGGCGACTGCTCACTGGGCTTTCTTTCTCCTCACCAGTCTCTTTGCACGGCCCAGTCTCTGAATGTTTCTCTTCGGCTCTTCTGCATTCTCTTCAGGTCCGGTGGCCTTGTTCCAGCCGAAAAAAAAAAAAAAAAAAAAAAAAGTTGCCTTCACTGCAAATAAGCCATTTAGCCAAAGTGCTTCAGTGTGTTTGGTTCCTCTTTCATAGCACGTGTCAGCAGTTCAGAAAACAGCCGTGGTCAGCATCAGGCAGAACATCTTCTTGACTGTCGTTCCCACGCCATGGTTCAGCTCATCACGTTTAAGGTGAGCCAGACACAAATATTTTGAACTGTGCACATGTATTACAATGGTGTCCGAAGTCTCATCTCAATCCATCCTCACCAGGGTTGTCTTGCACCAGAGATCTGTCTTCCTGCTCATTAATGACCCCACGCAACTAAGTGGAGTGTCATTGAGGATCTTTGGTGGGGCAGCATCCGTCTCTGTACAAGCTTTCTGAAAAGAGTGGATTTTTTTTCTGCAGTAGGCAACGTTTGCCCTATGAAAAATTTGTGGTCTCAGCTGAGTGCAATTAGACACCTTTTCTGGAAGGTGTGGCAGGGCTCCGGAGAAGCTTGTCAAGGGTTACGGGTTGGAGTATTTCAAGTCTCAGGCAGATACCTAGCATCAGCTCTTCCCAAGCGAAGCATAAAGGAGAGTTCAGTGTGAATATTAACGAAACCAGCTATAGCAGAAAGGCCTCGTTAGGAGTTCCTGTTATCTGATAACAGGAAGAAAAGAAGCCGTTATAGTAGGATGCAAAGCCAGGAACTGCTCGTTGTCTCCAGGAACTGTAAATAGCAGCAAGAGGATGATATCTTGTTCTTTGACCATGTTTTCTCATCCATTTTCAGAAAATGTTCTCAAAAAGAGAATAAAATTAACCTTTTTCAATATGAGGATGAATATATCTGTGAATACCTCTTATTGACACACACCGGTAAATATCAGAGAGGTTGTAATAAATAAGCAACTTGATTTTATCAGAAAGGAAGTCACAAAGTACAAAGCTATTTGATACGTACACCACAATGAAATGAGTTTTCCTGTTTCTTATGGAGAATAACCTTTTCTGCTTGGACAGATTTTTTACCATAAGCAAAAGACAGGTATTACCACAGCAGTAGCAGGACTTGGTAAAGAAAGCATTTCTGATCAATATTACGTTTGTATAAAGGAAGGTAATAATGTACTGGAAACTGCTATTAATAAAGAACTGCTTTCTAATAAGAGTATACAAGCTTCACTTATTATGTAACTTAAAAATATGTAAGTTTAATTCCAGGATTGAAGCAGACAAATGTAGACTCTGTTCTAATACTTGGTTCATCTGAAGCATCTGGAGTTCTGGAGGGATGAGCCTGGATTAACTTCTGATATACAAACTGATTCCCAGCCACTCCAGTTCAAGTGTTTTGTGTAGCTTATACTATATTTGTTCTCTGGAAGATGATTTTATAGCCTGTTACTAAAATGCTCAAGTGTCTTAAGGCCTTTCTATAACAACAAGCCCTTCCATTTTAGGTTACTTTTTTTTTTTTAGAGCTTTTACCTATAACTAGCTAGAGATGTTTTAAAGAGCTTTGCTCTCAGCCCGATGTAATTGCTTGTTAGTGTAAGAAAGCACCACATTGCAGGCTAATCTGTTCCACATCAGCTTCCAAACAAACAAAAAAAAATAGAGCAATTTATCAATTTATTCCGCTCTTATGCCCTCTCCTTTCTTTTTTTTTCCCCTTTTCAACTTAGATTGTAAAGAAACATCTGATCGTGGTTTTGCATCATGAGGAATTATAGAAAACATTTCTTATGTATATAGTGTATCTTTTATATAGATTGAGCAATTTGAAATATTTTAAAATAAAGATTTTTATGTAGCATATCTGTGGGCTCACAAGACTTGCAATGTGCTAACTCCATGATCTCATGATAAAAAGACAATTTTGAATGCAAGGTATCATACTATATAGCACTTTAGAGTAAAGGAGTAGAAAATTTTCTGTGTGAAAATCTGATTAATATCTGCAAAGCTTCGTAACTGTTATGTTTTTACACGCTGAAAAACGTGGGAAGTTTTTTCACTGAAGTGTCAGTGGGTCAATAGCAAAGAAAGAATTGAAGCTGTGAATTTGGAATCCCTGTTTTCAACCCATTAGGCCTGTTACCCTCTGATTAATAACAGCTCTTTCTGTAAAACTCGCTCCTTCATAAAAATTTGCAGTAGAAAAATAACTGCAAACTCTGCAAACTTTGCCAGTTCAGAGAGCAGTGAAAATTCAGTATTGATCAATATATTGGGCAAGATATAACCTTTGAGTCAACAGCATATTATTTTTAAACAATTTCATTTTTTGTATAGCTAACTGCAGATATCTGAATAACTTAGAAAGTGTCCTGAAACTTCAGCGATATCTTCAAATGTCTTTTTTAGCACTGGATAATCAGGATTCTAAAAAAGTGACATCTGTGACAACAGAAAATGTTATATACTACTTCCATGGTTACATTTGGTGTTTACATTTGAATTAACTGGACACTATGGACTGGATTTTCTACCTTTTGTTCTCACTTCTTCCACCACAAGACAGTAAGTGAATTATGAGTGGCAGAACTTGATTTATTTTTCAGTATCATACTTACTGGTTGGATTTTTTTTTAAACTACTGTTAAAATAAAGGGGAGGGTTTGTGATCATTACCTTTTTTGTACCTAGCAGCCAGGATTACCAGAAGAACTGGAGACTGCAAGAGCTCAATTACATCATACCCTTAATTTTTCTTCCCTTCGCAATCTTCCCTCAACAACAGGATTTCAGGCAGGAGGCTGAGAGATGGCGATTTGATTTCCAGTCTCATGACAGAAGGAGGGAGCGAAGAAGGTTAGAAGTCCCACTGATGGAAAAGGACCCGTCTCTCAGCAATACTGTTCTTTAAAACATGAGGAAAGGCTGAGAGAGTTGGGGCTGTTCAGCCTGGAGAAGAGGAGGCTCCGGGGAGACCTTATAGCAGCCTTCCAGTACCTCAAGGGGGCCTACAAGAAAGATGGGGAGAGGCTGTTCAGTAGGGCCTGTTGCAATAGGACGAGGGGTAATGGTTTTAAAATAGAAGGGGGTAGATTTAGATTAGAAATTAGGAAAAAATTTTTCACGATGCGAGTTATAGAACACTGGAACAGGTTGCCCAGAAAGGTGGTGGAGGCCCCATCCCTGGAAACGTTCAAGGCCAGGCTGGATGAGGCTCTGAGCAACCTGATCTGGTTGGAGATGTCCCTGCTCCTTGCAGGGGGGTTGGACTAGATGACCTTTGAAGGTCCCTTCCAACCCTAACCATTCTATGACTCTATGATTTGTTCAGATGTAAGTATCGAATATGGGTTTTTTTGTCTAGAGCTCCTAAGAAGTGAGTCTTTTCGTCCACTCTTTGCAGGATAGCTTTCAATACTAAAATTGCAGGGAATTTAATTACAGAATTAAAATCTGTATTACTGGTGCTACTTCTTTGATGAGGACAGTGCTAGAAGGCCACAGACAATATTTTTGTGAGATTGTCAATTTTATTTCATTCAGTTGTTGGGATCTCCAGGAGCTGCTTCTAACAAATGGAGTATGTTTCAACACATATGAATAATGTGTTGTGTTGGTTTTATTTAGTGAGGGGGGGCTACAGAAGCTTCTAGAAGTTTTCCCTTTATCCAGTGGACTCGGCCAGACCTGGAGTGGACCCGCTGCTGGCCAAGGCTGAGCCAACTGGTAGCAGAATGTTCCGTGGTAATGCCTCTGTGACAACATATTTAAGAAGGGGAAAAGAGGAAAAAAAAAATGTGAAGAAGCTGAAGCAGGGGGCAGAGAGTGGGAGGCGTGGGCCTTGCGGGCCTTGCAGGCCTCACCCTCTGGCCTCTCACTGGGCAGCTGACTGAGCCCAACTTGGCCCGGCCCAGCTGCAAGAAGTGGAAAGGAGAAGAAATGGGAAGAGAACATGAGAGGAGTCTGCCTGAGCCGATTGTGAAGAATTTCTTGTGAGAGGAATGGCTGCAGACGCCAAGGTCAGCTCAGAAGGAGGAGGAGGAGTAATGCTGCTCCTGGCAGAAATTTCCCTGCAGCCCGTGGTGCAGCCCATGGTGAAGCCGCCGGCTGTCCCCCTGCAGCCCATGGAGGCCCACGGAGGAGCAGAGATCCACCTGCAGACCGTGGAGGACCCCACGCTGGGGCAGGTGGATGCCTGAAGGCGGGTGTGGCCTATGGAGGGCCTGTGCTGGGGCAGCCTGTTCCTGAAGGACTGCACTCCGTGGAAAAGGACCCCACGCCAGAGCAGTTCATGAGGGACTGCAGCCCATGGGAGGGACCCCACGCTGGAGCAGGGGAGGAATGTGAGGAGTTCTTCCCCCGAAGAGGAAGGAGCGGTGTAAAGCAACTTGTGATGAACTGACCACAACCCCCATTCCCTCTTCCCCCCTCTGCCGCTCACGGGGGTAAGGAGGTAGAGATAATGTTAAGCCTGGGAAGAGGGAGGGGTGGGGAGAGGTTATCTTGTTCTCTTTCTCATTATCCTGCTTTGGTTTTAATAATAAACAAATATTTTTTCCTGAAGTCAAGTCTGTTTTGCCCGTAACGGTAACTTTAAGGATCTCTCCCTGTCCTTATCTCAAACCTTGAGCCTTTTTTCTTATATTATCTCTCCCTGTTCTCTCTCGAAGGGTGGGGGGAATGAGAGAGAGACTGCGTAGTCTGGTCCTGATCGGGGCTGAACTACGACATGCATACTTAAAAGGAAGAAACAGCTGGGTGTATTCCAACAACGAGTGTATCCAGAGCAGGAAAAAGTCCTACTGCTTTGAGCAGCACTTGTTAAGCTCCCAGGCTTTGCTTTTGGCCTGACCTGAAACTGTTCCTACAGGATGTGTTTGAGAATCTGTGGTTTTCCTCCCAAAATCAGACTCCAAAGTTTCCCATAACCTTGTGTTAAGAAATTAATTAATCTGAATATAGTTATAGTTATTTGTAGGTAGAGGTTGCAGAGCCTGTTGTTACTCTCTGGGCCCTGACAGCCGTGTCCCCAAGAAAAAAAAAACAATTGCTAAAATACCTAAAAAGAACACAATTCACTTCATCTTCAGAAGAAGTATTAACCTTTCTGGTAAAAATTCTTAATTATTTCCTAGAAAACTTTTTCCTTGTCATTTAAGTTCCATGTAAGTCTGTATAATAGCATTACTCAATGGGAACACACTTCCTGTTTTCTGCTTCTCTCTCTGGTTCCCCTCAGAAGACGAGTTTCCTGTTTCCTGGAAAGCTCATTATCCTGAGGGAAGCAGCAAGGAACCCAGCAGCACATTACGCTGACACGCAGGACTAGGTTATTGACGTGCTGCAGTTTCAGTTTATGAAATACATTATGTAATTTTAGGTGGTTTATGTACTGTTGTATTGTAACCTTCCCTTTGTGTTGAATGCATTTTACTCAGATGCCTTGGCAAGAAACAAAAAGCAATGTTGCTGGTTGGGGTTTTTTCTTGTGTTTGAACTTGATTTTGTTTTATTTTATTTTATTTTTTCTTTCTTTTCAAAATCTTCCCTTCTCTTAAGGGGAAAATGGGTTGAGCTATTAGTGGGAAGAGTAAACAGATCCAAGTAAGTGCAAATCCTGGGCTTTCCAAGCAGAAGAAGGTAAGGGGGGTATCCCTGTTTTGAAATCTGAAAGAACAAAGCAATTGAATTGTGTTGTGTTGTTTACTGGGAATTGGTTGCTCGAGGGAGAGCCAAGAACAAAGAAAAGAAGAATATAACAGCATAGGTCAATAGTAACACTTTTTTTGTTGTTTTTTTTTTTTTTAATTTGGACAAGTATTAAAAAAAATAAGGAGGCCAGCTAGAGAAGGTTAGAGGTGCTATGGGAAAAGACCAAGGGAAGTAAGAGAGGCAGGGAAGCCCTCAGAGATAGTGTGCAGGTGATGCTTTTGTTGCTTCATGGGCGAAGCCATCTTGGCCAGCGCCATCTCAGTGTTTCTTGCTGACATAGACCAAACTCTGTTTTGCAGGAGTAGGGGTCCAGGTGAGGGCCCGAAAGTGCAAAAAGGGGAGCAGGAAGGCTGACACAGGTTTGGAGGCTGGGAGATGCTTCGCAAGGGAAGATGATGGGGAGGGTTTGGGGTGGGTGTTCACAGCCGATGAAGGACCTGGGAGGTCTCAAACAAATTTCAGTGAGGCTGTGGATAACAACAAGAGCTTCTCTCTTTTTAAGCACCTCATTGACTGCCTCCCCAGACCCTACTGCCCTTCAGTGTGGGACTCCCACCATGAAACCTTGTTCCAGCCCTTTCCTTGCCCCACTGTCCCTTCCCCCCAACATCTCCTCCTATCGATCCCACCAAGAAAAGTGGGCTGAAAGTAGAGGGAATTAATCCAATTGAGCCCTGGATTCTTGAGTCTTTCTGTAGCAAGAAAACTGACGAAGATTTCTAAAATGAAATATGAAAAATTACTTTATAGCGACTTCACAAGAGAGCAGTGAGATCAACTAATCCATTGAAATGTAATTACATATTGAATTCTGTCAGAGACTGCTGCTAAAGTTTTCATTCAAATCCGAGTAAGATATAGTAGAGCTAAAGGTAATAGAAAGAAGGAAGCTTTGTATCCTATGATGAAGATATGAATGTCTGTGTAAATAACATGAAAATCCATTTCAGGAGAGATGAGCCCATCTGCAAAATTCTAACAGGGCTGCAGAATTTCAACACCAGAAAATGCATCTCCAGAAAATTATATGATCATATCTTATTACATGAATTCAAAATATGTCTCTTCCACTGTGGATGTTGATGTCATCTTAAGTCTTGTATGTTTTGTTTAGCAGCATTTTCTCTCACCCCCAAAATAACATACAGTGTCACAGGACATTTTCCCTTGAAAATGTGAGCATCTAGTCTTATAAGACAACTTATTTGGAGGGAAAAAAAAAAAAGAAGGGGGAGGGGAGGAAGTGTTCATCACTTATAAAAAACCAATCTAAGTTTCTCAAATAAAAATCACACTTCAGTTCCTAAATACTGAGTCAGTTTAACTCCAGAGTTTGATATGTGCTTAAGTCAAAACACAGATTGGTCAAGAGATGACACTTGTACTTGCATTGTCCGGTCAACAACATGATTCATTTTGTAGGGCTGGTTGCATAAGTTGACAAGATAATCCAGCCAGCCCTAGTAGCTGCTGCACTGCTGAGACTCCGATGTGCTGTCCTGAGGAAAATAGCCAAGTACAGTTTGTTTGAAAATATGCTAATGATGCAGAACTTCAGAAGACAAAATACAATGAAAAGCTAAAAAATTATCTCAAAAATGTCAGGTCGTACAACACAAATCTGAAATTTCAGAAGAAGAATATCGATGTGGAAGTACAAAGACAATAAGCTAACTATCAAATCATAAAATCACTGAATAATTAGGGTTGGAAGGGACCTTCAAAGGTCATCTTGTCCAACCCCCCCTGCAAGGAGCAGGGACATCTCCAATTATCTCAGGTTGCTCAGAGCCCCACGATCAAAAAGGTGTTTGAGTGGCTTCAGCATGCTTTGAACAACATTCAGCAATTGCCTTAGGTAAGAGAAGGTGATGCTGTGTGTCAGACAAATTCGAATCTAACATGATGAAAGGCAGAGGTACATAATTCAGAATTTTAAAAATTTCACTACCCAATGAAAATCTTGACTCCTAGCTGGGTCAAGATGCTTATACCTTTGTTTTGATCTTTTTTTCCTAAATACGATTCCGTGCTTTGAAGGTACATGTTTCTCTGTATCAGAAAGGAATATAAAAAGGATTTGAATCAGGAACTCTTTTGTTCTGCCCTACTTCCCTTACCAGCTGCCTTCAATGCTTATGCTAACACTCCTATTTGTCTACCCCACATACCTGCTGGGAGTGCCCTCGCTTGGCAGGCGAGACTCTCCCAGCCTCAGAGATGGATTGCACAAGGGCTGACAGTAACTCAGCACCAAAACTGGGATTACTGTGTGTGTTTCTGCTCTCCCAGTCTCATGCCTGATGTGTTACACAGCACACGGTGTCCGCTCTCTTTATTTATTGACTGCACGGTCCAAAGGTTAAGGCTGAAGGCTGGATCCTCAAAGGCGTTTCAAGACCGGAAGGGATGGTAGCATCTCTAAGTTCAAAATCAAGATTTCCAGCACCTCCTTGCATTTGTCAGCTAATGCTGGTTTCCGTACAGACCTGCACTTCCAGAACTGAAGTTCCCTATTGAATCCAGGCTTTGCACAAAACACCATCCCATCAGATTCCCTGAGGGAAAAGCTCTGGAGGAAAAAAGCAGCAAAGGTGGTGTCATAGTGGAGATGGGAATGATGAGGATGTGGACAAGGGGTAAATCCTGGCTCAGCAGGGACACCCGTTGCTCTACTTTTGCATCGACTTTTGCCAGATAGCTCTGTGGGGCTTCTTTTCCTCACTGGCAATCCATTTTGTGCTCTCCTCATCAATAAAATTAATGGTGAAGGTAATTGGCTCTACATAGAAGGCAATGTTATTAAACAGAGGAAACAAACTGGAAATAAAACACTCTATGAGTTATTGACCTCAAGGTATGTTTTCAGCAAAAATTAAAACCTAACTTTTTGGTAGAAGTGACTTTACAATGTTTCATGTACCATTAGCTTGTTAGGTCCTCATCTGCTATATAACTTCGTGTGTTGCCACAGGCACTGCTAACGAGCCAAAGGCTTTGTGCACCAGTTTTGGGCAGCTCCAGGTACATAAAGTTTAGTTAGTTACTTTATTTATGTACAGGTCTCAGCTCTAGTTCCCGCTCCCCTTTCCACCCACACATTCAGTGTGCGTACAGCCAGACCTGGCAGAGAAGCCAAGTCCCTTCTGGGCCACAGAACGTGAACTCTTTTCCTTTTTCTGGGGAGGAACACCTGCCAAATGCGGCTGAGCTGGGCTGGCTGGTAGAAAACATCTCCTTCTCTGCATGTTCCTGGTCTGGTTTGGCAAACTTCTGAAGTAGCAAATCGATATGTTTTGGAGCCAAAGTTATCTTTGCATGGCTGACCTGGCAGAGAAGCCAAGTTCTCTTGGGCCACAGAGCGTGTTTTCCTTTTTCTGGAGAGGAACACCTGCCAAATGCAGCTGAGCTGGGCTGGCTGGTAGAAAACATCTGCTTCTCTGCATGTTCCTGGTCTGGTTTGGCAAACTTCCGAAGTAGCAAATCGATATGTTTTGGAGCCAAAGTTGATCTTTGCATGGAAATTAAGTGAGCATCTCAAATACCAAACCTAGTGTCACTTATGGAAGTGCACAGCACCTGGCAGCTGCATTGGCTGTACTGGTGGCTGAATGCAGCTTAAGTGCTGCAGACCCTTTCTCAGAGGACCAGGTCCCTGGTACCCTCCCTCCCTGCTGTCCCATCTCCTCCAGACCATCCCACCAATTATTTGCTCTGCTAACAAACTGTGTCTTCAATAAAAAAACAAGAAACAGTGCTATGAGAAAGGTCACAGGAAACAAGTTGTGTTTCCTCTGTTATCTAAACCCTCATAGTTTTAGTGGGATGCCTCAGTTACCTTAAAAAGCACAGCTCCTCTGTGGAAGGCTTTTCTGTGCACCAGCTGATTCACTAAATCACTTTTTTCCTCAGATTCCCTATCTGGAAGGTGGGGCTAAACTTTTCTTGGAAGGATATATTATCTTGGGAGGAGTAGTTACTGGGAAGTGACTAGTGTTGGTGTTCAGCTACTACTATCGTGAAAGCCACATTGGGGTTATAGAATGAAATCCATTAGTCTTGTTCATAATGGAATTAATGCAGTGGCTAAATCACTTTTCAGCATCCCAACACAATACTAGCTATCCCACAATGAGCTCCACACCCTTGCAATTTCTTCATGCTTATTATCATTTCTCCAATCTAAAATACTGAGTTAAAACATCTATTAAGATTTATAAAATACACATATTCTAAACAAATAGTAATTTGTATTCATTTCCTTTAATGTACTTCAATCTTAATTCAGGTTGTCAGTCCTTAAATAATGAATAGTTGTTATCAACTATTCCATTTTATGGATTCATCTCATCAGCTTCTCTGAAATGATTGTGTTCTTTCTGCCTACAAGACACAAGAAAACAATCTTACTGACTTCCTCACAACCTTTAACTGAGTGATATTTTGTCATATTTTGTCATTTAACTAATGACAAAGTAAGATACCCATCAATTAAAATTTCCACCCATACAGCCAAACAGTTGGTGCTAGGATATAGCCTTGGAATAATGTGTTGGTTTAACCTGCACAGTTTACAAGTCACACACTATATTTTCCAGTCACCAGCTGTGGTTTGTACTTAATTACTCAAAGTTATGTTGCCTGAGTTTCCTATTACATCTTGAAAGTGCACTCCTGTGAGTTCAGAGCTTTGTAGAAGAAAGCAGAATGCCATCTTTATTCGCTGAATATTTAACAAACCTACTGTGCTCTGAGCTCTCCTATGAAGTGAGCCTCGCTAGGAAACTCAAATCCTCTTGACTACAAATTCTGTCCCTCTAACTGGTACAACCACAAAATAGCCCTGCAGAAGTCGACCTCGTGACATCGCCTTACTAAATACAACCAGAATCCAATCCACCTCAGAAGTAGCTGTAAAGCAATTGAGTGGACCTTTATCTCTCTTCTTGAGGAAAATAAAAACATTTGTACTCACCAGGGAGAATTCTTTGCTAATATTGTTAGGAGATTTCTATAAATACTTTTTTTTTTTCCATTTTTGGTTTAAGACAAACATTGAATGTTTAAAGAAAACATGAGTGGAAGCCAGTGTGATACAAGTAGCCCATTTATCTCAAATTGTTGAGAAAACAGGTGGTTTCTCCTAATTTCTGCTTCCCACTTGTATGTCACTTTCTAGGAGAAACATCAAAGGCCTACTCTTAGTTTCCACAAAATGCACATGGCTATAGGGGATGTGCTTGGGAACAAACCAAAATTCCCATTCACCACCATTGTTCATGCAAGGGGAAGAGACCAAATGTTCAGGGAAGAAATGACACCTTTAATTTCATACTTCAACAGCTTAAAAGTGGTGGTAGTACCTCAGTTATTTCCATAGGTGAACAAGCTACCAGTGATTTCAGCATTCTTTGCTGCATTATGGACTGTTGTTTTGCTGGAGTAACCATAATAGCGAAATGCAACACAGCCTGTGCCGTGCAGCCGTATATCACAGAGCACTAATACGTGACCAGCTTCAGCTGTGGCAGTGGAACTTATACAGAAAGATTTGTGTTGCTTACAGGAGTACGTGCTATAAATATAGCTATAACTACCCACTTGGTCTTTACCTTAAGAATTTATTCATAAATGTTAGCAGTCAAGAGTTCGAGTAACTGGTAAGAGGGCAGAGCTACTTTGAGCAGATTATCCCCGTACAGACACAGTTTAAGAAATCTGGGTTCCGCTGTAGATCTACATCACAGGTCGGAGCAGCCTTCTTCAGCACCTGAAGTGCCGACTACAGATATTCCACATTGCAATATATTGCAACGCTTGTTTGATTTGTACCTACAAAGAAATCAACCTGTTCAGCAGCCAGATAATTATTAAGTGCACGCTCTAAGAGATGTCATCGGGTTGATTACATAAACCGCGGGCCAGCATAACACAACATCAGCAAGCCTCAAAGGAGGGTTTCAAAGGAGGGTTTTGTGCTTCTTTCAGAAATTTTGTTTTTTGGCACTGCCTACTAATATTTTTCTGTTTCTGCATTCTGAGTACATTCAAGCTGCTCTTCTTGTTGGTCTCATGCTCTGGCAATTCTCACGCTAAACTTCTCACCCGTTTGTTTCACATATATAGTTGAGTAAGCTGCATGCATGAAAATTACATCATGTTATATTGATCAGCATTCTCCCAGCTTTCTCCGGAGTCTGGCGGCACACGTGGCACGCAGGACGGCTGTCTGCTGCGAACAGGCCAAAGCAACGAGCAAACTGGGCTGCAGAGATGGAGTCTCACAGAACGGTTTGGGTTGGAAGGTACCATTAAAGGTCATCTAATTCAACCCCCTGCCGCGAGCAGGGACATCTTTCACTGGATCAGGTCACTCAAAGCTTCATCCAGCCTGGCCTTGAACATGTCCAATGATGGGGCATCCACAGCTTCTCTGGGCGACTTCCGAGAAGTTCATGGGAGCTGCAGGCCTGTCATCATTAGCAACCCAGTGCCAGCCAGCAAACTCCTGTCTTCTTGTGCGTTTGGCAGCAGCAGTCGGGAGAAACCCCATCACTCTGGCTGGAAAGGAGGGAAGGAGGCAGAAAGCTGCCGTCCACATGCTGTGTGGTCTGCCAGCTCGCTTAGGAAGTTTTCCATCCACAGGCTGACATCAAGGGGGCCACATGAGGCGTTGAGCACCTTCGCAGCGCTCAGTTCACCTTATAGCGTGCCCTCAGTGCTTTCTCACCGTCACAGAAAAGGGAAAAAAAAAAAAAAAAAAAAAAGGACGCCGAGCAGAGAGTTACCCTCCTTATTTTAAAGCCGGAGGGAGGAGAGGGCACCGGGCAGGGCCGGTACCGGCTGCCGAAGCCTCCCCGCGCAACCGCCGGCGGGAGGGCGGGAAAGACCGGTAACCGCTCCCCCGGCCCTAACTCCCCTCCCCTCCCGCCGCTGCTGCCGCTGCCCCGGCCGGCGGCACCGCCCCGGAGCTGCCGGGGCTGGGCGGGGCCCCTCAGCCGTTCTTAAAGCCCGGCGGTCCCCGGCATCGTCCTTCTGTGAGCCGTCGGCGGGAGCGCGCCGGCAGTATGGGTAGGCGCTGCGTGGCGGGACCGTGGGGTGGGATGAGAGGGTCGCCCCCTAACCCGGCCCGGGGGGATGGCGGCAGGGACATCGTAAGGGTGTAGCCCCCGGGCTGAGCACCGAGGGATCCTCAAGCCGCTTTCCCACCAACTGAGGTGTCCGGGCTGGGCTGTGGGCCCAGGGGTCACCCCAGGGCTGGGCTCCGCTGCTGAGTGCGGGTCTGAGGGCACCTTTTTGGGCCATCCCAGGCCACTGCTGCTTTACTAGCCCTCTTCCTCCGGGGCATCTCTCCCTCTGGCAACCCTAGAGCCAAGCTTGGATGAGCCTGCATCGAAAGCCAAGCCCTGTTGCCTTAGCCTCTGTGAGCTCTTTGAGCTGACCCCCTAGCTGGCAAGGTTTATCTTAAACTTTGAAGGTGCTTGGAGTTCTAAATCCCAGCCCAAGTTAAATGTGGTGTTTTCTCACAGCTCTTAAATAATGCTTTTTCACCGGACAGTTTACCTAGGGTTGAGCTAATCAGTGTTCTTTAAATAAATAGAAACACAGGTGGAGGATTCAGATGAGGGCAGAGCCCATTTAGCTAGTTAATCCTGAAGATCTGTTCCTGTCTAAATCAAGTACTAAAGGCATAAGTGATGCTTTTCTGTGGTCGAGCTGTCCATCGCCCTTTGCTGGACCCCTCTCCTAGCAAGCAGTTCCTGACCTGGGGAAACCTTGTCTTGCATAGGAGAAGAACCTGAGGTGCCCCAAAAATGAGAAAGTACACTGCACCTTCAGCAGGCAAATCTGCACTCTGATGACAGGCAGCTGTAGTGGTGAGCAGGCAGTTTGGCAGTGCTACTGCCCAGAGGGGCACAAGGGTCTCATCAGCTTGGGCAGCCAGCTGGGAGAATGGTGATGCTCTGGGAAGAGAGAGAAACCTGATGCAGCTGGGTCTGCTCATGTAACGTCAGGTTTGCTGCATGATAGGTTTGCTTCGATGGTTTCCGTGTCAGTGTGTCTCTGGAAGAGCAAGATGTGAAGCAGGGACTCCTGGAGTCACTTGTCCAGATGGCAGCAGCATCCTTGTGTAGGTGCTGTAAGGCTGCTCCAAGGAGCTGATGGAACAGGCTTGGCTGTGCCATGAGTCAAGTGGCGGGAGAGCAGGCTCACTTTGGAACCAGGAACATCCTAGGTGACAGTATGGTTGTGTACAGATTTAGCCTGGCCACAGACATGAAGTATTTCAGCCAGGTGAAGCTGCTGTGATGGCTGCGTGGAGCCAGGCAACGCGCTCCCATCGCGTGACACAGACATGAGCTGCAAGAGCTGCAGTATCCCACAGCATCTCTGTGGCTGCTGGGACCCGTGCTGGTGGGAGCTGTTGGGGAAGGAGTCAGAGCCGTAAGGCTGCCCCCCACCTTGCCTGCAAATGTAGGAATGAGAAGAGTGACCCACTAATAAATAACTATTTAGGTTCAGTGCTCAAGCCGAGAACTGAGTGACTTCTGTCTTTACATTGTTTAAAAATATTGAATATCTTAAGGGAACATAAAGTGCATAACTGTTTAGAGCTTTATTTTTTAAAATGTAAAGCTCTTCAGTATTTTGTTGTGAAAATGAGCAGTTCTGCATGTAATTCTTTGCAGGGAGATAATGAGAGGTACGGGGGATTGTCCAAAGGAGGAACTGCTCCAATGTGCCACTAGCAAAACCAGATTTATCGCTGAAGTTGTTGCAAAGTGCTGGGTGGTCTGTGCTTTTGTAGGTCTAACCCTGAAGCTGCCTGACAGTGGAGTTCCTCAGACAGTTTAGGTGCTTGTGCTGACTTTAATGCCATCAGGAGTTTCTCCTGTAAAAGGAGAATTGAGGGGTAAAGTCAAAATGGTTGAGAAATAAATGTCTCTTAAACACTGAAGTCAGCCAATGGTGTCTGGAAAAAAAAATGCCTCTGCAGTGTCCTCTGTGTAGAGTTTCTTGAAGAAGTGATACTTCTACCCTCTGGGAAGGAAAAAAAAAACACCAAAAACCAACAAGTTACTTGGTATTTTTTTCCCCAAGGCTTAGCTAGCAGACAGGAGTGAGCTTTTCAAGCTGACGTTATGAAAAACTGGCAATATGATGCATATGTGCTGGAAAGGCCAACAAGTGGAAATAATCAAGGAGTTGTTATGAAGATAGTCTATCAGTAGTGTCTTGGTAGCCTTCAGTATATCTGCTCACCTGAGTTGTGTAAGGGATATTACCAATAACTTTAATGACTCGAGTATCTGCCTGTGTCCTGAAGTTGATGTGTTAACACTTTCTGGATGTTGCTTGTTTTCTAGGAAAACACGTTCTTTAACTACCTGCATAATACTACTTCTGACTCTGTTGTGAAGGTAGTTGCCCACGACAGTGGAGGAAAGAATCAGATTAATTTGTTCTAATAATTTTTGAAAGTCCCTTTACTCAGTATCGTGTCAAACATTAAAGTATAGTGTTGCTGTCAGCTGTTTTCATGTGTTGTGAACTATGGACTAAATAATGATCTTGGCAACCATTTTTCTTATATAGATCTGTTATGGGCACACTTCATTTGCAAGCAAGGATTTCAAAGTTCACATCTTGTACTTGGTCTTATCTTAATGATAATGAACTTGCTCGTGGTTTTGTGGGAAATGCTGACATCCACTATGTGGGCACAGGGCCTTTATCTGAAATGGTGCAAGCTCAGCCTTCGAGCCTCTCCCCTGAGCCGAGCAAGCCCCGTAGGACAGCGTGTGGAGGGCTGCCAGGGGCAGCGAACTTGCCATGAGCATCTGGAAGTGACTTCAACGTTGCAAGCAGCTGCCTGCTCTTGCTGACCTCAGTGGGACCCCTCCTGTGTTTCCAGGGCTTCCTAGGGTAATCTCCAGGCTATGGGAATGCCTACTAATGTGGATCACTCCATTAGGCCATGTATTCAACCCTCCTTAAATCTGAACTATGTGAAGTTTTTCCCTCTTTGGGACTTGGCAACCGCCCTTGGCCGGGCATCTTGAGCCTGTTCCTTACTCTTGAATTGCCTTTAGGGTAGCAACTGTGAGAGTGAATTAAAAGAGGATTCATCTTCTGTGGGTGGTAGGGTGGTCTACCACCACTTTGGATGATAAGACTGATAGTCTTATCAGTCCTCTTTGATATTTTTATTGGGGTTTTTTTGTTTGTTTGTTTGTTTTTCCCCTGGGAGCGTATGTGAGTAAATGCATAGCTTGAAAAACAAAAGGTTATCAAGTGAAGTTTTTAATAATAACATTTTTGTACCATGAAAAGTCTCCCTTTAACAAACTTAAAATTTACTCATCCTGAACAATACTGTGTTTGTTTCATGATTTGTTTCAAGCTGAACATGTCTTCCAGTTGTTTTAAAGAATGTTATTTAGTATTTTAAAGAATGTTATTTAGTAATTTCCATTAACTTGTGGTTTGTGTCTCCCCCCGTCTCCATCCATAGCAGCTAAGAGTAAGAGCAAGTCGGTAAGTATTGTTTTCTCTTATAAAAAGTTGCTATACTGACTGTCTTTGGGTTACATTGTTTGGGTAACTTCAGCAGTGCATTAAAAAAAAATCGTCCTCTAAACATACTTTAAAAATGTAAACCAATGTTCTTGGCCAACACATGCAAAAAAGCCTGGTAGCTCATTAAATCTCAGCTAAGCATTAGTGTGCTCACCACCCTGATAAAATGTCTGAAGAGCTTTTCCTGACTGGGCAGACACTGGCTGAGAGGAGAAGGGTCCCTGGATCCCATCCTTTGTGTGGCTGAGTTGTCATCTGCTGACTCTCCCTTAGGACCCTTTTACCTCTTGTTGTTATTGTTCTTCCTCTTGAATCTTTGAACTGTTAATGACACCTGTCTCAGCAACTCTATTTCTGTCTTTGCTTTTCTTATCTCTCAAGGTTTTACTCTGCAGACTTTCCCCACAGGTTTCTCACAGCTCAGTGGCTTTCTCAGCAGCCAAAGTCAAAGCTGTGCAATGGGGTGGTGTCAGACCTCTGCCTGGCATCCCCAGGGCAGGGGAAGGCTACGTTATAGAACGTGACTTTCAGATTACCTCTTCAGTGGTGGATCCAGTGCTTTCTGGCCCAGAGGGACCACAGCAGAAGATGTTTCAGTAAATGTCTGTGTATGCACATATAAAATGCTCCAGAAGTTTAAGAGGACAGTATAGGGCAAACAGAGAACAGTAAAGGTCATATATTATTGAGGTATAACTGTATATTCTTTTCTTGCTTGTATCATCTTGGAAAAACAGAAGATCTATTACCTTGGGAAAGGCCCTGTAGCTCTCTCCTGTGTACCTCTGTTTGTGCTCAGCCGTGGCTGTGACATGCAAATCTCCACCAGCTTGGGGGCAGTTGGTAAAAACCCACCCATGGCTGCTGTGCTGGCGTGTGAAGGCAGGACATATCTGCCAGGCACATAAGTGCTGGTGGCTTAAAACAGAAACCCAGCCTTGGTGGAAGTTTGTTACCTCCTCTGAGCAGCGCGTAACACCACTGACACAATAAGCAGCTGGGCAGTGTGACAGCCTAACGCTGGGGAGGTTTGATAACCACGAGAAGGACAAAAAGGTTTTACTGAGGTTTTTTGACTTTCTGGTGGGAATAGGTCCTAATAGGACTGCCCTGTCCCTTTTTTTTCTCTGTAGGCAAGCCAGACACAGGGAAGGATGTCTCCTGCTTCAAATGGGGACATCCTCTCCTCCTCAGCTAGGTTATACCCAATTATACTGGCAGAAACCAGCTGCACAGTCTGGATTTCTGTTTTAGAGCCTCACTCAACAACTGCTGAAATCAAAACCTTTTGGGTATATCTATGGGTGCTGAGCCAAATCTTCACAATGTGGTTCCCCATCCACCTCCTCTGGAGCATGAATGTTTGTGTGGCTTAGCGATGGATGGGGCTGGGTGGCATTCTGTATAAATTCCGGTCTACCAAAAGCTGTCTCCAAGCTGGGTCAGTCATGTAGGGCTCCTGCTATCTTCAGCTGAGGGAAGTAGCACCCTGAAGTGAATTTTATCTAATTTTTGAATACATGTGGATGGTCTTCCTTTGGAGATACCTCATTTTGCCCATGGAGGATGTGATAAATCAAGAGTGACAAGTTTCTATTTAGGCCTTTAATTTCTGTTGCTCTGAAGCTAGATGAGTCCCCCCGGCACTCACTTCAGCAGAAGTCAGATTCTTTCAGTGAAGCCTGCTTATTAAACCGTGGTAACGTGCACACTATATGCCTGGTTCAGCCGATAACAAAGATCAATGCTGTTCGGGCTGCTTGCGCGTCCATGTGTCCAAGATCCTTTTGATCTACAGAGTTAACTGTTTTCTGTTTCATGTGACATATGGATTGGTTTGATTCCTAAACCCTCGTCAAATGAAGACAGCCAATGCCATTTTTTTTACCTTGTCCGTGCTTAAGTTTCATAACTGTTTTACCTCTGGGATGTTCTGAGGCTTATTAAAAATCTGATTTTTGTAGCTTGCAGAATTAAATCCATAAAAAAAAGGTAAAAAGTTAAACTTTTGTTCCTAGTAACTTTAATAGAAATGATATCATGTACTAAGCAAAGTAGGTGATCAGAAATTAAACTTCCAGTTCTACTGATTATGCCAGATTTGTACCTGATGTGTACTTTTACCCTTTGTCACAATGGCAAGAGCCATGTCACAAGCTGTGTGATGGTGGCTGCAGAGATGCCTATCACAGCAGGTGAGGGCTGAGTAAATCTGGGAGTTAATGCCATGCCGTTTTAGGTTAGGAGTAAAGTCTGTTCATTCAGCAAGTCTGAAGAAACGAAGGATTCTTCATCAAGCAGAGTATTTGTAAGGATAGACAAGTTTCTGGAGATGCTTGTTTGAATAAAATGTTTAAATGTTTATCTGTCTCAACTGGAGGTATTTAAAAGTAGCCCCAGGCTTTTAACTTTGATGTGCTGTGGGGGTTTGGTGTGATGATTTTGTTGTTGTTCTTGGCTTTAAATTTTGATTTTTTATTTTTTTTTTTAAAAAAAAAAAAAAACAACATTGGCTTTTTGCATACTGCTGGATACCAGTCAAGATTGTTTTAAGAGTGAGATGCTGAAGACTCCCAATGTGCATAGCACAATGCTCGAAGGGCATTGCCAAAGATCTCCTGCAAAGGGCAGATGAGAAGTCTGTAGAGCTCTGGGGTCAAGAGGGGAAAGTGAGAGTTAACTCTCAGCTCAAATAAACCAGCACTGTTCCACAGAAGCTTACACAGCCTCCTAACCCCTGCGTGCCTACGCGCTTCCACTGAGTCTGCATTGAGCTTGCTCAAGCTGTAGGTCACAGTGAGCAATGTTAGTCTGTGTTGCACAGCTCTGTCTGGGCTCACGCTGTCTGTCTCTTGCCTCCAGCCAAGCTGCTTTGGCTACCCCTTGAGCATCTTCTTCATCGTCATCAATGAGTTCTGCGAGCGGTTCTCCTACTATGGCATGCGAGGTATGTCCCGTGTCTCCTCATGCTGACTAATACTTACCCAACCCTGGCTTTAGTTTGTAAGCCGTTGTTCTGTTCTTCTTCCTACAGCGGTGCTTGTTTTGTATTTCAAGTATTTCCTGCAATGGGATGACAACTTGTCTACAGCCATCTACCACACGTTTGTTGCTCTGTGCTACTTGACACCGATCCTTGGAGCACTCATTGCGGACTCTTGGCTGGGAAAGTTTAAGTGAGTGCTTCTTCAGAGAACCAAAAATTGTGAAAGCTCAGTGGTACTGAAACCATCTCCTAAAGCAGCAGTTCAGAACAGCTTCAGAGCTGTTGTTGGCTACTCCAGGATTGTTTGTGGCTTTTTTTTTCCTCTCCTGCACTGAAGCTTGAGGTTTTGATTGATTTAGCTCAGACCTGGAACTGCACTACAAGTTAACAGATGTTACAGTTCTGCTAATCAGTTAAGGGTAGTACTCTGCTTTCCAGGTATGATGCATGTTTTTCTCTCATCTGGACAAAATGTGAGATAAATAAGGAAAGATATTCACCAAGCTGTGAAAACAAATAGATACCGGAGGGTGTAATTGGATTGAATCTTTACCTATTGCAGGTGACCAGCGAAATAGCAAAATACTGTATTATCTGGTATTAATTGAGACTTAGAATATTTTAGAATACTGAATATATCAAGTTACTTGCTGAGTGTGCTCTGTGGAGCCAGCCCAGTCTGTGCAAGCTCATAGCAAGTAACTTGATATATTCAGGCTGCAGCCTGAAAATAAGTGTAGTCACTTGTTTAGATGGTAGGATTTTTTTTTTAATCTATTTTGGCTTTTACTTGTTTTATCAAGATGAAGCTTTGAGACCTTGCATGCCTTCTCTGGTACTTGTGCATCACAGCTGTAAGCCCCCGGCCAGCAGACCCTTAACTGGAGCTCGGTAGAGTGGCTCAGGGCTTAAAACTGGAACTTTAAGCTTGACAAGAAAAAACATGGGTTTGGGAAAAAAAAAAAAGTAATTTGCTGGGTTTAATGTATAGGTGCCCTAAAATACAACAAGGTGCCATGAGGAGGGCTTAAACAAGAATTCATTTAAAAAAAATTTAATTATAAGAGGAAGAGGAGGTTACCCAAGCACTGTTAAGCACTCTTATAGGAGAGACTCAGACCTTACACAGTCCATGTGCTCTGTGCAATGTCTGCTAAGGAGCAGAGCAAGAATGCTGAGACCTGCTCACATATTATTAGATGTGAAGTTCTTGGGGGAAAATAATACGGAAATAATTTATTTTTTTTTTAAATTGAGTACCATCTATGCAGTGCCAATTATATAAGGGTTGTCTTCACAGTGTGCTTATGAGCCTCACAAATAAAAACCAGAAGTTTCTCTCCTGGTCAGCTCAGGTTTAACTTCAATTAGAGACTTTCTTCCAAGTTGTTAGGCAACTAAAGTAACCATAGGGAAGTCCTCTTTTAAAAAAAAAAAAGTTATACTTTATCTACTAAATACCACTAAATAGCAGATTTACTGTTGCCACAACTGCATATAGATTTTTACCCTGCTACAAGGAAGAGCATTTTTAAGTCAGAGAAACCTTCTTCTCAAGTGAGATGAGGTTGGTCAATGGTGTGAGTGATGCTTCATCCATCCCTCTGGTATCAGAGTGCTCCAGGCTTGCTGTGAGGATCTCTTGCCTTTGTCAGATTGTGGAGCCTCCAACATAAGAAGGACATGGACCAGTTGGAGAGGGTCCAGAGGAGGGCCACAAAGATGATCAGAGGGCTGGAGCACCTCTCCTATGAGGAAAGGCTGAGAAAGTTGGGACTGTTCAGCCTGGAGAAGAGGAGGCTCCAGGGAGACCTTATAGCGGTCTTCCAGTACCTCAAGGGGGCCTACAGGAAAGAAGGGGAGAGGCTCTTCAGCAGAGTCTGTTGTGACAGGACTAGGGGTAATGGTTTTAAAATAGAGGGAGGTAGATTTAGCTTAGATATTAGGAAAAAATTTTTTTACAATGAGAGTTATAGAACACTGGAAGAGGTTGCCCAGAGAGGTGATGAATGCCCCATCCCTGGAAACGTTCAAGGCCAGGCTGGATGAGGCTCAGAGCAACCTGATCCAGTTGAAGATGTCCCTGTTCCTTGCAGAGGGGTTGGACTAGATGACCTTTGAAGGTCCCTTCCAACCCTAACCATTCTATGATTCTATGATTCGGATTGTTCTAGGTCCTTGAGCCTTGCCCTTCATTGTCATGGGCTGCTTTGGGTTTGGGACTGCTTCTCCTGCAAACTAGAGTTTTAAATAATTTCACATCATTGCATCCTATTTCTTCTGCTTTTCCTCCAAACTGGAGACCTGGGGCTGTGCCTGTTGAATGGAGCCCCAACCAAGGAAGCAGGTGAATGTGGATTAAACTATAGTCACATACTTAAGCACTGACAAAGTTAAAATGGAGTATGTTCTTACAAGAAAAAGGAATGGTTACTAGAGGTATGGGGGTAGGGGCTGGTGATTCTGTAGTATTCCCTTCCCAGGCATCTCCTGGCAGAGGAAGGTCAGGATAGAAGTCTGCAGCATGCACTCTTCAGTGCTGCTCTCTCTCTGCTCTGAGTTTAAAGATGTTGGTACACTTACAACTGAGAGAGTAGGGTAATAATGTTGTTGTTCACAACAGTATTTTGGGGAAGTTTATGTGTTTAAAGTAGATATTAAAATTTTTTAAATCTTGTTTTTACTCCTTGCAGCTAAAATATAAAAGAACATAGAGAATGCTTTAAACAATACTAAAATCACTGTAAATTGCATACTTCGGTGTTGTGGAGTAGTCCATTTGAACTTCACTGTATATGAAATATGATTACCGCATTCTCGAGTTAGTTATTAAAAAGGCAATCACTGAAGATATTTAAATATCTCATGTGAGCTGGTAATATCTACATAATCTGTTTGTCATCTTGCCTTGCTTAATTAAACAAGGCTAGCTAAAATAATAATATTTTTTAAAAAAAAAAAAACAATAGAAATGTTGTGACAGAGGTATGTGGACAGTAGCTTATGATGAGTCCACAACTTGTCATTTCTGTCAATTATGCTTCTTTACTAAGCATCTTTGAAATGAGCAGAAGTTTACATTATCTATATATGTGTGTGTGTGTGTATATGTGAAATTGTGTTAAGGTATCTAAATTTATCTCCCCTCTTTATAACAGGACCATTGTCTCCCTGTCCGTTGTGTATACGATTGGGCAGGCAGTCATGTCTGTGAGCTCCATAAATGACCTGACGGATCACAACCGGGATGGCTTACCTGATAATGTATCAGTGCACATGTGAGTTGCCTTGTACGTGGGTTTTTTCCAGATTGATGAGGGGTGGGACAACTTACGCCTTAAATTTAGGCTACTTGAATTTCAACTGTCTTGCAATCAGTCTCTTACATATGCTTTAAGTTGTTGGGGTATTTTTATTTTTATTTTTTATTTTTATTTTTTTATTTTTTTATTATTTTTATTTTTTATTATTTTTATTTTTATTATTTTTATTTTTATTATTTTTATTTTTATTATTTTTATTTTTATTATTTTTAATTTTTTTTATTATTTTTATTTTTTTATTATTTTTATTTTTTATTATTTTATTATTTTTATTTTTTATTTTTATTTTTCTCTGTTCTACTTTGTTCCAGTGCTCTGTCCGTGGTTGGTTTGATCCTCATTGCACTTGGTACTGGTGGGATCAAACCTTGTGTGTCAGCGTTTGGTGGAGACCAGTTTGAAGATGATCAGGTAAAAATGTCTTTCAGATTTTCAATTGTATGGGTACTCTTACTAATGTTTTACTATTATAATACTCTACATACTTAGGCATGTGCGTTACTGTAGTGTTTCCCGAGTAGCTGAAGAAGGAACTAGATAACTATTTGTCTCGAAACATGCAAACAGAGCTGCTGATTGTTCAACCTAGGCTGATGAACATGGTTCTGGCTAAGCCTTTCTAAACATATTTTTGTTTTTACTGTAGGAAAAACAAAGAAGTAGATTCTTCTCTATCTTTTATTTGTCCATTAACGCTGGAAGTCTCATATCTACTATAATCACCCCAATTCTCAGAGGTAAGGCCACACGTTTGTTTATGAAATACTAAAACATCAGTAAAGGATGAGTGTTGGAATGCAGTCCAGTTAGGTTTAAATGGATGGTCTGTTCTTTGACACCTTGTTATCTGGCAAATAGTCTTCACTTTCATGTGTGTCATCCAACTTCTCACAGGTGAGGTACTGTCAAAACCAAGCCAGTTTGAGATCTGAATTGCCTTTAGGATCAGAAGTACTAGATCTGAAGAGACATGCTGAAGCCATCCATTTGTATGCCTAATGCAGGTTTTAATTCCATGGAGGTACAAATGTGACACCTCTTCCAATACTTTTAAAACCATGACACAAGAAAGAGTTGTACTGTTTGCTGGGAAGTGTGGCGAGAGCACTCCACTCTAGAAGTGGAGGCTACTCTAAAGTATGCCCACGCAAAGTACAAAAGCATCTATGCGTGTAGGAACACATTTATCCATGTGACAGTTATTTTCTCTTCTACTTAAAATGAATAATATGATCCTAAACAAAAAGCAAACAATTCACTGATTCATATGTGTATGAATTTTTGTGGCAAGCTTACGCAGATGGTGCTGTATGGATGTACTTGGCAGGAATTTGAGGGAGGCTCTTTTTCTCAAAAGAAAAAAAAACAGCATGAGAGTTCTGGAATAACTCAAAAGCACTGGGCTAAAATTCTGGCCTTTGGATTTCTTGACTGGAACAGGCTGTGTAGAAGAACTTTAGATATTTACTTAATGCAAATTTAATCCTTTCCCAAAATGGAAGGAGATATGCATAAGGCACATCATGCAGTTTATTTCCATGATGAAAACCAGATAAATTCAGCTGAGAAAGTGATACCACTATGTCCTGTAAATGTTTAACCAAAAGGCTAAATCAAGACATGAATCAGCTGCAAGCTATTAGTTTTTTCAAATCAAACTCTCTGATTGTCCTATTAGAAGTATGATGAAAAAGGTAATAATTTTGTTTATTGAGAGGGAGAAGTAAAAGACTAGCTATGTCCACACACTGAGTATCATTTCAGGGTGTATGCATGAAGTTTATAAAGTCAAATCACTGACTACTGCTGGAGAGGGTCTGGGGAGCGTGTGGTGTTTGAGAATTTTTTCAGCAAGGTACACTTACTTACATTTTTGTTTATTAAGTTGTCCCAAAACTTTTGTAATCTAGTTCCTTTCTCGCCAAGAATGTGCATTTGATCATTGTAGTAGGATTCTTCTTTCTTCAGTGTAAAACTAAATGCAAGTCTCCTATGAGGAGAGGCTGAGAGCTGTGACTGTTCAGCCTGAACAGGGGAAGGCTCAGGGAGATTTCATCACTGTGTAAATACCTGAAGGGAGGGTGCGAAGGAGAGGGAGCCAGGCTGTGCTCAGTGATGGGACCAGAAGCAGTGGGCACAACTTGAAACACAGGAGGTTCCCTTTGAACATCAGGAAATTATTTTTGCTATGAGGGTGACCGAGCACTGGCACGGGTTGTCCAGGGAGGCTGTGGAGTCTCCCTCCTCGGAGACACACACATGGCCATCTGGACACAGCCCTGGACAACTGGATCTGGGTGGCCCTGCTTGAGCAGAGAGGTTGGACCAGATGACCCCCAGATGTCCCTTCTAACCTGAACCTTTCTGTGATTTCTGTGATACATAATTCCCCTTTTTGATAATGAAAGATAAGTTGGATACTGATCATCCACCCTGTTAATAATGTCAGCAGAGATTTTTTTGTTTGTTTGTTTTTTTGGTTGTTTTTTTTTTTTTCCCCTTGAGTTAACAATGAATGTAAAGAACAGAAGCCTTATGTAAAATACCAGCAGTGCTGACTGGGACTTCTATCTAATGTTACTTTGTACTCCAGCTCAAGAGTGTGGCATTCACAGCAAACAGCGATGTTACCCACTGGCATTTGGAGTTCCTGCTGCCCTCATGGCTGTTTCCTTGGGTAAGTGGAACTGTTTCCATCTTGCTGCTTCAGTAAAACATGATTACATGATAACAAACTCAGAATAATGAGAAAGTGGTAGAAATCTCCAAGTGTCGATCTCTACCAGTACCTGATTGAAACTTAAACTTTTTTTCCTGGGGAGTCAGGGAGATCAACCTGAAGTACTCACTTTTACAAAGAGTCTGGTTTACCAGGAGACACTGGTGGGGCTGGGGAGAGGCACAAATATACCACTGAATTCTGTACAGCAGACAGCGGCTGTGGGTGTTTGCCTGTGTCCTGCCCTGCACGTGGGAGGGTAAGGCTGGGGAACGTGCTTGGGCGTGGGAGCTGAAGACACCTTGGCAAGTCCTGCAATTCAGGCAGAGCCTTGTGTCCCTGCGTAACATGAGCTGCAGCGTCCTGGACTTCTGAAAAGGAGCTCATAAAGCTGTCTTAATCTGGTACAACAAGGTGAAAGCCAAGGTCCTAAGTTCTCCTTGTTTTGACCGTCCCTCAATTAAGCAAACGTCCCACTGAAGACTTACCCTAAGAGTTTCCAGATTTAGTCCTTTGTCTTAAATAGAAGCAATCTGCTGGTATTAATTTTATTTATTTTACTGTATGATAACATGCTAATAGGCAACTTCACTGCTCCTCAGGAGGCTTATTCCCACCCTGATGTCAGTCCTTGACTGTTACAGTTTCCATACCAAATTATTTGCCGCTATTTTCAATTAATCCTGAGTTGCTTTTGGTTTCTGTTTGCATATTGTAGTTGTGTTCATAGTTGGAAGCAGAATGTACAAGAAAGTTCAACCTCAAGGAAATATAATGATTCAAGTTGCCAAATGCATTGGAGTAAGTACTGGTTGTATTGCCAAAATCCTTGGCAGCAATTTTTAAAACTGTTCGGTAAACTTGCCTAGATCAGAAATCTGTCATAATACGAGGAAAGCTTCTGAGGTTTTTTACTTCTTTCCTTACAGAAGACTTCTTACTGACACCTCCAGATTTAGATTGCCTCTTTATTTATCTGTATCTCAATTTATATGCGAATTTATACACAAAGGAAACTAAAATGTCAGTGATATGTAAAACCTTATCCCAACTTCTGGGAATCATTCCTTCCTCATTTGTGCACCTTTATGTAGCCATGTAGTAAGAGACAAACATGCCTTGACACGAGTCAAGAGCAGAGCTACTAGTATATCTTATCAGCAAAAATGTATTGCTTATTAAAATAATGTTATTTACAATGCATAGGTATATTGATCCCCACTGTATTAGGGAGGTCAGATGGGTTACATATCAGTGAAGCCTGCAAGTAAGGGAGCTAAATCTGCATTAATAGCACAGCATGTCCCAACTTTGCAGTACCTCAACTTTGAGATCAGGGGATTTTTTTTCATTTCAGGGCTTCTTGATCTCCATGCAGATCTGCCAGCTCATTATAGCCCTGAGCATTGCTGGTCTTGTAAGCACTGTGAAAACAAAATCTCTATAGGTGATTTTGGCCATTGCTTAGAGTGCTGCCCCTAAGGCCCAGCTCAGCCTTGCATGTTATTCCATGCAGAAAGTCTTAGGAGTTCTTCAGGACTACATTTGTGTATATTCAGTGTCAAGGTATGAGGAATATCTACAAGATGCAGCTTCTTATAGTGAAATGTACTCTTACAGCCATTCAGCTCTGAAAATCTGTGCAGATGACATTCTCCTATTTATTGTCATACATAAGTTAGTCTGAAGTAGGCAAGTCTTCACGTTCCTAACAGCAACCCACATTGAGAGAGACTACTATAGCTGTTTGGTGCACATTCCACTAGATATGCAGTGTGAGGCCTTAAATGAGGCCAAATATTTCTTCAGGTGCCTAAAGCAGTCAACAGAAGTCACCCACCTCTAGCACCCTCTGAAGCAGGAGTGTCATCTTTAATGACAAAACATCTTCTAGCATTGCAAATATTTGTAATGCCACTGAAGAAAATTCTATTTCTCCTCAGTTTGCAATCAAAAACCGGTTTCGGCATCGCAGCAAGGAGTTCCCCAAGAGAGAGCACTGGCTAGACTGGGCAAGTGAGAAGTATGACGTAAGTACTACGTGAGTGCTCCTGTGCTGTGACACTTCCTGACCCTCACCTTCTCTTCTGTCTGCTCTGATCCATTGCCTCAAGCACTCGGTAAACAGTTTTAAGCATCTCAACCATTTAAAGATAATTGTCTGGCCAAATCTCGGTGCCCCCCTGGGATTGCAGGTTACCACCCCAACTCCTGTGGGACAAAGTAGATCTGTGTATGAGTCAATACTCTGTGCGATCATAGGTTGCTCAGAGAAACTGAAGAAAATACTGTTTCCCTTGTTGAACAAATACAAGCACCTTTTAGTAAAATAGCAAGCATTATCCCTATCAGCTTTTTATTTCTCTCAGTAAACTGGCTTCAGAACCAACTTCAAACAAAAGTATGCTGGTTTAATAACTGCAGAAGGGAAAAATAGGGATGGTGTTGACTGTCATGCTTAATGCCTAGGGCCATAATACTTGTCACAGGATCAAACTGCAGAATTATGCTTAAGAATTTCAGCTTACGTGGATAAACACTACATCCCCTCGGCCTCAATACAAGCTCCTTACCATGACTATGAAAGTCTTGTATCCCATAGTCCCCAGTTGTGAACCTTGCCTCCCGTCCATCCTGTCGTCGAACCTTAGCCCATCTCCTTTATTTTCCTTTTGCCTATATGCATTTTTCATGTGTGAAATGCATTCCTCAGTCACCCATTGTTCAAATGCATCCTTCCCAGAAAATTAAAGCAGTGCTAAGTATTGAATCTCATGCTGCCATCAGTATACATGCCAAGAGGCACACATTTCTCAGATACCAATGTCACCTTTAACCAGCAGCCCTTCCCACATCCATAAGACAGACCTTGTGCTTTTTAACAGAAATCAGTGAAGTAGCCACAACATACAAAGTTCAGGATGTGAGTAGACGTTGCATGATGTGTAAACCTGTTGCTGTGCTGTGAATAGCAATCTGCAACAGTCTTTTTTTTTTTTTTAACTAATTCTTCTTGTGTAATTCTCCTTTGCTGCAGAAACGACTGATTGCTCAGACTAAGATGGTGTTGAAGGTGCTTTTCCTTTACATCCCTCTCCCCATGTTCTGGGCACTCTTTGACCAGCAGGTAAAGTAGGAATTGTTTGGCTTGGCAATTACAGCTGTACCATGTCATTCTATCTACTCTAAGGTCACCAGACATGAAAGGTGTTTATGGGAGGCTAGAAAATAATTTTCTGCCTGGTTCTAATAATTTAACCTGGTTCTAATGCAAAGGGGTGGTTATTCTGAGTCACGTTAGCATGGGATGTTCTGTAGACAGGGGGAATTCAGTTGATCTGGATATACCCAGGACTGATCCAGTGACTGAGGCTTCTCCAAATCTGCCAGGACTTGGAGGACGCAATAGTAATTTAAAGCTTTCTTAGTTCTAACTCTTCTTCCACTCTCAGTTGTGAGATGCAATGTAGAGTCCTAGTGTAAATGTTTTGGAGAGTCAGGGCTGAAATGAGCTGGATAGCTGTTGCTTAATCACTCAAACCTCACACCTTCAAGCATAAGCGTAAGCCTGTAATTCCCTTTCACTTGGTGGACTGAGTGCTCAGAACTCACAAAAGCAGGCTTTCATAGTTAAGTGTAGAAATACGAATTTAGGAGAGTGTCTGAGAGAACCAGAGGCTGAAAGCTTTGTCCAAGGCAGAGTGTAGGAAGCTTGGTCCAGACTGCCTGGATCGTGCTGCTTTGCTGTAGTACCAGTGAGCTGTAACTGTCAGTGTGACCTGCTACAAATAGGCAACCCTGCTGTGAAATTCAGAACTAAATACTCATTGCATGAATAGTAACTGTCACAGCTCACAGTGGTACATCATGAGTGGTTAAAGGTTCTCACCACAGACGCAGTGATGCGTGTTCCTGTCCCACCCTGGGCATGGGCTGAAAGTCAGTCCTGCTTGGCACAGCTCTAGACAGGTTTTCTGGGCAGAGGGCTCAAGACAGATCCAGCTCTGGCTTGGCTGCTTGCTGCTGGGCTGCGTGAAGGAAGGACAGCCATGTCAGTGGTGTGGGGCACTTGGCTCAGGCAGATGGCATAAAGGTGCTCAGGTGGCTTCCACACACACCACACGGCAGTGCTATGCGCAGGATGTCCCTGCCATCTCTCCAGCTAATCTCTGCATCACAAAATTAGTAAATGAAGTTAAATGGGCCGTGAGGATCACTTTGTTCAAATGTTTATGTTGCAGGTAAGAATACTTCTATAGCAAGCTGGTTTTTTATTATATTGCATGTCCTGCCCAACACTTGGCATATAAAAACGGTTCAAGAGGAACTCTGGAAGATTGATTTACTGCAGAGTTTAACTTTCTCCTTTTTTGTTAAGGGGTCAAGATGGACACTCCAAGCCACAACAATGGATGGAGATTTTGTAGGTTACTTTTTATTGCTTTTTTTTTTCTTAATTAACATTTACTTTTTATTTGTTGTCATAATATTAAAACCTATTTCTCTTCTTCACCAGGGAGCTTTTCCAATTCAGCCAGACCAAATGCAGGTACAGTAATCTTCTGTCTGACAATTCTAAGTACTTCCCAAGGATTTTATTTTTATATTTTATATATATATTTCACAGAATCATTTAGGTTGGAAAAGACCGTTAAGATCATCAAGTTCAACCATTAACCTAGCACTGCCAAGTCCACCACCAAACCATGTCTTTAAGTGCCACGTCTACACATCTTTTATGTACCTCCAGGGATGGTGACTCTACCACCTCACTCAGCAGCCTGTTCCAATACTTGACAACCCTTTTGGTGAAGGAATTTTTCCTAGTATCCAATCTAAACTTCCCCTGGTGCAACTTGAGGTTGTTTCCTCTCATCCTATCACTAGTTACTTGGGAGAAGAGACCAACACCCGCCTCCCTACAACCTCCTTTCAGGTAGTTGTAGAGAGCAATAAGGTCTTCAGTCTCCTTTTCTCCAGACTAAACAACCCCAGTTCTCTCAGCTGCTCCCCACAGGACATGTTCTCCAGATCCTTCACCAGCTTCATTTATCCTTCTATGGACACACTGTAGCACCTCAATGTCTTTCTCGTAGTGAGGAGCCCAAAACTGACCACAGTATTCCAGGTGTGACCTCACCAGTGCAAAGTACAGGGGGATGATCACTTCCCTAGTTCTGCTGGCCACACCATTTCTGATACAAGCCAGGGTGCTATTGGCCTTCTTGACCACCTGGGCACACTGCCAGCTCATATTCAGCTGGCAATTGACCAACACCCCCAGGTCCTTTTCTGCCAGGCAGCTTTCTAGCTGCTCTTCCCCAAGCCTGTAGCATTGCATGGGGTTGTTGTAATCCAAGTGCAGGACCCAGAACTTAGCCTTGTTGAACCTCATACAACTGGCCTTGGCCCATCGATCCAGCCTGTCCAGATCCCTCTGCAGAGCCTTCCTATCCTCAAGCAGATCAACACTCCTGCCCAACTTGGTGTCATCTGCAAACTTACTGAGGGGAGCACTCAATCCCCTCATCCTATTGATAAAGCTATTAAACAGAACTGGCCCTGATACTGAGCCCTGGGCAACACCGCTTGTGACCAGCTGCCAACTGGAGTTAACTCCACTCACCACAACTCTTTGGGCCTGGCCATCCAGTCAGTGTTTTACCCAGTGAAGAGTACACATGCCCAAGCCATGAGCAGCCAGTTCCTCCAGGAGAATGCTGTTGAAAACTAAAATATAGGTAGACAATATCTACAGCCTTTCCCTCATCCACTAAGTGAGTCACCTTGTCATAGAAGGAGATCAGGTTGGTCAAGCAGGACCTGCCTTTCATAAACCCATGCTGACTGGGCCCGGTCACCTGGTTGTCCTGTACGTGCCATGTGATGGCACTCAAGGTGATCTGCTCCATGACCTTCTCTGGCACCAAGGTCAGACTGACAGGCCTGTAGTTTCCTGGATCCTCCTTCCAGCCCTTCTTGTAGGTGGGCATCACATTCGCTAACCTCCAGGCAACAGGGACCTTCCCAGTGAGCCAGAACTGCTGGTAAATGATGGAAAGTGGCTTGGTGAGCACTTCGTCAGCTCCCTCCGTACCCTTGGGTGGGTCCCATCCAGCCCCATAGACTTGTGTGTGTTTAAGTGATGTAGCAGGTTGCTAACCGTTTCCCCTTGGATTATGGGGACTTGATTCTGCTCGGCTAGGTACCTGGAGAACAACTGGTCTTAATTGCCTTTAATTTAAAAAAACAAACAAACAAACAAACTTTGAAAAACACTTAATTTTTCCCTTCTTATGTTCATATTCAACAGACTGTGAATCCAATCCTGATTATTGTAATGGTCCCAGTTGTAGATGCTGTGATTTATCCTTTAATCAAGAAATGCAAGATCAACTTTACGTAAGTTGATGTACTTACCTGACTTCAACAGAGGGTCATTTTAGTGGTTTCTTTAAACTGCTCTTTCAGTCCTAATATAACAAGAGCAAGTGTTCAGCTAATGAGAGTATAGTGTATTTAAAATTGAGTTAATATTTTAAACAAATGAAAATTAAAAAAATAACCAAGACTCTGTAAGTGCTATGTACAGGCACCACAGATTAGAAGAAGAGACTCTAATAGCAAAGTAACAATATTTTCCAGTTATGGGAAAAATCACTTGACTGCAGGAGAGATGATGTTTACTGTTTTCCACTTCCCCATGTTTATGCCCTCTCCCTCCCAAAGTATAGGAAGTAGAAATACAACATACATCCTTAGCATGTGTCCTCTCTGGGGCTTAACTACCTGAGACAAGATGTGTTTCCTTTTCAGTCCCAATGAGGAGTCTGGCTCACTGGATACTTCTAGGTGTAGTTTCAGAGGGCATTGCTCATTGTTTTCAATGTTGGTAACGAAGTGGCTAGCACTTACTACTTGGAGGGGCAGAATATAATATAGTTCTTAAAGCAGTTCTGGTAGGGCTAAGAGGCAATGCTGTTTTTCCATCTAGTTATGAAAAATCTGGGGCGTGCGCTGTGCTGGAAACACTATCATTAATTTGTCGACACTCTATATCTGACAAATGAGACCATAAATAAAACATCTACCTTAAATTTACCCTTACAGCTTAACTGAATGACAGCAGCTGTCTCCTAATTCAATGCATTTCTCTGACACTTTCTATTCAATATTGTTTTGATTTAAACATAGCAATATAGACACAAGTTGTTATCTTTTTTTTTTTTTTTAAAGGTATAACTTCTTGTCTTTCTGCTTTTTTTTTTTTTTTAAAGTAAACAACCATACTGGGTTTTTTTTTTTCTTCCTGCAGATCAGACTTTTCCAGAAATCTGAAAATTATGTTCAGCCAATGTTTGAGCTCAGCAGATGCAGAGTTAACGGGTTATTAAGATACAGCAGGGAAGATATCTTTCCCAATAGTGTAACTATTAATTGAGGCACCCAGCTTAGCAGAACACTTTCTGTAACGAATCAGCCCTTCAGATGGTGCTAATATGCTAGTTGTGGCCGTTTGAGTTTCCCATTATGGAAAGAAAACAACTAACAGCTGACGCTTGGAATTTAGTATTTGTCTTGAAACTCATGTATGTGTTCTGTTGCTGTACTAGGCCCCTGAGGAAGATTACTGTCGGTATGTTCCTTGCATCTTTGGCTTTTGTTGCTGCTGCCCTTGTACAAGTGCAAATAGATGTAAGTTCAGTCACATGCAAGTATTTACTATTAATATTTAGTCAATACAGAACAAAGTGTGTTTAAGGTGAAAATGAGCCAAGACTCCTAAGTTTGGAACAAAGCATATGAGCACAGAAGTAGAAGGAGGGAAAATATTAAATGTATATTCCAATAGTGTGATCAGCATAATAAATTCAACTAGTTATGAACACCATTCTGCAAAACATCTCATCTGCCATTAACATAAATCACCATTAAAGGCAACTTCGGGTCTTTAAACTGGGACTAAAAGCTGAAAACTAGAGATTTGTTTGGCTTACCAGAGGGCTGCTTTATATCTCCAATCTCTTCTGATATTAGACTGGAGGGGAAGCATGACAGTCTGGGAAGCATCATCACAGCATGAGCAAAGATGATACCTGTTTAAGGCAGGATTCATCACACCTAACTTTCTTTGCCCCAAAGGGAGGTGTCATGCCTGCGCTAGATGTAGGTTTCCCCTGTAGCTGGAGAGTTGCCGACACCTCTGGGAGGTAATCCATTGCATTCCAAGATCTGAATTGCCATCCAGAGGTGCCTTCCTGTCTCCATGCACTGTCTAGGTGAGATATCTAACTCTTAAGGAGCTTTAGTTAGGAATGAGGAATTCTCTCTGTAAGATGTGGGTCTGGCAGTGAAAAAACCTTTATAGTCAACTCTGCCTCTCCAAGGTGAAAGTAAAGGGTCTGGCCTTCAGCTGATATAAAGACCTCCAGGCTGCGTCCTTGAATGCCCTGTTCAGAGGCCAGAGCTGTGCACATAAACACCTACGGGCGTTGGGCAGAAGCTTAATCAAAACTGGTAATTTCCCAGACTGTCCCACGAGAATCTCCTGCAGAAAGGTAAAGATGGACCTGTTCTTGTTGTGTCATGTAACTATAGAGATTGGAGTGGGCAAAAGTGTGGAAACAGAGAAAAGGTCAAGGCAGAACTGAAATGCATACAGCTTCTACAGCTGTTGATGCTTTGCATGAGCAGAAGCTATTTACTCTTAGATCTGATGGAAGTGGAATCACCAGAAGTTAAGTTTCTCTGGGCTATCACACTGAGTAGTGCCCATACATCCTTCTGCCCAGTTCAGCAGCACCAGTGCTGGGGGAAAATGTGTCAGAATATGGTACAAAGAAATTCGGGAACCCAGGCAGCTATAGGATGCAGGAAAAGTCCATTCCTTGAACTGCAGAACAGCCTTGGTAGCAGCATCAGGCTGCAGGACATGATCAAAGAGGAACCACATGTGGCCATGGAGGTGTTGTGGATGAGAGACTTCTTTCCTGAGGGAGCAGTAAGGCAGCTTGTGAGACTAGTAACAAGACCTGTTACTAAAGTTGCATCCCTCTGACAATCACACATTGTCAGACAAATGCTAGTTTTCATCACGAGATAATTATGATCACAAGAATTGTAGTGCTTTTTCCATGTGACTGAGGATAGACCACTGATTCTACTTTTTTTTTTTTTTTTCCTGTCCTACAGAAAACTCTTCCAGTTTTCCCCACAGCTGGGCAATCCCAAATCAAAATAATAAATCTAGGTACTGATGGTGCAACTGTTCAGTTTGAACCTCAGCTTCAGAATGTGACTGTAACATCTATGGCATCAGTAAGTAAGGGGAGATTGGGAATAACAAGTTAAAAAAATGAAGTAAGTAAGTGAAACTGGTTCTTAAATAATGGTTCAAAATTGATTATTTTCTAGGTTTTTTTTCTTATATTAATTAAAGGCTTTTTTGGTATTGTGGAATTAATTGTTACTGAAAACACAGTGAATTAAGAAATGGTAACTATTTCAATATCCTAAGTAGTACTGGTTTGGTCTGGGAAGAGGGTTGTTGTTTTGTTTGTTGTTTGTTGTTTTTTTTTTTAAAAAAGAAACTTTAAGAAACTTGCAGTTGAAAATAGAAAATTCCACTCTTGCTAAAAAGGTGCCATTTCTTAACAGTGAGAACACCCATTGTTAAAAAAAAAAAATTAGCTCTAGTAAGTCATTGCTCTTGCTGTGAGTGATCACTTGAACAGGGAGCTTTTTCTGTGGCTACATCACATATATTAAGCTTCCGATTTTGCTGTTAAAGAACCTCTTCAGGTCCTACTACAGCACAACTTTGATAGCCCTCTTGACAGAAAAACTATGGTGGAGCTGACAGATGCTTTTTTAATAAGAGATGCTAGGAAGTGTCTTCTCTGATAGTCTACAGTCCTGTTTCCACATAAGAGGAGAAACCCTGTTCCATCCTCCTCCAAACTTGCCTCGCATGGAAACTGAGCTGTGAGGAGAAGATAAGATACAAATTGTATGCTGATGTGGATTTGATAGAACTATGGTGCACACCTGAAAATGAAGGGTGTAAAATGCTCCTCTCCCAACTATAGGCATTTTATAATCCAGATGTTTTGGATTATAAAATGCTTTTAATAATCTACATTACTACATTAACATGTTTATTAATATTTTAAGTATTTTATGTTGATGAAATATATTTAGAATACTACATCTCCTGGTAGTAGTCACTCCTGTTACACTGAAACCATAAAGATGTAGCTTGCATTTGCATCTCTTAGGAGGTGCTGCCATTTGGAAAATGCTGCATTTTATGCTAGTGCTGTCTCTGTAGCTAAACAGAATTTTACTTGGTGGTGGTGGTGATAAGCCTGATTTATCTGGAGCAAGAAATACACAGGAAAACGTAACAGCTATTCCATAATGCTTGTGAGAAGCTCATGTTACTTTGAAGCCTGTGTAACTAAATAAGTTAATAAAAAATGATGATTAAATTAGTGCTTGATGTAGAAAACTTAACAAAAATGAAAGTTAGGAGATGCTCATGATCTCTAGCACTTCAGAAGTAACAACCTTGTAAACTTCTGACTCCTTGAGTCCATAACACTCGCTTAAAGCTGTAGACAAATGTGCAGTTGCATGGGAATTCATAGAATTCATTTGTTGTTGTAGACGAGCTACATGACATTTGAGACTTCTCGGTTGCAATCATTAAAAATAACCTCTGGAAATGAAACTACAACTGAAGTTATCCAGTTGCCAGGGGAAAACCGTCACACTCTTGAAATTAAAAATACTGCGACAGGCATTTTTTCTGAATTGGTAAGTCTGCTTAATTCCCAAGATATGCATTAATGCCTTGGCAACTATCTGCGTGGCGTGCGTGAAGCTGAGAGGACAAGCTCTGGGTAGCTTTTCGTTTTGTCATGTTTTCTGTTTCTCCCCCTCTCTGTTGTACCAGTGAGACTGGTGAGCTGCAGACAGCAGGGCAGATTGTTTTTTGAAAAAAAACAAAAGTAAAAAATTGCCAACTTGGTATTTAACTTGACAATTACTCTTTCACCAAGACTTAAATGTCTGGTCATACAGTGTTTTCTAGTAGACATGTATCTTAGTAGGAACCTGGAAGGAAAGGTCTGGAGTCTTGCTCTGAAGCCTCTGATAATTCTCACTGCTATGTAATAGTGCCCATTTAAGCTGTTCACTGATGCCAACAAAGTATCCTGATAATGGTCTCTTCTACCAGCTGTTTGACAATGTCACGTCAAAACCAGAAGAAGGAAATAATCTCATCAGGTAGAGTTTGTTTTGCTTCTAAACTTTGGCAGTAGAGTGACTGTCTCTTCAATCTGCCTCTTGGTGGGGGGCTCCTCTTGCTTAACAGAGCTTTCTATGCTATAGGAAATCTCTGCTGGACACCTCTCTCAGTGTTTAAAGGGTGAAGGAACTTCCAAGGCACGATTCATCTAAGCTATCCTGCATATCTACTTTGGGTATAATTTAGCTAAAATTGGAAGTGCATGTTTCACTTCATTGCCTAGGCTTTTTTGTTTTGTAGACAACCAGCACAGATTGTGTGTCTGCACCTCCTTTTTAATCTTGTGTAAGAAGTATCCTACCACTTCTGTAGGTTTTCGTTTTGTTTTTTGTTTGGTTGTTTGGTTGGGTTTTTTTTGTTGTTGTTCTTCTGTGTCTTCCACTTGCAGATGCATTTGTTATTGGCTGTAGCGAAGGGTTGCTTTTGACGTTCTCCTAAGCAGGCAGCAGGCTGATGTAGGTCTAACTTGCTTTTTGCATTAGCCACGTTTTAAGAGACTTAGAGTTCTTTCAGAAACATTAACTGACAAAAATGAAAGGGGAAGATTTGATGCTTGTTGTGTTGCCAGTATATAATTATAAGTAAAACCTGTATTCTTTTACTTATGCATATTTTGTGTAGTATTTTATCACTCTTGCATTTTAAAGGTTCATAAACAATTTGCCCGATACTGCCAATGTCACTATGGGTGACACTTCTTTTGGAATACTGACGTCCCTTTCTGCCACTGATTACAGCCTCTTTTCAGGAGGAAGGTAAGCACTTGCCTTTATCTAAATCTAGGGAAAGACATACTTATCCTTGTGAAAATGACATAGAACTCTTTTATTTTATATAATACACACAATTGTCTATACCTATGGTCTAAACTGCATTTTTTTTCTTTTTCAGAAAAGATAATATTACAGTTATTGGAAATTCAGTGGCTTGTTCAGTTACTTCAAAGTCACTTGGATTTGGCAGTGCCTATACAATTGTAATTAATGCGGTGAGTTGCCAGTGCTGTTAAATGGGCAAGACAGAATTCCTTTTCATGACGATATTTTTTTAAGTAAAAAAAAAAAATCACACCACTTGTAAAATTATCCCTCTTGCCCTTCATTGTACATATGATAGATTTCTTATATGTCAAACAGAACTTAAAACCCCATTGTTAATAATAATAACAATGGTTTACATAATAACATAATAATGATGGGTATGATAATGACATAATGCAAGAATTCATGTTCATCATAAAAGGCCTTAAATCTTTAGCCTTGTTAGACACTAAGGACTTGCATGAAGTCTGCTGTAAAATAACTACTGCTTTATAACTAAGTATGCAGTGCTTCATATAAAATATGTCTTTCTTACCCCAGAAGTTTGTATACAGAGATGATACAGAACTGCTTAGAGTGCCTTTGGTGTACAGACCTTTTATCACTGTTCCTAATGTGCTATTTTAATTTCCAGTGTTCTGGAGACGTTCTTGATGTAACATATTCTGAAGATATCCCACCCAACACAGTTCATATGGCTTGGCAGATCCCTCAGTATTTTATTCTTACATGTGCAGAAGTAGTCTTCTCTGTCACTGGGCTGGAGTTTTCATACTCACAGGTAGGTTTCGCCCTTCAGAGCGCACACTGTGTTAATAGTCCTGAGTGGAGTCCTTGCCCTGGTACAAATTAAGATCTGTGATTTATTGTTTTTAAGTGGTGGTTCTGTATAGCTGCTTTGTTTGAACAATGATGTCTTTTAGAGCTCCCGGTAAGACTATAGGCTGGCGTAAGTTGGCCTTGTTTCACTAGCGTTCAGTGTTTTCCATAAAGCTGTGCTGAATTTTATAATTCGAAGACTTGACCACCAGTTCTCAAATCTCCTTCTTACATGTGACTTTCCATTGAAAATAAGTGGAACTGTACTGCTGCTGTACAACCAAAATGGAGAGTCCTCAAATATAAAATGACGAAGTACTGATGCCTTATCCCCATACCCATACAGTCTTTAGCAGCAGTTTAATTTTACACTCTTAAACTGGGGTTGGAAGACAAAGGAATTGTATTATTAGCTGTGTGTATTTCTTCCCTTAATTCTGAGTCGATAAACTGCAGTGATGGGAACATAGTAAGATGTGGCTTGCTAGACTGTGATGCACTGAATTTCTTTTTTAATGTATATCATATGCGACTGAGTCAGATGTAAAATGTGCCTGTTAGTTACTCAGTGTGTACAAAGTTAAAGGTGTTTTAGTCAGTACTAGTAACCTCTTGCTCATCAAAGCCGTCCCCAGGCCTGTTTTAGTTCTCTAGCAATTTTTAAAAACAAAACAAAACAAAAAAACCCACACACACAAAAAAAACAAGCCAAGAAATTCCCCTCCTTCCTCCAGAGAATCAGTCCTTCTTATAATGTAAAGAATGCAGTAAACATCAGAAAACAAGTGATCACAGTGTTTGACTAAAACTTAAGTGCCTTTACTTCTATAGGCCCCATCTAACATGAAGGCAGTGCTGCAGGCAGGCTGGCTGCTAACGGTGGCTGTCGGTAACATAATTGTCCTCATCGTGGCTGGAGCATCCAAACTCAGTGAGCAGGTAAGCACACAAGCCATGGACGTGCTTTTATATGACACTGTGAGGAAAGCAGCTCTAATACAGGGGGGAATCATGGCTGATGATCTTCAACCACAACTTTTGAGCATCATCATTATGGTGACTTTGCCTTTATAATAGGAATGTAGGAGGTTAGTGTTAGCTTACAAGAGTGTACCAGTCAGTTGTAGAACTAGTTCTTGACTGAATCTCATGAGAGTAAGTAACGGAGTCATGAATCTTTATAAGATATCTGAATTAAAACTACTGTTGATGGCTGTGACAACAGGGCAGTAAATTGTCTTCTGGAGCAACGTCTAAAGTTTCTGTTGGTCCTTTTCAGCAGCACTTTGGGAAACAATGTGTGTACACATGTACATACACAAATTAAACTTTAAATATTTCTAACAAACACTTCAACAGAGATTTCTACCTCTTGTCTGTTGTTTGTAATTCCTAACTCTTGGTCTGTCAGACTCCTTCTCTTGCAAGCAGCACTTTCTAGTATCTCTAATAAATTGCTTCTTATGCTGTGGAAATGTTGTGAACATCTTGGCTGAAATTCTAGACTGATGGGATGAAAACAGAACAAAATTCTGTTCACTGCTAATGAACCTTCACCTGCATACCTCAGCCTTGCCATGTCCTTTCTTCTGGCTCCATTGGTTTCAAACCTCATTGCTTGGGGCATGAAAGCTGTCTTTCTCCTGGTGAAGAGCACTTGGACAAGACTTTCTCAGACTACTTGTGACACTCTCTAATGAGTCAAAAGGGATATCTGAGAGAAGGGAGAGCCTGCCTTTGAAACAGGTCTGGTAGTCCTGGTTTCAGCTAAGTTAACCAGAAAGAGCATGAAACAGAGCCGTTGAGGCTTTTCAGGTGGAGATAACATTTTTAAACCAAAGTTCCTGGTCCTGCACTCTGCCCAGATCTGTGGTCAGTAGAAACTTTACTGCTGACCTAAGTGGAAGCAGGATCACTCCCAGCCTTGTTTAAAAATTAGATTACCTGACCAAAAGGAGGGTCTGAGTTTCCTCTTCAGGCTTTCACTTCATTCCCATGCCTCCAGGAAGAGGATGTTGTAAAACTTTCCAGCATTCGTAGAACTCTTGGCTCTTCCTTGAAGACAACTGCTGGAAAGCCCTCAATTCCGGTTGCTTTAATATGTATTATATACATCTAATACTTAGTCCTTTAAGTTATATGGTACTTGTTATATGTGCTCCGTTTCATACTCTGAATGAACCTCATTCCTTGCAAACTGTAAAAAGGTGTAATTCTTTTGAGGAACAAATATTGATGGATAAACTATGCTTTTTTTCTTTTTTACAGTGGGCAGAGTATGTGCTGTTTGCTGCCTTGCTGTTGGCAGTTTGCATAATTTTTGCTATCATGGCTTATTTTTATACCTATGTTGATCCAAATGAGATTGAAGCCCAACTTGAGGAAGAAAAGAAAGAAGTCAAAAAGGATCAAGACTTCTATGAAAAGGAAGCTGAAGCTGACTCTCGGATGTAAAAGGTGTATTCAAGGAGTGTGTGTAAACTATGGTATCCCATTAACTATCCCTGCACTAAGAGGAATCAGGGTATCAGAAACACCTCTGGATAATATGTCCAATGGGACAGGTTAAGAAAAACTGTTTTAACTTAAAATGCTGCCTCTCTCAGGAAGCAAGAGGGGAAAATCAGTCTCTCCTGTACTGAACATGGTATCCTGAAGAAACTCCAGGAGAATTTGCACTCTTAATGTACCTCAAGCTTAAATACCATAGCATTAGAATATTGAAATTGCACTCAGCACTGTTAGACCCTGTGAAAAGATGTATTTTTATACTGCATTTCAATTTTATATTATGAAAGAAACAAGTATTGCCAAGAAATAGCAATTGAAGCCAAGCTGTCTGCATGACCTCTCTACCCTCACTGTTACTTGAAAGCAGCAGGTCACATGTGCCTTAAATTCTTTTGTATTTTCTTACAGATAATGGGAGCAAAGTTCTGGCATTGTTCAGATTAAAGTGCTATCTGTGCTCCACATGGCAGTAACTTGGACATGCACTGTAATGTAATGCTTTATGTGCCCATTAGCTATCCATTTAACTCCTGTTATATTTTAAATTAAATATATTTAATGATGTGTCCACTCAGGTAAACAGACAATGGCAAATGATATTTGGAATAAGTAACAGCAATAAAACTTGTAACAAAATAATGGAAGTGGTGTAAGAGTATGACTTACAGTTGCATGTTAACAAAACTTGAGATCATCTCTCTGCGGCCGCTACATATGCGCTCCCTCACGCGCAGCTGATGGACCAGTGTCAGTCTTTTCTATCTTAACGTACCTTGTAACACCCATCAAACTTATAGTAGGGAAGACTAAATTTTGCTGCCTAACAGGATTCTCTAGCCCTGTGGACCCATGTTATGGAGTGCCAGTGGTCTGCTTATTGTTTTGGGAATTCCTATATTTAGATCCACATCCTGCACTTTCTCCAGCAGCTGGCTTGGACTCCCTGGCTCCTCCAGTAGCCTGGTCAGACTTATACCTGCTTTGATACCTGGCTCCCAGTCTCTTAACTGTATCCCTACAGGAGAGCATTTTCTGTCTACTATTTTGTCCATACTAGGTAAAATGTTTCTTTAGAATTTTAATGTATCGGGTTTTTTGGGTTTTTTGTTGGTTTTTTTTTTTCCTTTGAAATGCAGGTCATGTGTCCCTTTTTTACATCATAAGCTATTGGAAGCTAGCACTTCAGCAAATACACTAACTTGTGTGCCACAGGGATGGATGTATTTTATGGGTAGAAAGCCTATAATGCTGTAAAGTCAGATAGGAAAGCTTTCTGATGGGGAAAAAACAAACTCTCCTGTCTATGCAGCCCTGTTAAGGTAATGAGACAGTTATATGTGACAAGACTATCTCATTTTCAACAGAGATTAAAGCAATTAAAGTTAAAATACCCATATGCTTTCTCATCCAAAATCTGATGTGAAAAAAAATCAGGGAACTTTGTATAGACACCTGGGAAGCTCTTGTCAGCATTGCTGTGACTGTGTCTAGAAGCCATGTGCAGTGAATTGCAATTTGGGCTGGAACAACTCCTGAAATCATCCTACTCTACCAGGAGGTGGTTCAGGGCAGTAACAGGTGCCCCCTTTCCAGCCTAATTTAGTCACTGCTGGTCCTCCTAGAAACAGCACTGCAGGACAGGATTTTGTAGAGTTTAGCACAGTACAAAAGTAACATGAAAGCCCAGAATTCAACAACCTCTCCATTATTGCTGTTAAATTTTTATCACCTTTGCATGCTCATTCCTAATCTGAGTCAAAGCTCTGCATCAATACCAACACCCACAGGTGGATAACAAGTCACAGTCCATGTCCCGGAGAGTTTAACAGCTGGTCTGACTGCATACAGGGGAGAGGGAGGAGAGGAAGATAAGCAAAATCGCACCTGTGTTTTTCAAAAAGTAACTATGTGCCTACCTGAATTGGTTCAAATCACAAGTATATTTTAAGAGGCTTATGTGAAGATCAGTAGCCACTTGCTGCTGGCACCTACCCCATCACTTGGAAGCTCTCAGAAGCATCCTGGTGCAATGGCTCTATGGGAGAGCGAAGTGGGAAAAAAGGGGAAGGGTGTGGGAATTGGTTTGTCACCTTTTTGGAGAGGAGGGAGCTGGGAGATGTTTTGGAAGTGTAGAGAGCTCAGTGAACAGCTGGAAGAAGGTCTCTTGCAGCATGGCCTGAGTAAGTTTGGACAAAAGGTGGCACGTAGGCAGCGCACCCTCATGGGTGAAGCCCGTGCCACAGCAGGCACAGTTCTTCCTTGTGTAGCCTCCATGATTGCTTTTTGGGGTAGTGGCTGGGCCCATTTCTGCTTTTGTAAAGGGTCATTTCCAATAAGATGCAGAACCCAAAGCCTTTTGTCAATGGGACAGGTTGTAGAAACTACATGTTATTACTTCCTTCTTATTGACAAATCAAACACTGATTTGACGATCTTAAGTAGTGTTACAACTGTCACTTACCGCATTCTAAAGGAATCCTAATTATTGCAGAAGCTAATCAGCTGGGTTTGCCTTTGCCAGTAGATGTACTGGAAAGAAAAAGCTGGCTTTCCCTGCAATGCCGAGATGGTGGTAAGACCTTCTGAAACACTCATAAGGAGACTATCTGCGGTGAAAGTGGCTCTATCTCCGTAACACCATTGCTGTATTCTGGGGGTGAGAGGGAAACAAAAATTGAAGCTGCGGAGGCTGCATAGCTAAATGAAAAATGAGTAAAAATTATGCAAGGCATGCAATAGAGCAAGGCACTTCTGCAGCACTTGCTCTCAAGCTGCTGTTGCAACCCCTCGTTTGACCCGCTTCTGCTGTCAGTGGCAAATAAAACCCTCAGGAGATTAAGATGAAATCTCAGCTGTCTGCTTATGCGAAATTGTGTTTGTCTTTCTCCTGTGAGAATCAGATGACTGCAACGTATGTCTCTGTCAGAGCTTCTTTCCATCACAGCCCATAAAGGGCTTTTTTACTCCAAATTGAGCATCCAGTCCTTACAGCTGGGAAAAAAATACTTTAATTCAAGCCTGATAAACTTAACAAAAGAAAAAAAAAATTAAAAATAATACAAAAGAAAATCAGTGCTCCTGGAGCCATGCCATGCTTCCTTGGTAGCAAAAATTGGAAATGTCTTCTACTTAGATGGGAGTCCAATTTCCTAAAGGTCTTATCTTACAAGAAATGTTTCAAGTAAAGGTTAATTCAATTGGTGCAGCTTCTTCGGGCTCGTACTTTACTTCAGCAGGGTACCTGAGATCAGTTCTGTGACCACCTAACTGAATTAATAACACTGAATGTACTTTTACTGAAATCTGATCTCAGATGCGGCAGGGTAGGGAGGGCAACACTGCTGCAGGAGTTTACTGAAGTTAGAGTTGTGGGTGTCCCATGCTGGCAGGGCCTGGCTTGAGTGATGAACATGTTGGAGGGGTTTGGGGAAGGGGGGAACTGCACTTGGGAACCTGAGCATAGAAACAAAGAGGAGGAGAGGATCTCCAGGTCCATTGCATTTGCACTCTGGATTTCTGCTGCTCTGCGGGGAGCAGGAATACGAGGTAACGGTCATGGTATTCTCTGCCACAGCAGGGCAAGAAGTTACTGTGGCAGACCATCTCCTGTTCGGGAACAGGCTGTGGTCATTCACCACCACACTCCTGACTGAGCTACAGAAACCCAGGCTGGGCTTTGGGGTATTTTGTTTGGTTGGGGTTTTGGTTTTTTTTTTTGTTTTGGCTCTTTACTTCAGATGGTTGCCCGGTGACCCCACGCATGGCCCACCGACAATGATCTCGCTGCCACCCCAGCTGTGGAGGCCAGACCCAAGGTGCTGCTCTGTGCCACCCATTTCCAGCTCAGGGAGCCTGGCAGAACCAGGAGGAATTAGGAAAGCACTGAGCCAGCTTGCAGAACAGGAGGGATTTATCTGTTTTACCCAGATTGGGCTTTTTGCAACAAAGCACCAGGCTGTGACTACAGATTCTAGGTAATATCGATAGCGATAAATTATACGACGCTCTCCTAACTTTATTTAACTTTTTTTAAAAAAAAAAAAAACAAAAAAAACAACAAACAACTCCAGGCTCTTTGCTTAGGCAAAGCCTCCCTAAGTGTCAGCCCCCGGTCCCTACCAACGCCCACCCCCGGCCCACTCCGTTTCCCGCCACCAGGTGGCAGATAAAGACCCTACAGAGGCGGGAAACGGGAGGGCGGAGCAGCGGGGGGGGGGGGGGGCGGTGCCGGGGGCGCCTGCCAGAAATCCGGCTGCGTGGAAGTCATTCCTCCTTAAAACTTCAAAGAACTTGTTAAAACTGCCAAAATCATACGTGGTATTATAAAAAGCGACTCTGATCTTGAAGAACACTAAAGAACGAGAATAAAGCCGACTGTGCTGCAGCACCCAACGCTCCTACTCTAAAAAATGATAAAATCACTGGGTACAGCTTCATGTTGCCCTTAATCCAATTTAACTGGAGGACTGAAACCCCGGGCACAAAACCCTGCCGTAAAAAAAAGCAAAGCCACAAGCAGGTTTGGGAGATTTTTTTGTAATTGAGCAAAATGTCAGTCAGACAAAGCAAAATTGGGTTCTGCAGGCACAGCAGGCTCATCCCCAAAGAAAACAGCACCAAACTGTTTTCAGCTTGTATATCAAGTGTATACAGAAGCAGGTTTTTGAGCTATCCCACAAAATTTAGGGTCAAACTCAGATATGCTTAGGGAAGAGCTTTGGGCACGGGGCTGTTAATATCCTCGGGAGGGCAACAAGGGACCTCCATAACCTGTGGGGCTGCTGATGCTGCTGCTGCAAGCACTGATAGGACTGCGAGTAGGGTCTGGATGGGCCCTCAGGAAACCGGTCTTAGAATCATAGAATGGTTAGGGTTGGAAAGGATCTTTAAAGGTTATCTAGTTCAACCCCTCTGCAAGGAACAGGGACAACTCCAACTGGATCAGGTTGCTCAGAGACAGGTCTTCTAAGCAGAAAGGATTTGCAGTGAGTTGTGAGTTGCATGGGAGAGCTTTGGGAGGCAGGACTGCTACAAGGAGAGATTTGGATCACCCTGGTGTCACATGCTGAATCAGTTTGGGAAGGGCTGGTGTGGGAGAGTTTGAGATGCCGGATGCCAAAGCTTTTGGGATGGGAGGAGTTAGGAGAGTCACTGGGTAGCAACTCCTGAGGCACTTCTAACCAGATCTTCAGGTCGGGGCCAAGGACCTATGTGCAAGGACAGCTGCACCCTGATCCCTCTCCCCAGAGCTGCTCCTCCCTGCTCTGTCCTCCACTGTGTCTGCCCCATGGAAAGCAGAGGAAACTTCAGCTCAGGATCATGGTAGGGGAGGTGTGGTTTCCAGCTCGGATTAAGTTAATATGACACAATGCCAGTGCTGGAGAAGGAGGTGGTTGCTGGGCGGGGAAGTCTTTGAGCACTTAGAACCCCTAATGATGCTGCACCCTCATCTTCACATGGACTTCTTGGAAGCCTGGAATTTAATTTTAAAGGTGAACTGAAATGCTTTAAAAATAGTCTTTACAGAAGTTGGTTAAACACTCAAATCATTAAATACAAACACTTTACATGTATAAAAATTGCAGGTACACATACTTCTTTGAAAGTGTTTTTTTCTTTATTTAACAGCTGGAATATGAATACATGGTCTTGTGTTTCTGCTGGAAGAATGACATAAAAACTCATGGTAAAACCTTGAGATCTAATAAAGACTTGGTTAGAAATTTTTATGTTACTTCCGTAAATGCAAATAAATGCCAGCATAGAGCTGCATTCTAACGCAAGCCAAGCTTGCTCTTTGAGAAAACTGCTCACGCAAATAGGTCAGTTGCTGTAATGTTGGCCTCTATACAAGTGAGAAAAGAAGATAAGGAAGATGTGCCATGGGCTGAGGAGCCTATGTACTACCTAGAAACAGGAGAAATAAAAAATCCAGTGAAGTTGATGAGACTCTTTCCACTGATATCAGTATGCTTTGCCTGAGTCCCTCAATGCGCATAACTACCGCAGCTTTTCCATATCTGATATGGATGGGTTGCACATTGGCACTGGAGAGCTTCTCAGGAGAACCATATAATCATAGAAAAATAGAATAGTTTGAGTTGGAAGGGACCTTTAAAGGTCATCCAGTAAGCCCCCTGCAAGAAGCAGGGACATTTCCAACCAGATCAGGTTGCTCAGACCCCCATCCAACCTGGCCTTGAACTCCAGGGATGGGGCATCCACCACCTCTCTGGGCAACCTGTTCCAGTGCTTCACTATCCTCATTGTAAAGAACTTCTTCCTTATGTCTAGTCTAGATCTAGATCTATGCTCTTTGAGTTTGAAACCATGACCCCTTGTCCTATCACTACAGGCACTGCTAAAAAGTTTGTCCCTGTCTTTCTTATAGGCCACCTTTAAGCACTGGAAGGCCGCAATAAGGTCTCCCTGAAGCCTTCCCCTCTCCAGGCTGAACAGTCCAAACTCTCTCAGCCTGTCCTCACAGGAGAGGTGTTCCAGCCCTCTTATCATCTTTGTGGCCATTGTATTTGAGAAGTCGTGGCAGTCTGGTGAGGTCCCCGATGACTGGAAGAGAGGGAACATAACCCCCATTTTTAAAAAGGGGAACAAGGAGGACCTGGGCAACTACAGGCTGGTCAGCCTCACCTCTGTGCCTGGCAAGGTCATGGAGCAGATTCTCCTGGAAACCATGCTAAGGCACATGGAGAGCAAGGAGGTGGTTGGTGACAGCCAACATGGCTTCACCAAGGGCAGATCGTGCCTGACCAATTTGGTGGCCTTCTATGATGGGGTGACAGCATCGGTGGACAAGGGACAAGCAACAGATATCATTTACCTGGACTTGTACAAAGCTTTTGACACTGTCCCGCATGATATCCTTCTCTCTAAACTAGAGGGGCATGGGTTTGATGGATGGACCACTTGGTGGATAAGGAGTTGGCTGGATGGCCGCACTCAAGGAGTGGTGGTCAACGGCTCAATGTCCAAGTGGAGACCGGTCACGAGTGGCATCCCTCAGGGGTCCGTGCTGGGCTCGGCCCTGTTCAACATCTTTGTCGGTGACATGGACAGTGGGATAGAGTGCACCCTCAGCAAGTTCGCTGATGACACCAAGCTGTGTGGTGCTGTCAACATGCTGGAAGGGAGGGATGCCATCCAGAGGGACCTTGACAGGCTGGAGAGGTGGGCCCATGCCAACCTCATGAAGTTCAACCAGGCCAAGTGCAAGGTCCTGCACCTGGGTTGTGGCAATCCCAGGCACAAATACAGGCTGGGCGGGGAATGGATTGAGAGCAGCCCTGAGGAGAAGGACTTGGGAGTGCTGGTGGACGAGAAGCTCAACATGAGCTGGCAATGTGCTCTTGCGGCCCAGAAAGCCAACCGCATCCTGGGCTGCATCAAGAGGAGAGCAGCCAGCAGGTCAAGGGAGGTGATTCTGCTCCTCTACTCTGCCCTGGTGAGACCCCACCTGGAGTACTGTGTCCAGTTCTTGAGCCCCCAGCATAAGAAGGACATGGACCAGTTGGAGAAGGTCCAGAGGAGGGCCACGAAGATGATCAGAGGGCTGGAGCATCTTTCCTCTGAGGACAGGCTGAGAGAGTTGGGGCTGTTCAGCCTGGAGAAGAAGAGACTCTGGGGAGACCTTATAGTGGCCTACCAGTACCTCAAGGGGGCCTACAGGAAAGATGGGGAGAGGCTGTTCAGTAGGGCCTGTTGTGATAGGACTAGGGGTAATGGTTTCAAAATAGAGGGGGGCAGATTTAGATTGGATATTAGGAAATATTTTTTTACAATGTGGGTTGTAGAACACTGGAACAGATTGCCCAGAGAGGTGGTGGATGCCCCATCCCTGGAAACGTTCAAGGCCAGGCTGGATGAGGCTCTGAGCAACCTCATCTGGTTGGAGATGTCCCTGCTCCTTGCAGGGGGGTTGGACTAGATGACCTTTGAAGGTCCCTTCCAACTCTAACTATTCTATGATTCTATGATCCTATGATTTGCACCGAGGGAATTTGGGAGGAAGGTGCAGTTGGGTCAGGTTATAGTCTAGGTTCAAGAAGCTGAATGAGCAGAACTGAGCATAGATGTATACAACAATCTCCCTATCAGAAGATACAGAGTCAATACAGGTAATTCTTGGTAGCAGATTCAGGGGCTAATCTGTGTATATGTCACTTAAGCCTCATCAGAACATAAATGTAGATTTATGGTCTCCTTCAGTTCCCTCTGACCCTTTCTGCAAGCAGCTATGGTGCCGAGGCAAATCCCTCTGCTATCAGGAGACAGAGGGACTGGAAGTCTGTGCAGCTCTGCCAGTCCACTGCAGTGTTAATATCAGTGTACAGCCTGTACCTCCCTTACTTCTGAGCAGGGAAGAACACTGGTGCTGACGCGGAGCTGTAAAATCTATTATTCTTTGCAACTGAAGCACCAGGTACCCACTATCGCAGCTGGAAGAAGAGATATGCTCACTCCAAAACCCCCAAGAAGCCTGCTCTCTTGAAAAAGATGGGAGAAGAGCCAAGCTGGTAACTGTAGAAGCCGAAGGAGTGCGAGGCTTTGGGATCTAGCCAAAGGTCTGGTGCAAGTGGGAGGCTGCAGCAGATTTTTGTGAATGAAAGGAGGTCTACAGGAGGAGGTAGAAGATTGCTGGAGAATGTCAGAGCACTGTGAGCACTGCAGGAACTTACTGGGGAACTACTTTTAGACGCCTGTGGGATGGGAATGATGGGGAAGGCGGGAGGGCCACATGCACAGGACCTGCATTTTTGTGGGGGCACAGTTATTACAGGCTGTAACTGTCCCACACGCGTACTTAGTGGGGATGGTGGTAGGTTCAAATGTTGGAAAACAGCTTACAAGGTGTAGTTTATTTACTAATAGAAACCATCCCAAAATAACAAACTCATAGTTTTGGGGATATTTGTGATTGCTGGCTTTTCACTCCTAGATCTTAAATTCTGGGGTTGGGAAGGCTGCAGGCTGGTGTTCTTAAGCATTGATGGCTCTAGTTACCTAGCAAAGAGGTTCAGTATCGGTCATGGCAGCAAAGCAGCAAAGTCATCCCTCCAGTATTTGCTTCTGTACCTGCTCTGCTCCACATACGCAGCTCTAGGCTTAAACCATGGGTGGGAGCATTCATTGCTGCAAACTGAGAACGTGGATTTTGTGGTGTCCAAGAGCTGGAGCCACCATCCCACTCCATACAGGACATTCTGGATGGAGTTTCACCTTCTACCTCATCTGAGCTAACTGTGGGCTACCAGTGAACGGGATGTGCTGGCCTCGCTGCCTGCCTCCCACACACACGGCATCCCTGCTGTGTGACACCCAGAGACTGCTGCCGCGGGAGACTAATCCAGCAGGACGTGGATGCATTTCCCGTGGGATCAGTGAACCGATCCAAATCATCACGTGGGCATGTGATTGCTAATGCCAGGACGGGAAGCAGGGCTGGGAGAAAGGAAGAGCAGGATCAGCACTTTGGCAGCAGACCGCAGTTAAATTGGATTAAGCGCAACATGAAGCTGCACCCTCAAAAACCTCATCACATTGCAATGATTTTCGTTTGTTACCAGCACCCTAGGCTGACAACTGAAACTTGCAGGAATCCATAAATTTTTGTGTTCAGTGGATGAAACAATAAGCTTCTGTCAACACACGATTTTTCAGGTAGCTTCTGGTATATAACGAGATTAACGAAGGGCTAAAATGTGACAGTTCTTGAACGAAAATAGTGACATAATGCAGTCAAATATAGGACCACCACTAATCGGTTATCAATGAAATATAGTGCAACTTTTTCTGCCGGGACAACTGTAGCCTGCAAGCAAACATTTTAGGTCTGTGATGACACGGACTGTCTAGGGACATAGTTAGAGGTTAGAGCGGCTCATCACGATTACAAGGTCACCCTTAATGGATCCATTTAGTCTGGAGATTTTGCTAGTCTGCTGCGTACATAGACATTAATCTGAGATAAGAACTGATGTCTCCATTATGAAATGTGAAATGTGAGAAGAAGATAGAGAAGGTATGTTTTCTTCTGTTCGCTGATGTTTGGTTTGTGTAACAAGATGGTAAGAGAAAGGTTTATAAAAAGCAAGATTTAATGAAATGATGCTCTTCGGGGGCAGAGGCACAGCGCAGTATAATCAATCTCATGTTTCTTAATGAGCTCTCGGTCCCCATCTAATTTTAATTGTCTGCCTGGAATACTAAAATACTTTCAGGCAGTTATATTCTGCTCATTATTAATAAAGGGCATACAACACTTGAGACGTTTCTTCCATTTCCTGCCTCATCCTGGCTTCTCCGTTATGATTCTCAGTATGATGAGAAAGTGAATTTTCTCTTATTAATAAGAATCTCAAAAACCTGCAATTTTCTATGAACGACATGAAGTACATCAATGCAGGAAGCAAAATGTGTACAGAACAGGATGCTTTATACAAACATAGCAAAATACCGGATTTTTCTTTGGGGAACAAAATTTAGTAGCCTTTTTTTTTTTCCCTTCAGCATTTACGAGACCCAAAGCAGAATGTCATTGTTTGAGCTTCAAACTCTGCTTCTGTAATAGACAAAACAATTTTCTGACAAGATCCTTGTTGAACCAGAACTTAAATGCATAGCCAAGTCTAGCTGTAGAAGGCAATCTGTGCGCTTTTGAAGCTACGGAAGCTTCCTCTGCTGGCATAAACACATGGCTGCAGGGTTACCGGTGGCATGTCGAGAGGGAGAAAGGCTCCAGCATGAGATTTGCAGAAGGGACCCCCTTTTGGTGGAGAAAACAGAAAACCCCAGTGTTTTGTAGGGGTATGATCCCCAGAGAGGTTGAAAGCACGCTAGAAACAAATCTTGTGGATCACAAACAATTAAAGACAAGGAAAATGTCAGTCCTGGACAATGCAAGGGTATTTTTGTTATTAACAGGGAAATGTATTTTTCTCCTTCAGTACAGTAGAATAATGTCAGAATATGGGTGTTGTAAATATCCCTAGCAAGGCCTTACAGAAAAGAGGCTTTTTGGGCAAACTTTATAAATATGAAATAGCTAAATCAGTGGATGAAAACCCACAGAGATAATTATAGTTCTTTCTGCACACTGAGTCATCCTGACTATGGGTTCTCATTTCAGAACAATGCTCGATCCTTTCTGTTCGACTTTTGGAGAGGTCTGCTCAAGCATGTACTTATTCTTCCACGGATAAGCCAAGGAACTGGACATGGGTAGCAATTATTATTTTTTAAAAAATATATTTAGTGCTAAAAAATATTTCCAAAGAACTGCTGGAGGGTGTAAATTCCTCTGTCTCAAAGGCAGTTTTGGTTCAGGACCTTATAAGCAGTCTCATGCCATAAAGAGTTAGGCAGACCATTTAAAATCATGATTGCAAAATTATTGATGGAGAGCATAGACAGAAGAGCTGGTGAGTCATTTACGAAGTGCAAGAAGAAAGATACGGAGGGCAGCCTGGGGAATAAGCCTTTTATACACCTTGTGCAGCTGTAGGGGAAGGATGAGGAGGAGCCTGATATAGGGACTCCGTTACCCGGTCAGTCTCCCAGGAGGGCCAAGGCTGCTCAGAATTATTGCTGGTTGACCTCCATATGCTGTTCCGGCAGAAGGGGATGCTCTGGGCCTGTGGGGTTCCTTCTTTCTGCTTATTGTGCTTATTTCTCTTGCCAGGCTCTAGTACCCTCTGCCAAGCAGCAGCAGGCTGAGCAGGGAGCCAAGGGTGACAGTGGGGCAGGACTCCTACCCACCCGGCACAGACCCGCGGCATCCAGAAGCAGAGCAGGTCTGAGGGTGGTCACCTGGGTCTGCTGAGACTCCAGATTGCCAGTCCGCAGCGACGAGGCAGGGCTGAGGGCCACAGCACAGCTTAACACAGCCCCTTCCCACCTGGCTCTTGCCCAGCAGGCTGCTGCCGGGTTTCAGAGCAGCCTGTCAGCCCAGCTCTGGAGGGTGAAGGGCGGCAGAGCCTCTGAGTGCACCCGAGGCCTGGACACCAGCATGGCGACAATTCAGAACAGGTAACCTATGGCATGCCCCAAGGCTTTCTTAGCCCTATTTATTGAAAAGGATTAGTGTTTTTTCTTCGGATCTTGACAAATATTTTGGTGGAGGAAAAGGAGAGATCTTGGAACAAATGAATAAACCAGCCTTAGTTCAACCTGTGTTAGAACTATGTACTCTTCAATGGAGCTCCCTCCAGTTATGATTAACCGTCCTTCCTGGCCGAGGAAATCCCACCGTGCACTAATGACAAGTATGAAATATGAGCCAACTGCCATTTCCACTTTTGCACAGCTCACTAGCAGACCATATACCCAGCCTTGTCGCTTACAAGTTGCAGTGTTCCCTACCCAATCCTCCATCATTGAACAAAATCCCTTCAGCCACATCCCATTTCACTGAGGGCAAAGTAAACCCAAATAAAAATCTTCTGTGTCAGACACACAGCATTTCTACTCAATTCAGAAATGGATGCACAGTTTTATTTCTGAGCTGTAGGTAAACAAATCTTTAGCATGCAAATATATATTATTTAAACTTTTAAAAAAGTTTATAAATGATAATGTGCCAATTCTGCTATGACATCAGTTCATTAATATGAGAGTTCAATCCTGTTCTCATCTAAACCAACAGAGCAGATTCTGATAAATATAATATAAAACCACATGAAAAGGGATGGGACCCATCTGGCTACATAGGTAGGCTATTTGATTATTTCACTATTCAGACACTGTATGTGAAGCTTAATGTCTAACTTTCTTTGATTTTCATCACTCCTTAGCAGGCTCTCCAGAGTCCTCTTATTTTTTTCTCTTATCATAGAACCATGGAATCGTTTGGGTTGGAAGAGACCTTTAAAGGTCATCTAGTCCAACCCCCCTGCAAGAAGCAGGGACATCTCCAACCAGATCAGGTTGCTCAGAGCCTCATCCAACCTGGCCTTGAATGTTTCCAGGGATGGGGCCTCCACCACCTCTCTGGGCAACCTGTTCCAGTGCTACACCACCCTCCTTGTAAAAAATTCTAGTACTCTAATTTATCAAAACTTAATACTTTTTTTTTAATTTGTCTTAGTAAAGACTATAGATTGACATTGGGAAGCTAGGAGCAAGTTACTTCTAACATGTTGTTTTCGTATGAACAATTCTACCACAGGTTTGTCAATTTTTTAAACAAAAAAAAATTTTTTTTTTGCTCCCCCTGCTAGATCTCATGGCAGTGAGCTCCATCATTCATTTGTGTTATTACCTGCTTTTCTCTACTTTAAAGTTTCTGTACGATAGCTCTTGCTATGAGAAAAAGTGTACAGTCACTCCCTAGTCATCTTCTCCAGGCCATTCATGAGGTTATAGAACTCTACTACTCTCATTAAAAGACTCTTTCCTAAGCAGAGGAATCATAATGTATTTAATTTCTCCATCTACAGAAATTTTTCTGAATCTTCAATCACAGTTTTTTTTTCCCTTTCTGGTATCTTTTTCCATGCTCCAATATCATTTCAGAAATGAAAGATTCAGTCTATAGGAGCAGCACGGATTTATAGTGAGACATAACAATTCTTATTCTTTCTTCCTTTCCTAACAACTCCTAAGATAGTTTTATCTTTTGACTGTTTTGAAGTCAGTGACAGCCAAGATTTCCTTTTTGATTGATAAGAACTCCAGTAGGTAAAGTTAAACTCTTTCCCCATATACTTCCCCCCGTATACTTTTCAACACTGAACTCCCATCTGCTGGTTTGTCACTCAGCAGTCACTCACTCTGAGATTCTTCTGCAACTCCTTGTGTTTCATTTTCGTTTTTAACCTCATGATACTTGGCAATGTGAGACTATTTTGTCATTTCTCTTTAGTCTTTTTTCTAGGTCATTCCTGGATATGTTGAGCAAGATTGATCCCAGATGGATTCCTGTGACAGTCTACTGGTAACAACCTCCACTGTGAAAATGCTTTTGTTTTCTCTTTCCTCTCTATCATCAGTTATAGACCCATGTGAGGACCTCTCTTTTTATCCCCAGGATAAATCCTGGGGATAAAATTCCTTAAGGCTTATTTGTGAAGAGCCTTGTTAAAGCTGCTTTGCATTATATGATACAGGCAGGTGTCACACATTTAAAATGGAAGTATTAAAAATGGAGCCTTACTGACAAACTATTGAGAATTTAATTTTCAGTACATAGCCCACCAGGCTATTACAGAGTAATTTAAAAAAAAAGTATAAGACTAGGAACCTAATATATGTAGTTCAAAAAAGAAATGACACATTTTTATACAGGTTGTTAAAACACTTTACTAAGAAACTGATCAGTCAAGAAAGTGTAGAAGAAGGGAAGCAGAAAGACAAAAGATAGTGGTGGACAAAGATGATAAGGAAGTGGAAAAAAAATGCAGTAACAAGCTAAGCAGTGAAGAGTATGGTACTGTGATTTGGTTAATTGTTCTACAACCAGGCCAAAGATAGCAGGATATCCTTGCTGCCATACAAGATGGACAAACTCAACCCTGCCTGCATGGGACTCTCCATAATCCTGTAGCATAATCCTATTACTGAAAGCAATATTGTCACGCATTCAGCTCCCTCATTCTTCTCTCTTCCCCAGGTAAATTTGTGCCTGCTACTTATTCACCACTACATGTCTCATGTGCTTTTGTAGACATATTTGTAGACAAATGTCCCAGCTGTTACAATCCACGCTGCTTCTTCTCTAGTGTATTTATTCCAAGATCATAGAATGGTTTGGGTTAGGTTATTTATTTATGGCACATTACAAACTCCAAAAGAGATAAGTTTCTGGTGCATGTTTCTTCTTAGAAAACATCAATGGTCTTACATTGCTCATTTGAGAAGTTACAGTCTTGGTGAGCAAGGAAAATGTTTTTTTTTTTTTGTTCACACGTAGTTTATAAACAGAAGTTCACAGTCACTGCCATTACAATGATGTAATTATATTTTTCTTTTGTAACTTTTTTCTTATATAACTAGCAAAGCAGAAAATCTCTGCATATTCAAAGTATTGTTTTAAATTGAAAGCAAACCAGGAATTGAGAAGTCTACATATAAAATAAATGGAATCGCTGCATGCTGAAAACATCTGGCTTCAACAAGGAACCATCTTAATGATAAGAACGGTTTATTTTTGAAGTCTCTGTCATGTACTGAGATGGCAGGCTATCATACCATGTAATCATTCTATTTTTAATAAAGATTTCTGCAAGAGTAGCTTTTCTTGGGAGTATAATACACAAAACCATTTTTTTCTCAGAAAAGGTTGAGAAAAGGACAGGAAAATTTGCAAGGCTTCTGTCATTTAGTTTGTGGGGACGGAGCTGAAGTTTAGACTGAATGATCAGCACTTACAAAACTAACAGCAAACACACACGTTCATTATTTTAAGATTACATTCAAAACTATTTTGGTTAGAATTTCTTCAAGTCCAAGGTAGAAATTGGAAGTGTATCAGAACACAAGATACAGTATAAAATACAGAAGCTGACAGAAATGAGATATTCTAATACATTGCTCTGTCTTCAGTACAACTTAACTTAAACTGGTATTTGGTTTATGACAGAGTTTTGAATCTCCTGCTTTGTTTATCCTGCATTTAACTGGCTCAAATAATCATTTTTCAGGCACAGTCTCTTGTTGAACATGTAATGCAGAACTGTGAAACCCTGAGATGAAATAAATCCATGATCTTCACCCCATGACGGCATACGAGCAAGAGAAAGACCTTGCAGTCGCCCTAGGCTAGCAGCTTACACGGGCCAAGTCACTTCAGAGCAGCTAGCACAGGGGAACATTTTTGTGCTTATGCACCTTGAGTTAGAGAATCTACAAACTAAATGCAGAGAGGGAAGTAGCAAGACAAAACATAAACAACTCTAGCAAATCAAGTACATGTTCCTTATGAAAATTATTAAATTCCTAAAGAATATATCAATGGACAGGAAATAATAGCTTTATAACTTTCATAATACAAAAGATAAAACAGTTTTATACCCTTTTTATTTTCACTCTGCATGGAATGTGCAACTGCAGAAAAAGTAAAGCAGCTGATAAAATCTGTATCATAATGACTATATAGAAAAGAGCAAAAATAAAGCTATACAGGCAATGCTAAACCTGACATTTTCTCAATGAGGATTTTTAATATTATGTGAGGTAGCAAAAGCTCAATGGTATTAATGGGATAAAGGACAATGTTCACTTGTAGACTTTCTCCCTAGCAAGCTAAAAAAATTTACTGGAAACAGTGGAGCAGCCATGGAGATATTAAAGGTCTACTTTTTTTTTTTTAAAAAAAAAGAAGATTGCAAAAATGCTTTAGGAAACAATCTAAATAGAAAGTTTTCATACTGATTCTTGTGACTATTATTTAATTTGACTTTTGACTGATGCAAAGCTCAAATGAAAGCTTTAACATTTCTTAAAAAATTACATACCAGTAAACAGTAGAAACATTTCCATGTTTCCTGAATTTTAATAAAAACCCCATAATTTAAACTCCATTCCAGGATTAAGGAAACTAGCAACTCCTTCATGAACAACTAACAAAAGAATTCCAATACGTCCATTTTCTACACAATTTCTATCCATCAGCTTCTTTACTCAAGAGCTGGTATATTTAGGCTAATTTCTCAGGGAAACAGTTGGGACTGTGTGCGTACACATACATGCCTGATTGGCTGTTAGCTAATTTTATTAGAGTTTGAGTGAGACAAATCTTGGAGACATTAATGTTTCCAGAAGTTTCAGGAAAACAAGATTGTGTAACATTAGCTCAGCCCATATTAGACACAAAGAATATCATAACTATAGGAAAAACTTCAGCAGGAGTTCTAACCACATATCAATAAGAATATTTTATATTTTAAAGTGTTTCCTGCAGTTAAGGGATTTGTACAGACTCTCTAGTGAATTACCTACTTGAAAGTAATTTATGCTGTGGTGGATGCTCACCTCTTTCTTTAACTGCATTGACAGGACAGTCAGGGATCTGACAGACAGGACGGTCCTGTGGATCCCTGACCCACTGGCCGGCAAGTTTCAATAATTTTAATGCTCATTAAACTACCTAGTGTTTTGTGGGGTGAAAAAAAAATTAGATTCTTAGGGCTTTCCATAGTGCATTGGAAAATGTGTGATGGAGCTCTTGAATCTCAGCTTAAATAGGCCAAATATGGGGAATACAACATTGTCAAGTTCTTATGGGTTTTGCACAGGTCCAGGGTCTCTCTTGTGTGGGAAAAATCGGACTGCTGACCCACTCTTCTTCCACTTTGGAAGTATTGTAAAAACGCGACTGCCGTTTCGGTTTACTGCTTTTGCAACTTCTGACAGGAAGTCAAGTGCTTCCTGAAACCATATACCTCAGTGGAGCGATAGCATTACCGTGACCTTTCTTACAGCGTCCAAGTGAAGGGGAGGCAGGAAAAGGACATACCAGAAAATGTCTAGGGTTTCTGCCATCTTCATCCACCGCCTCACCCCGCTTTCCTTATTTTAAGCGAGCAGCCTCCCAGCCCGAGGACTCGCCTCGCTTCACCTGTTCCACCTCACCGGCAGCCGGGCAAGCCGCCCTTCACCCGGGCTGCCTCCACCGAAAAGGCGAAGGACTAAAGCCCCACAACACCCGTAAAGCCGCGGCCCCGCTTGCCGGCTGCCCCGCCGCCTTCCCGTCCGGAGGACGATGCAAGCCCGGCGCCCGGCAGCCGGTACCGCCAGAGGTGCTCAGGCCTGGGCCGACGGGTCTCCGTACCCCGCGGTAGGTATGGCCGGGCAGCGCTTGGGGCTTTTCGGCTCCCCTCGCCCTTTCCCCGCCGGCCGTTAACCGGTGGCGGCGCGAGGGTGCGGCGGGGGGGGAGGTGGTGAGGGGGACAGGGCGCGGCAGCGCGCGTGCAGGTAGCCGGGTAGTAAGAGAAGACGAGAGGCGGGGCGGGCGCGCGCGCGCGCGCTGCCGTTGCCTGCCTCCATCCCCCCGCCCCCCCCCCCGCGCGCCGCTCCCGGTTTGTCATCGCGTCGCCGGCAGGGCCCCGCGCGCCACCGCACCAGTAACGGCCGCCCTGCGCGCGCGGCCGGGGGAGGAGGAGGAGGAGGAGGAAGAGGAGGGATGAGGAGGCCGCCGCCACCGTTTTTGCATCCGTGACGGGGGCCTGAAGAACCCGAGTTTAGGACGGCCCCTTTCCCACCGCCGGCGCGCAGGGGGAAGGACGAGCAGGAGGAGGGCGACGGGGACGCTGTCTGTGTGAGAGAGAGTGTAGAGATGAGCTAAGCCCTGTCCCCCGGAGCCGCCCGAGGAGACCTGCCTCTCTCCCCGTCACGTCCCCGCCGCCATGGCTCACACCCCCGTGCAGACGGGCCTGCCGGGGATGCAGGTGAGGGCCCAAGGGCGGGCACGGACACGCAACCCCGGCGGCTTGGGGAGCGAGGGACCGGGCCTTCGCCGCCTCTCCCCGCGAGTGGAGATGGGGGGAAACGGTGTGAAGGGGCCCGGTGCGCGTCGGTAAGGGAGTTCCCTGGGATGGAGGGACAGAGCGCCTCTTCGTTCTGACTGGGCCCGGGGGCTGGGCGGTGGGGGGAAGGAGGGGGATCTCGTAACCCCTGGAAACGAAGCGTGCTGTCAGCATCCCGCGTAGTCCCTCCGCCTAGTGAAGCCTTCCCTCCCTCTCCCCTTCCTCAGTAGCCTCTGTTTTGCTGCAGGTGTGCGGAGCGGAGGGGTGCGTGGTTTATCTCCCCCTCCCCACCGTCCAGTAGTTCTCCTGGCTGTTTTAAATCGTGAAGCGAAGCGTGTCCCGATGGGCGATTTTCGGCCTCGTTTTTTTTTGACGTGGTTAGGGGAAGCGTACATAAAAACTGGGCCTGGAAATGTTGACCTTCAGTGCGTGCTGCAGTGCCCATCTCTGTGGTGCTGGCTAGTGGGAGTGCTGTGTGAGGTGGGTGTTCAGGGATCGTGTTTGGCTCTAAGAGTTCATTAGCTGCTGTTGGTTACACGTTGGAATTTGCTGGTTCTGTGTTGTAACTATATTTTTTGAAGTAACTGGTGTGGTTTTCTGGTGACTGAGTTGGCTTCCCCCCCCGGCCCCCCCTGCTTTTCTTAGTCCAAATGCAAACTACTACTAGAAAAACGTTGAGGTCATTGGTATCCATGCGTTGTTATTCTAATGTTTCCCACATTAGAAATTTCCCTGCCCTAACCTCCGAAAGAAAAACTTAAAATCTACGAGCCATTCGTATCTCCTGTATGGAAAGTTCGTGTTTCATCTGGTTTAGGTGTTGATTTACTCTGTTTAGTTTTTCCGTGAGTCAGGATTCTAAGTCATGAATCTTCTTTCTTTGCTTAACTTGAGGATTTGAATTTAAAATGTTACATGCTTAGGCACAACTCGGATTATACGCTCAGGCATAGTACAGGATGCCAAGTAGAGTACGTAGGCCCTCACTCTGAACTGATTAATTTGTTGCTCTGTAGGTACTTTTGCTGAGTGTTCAAGTTCACCTTCCAAATGTAAACAGTTTGCTGATTGCCAGAGAGAGAGAGACGTAAGGGTTTCATGCTTTGTCTGGGGCTGGATTAATGTTGCTTTTTTTTAATCCTTTTAAAACATGTTAGAACCCAAATGGCTATCTACTTACTTTGAAACAGAATCTATAATATTTTAGAATTAAAAGTCAGATTTGTAGCTGCTCAGAAATGAGAGAATGAATAACATTCCAGCAATATGCTTGTACTGCTTATGTGTGTCACTGCATGATCTCTCTGTAAGGACCTGCATTTTTTATTGACTTGATTTGTTATTTAGTTTGTAATACTGATAGCTATGTTAAATGGGTAGATATTGAGGGTTTTTGTTAGTCCACGTAATTTGGGAGTTTACTTCAAATCTCTTTTTATTCAGGATAGTGTTATTTTTCTAACATTTTAAAAATTGTATTATTGTCAGAGTTTCTAAAGTGTGAACTTTCACAGTGAAAAAAAAAAAAAAAAAACAAAACCAAAAACCGAACACCAGAGACCTGCTGATAGGTAGAGGCATAAAGTCTGTCAGGAGGGTGAATACTACTTGCTAATTATCTGCACCTAGTTCAAGATGCCTATATCCATTTCCATTCTGTCAGAGTATATAGGAATTTTATAGTGGTCTGTTTTCAGTACATGGTTCTCTTTGATTTTACTTGCAGATAAATGTTCAAAGAGAAAGGTACATACAATGTGTAACATCTACTTAAATAAGACAAAGGTTATGGTTTGGGACTTTTTATTATGTAGAAGAGAGAGGAATAGAGCTTAGTTCTCTGGGTTATAATTAAATTGCTTAAATCAGGGGACTGTCTTCCCTTTTCTGTAGCGTGATCCCTCCTCCCCACCTACCCGCTTCTGCAACAAACGGTGTAAGCAGTGTCAGTGACAAGTTATGCAGCTTTCTCCTACATTCTTTGCGGTACTTAGACAAGAGACCAGTCAGTATCGTAGTGTGAACAAGAGTAACTTCTTGACCTCCAAAAAATCGCATGCAGGGACAACACTTTATTAGTGCTGTTTGGTGTGAGCAGGATAGTGTGTAAATAGAGCAGAGAAATGAAGGATTAATGTATTTCTCTCTGAACAACATGTCTGATAGATGTTTGAAGAGTGATGCATAAAAAGTGAGTGGGTAGAGAGTGAGCCAAAGGAATGAAAAACTGTGGAGGAAATGTAGGATGGTGCTGGAAGGTTGTCAAAACCTGAGATTTGCTGTCTGCTGCAAAGTGGGCATGTTGTAACCTGAATAAAAACAGAGTTGGGTTTTGACCTAAATTCCTGTGCATGCAAATAAGCTTGGACTCAAGTTTATGCTCTCCTTGATTTTTGGCTCTGTGTAGATAAGCGTTTGAGTGTGTGGCGTGAAGGTGCATCATGACTAAACTGAGAGCATGTTGTCTTCCTTCTTTGTGCTTTATAGAAGTGGCCTAGGGAGAATGCTTGTTTGTCAGTAATGGTTGAGATTTTTGCAAGGCTGGCTCAAAATAAGTGTGTATGACCGTGATTTTCAGACTGGCCTGCATTTCAAGGCGGTGGTAAGCTTCTATAGCTTCTTTATGGAAGCTGAATTTTAAATAATAAAGTACTGTGTTTAAATTTGTGGTAAGGGTGCTTGGTGAACCCTGCTGCATTTTGAAGCTTGTTAGGAGTGTGTTGGACGAAAGCTCAGGAAATGTAGGCTGGCAGAGAAAACCTTAAGGGATGAAGCTGCAGAACACAGTACTGCGAGCTGTTGGATATGTGGCAGCAGCCAGTTTTAAGGTAATCTCTAACAATAAAATGCTAAAGTGACTAGTGATTAAATGTCTTTCTCATCTCTTTACCTACAGAAAAAGTTCTGGAGTTAAGCTGCATGTAGTTGCTGGTGTTTTTCTTTGTTCCTGAAGTTGGAGAACCAGAAAAGCAGTTTTTTTTACCCTAACTTTTCTTTTAACCCTAACTTTACCCTAAAACCCTAACTGTTTTTTTTTTTCTCTCTGTGAAATAACTGTGTAGATCAAATTTTATTAACCTGCTTTGAAATGAGCCTTATATTATGATAATAATAATAAGTGCTTTAAACTCCTCCTGAGGAAAGATAAATGGCTCTGTCAGCTTCAGATCACGGAGAAGTGAGAAAAGCTCACAAGTAGTTTGACTTTGGGGAGTTATCTGTGTTCAGGCAGTACAGTGCCACAGTTGGAATGGATCTAGGTATGACTTCTGGTTGTAATTCGAGGTGCTTCCATAGTAAAGGTAATTAAAAAGTTTCAGGTGAGTAAGAGTTTGAAATACACTTTCGTGACATAATGAACACTGATACTGCAGAGTGTCTGATTAGAAGTAATTATTGTCACCTCCTTTTTCTTGTTTCAGTCTCCTAAAAGGTGAAAAAACATCCAAAAAACCCCAACCCCTAGATGCCCTGAACTTTTTTTTTCATCCCCAGAAAAATAATCTTCTGAGAAGACTTATTTGTACTTTTAGATGTGCCTGTATATCAGCTTCATAAAATTCCTAAAGTGCTTTTAAAATTCCATCATCTTTAAGCCAAAGCCTCTTGTGTGTGATAAAATCCTTTCTTTATCTTCCTGTCTTTCAGTTTTCTGGTAACAATAACTGTTCATGCAGCAGGTTATTTTTATTCATTCCTCACTGTTATTTTCAGTACAAGAGCTACAGACTCTTCATCCAAAATGTAAATAAGCATTGACATTCACACCATTTTGGTTCAAGAAATGTTAAAAGTTTAACTAAATTTAAGTGGCAACTTGACAGATGAACAGGAAAGAAAGGTTGTCAAGTATAAAGGCACCATTTCTGACTCAGAAAGTGTCTGAACTGTCAGTTTGCCGGGGACTGGAAGAGTGTTTCAGGAAATATTTACTTTGTCTGTTTTTGCACTGTTCCCAAGATATTGACTTTTGACTCTTGTAGAAGTGTTCTGGCCTGGAGGATCCTTTGTTCTGATCCAGCATGGCTGTTCTTTTGTTCTTACACACAGTATGTATTACTGTCTTCCCTGTTCTAACTTGCTCTCCTTTTACAATAAGCTCTTGTAACTACTTCATGTGTGAGCCCTGTTTTTTTTTGTAATTATAAAACATTAGGTTGCTAAATCAAACACACTGGAAAGGCAACATAGCTTCTGCTGCCTTCCTTTTGCAGCTTCTGTGTAGAAGATTAATTTTCCCCAATTTATTTTTTTGAAAGTTTGTGCTCACTGTTACTGTTCAATTTATAGTTTGGTAAATGCTTTGCAATAACTTACAGCACTTAATTATTTGACAGGTCTTTGGACCATTATGGTCATGGGTAATGTGTTTTAAAATATCCTGGTAAAATATTCCTTTGTGAGAGGGACACCCCAGGCCATCCCCCCAGCCGGAACCGGCTGGCATGGGCACAGAGTTGGAAGGAGAGGGGTGTCTGGGGTGGGAGCAAGGCTTTGAGGCACGAAGGCAGGCAGGGAACAGCAAAAGGCCCATAACACCTCAGGCCATCTTGGCTCGTGATTTGAGGGGTGGACTTGACCATGGACACTATTGCACAGGTTATCTGTGAATGTGAAATGTGCTGCAATGAAGCAAGCCAAGCGGTTAAAGCCTGGGCAACCTGTTCCAGTTGCTCTCCACTCCACTCCTGCTGGAGTACCCTTACAGCAAGAAAGGTTGGGATTTTTTCTTTGTTGTTGTTTTTTTTTTTCTTTTTCTGAAATGTAAATGGAATTTCCGATATTGCAGTTTGTGCCCATTGCATCTTGTCCTTCCACTGGGCACCACTGACAAGAGTTGGGCTCTGTATTTACTACTTTCCATAAGGTATTCACACACCATAAAATTTCCATTCCACTCAGCCTTCTCTTCTCCAAGCTAAACAATCCTCACTATCTCAGCCTCCCCTCATATGTGTGATGCTCCAATCCTTAACCATCTTTCTGGCCTTTCACTGGTCTCGCTCTATTGTGACCATATGTCTTGTGCTGGGGAGCCCAGAACAGGATGCAGCCCTGCAGATGTGGTCTTACCAGTGCTGAGTAGGGGGGTAGGATCCCCTCCCTTGACCTCCTGGCAACGCTTTTCCTAATGCGGCCCAGGATACTGTTGCCACAGTGGCACATTGCTGGCTTATGTTCATCTGGATGCTAAGGGCTTCTCTTTAAAGCCACTTGTCAGACCATCGGTTCACAGCCTGTACTGGTGCCTGGTACTACTCCTCCACAGGTGCAGGACTTTGCATTGGCCGTGGTTGAACTTTGTGAGGTTTCTGTTGACCCATTTCTTCAGACTGCCAAGGTCTCCCTGAATGGCGGAACAAACTACTAGTGTATCAACCATTCCTGCCAGTTTTGTTTCATTGGCAGATTTGTTGAGGATGTGTTTGACTCCATCATCCAGATTATGAGTGAAGATGTTAAACAGTATTGGCCTCAGTATGGGCCCCTGGATAGTAACTGGCCTTCAGCTGGACTTCATGCTGCTGATTTCCTAGGCTCATCCTTTTTCACTTGTGCAGTCTTCCTGCCACCTTTTATTGTGTTCCTGCATGTCAAATGGATCATTCTTGAACTTGGAGGAGTTGATCCTTGAAAATCAACCAGCTCTCCTTGATCATTGTTGTCTCTAGGACTGTTTCCCCTGGAATTCTTTCAAGCAAATCCCTGATCTGTCCACTCTTCCTCAAGTCCTTCACCAGTAGGATTGAGGAGAAAACCATCTGGGCCCCATGCTCTTGACCCTCACCCCCAGGGCTATGTAGTCATGCTTGATGTGCTCCAGGTCTCCCCAGGCTATTTCAGTGGTGCCTGATATGGAAGAGTAGCATGAGGTAATAATCCAAGTGCTGAACAAGTCTCAGCAATCTTTCCAAAATATCCTAGATTGGAGTCTCTGGCAAGCACCAATATGTCCTAGACATAGGTCAGGTCAGCAGATTGGGACACCCTGACTTTCTTCACAGGAAGGGAGTCTCCTACTACTGCCACTTGCAGCTTCCTCCTGGTGTTTTCATATAGTTTGTGTAACCTGTTCCTGTATTAAAGAGATTTACTTATGTAAGTAGCGCAAAAGTTTGAGGAAGAAGTTGATGCACCTTCTTGTAGAAGATAAAAATTTTTTTGTTCCTTAATGTGGCAGGTTACGTGTGTAATCTGAGATGTCCAGACTCCTCAGTTGCTTCTGATCAATACACGTGAAGTAGTCATTTCTATTATGATCTTCTGAAACTAGTTGCTGTAGGAAGTTGACATTTTTGTGTGGAAGGAACACTAGATAATCACCACACATGTTAACAACGAGCAAACCTCAGTGTGGTAGTGGTCTCAGAAACAATGTCATGTCTCTCTTTTCTCCCTCTATGTTTATATTTTATTTTTATGAGTTGAAAGAAGTCTCAATGTCTTGTTTAGAATGTGAAAGTGTGGTGATGTGCAGTTATGGGGCAGAGGAAGAAACCACAAAGACAATTCCTCAAATGGCAGTGACCTTAAAGTCTTCCTCTCTGATTTCAAGTGTTCTTAATTTTGTACTATAATATGCATTGACCATGCCACAAAATTTAATTTGTGTTTGAAGTTCTGACTTGGATGCAAATAACTTGAGAATACATCAGCTGAATGAGATCAGATCATAGGCCTATCTAGTTGTGTTTTGTCTTTGACAATGGTTATTGGAAGATGCCTAAGAAAAAGTATAAGAATAGAGTAACTGGTAATACTTCTATGGCATGCTTCCACAGCTTCTACTGTTTTACTGCTCCAGGGTTTCCAGAGCCGGAAGTGATTATCTTGACAGATTTTTTTTTTTTTTCTCCTCTTCCTTTAGTTCTCCAGTCCTTAATGATTTTGTAGGACTCACTGTCTGCAACATCCTATTACAGTGTGTATCCAGGTTTATCTGCATGCATGTGAACAAGGTTCAAAAAGTTCTTTTTATCTCCAGGTGTGGTAGCAGACCACAGTAATCGCAAACAATCACAAGCCAGTTCGCCATGTGGTATTTTTTTCACTTGAAATATCTGAATGTCTTCAGATGATGATATTTTGGGCTCAGTCATGATAGCAAATTAAAGTTGGACTGATTAATTGGAAATTGATTTGGTGAAATTACAAGTATACAAAACAAGATGTTGGAAGATGATTATTTCAAAAGAGCAGGCATAGATAAATTAGAGATCAGCAAGTAAAATCAGTTGCCTAGAGAAGCTTGAGAATTTGAATATGGAGATGGCTTGTAATTCTTGTAAGTTGAAGAGAATAATAGCTTTTCAACCCCTTTATAAAATAGCTGGATGAATAACTTCATAAAAGGAGGTTAGAAATAAGAACTGGGATGAGATGCAGGGAAAGGATGTTAAAGCTGTATCTTAGATCAGAATGGTTATGGATAAAGTTAGAAGTGCATATTTGATCTAACTAGTTTGAATTTCAGTATCATTTTCTGTTGAGCTGTAGGGGTAGTTAGTGCAGATGAGAATTAGAGTTGTAAAGATAAATGCATTGTAAGACATGTATAGCCCTGGCTGTAAAGAGAGTACTGGAGAGGTGATGTTAAGAGTGGGTAATACTGCTGGTTTCTCCAGGATTGTTCTTGACAGTTGGTGACCTTGGCATAAAAAAAGTCAATGCATGCTGAAAAAACTTACTGATGGCACAAAATTTAAAGACACCTGTTATTCTTGAGATGCCATTACTGAAGAACTACATGACCTTGAGGATTTGAATTACAGAATAAAATAGCACAAAGTGCAAGGTATCATAAGTATGAATTATTACAAAACCTTTGCAATAGCCTGGGAGCTCTTTAGTTGGAAATGCGGAGGATTAGGAAGAGGTGAGTGGGTTTATTTGGTCACAGCTGAGTTTGAGCCATGAAGCCAAATTGAACAAATAAACTCTGAGAACGTATTGGACTAAGTTTATTCTGTAGAAGTGGGCAACAATGATGCTGAGTACTGAGAAGAGTTCATTTTAAGTGCAGTATGATTTTCTGTCTGATTAAGACAGTGAATCCAGTGTGGAACAATTACAGAGAGGTTACTTGAATTATTTGGTGAATGGTGGCTCTGCTTTTGATCAAAAGTAAAGTACTTTGTTCTGCATGGCTAAACAAGCCGAAGACTGGAACAGGCTGGTTGTGATTACTGTTCAAAAGTGTGAGAAACTATTCAAAACAAAAACCAAACCAATTTAAGTGCTTATGGAAATTTGAAGTTCTATAATCATTAGAACTAAATGTTCCAGAATTAGTTTATTTGCCACAATAAGTATTCTGTGACACACTTTGAAGAAAATGTTTTGGTGTTAGAGATCTATCCTTATCAAACAAGGTGATTATCCTTTTGCAGCAGATGTTGCTGTTCTGTGGTTTCTAGCTGTATTCAGTGTGCTCAGTTACACGAAGGCTCCTTTCTCCGTTCCCTTTATTTTAATATTAATAGGAAAAAGCTATATGCTAGTGAAAGCTTGGCAAACAGCAAAGTTAGTAAAACTGTAGTGACAGAATCTATGGAAGACACTTTCTCTATTCAGTCATATGGAGAGAATGTTTATAAAGCTGTTTGTTTATTTTGGCTATATTGGAAGTATTTACAAAAAATAAACAAAGATAAATTTGGTGAGAATCCTTTCCAGATGAGATCTTGGAAAAATGAATGGTAACGGGCCACTCATGTACTTTCAAATTCAAGCAGTTCATTATGTATTTGGAGGCCTGATCTCTCAATTTTTGAAGTAGAGCAGGTCATTAAAGAAAGAGCAACTGGTAGTTTTCCAAAAACATGGGTTGCCAGTAGTTTAAGCTCTCTCTTCAAACACCTGGTCTTCTGAGAAGAAAATTCAGACCTTCATGCAGAGCAAGAGAACTTTTTTTTTGTGCATAGTGTTTTGGTTTTTTTTTAAATGACTACTACCTACAAAATGAATTTACAAGAGTTCTGATTTGAGAAGGAAAAGGATTTTTTAATAATTAGTAATTTCACAATGAATTTGGAGAAGGAACTGTTATTATTAATAACTTTAATTATATTAATTCTAGCTATTATTGAACAATTAGCATGTCAAACGGCTACAAAATTTTGATTGTAGAAAGTCTTGGTTTTCTGGAATTATTAACACAAAATTATTGAGAAAATGTTATTTTGCAGTTGTTTTATAAAACTGTCAGCCTAATACCAGAATCTGAAGAGGCTGACACTGTAAAGATGAAGCTGTGAGAGTTCTGCAAGTCTGAAGATTGTGGTATCATGAAGCAATGGGCTTTAATATACAATAGCAATAGGTGTTTGAGGGGCTGAGGGGAAAAGGGACAGTAGGGAATGAATATGTAAAGCCGGGAGATCTCAAAGACCTGCTGGCAGGTAGCCCTTGTATTTTTCTCCTTTTGAACAACTGCAGTACACTGTGACTTTGAGTAGTGCTGTGTTTTCAGTTTCCGGAGTTGAAACATGGAATTTTTTAGGCAGCTCTGACTGAGATTGGTTTGTGACTTACCTGAATGCCTTTGTAATGATGGAATGCTTAGATTCCTGTGGCTAGTGAATGGAACTAGAAGGCATGTGTGGATAGATTAGGTGTGTTATAGAGAGCTGGGCACATAATCTCAAATTTGAAGATGGTGTATATGAAAGCGTAGACTGATAATTGTCTTCCACAGAGGAAAATATCTGATGCATGTGTTAAGGTCATTTTTATTCATAAAGAATTCTCAAAGAAGGCTGTTTTTAACATTGACAAAAGAGCATTCTGTGGGGCACCAGGAGAAACACTGTAGTATGATTTGGTGCCTGGTTTTGTGATCTGTTATAAATGATGTCCCTGGAAGTGCTGGTAGAAGTCAATGTGTAGCTAGAGGATAACTACACTTGCTGGAAAACGTGAGTGCCCTGTCTGGTTTTGAAGTGGGAGATAGATTAGAATATTATGTATGTAGTATTTAATAGTATGTGATAGTATGTAATTCTCATTATCCTGAAATTAGAGGAGGAACAAGTTTCTTTTGGTGAAAGGGACTTGGATCTCTTGCTTGGTTTCTTTTAATGGCAAAAGGGTGATAAAAACTCGTGTCCTTCTGTTTGTTTCCTGAAACACACTTTGGTTAGAAAGATGGATCAATAAGATGTAAATCAGGAGGAAATACCTGGGGCTGGTGAAGTCTTGCAGTATACTTAGAAGAGTGTTTTTTCTTAGGATTGATCTTGCCGGTGTTCTATTCCTGGGATGATTATCTGATAACTGTGATGTCTTGTAGCTTACTTTGAAGTTTAGAAGTAGTAGTGTACTCACAATTTGTGCCACATGAGGATGGAATCCAGACTGCTCCACAAACACACTGCTTGAAGAATTGAGTGGGTTTATCTTTGGCCTCTGTCAGTCACAGCTGCCTGATCCTCAGAACACCTAATTCACCTGTGAAATTTGGATGCCTCTAGACAAACTAAAATATCTTCTGGACTATCTTCCTCTCAGGGCTGCATGGGTTAATTATGTAACCTTTGAGATGCGAGAGCAGAAATAGACAGAAGTATAGGTGGAAGATGCTGTCTAAGCTGGATTTAATTGCTAAAGAGAAAATTTTGGTTCAGTGCTTGTCAGTGGTAACTTAGACCTTTTCATTCCACTCTTAATACTTCTACAAAGTTTGGATAAGTAGTATAAACTATGTGGTTTTATGCTTATTGAGGCATTGCTGAATTTTTCTTGTATGAGCCTTTTTCTATACCAACAATGTTTTTTCACTTAGTTAGCATGAACCTCATCCTTTTAAGAACAGTAGCAAGTCTTTTGAAGTGGTGATTTTTTTTTTTTTTTAATTTCATAAGGGAAAGATTCTAAGTAATCCTATCCTGTTTTTCTTAATTTCTTGACTATTCCCTCTACCTATGCCTTTTCCAGTTTAATTGTAATTTATATATATTTTTGTTAGTTGTAAAGGCTCCTTGCTGTTAGACTGAGAAGGTACATCCATGCACTGAAAGTGAGAAGCCTAAGAGCAGCAGTAGCTAGCTGAGTACTTGACAGTGGAGAAGAAACAAATATGGCAGAGTGCTCTGCCTAGGTTGTCCATATGCATGTTTAGGTGAGTGCTTATAGTTTTCATGTGAGTGTTCAAATCAAGGTAGCTGGGAACAGGGTGTTTTTTAGCTGTGAATGAATTTACCTGACTGAGAGAAGAAGAAGAAGAAAAGTAAATCCTGCTCTGGAAAACCTTGGGGTTAGGGATAAGGAGGAAGTATGATAGTTCATGGAGGTGATCCGTAGTAGGAGAAAATTGAAGAGGATTGCTTGCCACATCAAGCAAAGTGATGTCTGTGTGTAGTCTGTGCACTGAAGAGCCGGAACAAAATCATTAAGAGGATGAGATATGTGAAAAATTCAAAAGAGTACAACTCTGGGTTCTGGGAAGGAACCAATTTCAGGAGAAAAGGGTAGACAAATGGTTTACTTTTATTTACAGTGGTATTTGATCTCTTTTAGTTTTAATAGAAACCAAATCTTTGTAAAGATCTTTCATTTTTGGTGTCTAGGTGCAGTTTATTGTCAGAGAAAAAGAAGTTGAGGTAGCAGCATTCTGATGCCAGATAGGATAAAACCCTGTCACAAGGACGATGTTAAATTTGCACTTTGTATACAGGGAAGCATAAATGTTGCAGTATGTGCATATAAGGGATGTGCGAAGAACACGTTTATTATGGAGACAGAAAAGGAATAGCTGGATAAATAAGAATGTGTAGAACTTTGAAGTGTTTGCCTTTAAAAATATCACGCTTCATTTTAATCTTATAAATATTGAGTAACCTTTCTCTTGTTTTTAACAGACTCTGAAGGCAGATCCAGAAGAACTTTTTACAAAACTGGAGAAAATTGGTAAGGGCTCTTTTGGAGAAGTTTTTAAAGGAATTGACAATCAGACTCAGAAAGTGGTTGCTATAAAAATTATTGACCTAGAAGAAGCAGAAGATGAAATAGAAGACATCCAACAAGAAATCACAGTGCTGAGTCAGTGTGACAGTCCATACGTAACTAAATATTATGGATCCTATTTAAAGGTAAGATACTCACAGATGGTGACTTGATTTTATAAGTTATTCTTTTCCAGGTTATCCAATCATGCCTCTTTTCATTGGCAAGGTTTCAGTTAGACCTCAGTTGAAAACTATATTTTTGTTCTTTCAATTCTAAAGAAAGAGTTAGTTACTATATTTTGTGAAGTACGTGACAGAACTTAATAGAAAAAAATGCACTTGTCTTTTGCTATTTCTATACAAAAAGAAAATAATTTGAACAACATCAATTTGTTAAGCTCTAAGTAATATGTTTAAACTCTCTTAATATTAGAAGAATGTAACTGTTGTTTAAATTCAGAAAATATAACTTAAGTCTGCCTTAAAACAGGCAAAACAATTAAAACAATGTAATATCAGATGTTTTACAAAGCTTCAAAGTTTATGTTGGGGCTTGATTAGTGGCAGAGCTTAGGTTGCTTTTCAAAGGAGACTGAACTTAGCCTTTGGCTGAGTGATTTAAAAATTAAGATTTAAAAGTTAATTTATTTGCACATTAGAAAAGGGCACATTAGCCATAAGTGAAGCTAATGGAAGGGGCTTCCATTAACTGTCTTCTGAATCTGTTTCCCTTCCCTCCCCCTGCCATATTAATTGATTTCAGTGTTCACTTTTAAGTGTGCTGGATAGACATATGTTTGTTTCTTTGGCTGTGTTGTTTTTTGGTTGTGGGGCGGTGGTTTTTTTTGGGTTTTTTTTTGTTTTGTTTTGTTTTTTTCATGTATTGCCTCTATAAGATAATGAAAATATCTGGAAGCTTTTGGTACTATTTCTTTGGTTAGACTTTGTCCCCATCTGGATAGCTCTTTCTTTTATGACAGTGAGATAGCAATCATGATAACAGATTGTTTTCTTGACAGAGTTTGAAGTTAGGTAGCCAGAATGTTTCAGATTGTGTAGTGGTTCTGGTTGTGGTTTTTTTTTTTGTTTTTTTTTTGTTGTTGTTGTTGTTGTTTTGTTTTTGTTTTTTGTTTTTTTTTTTTTAAATCTGAGTCATCTCTCTTTGAGGAATCCTTGTATTGTTCTTCATTCTCTGTTATTCCACACCCACTTCAATTAAACTACATGATTATACATGGCAGTGTGTTAAGGGACCTGTTGCTTGGAATTTTAGAAGGCTTATATAATACTGTTATACTTGCCTGAGGACTCTTACTGTCTTTAGACGATATTTGTGAGAACAGCTTGTCAAGCTCTTGGTATCTTCTGCAAGGTATACATGGAAGTACAACTTGAAATTAATATTATCATTTAATGAGTTAATGGTAGTTACTTTGTCCAAGAAATTTATGTTTAAAAAACCCCTATTTTTAGCTGCTTTTTAAAGTCGGGTGATATACTCAAATGCCTTGTTAAATTTTCTCACTCAATTTTTTTTTATATGTCCTAACTTCATCTTTTCAGAAATGTGTTTGCTTTATAGCAATTTTTTTTTCATATCCAGAGACTAAGCCATATCTGTTTGTTTGAGTTATCACTGGTCTAACACAGTGAATCTTAAACAAAAAGTATCTTACTGCTTGCATAGAGCAAGTCTTCCATTCCTCGTTCTTTGTCTGTTGTTGGAGGGTTCTGTATAATTGCTGTGGTCAGAGTTCAGTCAAATAGAGCAATAAGCTGTAGTGAAGTAGGTACCAATTTAGGTTGTCATCCTGAATATAAATTAATTTGCGGAACATCTTTTTGTCAGAAGCCCTGAAGTCTTTATATAAAACAGAAATGCAAATACTCCTTTCTAAAGCTACGTTTTTAAGTATGATGTCTTCATGTTCCCGTTCTGTTGGGACAAATTGCTTTTGTCTACTGTAGGAGATTGTAAGTAACTAGAATGTTACTCTTGAAGCATATTGCAGGGACATGATTTATATGGGTGCATATATCTAGAGTGATTGCTGCTCCTTATCTACCATGTGTTAAAAACCTGTATCAGTGTTCTTAAATGAAATAGACTTAACAAAACAGGTAGTGACTCCATTATCTCTCTGCTTTGTGAACGATATCTATCCTTGCTGTCTTCCAAATGAAAGCTTCATCTGTTCCATCTGTGATCTGATTAAATGCTTCATGGATAGAAGAGTTACAGTTCCTTTTAGATCCTCATAAAGTTCATTCAGGAAGCTTCTCTGAGTCTCTTTACTTCTTCTGTGATAGGACCCCTCGTCCTGTCACAACAGGCACTGCTGAAGAGTTTCTCCCCGTCTTTCCTGTAGGCCCCGTTGAGGTACTGGAAGACCGCTTTAAGGTCTCCCCAGAGCCTTCTCTTCTCCAGGCTCAACAGCCCCAACTCTCTCAGCCTGTCCTCGTAGGAGAGGGGCTCCAGCCCTCTTATGTTTGTGGCCCTCTTCTGGACTTGCTTCAACAAGTCTATGTCCTTGGCTTCAGAGCTGAACGCAGTGCTCCAGGTGGGGTCTCACGAGAGTGGAGTAGAGGGGGAGAATCACCCCCCTTGACCTGCTGGCCATGCTTCCACATATTAATATAATGTGATCACTAGAAAGTTTCAACATCCAATGTAACTAGATACAAGTGGTGTTGACCTGGTATTGAGCTACTCTTGTATTATGTGTTTTAAAAAATATTACTGTCTCTAAGATCATGTTTCTTCGTCCTTCAGATGTATTTTTCTAGCACAGTTTTTAGCTTTTGAGAAATCCTCTTTTGAACTGTTTAAGCTTATTGACTCAATAAGAATCAGACTTATGGTTTATTTCCCCCATTCTTTTACCCAGACAACTTCCCATTCTGTAAAAGTATTTTAAGAATTCTTAAAAAAAAAAAAAAAGTTTATAAGAAGAGCTGATGCTGTAAGGTTCATAAAGGATAGCTGCTGATAACTTTCATTTTAGTTTTTATACCTGTATGGGTTTTTATTTCATGTCTAAGTTATACTATACCTAATGCTGTAAGTCAAGTTGATGTCTATATAGACTGCAAGAAAACAGATGATAACTTCTGGTTAAATTTTATGAATGACACAGTATACCCTCATGGAAAAAAACATGTCGCTTCTATGAAGTTTGATTAAGTGAGCTCTGTATAGCAACAAGTTCAGGCAAATGAAGTCTAGAAATAAAGATTTATTTTTGAAAAGCAGTGATTCTGAAAGTAATGTATGGTTTATTTTAGGTAATCAGGTGAACATGAGATTGGTAAGTAATGCTGTGGCTGAGCCAAAATAAATCTTGTATTGGCTGGGGCTTTGGTGTACATGGCATCAGTGAGGCCATTCTTGGAATTAGATGACTAGTTCACAGTGTGGCTGAAAAACTGTAATGCATTCAGTACAGAGCTTCAGGAACAGTTTGATGTTTGGAAAGCCTGTATTCCAGAAAAAGACTGAAGTTCAGGCTTGACTTTGTTTATCCAAGGTAAGGTTTGGAAGTGACTCGGTACGTATATATGGAAGCTTTTCCATGTTTAAGTGCTGGTAGTTCAGTGCTTTCTAATCTGTTAAGCCAACTGATGTAGCTAAAGTAAATTTAATCTGGTAATCACATATGCTTTTTTAAAGGGAAGATAGCTTAAATATTGGAAAAGTTTTTATATGAGATGGATTTTATGTCACTTGCAGTTATTTTTTAAATCAGATTTTGCTGAATTTAAGGAAGGCTTAGCTTGCTCGCCTTAGGAAACCCAATGACATTAACATGGATATGTTGAATATTCTTGCCATGCAATCTAGGTAATGTAACTTTGAACGTGGATGTTTATATGTGACTTCAGTAAGTTTTAAGTCCATGCAACTTTCCTTTACAGCTTTAACTGGTTTACTTAAGCATTTATGAGCAGCTCTGAACTGATATGACCTTAAATGTATGCTGTGGGTCAGCCAGAAGTTAATGAACTTGGTGCATTCTATCCTCATTTGATATAGCAGACAGCCTGGCAGGTTACATCGTGCTTGTCAGGATGGGAGAGCAGAGTGGAGATTTTCCCACTTAATGTTAGGACTGTAGAATCCACTCTAGCAGGGACTGCTACCTCAGCCCAGGGACAAGTGAAACACGTCAGTAGTTTCTTGATGCTCCATCGTTTGTGTTGTGTGCCCAGCCCTGCAGCTGAATCTAATGCACTTCAGAGTTGACTTTTGTAAACCACAGTCACTGAACTTTGGATGGAGGTTAGGCGTGCTTAAATAGAAAAAAAAAAAAAAAAAGCTGTAACTATCTCTAATTTTGCCTGCTACAATTGCAGCCATGTTGTCATTATTGCATTTTGTGCGGGATTGAGACAATAGAGTACTTTCTCTGTTCTCTTGACCAAAGCCAGATGGAATTGCCTTATCCTATAGAACTTCCTGCAACTGAACTGAGGAGACTGGGACTGCAAATACTCTCTTATTGCAACGACGTTAGGAACAAAATGAGGCACAGGTTCCTGTGAGGCAGTCCCTGTTCTGGTATGCTTACTTTCCTTCTGAGGCCCCTGGTAACCCCCTCTGTTTTCACCAGGCACATTATAGCCTCCAGCGGAGCTGGACAGGTGTTGCCTTAGTTTGTCCATAGCATATGTGAAACCAACATCTGGCTGGGCAGCTGTGAAAGAGGTAGCGAGTTTCCATAATGGTTCTGCTAGGCTTTCCGATCGAGTCCATCTGCTAATTTAGAGAACAAGTTGAAACCGTCCATTGATACAGCCCCTAATGGCCATAAATATGACAAAGGCAAAAGGATGTGAATGGACAAATGAATTCTGTTTATCTCTAGCACAAGTGGTTTTGCTGTGAGGCTCTGTTTTCATATTTAAAATAATTTGGTCCCTTCTCATTTAGAAGATGTTTACCTTGCAACTCTAAACCTTTGTAGCCTATAGTCTTTACTACTTGTGTCCTTCCCTGTAGCCATTTGCCTGTGCTCTTTAATCCCATGTTTGCATTATCTTTATTCAGAGATACTGATTTGAATGTGAGTTTAGAAACTTTTTATTCAACTTTAGCAGTCCAAAGGATTACTGTCACTTTCTGGAATCTGCATCATATTGTCCTGTTTTTCTGAATCTGTGGAAAAACCTACCTAGTAAACTATGATTACTTCAAGAATTTTCCTGTTTATCAGTGTAATCAGTTTTGTGCTATTGCTCTTTTATGGCTAAATGATTCTTACTGTACAAGTGTATTAAGACTGGGAGTCATCAATTGGAAATCCTAAAAAAATTGAGAGTTTGTAATACTATATTTTGTATTACATTTAAGTACTTTACTGTGTCATGGTATTCTGATCTTGTTTTAAATAAAAATTTAGAAAACTTAGTGTAAAATATAATTTCTTGGTAGTAGTATGTTTGTGTTGTGCTTGTTGTGTTGACCTTGAAAGTTGCCTCTGTACTGCTCTGGTTGCTGGCTTCTGTATGATATGAAATTATTCTGTATAATTTCATGTCTCAGTACCAGCCTTAAGGCAGTTCTGATAGGTAGCTGCTACTGAAATGGGCAGCAACAACATCTTGTTCGCCATCCTGCTGTCATGTTTCTGCTATTTTACTTGTATTGAATCTGTTGACTGCAGAATGACTTGGTTCACTGGGGAAACAAGTTTCCCCAATGCCTTCTCCTGGCCCTTCAAAAAATATCCTGGCTTTTGAAAAGGGCAAACCCTAAACCCTTACAAATTAGCCAGTTCAGACTTGTGGCTCCAAAACTGGGAGGTGGTGAGAGAGACGAGGACAGTAACGACTTCCTTCTAGATTAGCTGTAACATGAAGCCTTGTATTTAGTTTAGCCGTACAGATCAGGATTGCTTTCTAACAGTATGTAATATTGTTTATGTCAAATGCCCTTCTGTATCTTCTGTGTGAACTGCAATGCTTGTACTGCGGGCCTGTGAAATATCTGAAAAGGGAGTGTTAATATGGCCTCTAGGTGCAAGTTAGTTGTTTTTTTTTTTTGGCTGCTGCTGAAAGGGGAAGTCCAACTCTGCCTTGCAACTGGCCACTTCCTCACGCTAGCAGCAGGGGCTATTTAAACTTTCAGTGAAGTGGTTCAGCTTACTGAGTAAGCAGGGGACTAATTGCCCTTTTTTGTCATTCTTTTTTTTTTTTTTTTTTTTTTTCCCCTAAGAATGGAGGAGATTGTACACTGATGATTCAGATTGGTCTAACATTTTATGGGAGTGCATTGCCAGCTCATTGTTTATGAAACGTCTTTGATCAGCCAACAGTAATGCTGAAAGAAAAGCGTATGTGTGTCTGTATTAGTGTCCAGCTTTAGGCTGAGGAGTTCCATGGGCTGATTTCCCATTTTGTTGTCCAAATAGGCTTCCTGACACAAGGCTTTTCAGCTAGATTGTGACCAATGGCACTGTCAAAGGGCTGCCAGCCTATTGATCCAATGGTCTTGTGAACCTCTAAAACATTTGCTGTTTCTGTTGAAAACTTCTATATTTACATACCCCTGTCACAATCTTATGCTCTTACATAGTTACTATGTTTGTGTCATACCTTTAATTTGAACATTAGGTAGGTTAACTTTCTTTTGCTTCACTATGCATCGGCATTTTTTCAGTTCGAGTTGAGTGAATTCTTTGAGGTCTTTGTATAGTCTGTACGGAAATAGTTGTATAAAAGCAGAAAAGTAACATTCTTTACACATATAAGGCAATATTATCTTATGACATGTTACAGAGCATGTTAATAAGCATATTAAAATGGTTGAATGTAAAACTTCCAGCAATTCTTGTTTGGAAAAAGTTGGTTAGACTTTAAAATATTGAACTTCAAAAGGAAAGTTCCAGATTGAATAGGTTTATGGACTGTATTAGTTCCAAAACGTCACAATGCTTGTATTCAGGAGTCAGTGTTTTCAACCAAGTTCTTGGAATTATTTCCATGTAGTTTTTTCCTTATGCTACCAAATTTGTAAGCTGTTGCATAACAGTTAAGGAAAAAAGTCATCATTTGGAGGTACTGAGGCTTTATCTCTCTCTTTCTTCAACAGTTTGTTGAAACAGTGGTTTGTAAGAAGGAAAGGAAAACATAGGGGAGCAGGGCAGAATGGAAATGGTGGATTTGAATATAAGGTGTTTTAATAGTAATTAGAAATCAGGGGAAGAGTTGTAAAGAGAAAAAGTGGAAAATAATAAGGGGAGAAAGAGTGTGTGTTTTGCAGAGATTGGTGTGATGAGCATGGCAGAAGCCTTAGTTGAGGATCCTGGGTGATTCTAGGGCTGATCCATACAACTTCATTAGTAGTGAGAATTCTGAAGAAGGATTGGCCTATGAATATTCTGTAAAAGAAGCAGTGGAATTTAATAGCAATGTGAATGCAAAAGGTGGAGGGGAAAGAGGAGTAAAGATTTACAGGCTGCAGAGCAGGGGTGCAAAAGATCTTGGAAGTTGTGTATACAAGTGGTGAAAAAAGGTTGAAACTGAGTGGATTGATATTTGTGCAAAGAAGTAAATTTGAGTTGTACCTATCATTTTGAATTTAATTTGATGCAGGAGATAAACAGGAACAGATGTAAGCATTAGAGCAGTTGTTTTTTGGACAATGGAAGTAAAGGGGTTCTTGTGCCTCATATTTTCTGTTGGAAAGAACAGCCCCCCCCTCACTAACAAAACCACGACACTGGTCTAAAGTGGGACATAATTCATAAAGCCCCTGAGTGTTACTGATGTGAACTACTCCAGTGAAATAGGTTTAAGATATGTGCCAATAGGGTGGCATTTTGTTGAAGAAAAATTACTAATCTCAATATGCATCGGATACAAGGTTCATTTGTTAGTTCTGGTTTTGTTGCAATGCAATGTATCTGGACAAATGAATTCAGTAAACTAATGCTGATTTGTTTCCAATTTCCCTTGTTGGGACCTTGTACAGTTTATTAATAACTATTTGATCTATTTATCAGTAAAATTCAGTTCCATACGGAGCTTTGATTTGGGGTTATGTTTTTGTTTTTGCCTTCCCTGTGACTGTTCGTAAGAGGTGAATAGACAAAATGTTGGGGTTGTCATAGAATCATGTAAATCATTCATTAATCTTTGTGTGCCTCTTGAAACGGACCTCCTGGGGAAAGGTCTGCACAGATTGCAGTTAGTTTTTTTTTTTTCCCCAGAAGGTAATGACTGAATAGGTGTGGTTATGAAGTAGTTATTAGCCTGGTGGAGAGAGAAGGGGGGATGAGTCTTGTCAGCTCCACTAGGTAATAAAAAACTTAACAGTTAAATGGATAATGATTGTAAGGGAAGGCATTTTTCACTCTTTCACTGCTGTTTTTTGAAGAGTGAAGAAGGAAAATGGCTATGAACAGGTGGGAAGAGGAGTATGGACTTGCATGCACTTATATTCCAAAGAGGCAGTTACGCCCTCCTTTAGGAAGTGAAAGGCATACAGTTCTTCAGTTGTTGTATAAGTTTCTTGTATTTAGTAGCTAGGAACTGGTTTTGCAGCCAATACAAGAAAAGTGTCTGTTTGCTTCTACTATCATATACTTTGGTATATGCAGCTCTTGGAAATTATGTGCTTAATATGACATGCCTAGGCTTGTGACAGCTGGGCTATAAAGATTCATTTCTATGGTGGAAGGGCGTGTGCCCAGGAAATGCGCCAAAGGGGCTGTGAATGTGGACAGTGTTAGAAATGACTCACACTGAGGAAGACATGGAGCTCGTGGCTCTAGCATGTTGGCATACAAACACAAAAGTCTGCCAAGTGTTCTGCAGAAGAAATCTTTTATTAGTACTGTGAAAGAACTTTCATTGTGTTTTTCCTAGCAAGTGGCTCTGCAAGCTCTGTACAAGTAGCTTAAGGCAAAAAGGATGCATTTAAGGATTAATTGTATACTGCTGTGGTAATTGCAAGAAAGAGTTAATTGTTGAAGAGTGACTGCTGTGTTAGGTTATAGAATACATTGACTGGTATGTATGCCTAGAAATTAAAATGTGATGTTTTTTTTCTTGGGATCTGAAGAAGGCAGGAATTTCAGAGGGTTGGAAAATGATTCCAAAGGCAAATAGCTTTTAAAAATACATATATACATTTGTAAAATACTGTATACTGAGGTGGTTTTGCATAGTGTGAAAAAACATGTTACCTGTGTTTTTCATGGAGTTTAGTGTCCAAACTGGAATGAAGAATTCTTCTCTTTCCTTAGTCCCTATTCTGCATTGGCTACCCAGCAAATGCATTAATTTTTTTCTTTGTGGTTGAACGTATTAGATGGCTGACAAACCTTGATTAAAGGACATAAATGCGCCACATGCAAAACCAGAATGATTTCTTTGATTGCAGGGACCTTTTGGCCAGCTTGCAGTAAGGACTTGTGTTTAGAAGAGAACCTTTGGGCTCATCTGTATCTCCCTCCCCTCAAAGGGATGGCAGCCCGAGGACAGCTAGCATTCATCCTGACGCCAAGAGACTTCAAAGGAGGTAAGCGCCTCAGAAATGCTCCCCAGACAAAATACTTCTCATCAGTCCTGCACCCCAGTGTAGTAATATTCTTTAGTACAGCATTACCGTCTAAAGGTTTCTGTCCATGACTCCCTCACAAAAATTTTTTCAGAACTCTGAGGGGCCTTGACAGCTGGTTGCAGCCCCCTTAAGATTCATGGAGATGTCCATTGCTGTCAGTAGTCCTTGTCTGTTGCTTAAGCATGTGCTTCCAGTGTAAGGGAAAAATAAATTTTCTGCTTCCTGGGTTTGAACTCAGACATATGATCCCATCCTTCCGTTATTTTGTTTTTCATATTTTGGATGAGGCCATCAACTCATGATCCTTGAGGATAAAGTCAGGAAAAAAAAGGCAAATAAACCCTGCTTGCTCCACACTATTCTAAAAGGCTTTTTTTTTTTTTTTAATGGATCTCTGAGTGATTCCTTAATATCCAGATGATTTCCACCCAATTCTTTGTGTGTTTAAGTTTTTACCTAGCATTATCCCAGAAAAGTTCAGTAGAAACAAATTATTGCATTTCATTCTCATAGAGGGAAATAAGTCTTTAGGATTTTTTTTTCTTCTTAGAGGTGGCACCTAGATGCAGCAAAGCTGTTTGTCCTAGAAATGCCTATGCCTTAATTATTTAGTAGAAAGAGCAAATTAAAATAAGCAAATTTAAACACAAAAATCTCATGATAGCTTTTTAATTTATTTTTCTTTTTTTTTTTAAAAGCAGACTTTTCAAGGGGTGATTTCCACCCTTTCCCCACTCGCCTCCAGGTCACTGGTGCGAATTCTCAGCTATAGATCTTGCTTTTCTTGTTCTTATTCCAGTAAACATTATATGAAACCCACTAAGAATGTGACTGGAAACATAAGGAAGAACTTTGGGTTTTGTTGGTTGGCTTTTTGGTTTTTTTTTTTTTGGTTTAAAGGGAAATGTTTGGGAGTGTAGTAGACCATTAGTAAATATGAGTTATATGTTTGCCGAACATTTATTTTTATTTTTTATTTTTTTTTCCCTAAGGTTGTGGATTTAGAGAGCATGGTTAGCACTTGGATCGTTTAAGCTATATCTGTTACTAAGTCCTCTATGACTGCAGTCCTGTATGTCCTACTTAACAACTTTTGCTGTTTTTTCCATTTATGATGAGAGTATATTATTTAGCTATGAGTTTGACCTCTTTAAGCCTAAGAGCCTTCTGACTATGTAGAGTATTTCTAATAACTGCTGTCTAGCTAGCCTGCCTTTTTGGCTCTACCATATAGATACAAAGGTTCTGTAGATTGTAGCTTAAATATGTTGAGGTAGTAAAGAAGTGGATTGTCCTGGAAAATAGTATCGCACCTAATTCTACACTAATGTAGCTTTGGAAGAAATTTAGCTATGGATATTATGAACAACTTGCAAATCCTCCAGAGTTATGTTTACAGGTCCTGGCTATGTTAATAGTTTAAATTAGCTTGGATTTTGCTTGACTTCATTCAAATGTTTGGTGGTTGTTCTTGTTGATTTTTTTTCTTGGTTTGTTTGGTTTTGTGATTATTTTATTTTTCCCAAATGCTGAGATTTCTTTTATGGTAATTAACTTCCTTAGTTTCACTGGAAACTTTTCTTTTGTAATCTTCTACATGTCATGTCACATGTTGTTCAACTGTAGGAATTTACATTTTTTTTCTTAATATGCAGTCTTTCCCCAGTGTGTTACTTTTATATCACTTGTTCTGGTGTTCAAGGAGGCAAAGCAAATATTCAAATTCAAAGAAGGAATCTTTCAGAAAACTGCAAATCTTTTTCTGGGAATTATTCTAACACTCTGTTTTTATCTCTACAAGGTATTACTGAATGTGCCAAAACAAGCAGTAGCACACTGCAACCTGTGTAAATCTTGCCAGGTGCATTCTGGTCCTGTAAGACAAGCTAAATCACAAATACATTGGTTTTGTTTTGTGGGGTTTTTTTTTGTTTGGTTTTGTATTGTTTTGGTTTTTTTTAACTAATGAGTTGTCCTCCCCTGGGAAAAGATGAGAAGGAAACAAAAGCACCTTTTATTTCCTTCATTTGAGTGCCCTTTTAGGGTCAGTGAAAGTGGAACTGGTTTTGGATTTGTTTTGTTGGGTTTTTTAAAATAAATTTGGTCTTATGCCTACTTCTCTAGGAAATCAGCAAGAGAGAGTAGAAACAGGGCTGAGAATTGCTAGAATTCTTTCTAGTCTAAAATAAAATATCTGTGGATGGACATACGTTCTGATAAAATGAGAGACCTAGCTATAGGTGGGAAGCATAATATTATTTGGAGGCTCTGGAATTCATGAAACACTTAAAAAAATCCTTTTGAAGATAAATCTAGTTATTGCTTTGTCAGTTTTTCCTGGAGGGAACTGATATTCAAAGCAATATTCTTTCTCTTTGGAGCCTTTCAAATTGATAGTAAAATTCAGTCATTCTTTTAAGAAGCAAAATCAATTTTAACTGTTGTCTTTAGCGGTACACCAGACGGTCTACTTCAACATGGCTAGATTATCGTAATCTGTATTTCATAACAGCTGCTTTTTATATACTGCAAAACCCCCAAACAGGATATTAATTTCCAAGGTTAAAGATGGCTAATTCACTGCAGCTGTTGGTGTTTCAGTTATTTTTCACCTTTCTAAGAACACTGGACAGTACTTGAAGACTCTCCTCTAAAACATGGACTCTCTGTTGTGACAGGATGGAGGAGGTGGAAGAGGGAAGGAGAGGACAATTTATCCAGAGGGTATCTTTGATGGCTAAGGCAACCTGAGTCTCTTTAGCCTTGTTCTCTCATAAAATAGTTTCTCTTGTTCTTCAAAGCAAGCAGTTGTCTTTCCATGCCATCTGACTTTCAGGTGGTCTAAAACAAGCATCTTTAGAAAATATTACAGTATGGTTTTATTTAATTAAATCTCTAATGACATAAACAAATAGCTTCCCCCTTTATAAAATGATACACCAATCTATACAAGCTTGTGTTGTAGTAGGTGGAAATAGATGGAAGAACATTAGCAGATGAATACAATGTCAAAGAAAAGTTCAAGTGAAGGATTAACTTCTTGATGGAACTCAATAACCTTCCTAGGAAGTGTTGGAATGATGGTGGCATTCTTTATTCTTTGTAATGAGGATGAAGAACTTTTTGTTCATCAGGTACAGAAGAAAAATAGTAGTACTTCCTGAGATTGCATTTAAGAACAAACTATACAATCTTAGAAAGGTGATGTAAATCAGCATTGAAAGACTTTTTTTTTTTTTCTTCCTCTGACTTTGTTTTCTGTGAAGACAGTCCCAAAAGCTTGTGAAAACATAATAGCCTTTCTTGATAACTATTAAACAGTCATAGGACCCCAGATAGGGAGTGGTAGAATCAGTTTATCCATTTGTAATGGAAAGAGCTTGATTATTTACTTACACTAAGAGAATTCAGTACCTATGGTGTTGAAATTTTGCAGAAACTTCAGTGTAACTTCCTTTTGCGATCAGTAGTTCTGTCCTTTGTCACATCCCTTCTGTCTGTCAAAAGAGTTATTATATGGCATCCAAGTGGCATCTGGATAGGCTGTTTGAGGTTCAAGGGTGCATCACTTGCCTTCTCTGTCCAAGGATTGCATACTGGCAAGAATGGAATGAAAGCAGATAGTGGTATGCTATTCCCTTTGCAACATTAACATATGGCGGCACTGGATCTAGTTCTTATTAGATTTAAATTGAACCAATAATATATATAGGCAATATTTATAGCTAGTCAAGAAATGACAAGAATATATGTTCTTTGCCAAAACCATGCATTTGCTGAATAAGAGTAACAACCATCTTGTACCATTAAAGAACTCACTTTTGGCGAATGGTATCTGTTCTAATACTAGTCTGTGGGTCTAGAAATTGAACATTCAAATAACAACTGGAAAGTTACATATCCTGATTAGTTTCAAGGATCTAATGGCAATACATCAGCTCATAGGTGCCTTCTCTCTAAAGCCTAAAATAATGATTTTCTTGAATATATATTACTTTTAATGAAAGAATAAGCTCCAGAGGAGCTTATTTTGGAGGTCTTGATACATGTTTTCAGATTTCAGACACTTGGCAACATTTAGTGTTGTAGTGGAAAGGTTTGAGCTTGTCTAAGAGGAGCAAGAACCACAAAGATATAATTACTATTTCCTGTCACTGCCTCAGTGCATCATTTATGGCATTGTACAAAACTTTTTTTTTTCCTGATTGATCTCTATCTTGTTTCTGCATATAAGCTCACAGATGTCCACATGAGTTAATAATGAGAACTCAAATGCCAGGGTTTGCCTATTCTTCATCCTGTGTAACAAGACAGTGACTGCTATTGTGACTTGGTGTTCAAAGGAGATGGTGAATGAATAAACAGATGCCTCAAGCTGAACCTGATGATTGTGAGGAAAGGAGAGCATTCTGAAGAATTCATATACATGAGTAATCATATTCCTTGAAGTGTATTTCTCTTTGGTTAATAATTTCTTCCTCTTTTTATGAAGAGTGTGTGAGTGATAATTTTTTTTTCAGATTCATTTTAAACAGGTAGTTTTGTGCTTATGTCTTCGGTGGATTGCACAGCTTCTTTTGGGGCCAGACCGTCATTGGAGTGGGGGGGTGGTGAGAGACCATCTTTGGCTTTGTGTGATTCTGGCACCTGGTGGCTTTGTCGTGCAGCATGGGTTTCAGATGCATAGTTTAAAAACCCCAGTGTAAAGAAATCAAGAAAAAAAATATTCCTTCCTTCCCAAATGGAATCAGAGGGCAAGGTTGCTTAAAGTAGATATAGAGGACAAGTTCCATGATCTCTGCATCATGCTTCTGAACTCAGACATCTAAGAATCGGTGCGGAAGTATTTGAGAAGCTTCTGGTTGCTACAGCTGTCTAACTTCCCTGAGTGGTTTTTTTTTATATATATGAAGTTAACAGAAGACAAATCTCCATGGGGAGTGGTAACAACCTGTAGCAGGAATGCAACTTAGAGAGGTTATCTTGTTGCATACATTTTATATCTCAAGGTTCTTTTAATCTGGTTTCTTATGCTAGAGAATCAATATGAACATTAGTACTAAATTTATACTGATATTGAAATATTAATTTTAAAATATCACACATCATGTTGTGCAATGCATATCAGTTTTGGAACTAGTTTGTTCTTTTCAGATTAGTCAAGGTTCTGTCCAAGATATTATTTTTCTGTTTTTCAGTACTGTAGATTTTTCCACTAATCCAGTGATGATAAAACTTTTAGTATATAGAACAACTTAAGCTGGTTCTTATTTTGATTAGCAAATCTGTTCTGTTATTTCAATCAAGTATGTAATTTCTAGGTTATGATTGTTGACATAAGGTGAAGTGCTTGTAAATACAGATTCTAAGTGGAATTTGAAGGTAAATTGTCTCTAGAAATAAACAAGCCTTTTATACATATTTATAAATTCTACTTATAGCATTCTATTCTGCTGTATATTGTGTACTGGAAATTTGAGGTGAGAAATACCCTTTCTGACAATAAATTTAAGGTGGGAAATTATGTTTCTCACAATAGGTGGGGGAGATTTTATTTCATGTAGAAACAAATGTGCTCACTGTTATAGTACTGTTGACTTACTTGATTTAAGACGTTTAGTTAAATTTTAAATTACTGTCCACGTCACTTAATGCTCTTACTTCTGAATCCTTCTAGTCCTCTCTGTGGCTATGTGTTATATTTTCCTCTGCAACCTCTCCTTTCTTCAGGAAAGGTGATATAGAAACATTTTCATCAATAAATACTGTGGCTTAATTGCTTTAGGTCAATCTCACCTGTATAATATCACAGTGCTAAGAAATGTGTAAGTTCTTCATGTAATAAATAAAAATATACAATGCATCTCTAAAGATAGGCCTCTCCATCTTTATTCAGATGTTTTATTAACATGATAAGGACATATAAACGAACATTTTAATCTTGATTACTTATTTCTGCATGTGTCTTCTATGCTTCTCTGGTTTTGGTTAAAATGTGCTTCTGAGGCTCTAGAGGAGTGTTTTGGTGGATGACTTTTTTTTTCAGTGCGTAGTCCTTGATTTTTTGCATATTAGGAGAAGTTCTTAACAGTGCAGTTACAGCAGGTAATGCCATGGAAGCATTTGTAAAACAAGTGACTTAATGGAGACTATTTCATTAGAGGTAAAGCTGCTATTGTAAGAGTTTGTGTGGTTCTGGAGTTAAAACTAGAAGTCAAACTTCAAGAAGAGCAAATGAGTTTGGAAAGGGTTACAGAAACTCTGCCTCTCTGTAACAGAGCTTCTTTTAGATTCCAAAGCTGTTCCTTTCCTCATTTGCATGGCATCAGAGGAAAACCTCTTGCTCCTACTGTGAAAAAGGAAATGTTCCATGTGCCCTCATTAATGTGCTCATCTATGTTTATAGAGAAATAATAATTCTAAATTTGGATTGATGACTCAACATGGCTTCACTATATTTGGAAGAAAATTCAGTGCTGTGTTGTGACTGATACTTAAAAGAAGAAAACTGGTCTTATTTCAGATCTTAAAATGGAGCACTTTATGTTGCACGTATCCGTATGTAAGTGTAGTATCTTAAAAAATATAAGTAATTATGTGTAATATGTAGTTACTAATCTAGGCTGTGGAAGACCCTTTAGTGCTTTTGGTGTTCTGTTTGAGAGGAAAAGTGGGAATATGTACAGAAGAATGTGAGAAGTACAAGCAAAAAAAGAATTTGGACAGCTTTAGAAAGGAAGGTGACAGTAGGTGTTAGGGAATGTACAGCATGCCAGAGATGCTCAGAAGGAAAGAAAGAGGCAGATTGCTCAGGTGACGCCAAGTCAATTGATGATAGTGCTCTACTTGCCTTGTGCGGTTGTTACAAGGCACAAATTAAGTACATACAGGTTACTAGCTGTAAGATAGAATATGTATTAAGCAACTAATTGAAACTATCTCACCAAAAGCATTTATTTGCATTTTCTTGTTAAGTAATGTATGCAGATTTTAAATAAGAAAGCTAAAAAGAAATTTCCAGCGAGAATTAAAAGTGATAGTAAGATTCACTGCAGTAGTAGTGACATCTGTTCGTCGTTCATATGAAGTATCTGAAAACAAAAACAACCAACCAACCAACACAACACCACCACCACACCCCCCCAAAAAAAAACCCCAAAACCAAACCAAATCAAAACAAACCCCCCCAAAAACCGAAACTAAACATCCATGAAGTTGAGTAATATTTCTATGGCAAGGGGAAGGGGGAACCATAGAAAATTAAAAATCACTTTGAATCTAGGGGTACCAATATAAAGGTGCCATAACTGTGATAAATTGCTATTGTTTAGCTTCACACTGGGATGCAGATACAGTTACGTGGGTGTTCCCTAACTGCATTTCCATACTTTACTGGTTTTAAAATGTCTTATTGGTCCATGGCTGTTACATTGTAAATTCAGGCATGTGGCCCCAAGCAGCTGATGACGAAAGTTTCAGGAGCAAAGATGAACAAACCAGGAAAATATTTGAAATGGATAAATGATGATTTTAAAAGACTATGAACTGTGTAATTTGTAGTTGTGTAATTTTGTTACATGATTGTGTAACTATGTAATTAAAATGATAGTCTTAATTTTTTTTTTTGTAAAGGTATTTCCTGCTACCTCTCACTTCTAATTTTCAGCTGGTGAATTTAGTAGCTAGTTTTGTGGAAACTTTCTCTTTTGGGAATTATGTCTTGTTTCAAGCTGTTAGCTCTTTAAATCCACAAGGTAATTGAGATGATAGAAAAGGGAAGATGCATCTCTTATTGACTTCTTGGTGTTAGATTTTTTTTTTTTTCCCCTATTTTTGAGAGGATCATAGGGTTCATTTGCTCTATCTTGTTCTTTCCCACTCAGGCATTTCCATTGAAATAAAAAGTAGTGATACAGTTGACTTGTTTGATTTTAAATGACTATTAAAATTAAATGTAAATTTTGCAGGCACACAAAACTTGAATATTCAGGGAATTTCATGCAACTTTAAAAGACTGAAGCAAAATATGTATATAAAATTTTAATTGAGTTTAGGAAGATTTCTGAAGATGAAATGACTTGCTATAAGACCTCTTGGAAGCGTACTTGTTCTGGAACTATTGGGACCTGAAGCCTTGAAAGGTACACAGGCAAAATCTGAGAAACTCATAGTACTAAAACACTTGTTTTGCTGCTAAAAGGGACTCTCTCAAGATGAACTATAATTCTTGGAATATCTGTGGTGTCTGCAGAAAGTAAGCATTATTATTGGTAGGTGGGAAGGGCTGTGTGCATTTACCTACAGAAGGTGCATTCTGAGACCAGAGAGGGAATAGACATACATGGAACTAAAGCTATAATAACGATGAAAAAGCTTAAGTGAGTACTAAAAGTTAAAGTTTTCTAATTTAGAAAAAGTTATGTTCTGCAACACATTTATCAATTCTGTAAAAATTTTAATTCATCTTTATAAATGAGTATTCAGAGTACTTCCTATCCTGACTGTGAGCTGCTGTTTTTACTTTAATTTTTATTTTGGCATATAAAGTAAATGAATATTTTTGCTATTTATGTGCTTCTTGCTCTGAGAGGCCCTTATGTTTTTATGCTAGAAGTCTTGTGAATATTTGGTACGTAGAGTTAAAGCTAACAATCCATAGTATAACTTGATAATCTTACAAACTAAAGCAAAACCCACCAGTGCAGCAATTTAATTTGAATATATATTGGGTAGATTTCTGGTCTCACTTGAAACACGTTTTAAAGGCTGATACTGCAAGGAAAAGGTGGACTAGCTGCTTCTCTTTGTGTGTTTGGGAATAAGATGCTGCAAATAGCAGAAAGAAACGATCATATCCAGTCTCTCTTTTAGCATAGTGTATTGTATGTCTTGTGTTAAACATTCCTATATGTATCAAGCTTTCACTTGAGAATATAGTAGCTTGATTTTTTTTTCTTTGTTAGCTTTTATTTTACTAGTTAAACCTAGCAAATTGCTATAGTCATCTTTAGTAATCTTTATTACTAGTTTATCTCATCTTTCTTGAGCACAGTTGTCCAGAATTCTGTGCTGTACATCAGATGCTTAAGCATTAGTGGAGAAAACTTACTGCCATTCTTCTTTAGGTCAGAGACAGATGGCTGTTCAAGAAAATGAAACAATGGAGGGATACGAACAATAAATTTAAAATTAAATTCAACCTAGACAGGAGTCAGGCTTATTAAAGAAAATATTTTGGAGTATCTATACAAATAAGGATAATAAATAAAATCAAGACTTTTTTTCTAAGGAAAGGAAATATATTTTATACAATGTAATTATTGTTTATTATTCTGAGTGTATATAATTGGTTTTAAAATGTAAATTCGTTCTCCTCAGTTTTGACTGAGTGACCCTTGTCTGTCTCTTTCTTGTCTCAGAAGATACTTTTGCAAAAATTACTAAGGAGCGTGATAAGAACAACTAGGTGGGTGGCTTTTGGGAGTTAATATGCTGGTGAACTCGGAGGCTCAGAATACTTGGCCAGTTCTAGTCAGCCTAAAGGCAAGAGGGTTTCCTTCTGCTACTTGACTCTTTGGTAGGGCTTAAAGAGAAGTTTATTCTTCCCTGGATACTGTCTATATTCTAGTAGTATTAGTATCAGTACAAAAAAGAGGTACCGTGAAATGAGTTCAAATGTGACATTAAGAGTATGCATCAATTATTTGGAAGTAATGAAGACATTCCAAGAGCAATGTCTGTGCTCTTATTCGTTGTTAAATATGAAGTAGCTTTCCTTTTGTTAATTTAGAGGAACGGAAGTAAACTTTCTTGAATACACACAATTGTGTAAATAGCTTGTGACAGACTAAGCTATTTACTAATATTTTAATTTTTATTACTAACAAATGTTAATATTTTAATATTTTAAATTTACTATTTTAATATTTTTACATTATTATTTTTAATATTTTTAATTTTTATTACTAATAAATTTTACTAAAATTTACTAATTCCTTATCAGATGAGACTAAAAATAATATATCTTAAAGATGTTTTGGAGGAACAGCTAAATGTTAGTGGTGTTTCAAAACTGTCGATTCTTTCTTCAGCAAAAAGAATAGAGCAAGTCCCATTAATTTAACTGATTTTTTTTTAACTTAATACATTTTTTGTTGTTTTTGTTTTGCAGGATACAAAATTATGGATAATAATGGAATATTTGGGTGGAGGCTCTGCCCTTGATCTAGTAAGTAAATTATGTATTATTTTTGTTATTTTATTTCACATAATTGTTTTCCTATCTTATAATTCTGTAAACTGTAATCTATCATTTGGCTATGGCAATCTTTGCTTCCCGTAAAAGAGAGAAAGTATTTGTAAGTGCCTGGAAAATGTTATTTTCCATGGGGCAAGACTGATTAGTTGTATAGATGGAAGGGAACTAAGCAACATAGTACAGGAAGCAGGATATAAATATCTTAGAATGCTAATCTTCAGTGAGCCGGAGAGCGCTAGTGGCTGAAAATAGTTCTTTTCTCTCTCTTAATTTTGCTGCCACAACTCCTCCTAGTGTATATGTTTTAATGTATCTTCCCCACCACTCACAAACAAAACAAGTTTCTCTGTTTGAAATCTCAGTGAAGTCTAAATAGACAGAAACAGAATTTAGATTGGTATTAAAAAATACGTTTTGAAGAAATAGGAGCAGCTCTCTACCCTGGAGGGTAGAGACACCTTATGGAGAGACCTGGATAGACCAGAGAGCTTGGCAATCACCAACCATATGAAATTTAACAAGTGCCACATTCTGCACCTGGGATGGAGTACCCAGTTTTGAATCATAATTCAAAAGGTTCAGTGCAGATTGTTTTCTTTGGATGGTGTCCATTCACTTTAGCTATTAAAAAAAAAAAAACAAAGGGGAAAAAAAAACCCCACAAAAAACCCAAACCAAAACGAAAACCACACACCATCCTTATATTGGCCATCCTTATATTGGCCTTATATGGCCTTTTTCCTTTCACTCTTTTCCCAACTGGGGCAACTAATAAATGCTTGAGGATAGCAAACTAAGCTAGAATGAGTCTGTGAGCCTATGATTTATTGTGGATTTTTAAAAAGTTATTATAGAAACAAAAGTACATTTTTAAAAATATGTGAAAATTGTTGTATCAATTGAGATGCAATGTCTCTGTAGCTTAGTTTGCTATCCTCAAGCATTTATTAGTTGCCCCAGTTGGGAAAAGAGCGAAAGGAAAAAGGCCAGTGTAGAGGGATTCTGCTGGTGACATCTAGAAGACAGGAGGGGGTAGTAAATGCTGACTTTCTGCAGCTGTGCTGCCATGTTTTAATAGTAATTGCCTTCTGGAACCCATTTATACCTTTAGTTTCCACATCCTGTTAGAAGGAGTTCTGTGGTTGTGTAGAAATCGATAATGTTCCCCATAAAGATACGCTGGAAAAAAGTTTATTATTGTGATGGTTTTTCCTGACAGAAGAGCCATTAAAGACTGGGTTTGCTTTTCTAAACTAATTATTACTTTCTTCGTGCTTCAAAAAGGTATAAAAGAACAGAAAGAAAACAGATCTTATAATATTTTTTGTCCTTTTATTTTTTTTTTTATTTTAAAATTCTTTTTAAAATCGCACACATTTCACTTGTGTGATGTGATGACCACATGTTTATACCCTAAGTTTTTTGCCTAGAAATAGTACAAAGTCTTTGGTCATGTCCTAAAATGTTGAAGAAATTGTGCCACAGAACTGAAATCATAATGGGAGTGTATATTGAGCATCTTGTGTGTGCTTCATTCATTTTCAGTTTATGTTCTGCTGCATGTTTTCCTAGTTCTAACATGCATATTATGGTTGCAACCGGAATCTGGTAGGGCGACTGGCACACTTTATCACATCTCCATAGTCAAGGCAAGACAAAATGGGAACCTTGAATTCCATGTTTGAAGTGTATACATGTCATGTTAGCCTGGTGTGTTTTCTGTACTTGAATAAGCACTGGCTCTTTTGAAAATCATGCCTCACAAGAGAAAGTGCATTCAATGCAATTACATGTACCTTGTTGTTCAACTTGCAGTATAATTTAGGTTTGTGGCTGAGGTACAAGTGCTAATATTCTCAGCCTTAGTCTGTTTTCACTAACTTCCTCCTCACTAAGGTGAGCTAACATCTGACAGAAGGCATTTTCCCCCGTTAGATGTGCTGTATCTTGTTACCAGGTCTTGAACTGGTGCTCACAGCCTGGCTGGAGCAAAGCCTTGAGAATATCTTAGTGGATTTCAGGGAGTGGCAATATAATGTATATTATCAAAGCTAAATAAAAGCAAAAAAGATTGGAAGTAAAGCTAGAAAGGTGAAACAAATACCTTGTTTGCATTACATGAAATTTTACCCCTGTTCCTAGCTATTAGCTGAGGATTTCTGAGATGTAATATTTTAGTTTTTATCTGAAATGCTTGCTTTCTCACAGAGTGAAGCTTCAGAGATAAAACTTTGTTGATTGTGTTTCAGTGACTGCTGTTGTGGAGTAAACTAGGATACTGGAATATTTCCAACATTAATTGTTGTCCACAAAGTTTCAGTCTCTCTCTCGAAATGCCCCTATTGGTTAAGCAGTTTCTCTGGGGAGTGACCTTTCTTCTTTCCCTCTGTCGAACACTAGCTTTTAGAATTTATATCAGTTATAGAGAGCTCTGAGATCTTCTGCCACTGCTGTTTCTTCCCATAAGAGTTTAAATTACTTGAAATTTTTACTTGCAGATTTATAGCTTCAGTTTTATGTGAAAAAAAAAAGTTAAATTTTAATATGCAATGCTCTGTCAGCCTAGCAGTTTGAGTTGTGTTTTAAAGAGTTTCACAAAATCCCCAGTATCTAGTAATGGGATATGTGATTTGATGTGGTACCTTATATGCTGTGCTTTCTTTCTCAGACTTTGAGATTGGGTCCATATAGGGCCTGTGAAGTTGCATGTCTGTGTTCAGTGTAATGTTAATAATCAGATTACAATGTAGATGCTTTTCAAACACAATGTATTTGTCTCTGACCTGACCACAAAGCAATAACTTGAAACTGTGTCTTTATGGACCTTTAAACAAACTTCTTAATATTTTAGATAAATGAAGTATTTCTTTGCCTGTTGTTCGTAAGGTCGCATAGTTTAGAACTATGTATTTTTTTTTAAAGAATATTCTGGGTTGTATCTCATGTTATAAAGTTAGCAAATTGGAAGTTTTGAGGTGTGACAGAAGGAGTTTTATAGTCTTTTTATTGTCAAGTGTATTTTCTGTTCTCTGTTTCTTCTTTATCTTTATGTAAGTATATATACACACACACTTATATAAATATTTCTTTTTTTGTCTCCTAGTTAGAACCTGGCTCACTTGATGAAACTCAGATTGCTACAATATTGAGAGAGATACTCAAAGGACTCGATTACTTGCATTCAGAAAAGAAAATACATAGAGATATTAAAGGTAATTTTTTTCTTATTTGTATTGTCATAAAATTAGAAGAGCTTATGCAATATAAATGAACATCCTTCCAGTGTCAAATGTCTTAATTTCTGTTATTTCCTTTTCTTTATTCCAGCTGCTAATGTATTGCTATCTGAACAAGGAGAGGTAAAACTAGCAGATTTTGGAGTAGCAGGACAACTAACAGATACACAGATAAAGAGGAATACCTTTGTGGGAACACCATTTTGGATGGCACCTGAAGTAATAAAGCAATCAGCGTATGATTTGAAGGTAAGGTACTTCAAGGCATTAGCCAAAGTCCCTTCCTTCTTTAATTTGAATTACATAGGTTGGTCTTCAGAATGTGGCTAATAGCTTTAACTGTGTCTAGACAAGTGATATGTTTAGATGATGCAGCTAGAAGCTGTTGGCAAGGAAAGAAACTTTACTAATTTGTATCCAAGCCTTAAGTTTCCTAGTGTATTAAGCCCATCCAGATGGCAAGAAATACTGCAAATTGACAAGTACATCCTGTCACCTTTTATCCCATTGAGGAGTATTTTTGATGCTTGTTCAGAAGTAGAAGAGAGCAAATATATGCAAAATGTTATTATGCTTCCACTTGTTTTTAGAAAAAAATAGTCAGCAATATGTTGAAGAATATAGATTTGGTGGGTGTGAAAGTGTTGTTTCTGCTTCTCTCTGACCATGTTCTTTTAGTTATTTGTACATGGAGATTTTAATGTTTAATATCAAATTTATTTATTTGTGGATATTTCCATCACACAGGATTTTGATTTTGCAGAGTGGTTCAGCAATGTACTGAAGTCACAACACAATCACAATATATAATTTATCATATACAGTTGGATCACGATAGAAATGTGATTACTGTTACTGATGTCTGTGTGCTCATCAGCATGGCACTGGGTGTCCCCGGTTGCTGGGCAGGAATACATGCATTGAAGCCAGCTCAAGCCCGTTGCTTTTTATAAGGTTCATTTGGTTGGTTACTCAGTTTTTATACTTCTATTAGGCTGAGCTACATATATGCCTCCTTGCTGCCCCTCCCCTCTCCCTTCTCCACGCTGGTCTGGCTAGCTCAGTGAAGACATTGCTCTACTGATTATATAGGGGAAGGCTATTTGCACAACCTCATGGCCCACTGGTGCAGCGGAAGCACTGAAACAAAGGTCATCCTGGTGTCCCACTTGTGTTGAGACAAGATCAGCTTTCTTTCTGATAATTAGCAGTCATTCCTTATGTTCTTCCCTGAGCTCATCTTGCCCATCTCCTCTGATCCGCTTGTAGGGATTTGTTGATTGGTCACATCTCTATGTGATGAGATGGGTTGGCGTGTTTCTTTCCATCGTCATCCATGTAAGGAACTTGCCAATATTGACTGTGGCCTAGATTGTTTGTAGTAGTAGTTCCTTCCCTATTTGATATTTTTCTGTAGAGAGGCTATTTGAAAATAACTAGCAGAACTCTGTAGAGCCTCTAGAATCTTAAATGACCGCAAATTTCCAATTTGAAGGTTGAGTAAACCATTTTCTTGTGGATGATAGTTTTTGTTTTATTTCTTTTTGGGGTATTGGTGGCTGGGTATTTTTGAGGTATGGCTTCTGGGAATGATTTTCACTTGGACAAAACATGATTCAGTCCTCAGATTTTGAATTCCAACTGTTTCAGTCTACAATGTCATTTGAACATAAAAAGGTCTTGGATACTTGATCCGTAGAAAGTCAGAGCTCGGATTTTGAATGAACCAAAGATGCTTATTTGTGTCTGTGAGCCTTTTGGCACTTAGGGACGAGACTAAACTGTACAGACAATAGTTTTACTGTTGTTGCACAACAACCACTTGAGAAGGCCTGTGAGAACAGACACGTCCAAGTCTAACCTCATTATCCTTCCATAACCTGACCATGCTTGAGAGGTGTTAGGCAGGACTGTTTTCTTCAAAGCATCATCCTGGTGAGGTGCAAGCAATTTCAATTACGTAGTTGCTGTGTTAGTCAGTTTTGTTCTTTGCCCTGTTGAATCTTCCTGCTTCCTGCGTGCTCTGGGTTCCCAGTAAAAGCTTGGGAACAGTTCACCTGCTTCTTTCATACAGTTCATCTGTTTCTTTCCTCGTTTACTATATGCCTTGCACCAATTGTTAAATTGTTTATTGCTCCTTTTCTGTTTGGATTGATATCTTTGCTCTTGCTGACCACTGAAATAGCACAATTGTGCAAGGCAAAGCAAAACCTAAGTTATGACATAAAACTACTAAAATAGTCTAAAGGAAGGCAGGTGCATCCTGAGGTTTAACATTGCGAGTTATTGCTACAAAGCTGAAGGTCTCCTGTTGATTCAGCACTGTTATCACTTGTCTTAATATTAAGGGCAGTTGGTGGATTTCCTGGCCTTGGCTTACGCTATATTATCAACATAGCTCATGCAAGAACCATTATTCCAGTGTATTGATTTCCACTTTAAGCCGTTTTGGATATTAAGACAGTTACACCTCCTCTGAATTCAGGTATGCTTCTGAGTTAACGATCCTGTCAAACACAGCTTTCAGAATTGAGGAGACAATCTTTTGAGGAATTACCTTTTGTGAAGCACTTGCACTGTTTTAACCAGAAACATTTTATCTTTATTGTCTTTGCATTACTTTATAATATTATAAATTCATGTTAATGTCTCTTAAGATTGTGTAAAAGTAATGAATACTTAAGGTATTGATTTTGAATATAGTCTTATTTTTTTCCCAAATGTATGTTATGGGAATGTATGTAAATATTATCTTTTATCTTAAGGTAGAGAAGCAAGGTTTTTCATAGATAAAAAATGTCTGCATTTTTTGAAAAATGCAGTTTTAATTCAGGATTTGACAAATGCATACATTTTGTGTATTTTTCTTTTAAAATCATAGAATCATAGAATGGTTAGGGTTGGAAGGGACCTTCAAAGGTCATCTAGTCCAACCCCCCTGCAAGGAGCAGGGACATCCCTGACTAGGTCAGGTTGCTCAGAGCCTCATCCAGCCTGGCCTTGAACGTTTCCAGAGATGGGGCCTCCACCAGCTTTCTGGGCAACCTGTTCCAGTGTTCTATAACTCGCATCGTAAAAAATTTTTTCCTAATTTCTAATCTAGTCGTGGCGGTCTGGTGAGGTCCCCGATGACTGGAAGAGAGGGAACATAACCCCAATTTTTAAAAAGGGGAATAAGGAAGACCCAGGTAACTACGGGCCGGTCAGCCTCACCTCTGTGCCTGGCAAGGTCATGGAGCAGATTCTCCTGGAAACCATGCTAAGGCACATGGAGAGCAAGGAGGTGGTTGGTGACAGCCAACATGGCTTCACCAAGGGCAGATTGTGCCTGACCAATTTGGTGGCCTTCTATGACGGGGTGACGGCATCGTGGAACTTTAACAATGTCAAACCAAGTCCCATTTTATGTTCCGAATACTGTGCTCTCAAGATTATGTGAGGCTTTTCGGAGTGCTCTGTGCATATGTGAGCTGTGTATTCTTTGACTGCCACACAGAATTTGCCTATTCCATTCTTGCTTTATTCAGTCCCATTCCCAAACTGTTTTGTGTCCTTAAAATATTTCTATTTCTCAGACCATATATTGCAAAGTATATTTAGAAGGCATTACAACACTTGTCTTCATTACCTAAAAAATAATTAAGGTGTGTGACTGTTGGCATGGATACTAAAATTTCATCAGCTTCTGTCAGGCTTTTGTAAATAATATTTCAGACTGATGTATTTAAGAATATAGGATTTCCAGATGACTTGTGTGAAAGAGTAAGGTAGCTATAGCGTTTGCATTTTAATATGGTCAGTGGCTAATGTAAGAGGTGTACTTGAAAGCAAAAATTTCAACTTAATTTTTCATTTTCCCTTGTAGTTTATTTTTAAAGTCCAAGTAATCCTCGAGGGTGATAGTTTCTTCAGCAGCTAGATTTTATCAACCATGAGGAAAAATAGTGAAATGTCGAAACTTGACTATATTAGTTATATTAAAACTACCACCTGTTTTTTAAAATTTATTTTCCTTTTTTATTTGTCTTTTCCTATACCACATAGAATCATAGCATAGTTAGGGTTGGAAGAGACCTTCAAAGGTCATCTAGTCCAACCCCCCTGCAAGGAGCAGGGACATCCCCAACTAGATCAGGTTGCTCAGAGCCTCATCCAGCCTGGCCTTGAATGTTTCCAGGGATGGGGCAGCAGCCAACTCTCTGGGCAACCTGTGTCAGTGTTCCACCACCCTCACTATAAAAAATTTCTTCCTTATATCGAGTCTGAATCTGCGTCCTGCTATTTAAAAACCACTACCCCTCGTCCTGTCACAACAGGCCCTGCTGATGAGTTTCTCCCTGTCTTTCCTGTAGGTCCCCTTTAGGTACTGGAAGCCACTATAAGGTCTCCCCAGAGCCTCCTCTTCTCGAGGCTGAACAGCCCCAACTCTCTGAGCCTGTCCTCATAGGAGAGGTGCTCCAGCCCTCTTATCATCTTTGTGGCCCTCCTCTAGACTCACTTCAGCTGGTCCGTGTCCTTCTTGTGTTGGGTGCTCCAGAGCTGGACGCAGTACTCCAGGTGGAGTGTAGAGAGGCAGGGCAGAGTAGAGAGGGAGAATCACCTCCCTCAACCTGCTGGCCACGCTACTTTTGATGCAGCCCCGGATGTGGTTGGCTTTCAGGGCTGCAAGCACGCATTTTCGGCTCATGTTGAGCTTCTCATCCACCAGCACTGCCAAGTCCTTCTCCTCAGGGCTGCTCTCGACCCATTCTCCACCCAGTCTCTATTTGTGCTCGGGATTTTCCCGTCCCATGTTCAGGACCTTGCACTTGGCCTGGCTGAACTTCATGAGGTTGGCACGGGCCCACCACTCCAGCCTGTCAAGGTCCCTCTGGATGACGTTTATTACCTTCTTTCCAAGCTATATGTTCTTTGGCATAACATCCTCATAGGAACTTTCCCTACTTTCCAATTTCTGTCATTTTGGCAGTAGTTCTTACTTTTTCCTCCTGTTTTGCTTCCTTTGTTCATCTGAAAGTCAGCACCTTTCCTACCTGCTTCAGTTTTCGAATTTCTAGTTCTCTATCCTTTCTACTATATAACTTCTAATAGGAAAATTCGTACTTGATTTTTAACGTGGTTTTCTCTTGCACATAGCCTGTTTTCTTAGCTGGACTTTGAAGTTCTTGTAAGTCAAGATTTTACTCATTAGAATGGAAGAGGAAAGGCTTATGGTAGTACTGTAATAAAAAGTAGTTATCAGTGATTTGCTGACTCTCATCTGAACTTGGAAGAATAATTTTTGTTCAAGGTTTGAAACTGTAAAAATCATAACATGGTAAAACTTAGTGATGATATAGTGTCATTGTTTCTTAAGGTCATGCTTCTCCCTCCTCATCTGGAAGACTGATTTGTGCCTCTTCGGGAATTTCGTTGTCACAGACAAGTGCATCCTAGAAATGCCTGGTTGGATACACATGCAATTGGTACTCACATCTGTGTTTTGAGATCCTTTCTTATCTGTGAAAGGAGAGGTGACAGTTCCAGAGGAATTTGGGGATTTTATCCTTGATGCTTCCAACACGAATAGGCTTTCCAAACCCATCTTGGACATCAGAGAGTTCAGTGTGCAGCCGTATTTTGTTGGACTCTTTCTTTCATTTTTGTAGAGGAAGGTCACTAGCCTTCCTCGTAAGTCATAAATATATGAAGGAAAAAAAGGAAGTATGTATATGTATGTGCATGTGTGGCTATCTGTGCACACTTACACATATAAACTTGATTTTTAAACTTATATATACACATGCTCCATCTGTGACTGGAAGTCTGACAGAAGAAAATATACCCATTTGTATAGCCTTAACACATTCCTTTTGAGAAGCTGAAATGCAGAATAAATTGGAAATACTAATACTCAGTTGTTAACATGAAGGCTAATCTTTACAGGTGACACTTGTCTTCCATAAGCAAGAAAAGCTTTCCTGCTAAAGGGCAGTTACAGTTCTACTCAGGCTTGAGGAGAGCTTAACTGGTAATGTTGTTATTAAGATAAATGAAAATCAGAGCTCATATACTTACGTAATCCTCTGTGCTCAGTGTGAGATGGCAGTTCTGTAACATGAGTTGACAAAGCGTCATTTCATAAATTCGACGGTATGCTAATTGACTCTGTGGTGAGGGTGTTTTTTTTTTTTGTTTTTTTGTTTTTTTTTTTTTCACTTACTTGCAAAATTAAGTAACTAAGCTCTTAACAATAGAATACTGTCTGAATCAAGGAAGGAGCCTGGTTTTAGTCATGCAATGTAGCTGTGATATTTGAATAGATACGTATTTCGCAGCTGTGAGCCTGTTGTCCTGTATGAGTTAGTCAAAGATAACCTAGCATATCGACTGAGCAGGGACAAATGGATTGGAGAGACACTAAGAAAGAACACCAGTGATAAATGAAATCTCTGCTCTATCCAGTACCTGGAAATAGATCTGTTTACAGTGTTCCAAATGCTCTGTTTGGGAATAAACCAGACAGCTCACTTCAGATCTTTCCCATTTTCCTAAGAATAAGTCTTTGTTCTGCATTTCTCTAGTCTGTGAATAAGAATGGTGTATAAGACAGTGTTAAACCCCAGCAAAATTATATTCTAATGTGTTAAATTTCTGATGGTTATACTAGCTGATGCTTGTTGAGGAAAAATCTTGTGCATGTTATATTTTCCTCTATGCCAATATTTGAGTCTTGGCCCATATTTACATAGTGTACTTTAATATGGTGGATCAAATGCTAGTTTATAACAACTCTACCGTTACTGTTTAAAAATATTTGTGTTTCAAGATCAGTTACAACTGCTGGTGTAATAATATTCACTTAAAAAAAATTTAAAACTCTAGTAAGTAGAACTGCTTTATGCTGTAGAGTAAAAACAACCAAGGAACACTCTGTACTTTGTTTTATATGGTTAATCACGTAAACCAGACCATGTTAACAAGAACAATTTACTAATGAAATTATTTACAGTTAAGGTTTAAAATCTACCTTTGCAAGAACATTGTTTCTCCTCTTTCTCCAACTTAATTTTAAAAGCATTGTTTCTTACAGGCAGATATCTGGTCATTAGGCATAACAGCTATAGAACTTGCAAAAGGAGAGCCACCTCATTCAGAATTACATCCAATGAAGGTTTTATTCCTCATTCCGAAGAACAATCCACCAACGCTGGAAGGAAACTTCAGTAAATCCCTCAAAGAATTTGTTGAGGCCTGCTTAAACAAGGACCCAAGCTTTGTGAGTTTCATCTGTTTGTCAGTGTATAGTAGAGAACTTGATTGCTTCAGATGAGTATCAGCTTTTCTAATATGAGGCAACATACTCACCAGCATTTTTTTTTTTTTTTTTTTTTTTTGCTACTGTATACATTTAAAATCTCATTTGTATCAGGACTAAAGTCTAGGTTTCTTAATCTTTTTATAGTGAGTCACTTAACACTCAAACACAGTAAAAAAAATTTTTCTTTTTTTTTTTTTTTTTTTAAGAGACCTACTGCAAAAGAGCTCTTAAAACACAAATTTATTTTACGAAACTCAAAGAAAACTTCCTACTTGACTGACCTTATTGATAGGCACAAGAGATGGAAGTCTGAACAAAGTCATGATGACTCCAGTTCTGATGACTCGGATACGTAAGTTTGAGTACTTTGTAAAATATCCTTTGTAAATATGGGAACCAAGTAGTTATTTTTAGAACGCATATTCCTGTATTTTGTTTACAGCTTTTCAGCTTAGCAACATTGGTAAACTAATGAAATCTTGGTTTTAGTATTGCAAGGGATTTCATGCAAGTAGCAGTCACTGAGAACAATTCTTCTAGCCCATTCTAGACTACATTCTCTTTTATGTAGGGTCTAGGGTCCTTCCTATACATAAGGCCAACTGTTCCTCCTGTTGTGCAAGCAGAAGGTAGGCCTCCCCCTGGACAGCCAGCTAGCAGTGTGCACATGCACTGTCCTGTGTGTGCACTTGATGGCATGTTGTCCCTCATTTTGGCTATCTGAGTAAACAGGCAGAAGTATATCCTTGCATATAAGAGAGGGTTAGTGGACAGTGGTTCCATGATAATGGAGTTTTGGGGCACAAACCATATTACCTATATATTTTTTTTTTATGAGAGGGATTTTTTTTTAAATGTCCTTCCAGAAGCCTGGGCCATTACAACATGATAGTCATGAAATGCCAAATTATTTATTGAAAAAGGAGAAGTGTTGTAAATATTTCCGGATTTCTTTCCTTTCCAGTTCTTCTCTCCTTCAAATTTCAGTGCAGCTGTTCAGTAGGTTCATGGGTTGGTTTCCTTAGGAAACCAAGTTACAAATAGCTATGACTCGGTTAAAAAGTTAACTTTGTTAGTCTAAAAGCTGTTTTGAAAATAGTGGATATCATCAAATTACACACTTTTGAAAATCATGTGAAGGGATTGTCACAATTCACAAATGGATTAAATTCTTCATAATAAAACACAACTATTCTTTGCAATTCCAGTTTGTGTGCTAACAGCAAGCATCAGACTGGTTATGATTTCTTGGCTGTAGTTACAGCTGTATGTTTGTCCTACATTATTAATGGCTTCATGCCTTCCTGTGATTGCAGTTCCAGCTCCAAACCGTGTCTGATTTGGAAGGTAAATTACTAGTCCTAAAACTGGTCTCAGATTGGTTACTAACAGAACTTTGAGGTTACAAGTTCATTGTTTTGGTAGAGTATCAGAGCAACTTTGATAGCTTGGCATAGGAGAGTAGTGGAACTAGAATAGTTATTGAGCGACAGTTGTTCAATAGTTAATAGTCAACAACAATAGTTATTCACGATTTAATGTTATGTCTAAGCGTGCCTTCCCGTCTTCTGCTTCCACAGCAGCCCTTATATTAGATGTGATAAAAGGGTGAGTTGATCTGGCATGTGGGAATACTAACTTCCCAAATATTTTTCTATTTAATCAACTTGCTAGAGCCAACGTGTAGAAGAAAGGTAGACCTACCTCTTTCAGTGACAGCCAAAAGTTCTACATGATTTCAAGCAGAAATCTTTGAGAATTTTCTTACACTGATCACGTGCTTTTTGACTTGGTAGGCTACACTACTTTTTGTACAATGGCCACCAGATGACCTTTTAATTGATAGTTTTCTTGCAAATCACAATTCATAGATCAGAATGAAATGAACTTAGAGAAGAATATTTATGGTAGTGAGAGGATAAATGTAATGCAGTGACTGATTAGTGTCAGCATAAATACTTTCATTTTTTTTAGCTTAGTGGGAGTTATAGAAAAAATTACTATGCCACCCATAAAAAAGGAGACAAAAGATCGGTTTAAGGCAACGTAGTTTGTTAAAGCCATGCTTTATCTATACTTTTTTAGCCAAGTTTTTTGAAGTGGGAAATATACCTTGCTAATGGGCTGGGGATGAACTGCCTTCCTCAAAGGTGTTATAAGCTAGTGTCTTAGCCCTTTTTCTAGGCAAAAAAAGTGAATTAAGTCTTCTAATTTTTCCATCCTTCACTGATTATTTGAGGTACTCTGCTAAAGCCAGTTTTCAGATAGCAATAAAACACTTCGTGTTACTTGTTTGTTTAACTTGGGAAAATGTTTTCAATCTGTAATGCGTGTCTTTCTTTTTGAAGTTAATGTAATGTTTAGTGAAGTATCTTGATTTAATTTTTAAAAATTTCCCCAAAAGATAAATTACATTACTTTTCATACTTGTCTTTATACTTACTGGCTTGCACAACAGAATCCTGATTTTAGCCTTGACTCTAGCTTTTATGTTTAGTGTGTATATTGAATGAACATGGTGTCAGTAATAAAACTTTGTCTTCCCTTGAAGTGAAGCAGATGGCCAGGCTTCAGGTGGGAGTGATTCAGGAGAGTGGATCTTTACAATAAGAGAAAAAGACCCCAAGAATCTAGAGAATGGAGCAGCTCAGCCTTTGGAGTTGCGAAGAAATAAGGTGCTCAAAGTATTGCTGTATTATACAAGGAAATAATTATTGCTTTAATAATTCAGTAGGGTGATTTTTGTTTTTTAATATTTTAGAACTATTAGAAGAAATATTTTCTTTCTTTAAAAGCATTTAAGTAGAAAACTTTCAGAACTTTACTTAAAATGTATATTCTACAGTTGCCTTTCACAAAGTGTTTTGACTTATTCTTGAAGTTTGGGTAATCTATAGATGTGTCCTTTTTCTGTAGTTCATGAAATATGTACTAAAATATTTCTGTAGTTTGTTAAATATTACCACTGGAGGAAGACCAGGCAATATTTTATTTTTAAAAATCTTCCTTCTGTAAACTAAACTGAAACCAGTACAGTACAAAGCTAGATTAGGATTTTGAGGAAGGCATTCTGGTCTTTTAAGAAAAAAGACTAAAATGTAGCAAAGAACAGAATGTGCACACGTCCGAAAAACCCCAAACAACTCAAAATAAGGGATGTTTAGGAGCTGCTCCATTGTATTTTCTGCAGCCTGCACGGCCAGGACACGTGGTTGCTACCTTGGCTCTGAAAATTCTCTGTGTGTGCTCTTGTCAGAACTGGCAAAATACAAGAAAAATACAGTATCTCATGGGAGGAAACTAGTAAATATCAGCATGTCTATGATTTAGTACATGCTCAGTAGAATTGTGGGGTTTGATTATTTTTTATTTTAATTTTTTTTTTTTTTTAATTCTGAGCTTGCCTGTATTTGAGGTGCCACAGCATCAAATTTTATTTCAGCCTCCATTTTCCAGTACTTTGGAACAGTCTGTTGTAGAACATTTTACATATTTGTATATACAGAGAAACAGATTTTTCATAAAGTGTAGCGTGTCAGAACTATTTTTTTTTTCTTTAATTAGAAAGGGAATACAATGAGGATGCTTTTTTTTCAGAAATAAAATTGGTCAGAATTCTGTTTTCTTTAAAGGAAAAGGATATCCCAAAGAGGCCTCTATCCCAATGCCTGTCTACTGTTATATCCCCTTTATTTGCAGAGGTAAGTTACTGCTTTAAAACGTAACAATTCCAGGATTTATGTCTCTGAGAAATAGAAAAATGTGATGAATGTCACCCAAGGTGTCTACAACTCATTAGGAGCTTGATGTCTTACAATTTTAGCTGTTCCCTTTGCTTTCATGCATGTCTGCTTTTGAGATCTTTGTTTTGCTTCTAACAACACTTCATTTGCATGGTAACAACATCAGCCATGCTAGCTTAATACAATGAACATGAAAAACAGAAGAAGTATGTAAATGTTTGGATTGCAGCATTCCATTTTTTTCCCTGCTGCTTTATCTCTTTGTCTGTCATTTTATCAGTTACAAATTTCAAGTTCCTCAGTGTTCCAAGATAGGCTGTGGACCAGACCAGCAAAAACTTAACTTTTGAATTTCACTGTTGAAAGCTATATTTTATTCCCTTTCTGAATTTTATATTTTTTATATTTGTTTTTTCCAAATACTTAAAAAACACATTTAAAAAAATAATATGAAGGGGAAGCTAGATATTTATGAAGATGTGATTATTTTAAAAAGTTGATAGAACTCTAAGAAATAAAAACTCCGACTCACCCTAGCTTTGATACAATGATTGAAATAATTACTTAAATAAAAAATTTCATAACTGTTACAGAAGTGAAATTAGGGAAATTGCTCTAATAAAAAGATACTGTCTTAATTTTGTTCTAATCAATAAAGTCCTGCTTCAGAGGATTATCATTGAATTTTGCATGCTGCTCATTAAGAGTATTCAGTGGAGTAAAGCAATTAAACTTATTTAAAGGAGATTACCTCTGTATTGGTTATTCAGTCTTCAGTATTTAGTCAGCCTGTCATTTGCCTGTGTAAGGTGGAGAAACACTTTAAACAGGTGGTGGTTTTTTGGTTGGTTGGCTTTTTTTTTTCATTTTCAATTGCGGTATGTATTACCCACTTGCTTGCCTCCCTTCCATCTCCCACACATTTTTCTGGTTGCTGTGCATCTTGTTTAGGTCTTCCTTCCTCTTTTCCAGTACCAATCATGGTATAGGTCCTGCTTCCATGCTCCCTTCTCCATTTTTATCCTTTCTTTATTTTTCATTTTCTCTCCCTCATGTGCTTTATTACCTGTCTTCTAGATATCTCTGCTCTGGGTTCTTCGTTCCCACGCTATTGCTAACTGGTTGCTGTGTCATTCTTTGCCTTTCTTGCTTCCCAGAAATCTGCACTTCCAGATGTCTGCACCTTCAGGAATTATTGTTAGGTAAAGTGTGAGTTACTCCATGGAACTCCTCCAAAAAGAACAGAGCTTTTTGTTGTTATGGAGGCTTCAAAGCTTTTGGCACAGAAGACAGGTGTAAAAACCAGCTACTGTCCCTAAGTAATCTTACAGGGGAAGGTTGTGCTCTGCATCCTTCTCCTTCAGTTGAACTCTGATACAACTTGGGAGCCTTGGCTGAAGAGGCTTGCTCAGCTATGAGGCTCTGCTGCTCTCTGCTGGTAGTAATCTGAAGCTTGCGGCACTTCAGCAATCAATTAAAAGAACCAACAAACAAAACACCCAACCCCAAACAAAACAAAACCCCCAAACAGCAGAAAACAAAACACACCCTGAAAATAAACAAAGTTATCATACTTGTCAGTTATTTGTGATCTTCAGTGACCAGCTGCCACCCTAATGTGGTTTCTTTCTCTTTATCAGAGGACACTGGCTGAATACTGGTGACTCATTCTGGGTTCCTTTTTGAAAGCAGGAGATCCAGAGGTGTCCTTTATCGTAGTGTTCCCCTGTTGTCTACTTCTATCATTTTGTCTTCAAGCTGTGGCTTCCCAGTTCAGACTATGAAAGGGTTAGTTATTACTGGGAAAAAAAAAGGCATTTGTGTCTTCCTGTTACCTGTGCTTTTTATGCAGGATCTCACTCTTGAGCGTCCTGGATGTAATGCAACGAGAACACAAGCAGCAGCCAGCGAAGAGTGCGGAAACCTTCCTACTGCTGTGGTTGTACCTCAGCTGTTGTACACACACGCACAGCCCTGTTGATTTCCTTTGGTGTGCCTTAACATACCCATAAATCTTGGCTAAATGTGGAACTAGAACAATGATTATTTCCTTTATGTTTTCCCTTGCAAGACTTGGATTCCTTTTTAAAGAAAAACCTTTCCCCAATGCTGATGGCAACTCTTGAGCTGTAGTTCCTTGCACCTGTTGAATGAATGTGCACTTCAGAAAGTCCTGAAAGGCTACTTTAGAGCTTGGACATCTCTGAAGAACTTCACTGCCACTTAATTCCCTCTGGAATGTCTTGTACTACACTGAACTCAAAATCATCTTGATCTATTAATTCTGCTTTCTGGAGATCATGCTTATTCCGTGAGACAATCTCCTGTGCTATGCTTAAGTAGGGCCAAAAGTGTATGTATGCCCACATTATATCCCAGAAAGTTGCAGAAACTTGCCATTTGTTAAAACTTGCCATTTGTTCAAGCGAAGTTTTCTTCATTACTTGCAGTAATGGCATGAAGGCAGACTGGCTGCAAGTCCAGCGTTCAGAGACTACTCTTAAATTAATTAAAAAATTTGTAGAGAAATATGTTCTTCAGTTCTTTGTAAACAAATCAGACTCTTTGGTCCAAAGCACTCATAAGTGTAGCCAGCTTCCAACTGGAGTATTTTTTTCACCAGTTGTTTTTTGTGTGTGGGTTTTTAATTTTTTTTTTTTTCCCTGATAAATGACTTTGATTCCATCCTTTTTAGGAGGATGCTGCAAAGCAGCTCTTGACAACAGCTGTAGTGATAAATGTGGAGACAAACTTGTAAATACAGACATCCAGCCTGCTGAGGAAAGTCCAGCCCCTGAAAGAAGGCCGTGTTTCATTCACCCTTACTACTAGTTACATGATATTTTCTTCCAAGGAAGCCCAGTCCCTGCTGAGATTTTTGAATGTTCTTCAGGGAATTCTGAGAAAGAAAGCATTTTATCAGCCATACTCAGCATTTTATACCAGCTTCTCTGACATAACCTCCCCTCTGAGCCCTTGGTTCTTGCCGAATCGTGAGAGACTTTGCTTCAGTGGGGAGAGGAGAGAGTGCTCAGGGTACTCTGATAGAGTTGACAGGGTGAAAACATTTTCTAACAGTGCTTGCCAAGTGCAACTGCAGTGTATACGTGTAAGCTAGGTGTACAAGTACGCATACTAAAGTGAGTATGTATAAGCAGCATATCTTGAAACTGAACAGCTACAGGTAAATAGTGTATCTTTCTTGGGATATTTTGTCAAAATTTTTGAATGATAGCACACTGACGAGGGTGTGTGAATGGCTGAAGACTTGTGAAGATGAATGATGCCCTGATAACTACTGCAAAGGCTAACTTCAAGATGAAAAAAGTCTTCAGGCTGTGAGGGTGTATAATAAAAGTCAAATCCTGACATTGTGAACACTGGCGGTTGCTTCCGAACAAGCTTTTGCATTATATTGTTTATAGACATGTTTATAAATGTCTTATTAATGTATCTCTTCCTGTTTTTGTTTCAGTTGAAAGAGAAGAGTGAAGTGTGTGGTGGTAACACAGATTCCATAGAAGAACTGAGGAAGGCTATTTATTTAGCTGAAGAGGCTTGTCCGGGCATTGCAGATAACATGGTGTCACACCTTGTGCAGAGGCTTCAGAGGTAATGAAGCTCATGGCAATGAGTAATCATGGGCTGTTGCCTCAGAAAAGATCACTCTAAGCAGGAGTCCCCCTTATACTGTCTCTAACCACAGCTTGGTAAAGTTTAAGAATTCACACCTCTGAAGTTAAAGCAGAGGATTGCCAGGCTGACACTTTGTCATTCAGTAAAAATCAATGCCAAGAAATCTGTAAGCAATCATGTTTCTTGCTTTCTGGGCTGTTAAGCATGAAGCCCAGTCAGCATCTCTAATGCTAAAAGGTCACTCCTTGATGCCAGATGTCCTGATTCTCCTTTCGGTTGATCCTGGCAAACTTGAAAGAGTTTCTGAAGCTTCTGTTAGGGGTTTCAAAACTGACTGCGGTCTTTCATCAGCCCAATATTTCAGTGTCAAGTTTGTCAGCCTGGTGCAGGGTCTTCCTGGGACTGGGAACCTCAAAGACTTTTGATGCTGTGATTGAAGCTGAAAATAACGATGTGGAGATAGGCTTTCCACTGCCCCTTCTTTTGTGGGTGCTGGAGATGATCTTGCTCCTGTCACAACAGCAACAGTCATCATTTTTGTCCTAGGAGACAGAATTCAGAACCCTTTATATACCTATTTTCCTTCTCTTCTGCTTCCTTGGACTATTGCTGTTTTTTTCGGTCATAATGTCTTACAACAGTGGAGGCAGGCACTTCATTTTCTTTGAAGGAGAGAAATAAGTATTCATAGAGAATGTTTGTTGACGGGTCACGTTTGAGTGAACTTTCTCTTATTCCAGGGATGATACTCAGCTAGTAGGTGAGCATGACTAGCAGTTCCAGAAAGTGAAAGAAATGAATGGCAGGATCCCTCCCTAAAAAGGAGTTTGAACCATTCTGTAGCTTAGTAGGTATCCCGCATGGGTAAAGCTATTTTTGGAGCTAGTCAGCGTCTGAAAAGATAGTTGCTTTTTTGTTGAGTACTACAAGAAATACGCTATGTTATGCCATTAAATCATTCATTGTATCCACGTACAATATCTTCTCCAATTTGATAGCTAACTATTGAAGATGGCTCTTTAACAACGTTTCTAATGATATTTTAATTTCCCTTATGATTGGTTAAAACCGGATTTCCCAGATTTGTCTGAATGAATTAGTTGGGACCCTCAGAAGAGCTGCCCAGTTGAGTGAATCCATTTACCTTCTCCATCCAATTCTGATCTCTAGTGTTTTATAAAGTTCATTGAAAGCTTAACATGATTAAAATAGGTGCTTCTTTCTTTGCATGATTAAAGAACCTGCTTAGACCAAGAAATACAGGTTTCCTGCCTCAGTAGTATTTTGGAAAGATTATGATGTAAACTTGCCAAGTAGGAAAGTTGGAGTCACTAAATGTTGCCCCCAGTATAAGAATTCTTACATCATCATATACTTCTCCATAACACGCTTGAAGAGGAGTTGTTGGTATTCGTTAGAAAAGCAGCAGTGTTCCAATAGGGTGTATTTTACGTGCTGTTGAACTCTATGACTTATTGCTTTAAAATGTGATAGCAGTGGTGGGTGTCATTCTGTAAGGAAAAAGGCTGCAACTTCAGCAGCATAAAATGGAATAACTTTTAGTTGATGCTTGTTGTAGAATGACTTTCTAGAAGTCACAATGATAACTATTTCTTTTCCTCTTCAGATATTCACTGGCTGGAGGAAGTACTTCATCCTACTGACATGCTGCTCCTGATTTTTCTAAGACAACCGAGATCCCATGGTGTCTGCGTCGAAGGCACGTGTCCTAATGTTGTTCTGCCCCTCAGTCACTGGAGTGTCCTGTGGCTGAAGGACATTCCTAAATGTGCAAGAGTGAAAATGAAGTCTCTCGGATGGAGGCAGTCTTTTTCAGCTCCTTAAAGCTATAATTTTTTTTTAACGATAATGCACATATTCCAGGGAGGTGTCTTTTTGTAAAATCTGAAATGTATATTTAGGTTTGTGATAGAGAAATTGAAGATATTGAGAAACCTCAGGTATCTTGCTTTAAGAATTCCACTGGGAGATGGAGTTACGTTTGTTGGAATTGTGTACAGATATGTATATAATGTCTTTTTTTAACTGAAAGCCTTTCAACGTGCATAAGGAATCACTGTGTACAAAATGGTAAAGTGCTTCTGTAGATAATGTTAGTGGGGTAAATATTTGACAGGCCATAACTGAGTATTGCCTTGCCTTTGTTACATGTACATTTTGACTTATGTGATAAGTGAATCTTGGTTTGATTTCTGTACGTGAAGGATTTGCCATTGAAAGAGTTAATCCTGTACTATGGAACCTTCTATTCGTACCTCAGCAAAGACACAATTTTATTCTGTTTCTCTAATATTTCTTCCTTTTTATCTATATTTTGAGTGTGACTTTCTAATTATGGTATTACTTCTGGTTGTTTTAAATTTAATACACCTTGTCCCTCAAAGCTTTAAATTTAAATTCTTGTTTTTCCTAAAGAATGACTCTTTCATATTTTCAATTTTAAATTGTGCCAACGCAAATTCTCAACCATATGTATTGTTCAGTTTTAGTAATAGATAGTTGTGAAGCTTGTAGTGAAATTCAGATACAATCTTTTTTTTCACCTGAACATGTTTGCTCACACAAATAAATCTTTATTACCTTCATTTATTCTGAAGTATCTCATTAACATGTTGGCTCTAAGACGCTGGCAAGTATTTCTTCATCATGCCTGTTTTTATCGTTAAAATGAATGTCTTGCAGCATAAAAGAAAAATTATCCGTTGATTCAATATTTGGTCTTGCTGCCTGAATTTGTGCGTTTCCTTACTGAAAGTCGCAGACATTAGACAGAAAGACTGCAAAACTGAGCCTGGGTGTTGTATGCTATGTCCTATTACTTGTCTCCCCAGGAAAGTTACTTTTTGAAAATTCTGAATTTTGAAATTCCCACTGTTCTGGGAGTCCTCCTAGATAGCTAACTTAAAGTTTTATAGTTTTTGGAAATAGTGATGTTAGTTTCATACACAGTTGATTAGGTGACATTTTTTCCCTACAGTATTACGTTGGGGTTTACCTTGGTTTATTTCACCAAGGCTGTATTCAGGTGCTGCTTATTCTGGTAGCTAAGAGAGCATTTTGCCTTGTTTTTAATGAATAACTTTGACGATCTTGTGTTTTGCATGACAGTGAGGTAACTTATCTGTTTAATTTAAAAAAAGAAAAAAAAAATAGAGGAGTTTTGGAACAGAAAGGACTAAGATTTTAAAAGTATAGGCATAGCTACCTGGCTTGGTACAAAAAGACCCGGGTTCTCTAACCATTCTGGAAGCTGGTGAGGTTTCCTTGCGTGACTTCACGTTGCCATGGTAGCCCTTATTCTATGCATATTAATAGCCTTAATTATTAATTTAATAATTTAATAGTTAGAGGACACTGTCATGCTACCAGAGCTAGGAAACTTCTGACCAGGTTGAAACAGCGGTTGAAAGGGTGTAGGCGCACTCACTCTCGTAGCCATGTTCTTAGACACAACACGTTTGCCAGCGTCATGAGTAATGGTTTTCCTTTGTGGCTAAGTGAATTTAAGGCCAATTGAACAATGCATAAGTTCAAGCAATGGTTTTTAACTCCTCTTTGATGAATACCTTTAAATATGTTGGTTTGTGTGCTCTTAAACATTAAGGATAGGCTTACCCGTGAGGAAACCAATTTAGCTCTGCTGCATCTGAATGCAGCGCCATGGGAAATTTACCTGCTGACATCTCAGTATTAGAACATTCAGTAAATAGGCGCTGTTACAGCACATGGAAGTAAACAGCTGTGCTTGCATTTGAAATACACACTGATTAATGGAAGCTTGTCCCCAGTCATCTGTTGATGTAAGGACTTCCAATTAAAGGGAGCTTTCTTGGAGGTGCACAGAACTCAGAGATACAGTGCGGAAGTTAAATTTACACCGCTGGCTGGAATCTTGAGAATTTCTCGATCAGAAAACTAAATAATTAAATTCTAAGGTACCCTAGCTTTGAACAATCATTTAAAAAGTTCCGCATACCTTTTTTTGAGTTGCATTTTAGTTGCGTTCCAGGACTGTATGTTGAGGAAATACTTCTCAGAGTAGATGGTGGCAGAGTTTGCTTGGTGAATGTGTCTCTTGGTTTAGGAGCGTAAGGTGAGGCAGGCCTACAGCAAGGGCAGTTGGCCAAAAGGCTAGGACATTTAGAGTAAGACAAGACCTCATTTATGGTAGAGATGTGTATTTTTATATGTAATATATAGATTATTTAAATATAGAGAAATAGTATCTTAAAAGGAGATTCACTGAAAAAAAGCGTGTTGTATCTTGAATGTAAAATTACAATCATTTGCTATTGAAAAGTATTGATGCTTTAAAAATTAGATGTATATTGGTAACAGAAGAGCTTCATTTGAAAGAAGCCTGGCCTGATTTTCTGAAAGAAAAAGAAGTGTATTGATATTTTTGAGAGGTTGTTTCATGCTAAAAACATTTCTGTGTTACAATGTTGCACTGGAATTTTCTGTGCAGGTAGTACTTCTTCACTCAGTCTGAATATACTGCGTGACAAACTGTCCCTATTTATGCAAACATGTAAATTAGTGGAACTGCTTATTTGTCAGGGATTTCAAGATTAAGCAGTAAATAAACTCACTGTTTAAAAAAAAAATCAGTCATTTGAACTGAAGGCTTGGTTTTTGTAAGTATCAGATGTGTAATCTATTTTTTAACTTAATTTTCCTTGCAATTGCACTTTGTAGTTGATCACCAGTTTACTGAAGGGTGATGGCATGCTCGGTGTTGTACAGAATGCTCTCGGTGTCATTACAAAGCAGCTCTCTCTGAAGTGCCGTGGCTCCTCTGCAGCTTCAGACATTTTGTCTGTCCCTGTGCGCACGGACAGATGAGCCAGTTCCTGCAGGACGATTGAGCTGCGGTGTTCTGCCCTCATGGTACCGGAGAGGTGGGTGGAGGGGGAAGGCAAGTGTGTGCGTTGGCACTGAACTGCGCGGCAGCTGCCATATTGTGAGTTCGTGTCCCACTTTATCCACCGTGACTCCATGTGCCTGTGCTTTTACTGTGCTTGTGAAATGTCTCCTTTAGCTCTTGCTGCTTTATGTGGCGTCCATATTATTATTTTTTTTAAAAAAGATGTAGTACCAGTTTGTAATGGTTTTACATTAGCCTTACTTCTAAGGAAACATGTATTTGCCTTCAAAAATGTCACCACTGGAAGGTTACCAGAAGTCCTAATCAGCACAGGTATAATGCAAGGATCAGTACAATCGCTAATTATTTTTTTTGTAAATTGCTGGGGAGGGGCTTAAAGTATAGCACAAATCTGCAAGCTTGCTCTTTTTACTGTATTTTGCAGATGTGCTAGTAATTGCACTGAGCAGACGCAGTAGACAAATTGTATGTAACGGTTTTATGCCTTCTTTTAAAGCATGATTACAGAGGACAATTAAAGCGTATCTCTTGTTTTCTGTAATATTGCTGCCTGTTTATAACTGTGTATTTAAATTTTACTTTTGTCACTCTACACCAACATAATAAAACTCCTTGTTAACTACATGACCTAGAAATAAAGAAGGAAAGGTTTAATGAAATTTTGCCATCTGAGTGGTCAGTACAATGAAATTTGGGGGGTCTCCTCCCAGGAGGGGATGGATGGTCTTTGGGGTTTCTAGCTCAGTTATTGTCCATGTGTAATAAGCAGTAAGCAGAAAGTTTATAAATCAGTATTCCATTTGTTATCTCAGAACTTGTACAAGAGAAAACGCTTGTTTAAACTCACACAGCACTCTGAGCAAGAATGTTGAGAACATTTTTTTTTTTTCTGCTGGAGAATTTAGTAAGCTTGTATCTCACAGATGGCCTAACCATGTGGGAAGTTCAGTTCTTTTCTTGATGAAGGGTGTGGTTTGGGGTTGTGGGTGTGGTTTTTTTAATCTATACATACAAGTGATTGATAGTGCACTGTTTTGGTTAAATATCCACAGTTCTGTGTAACAGCTTGCCCTGTAGTGAGACAATGTGCTAATTTACAGATGGCAGCGATTTAAAATCTGCTGTGTGTTCCCATCCTGCCAGGCCAGTGAAACTGATGAGGTGCTCATTAGCTTAACCCCAAACATCACATCCTTAATTACCCATCCAACCAGTGACAAACTGCATGACAGCTGCACTCCTGTAATTATATTTCATTATTATTTTCTGCTGGTAAAAACATGCATCTGCTACACTGACATTTTTTTTTTTTCTCTACCAACTTTTCTGTGCCCCCGGGGGGGGGGGGGGCCGCGAAACGGGATGGGGGTGCTTGTCTGCTCCAGCAACTGAAGTTGCCTATCTGCACAGCCATCATTATATTAGATGGTGGTTTGTTCTTGTTTGGTGGGGGTTTTTTTTTGAGGAAGACCACATAACTGGTCATGGGTAAAAAGGGAAAGTGGCCAAAAAATCAGGCTTTCTGGGTCCTGCTTCTCTATTTTGTTCTTGGCTGATGGAATGGTGGGATGTTGCCCCTGGTTTTGTCTCTGAAACACATTTTCCTTGAGAGACCTCCTTTCTTCAGCCAAGAGACCTTCATCAAGATTTCTGCACTCACAGCGTGTCTTTCCCTACCTGCTAACTTGTCTTTCAGCCTGTCATTTTTGGCTGATTTCAGCTGAATTTACAAAGGGATTGAGGTCTCAACAGTGTTTAATTGAAATGGTGTGAAAATAGGAAGGCCTGAGTATATGAATAAGCCTCTTGCCTTAACAAAAGACAGACAGCAGCGAAATGATGGCAGTGCTCAGCCTTGTAGATAAAAATCCACCGGACTCCAGGCTTTGCTGATCCCATTGCGTGTGGTGCAACTTCCTATGGCAATGAAGTTTTTGTTCTGCTTTTATTTGTTCATTATTTAAAGCTGGCAACTGATTATTCATGGTGAGTAATAACAAGCAGAGTAAATCTCTTGGAGTCACCAGTTTTTGAGGGGTTTTTTTGCCTCCTGCTGAAACATGAGACCCATCCATTTAGTTATGGGTCCAAACCTGGCACGCAGTGACCCTGTGTGTCCTACCTCGCTTGATTAGATGGACAGCGGTATGATGTGAGTCAGGGTTAAAAGAAGTGGTTCTATATTACAGCTTTTGAGTAAACCATGATTTTTTTTTTTTAATATCTATCTATCTATATGCATAAACTTCAACTCATTGTAAGATACGACCGTGAAGACAGTCACTTTTATTTCCTTACCATTATTTCAGTTTTGGGTTAACCTTAGGATTAGCGGTTCACGAACACTGCTGAACTCGCTTGCTTTGGCCATACAGGGAAGGGTCACAGGCTTGGAATGGACAAGGCAGGGAGACCTCCCATCGGGGGAAAAAAAGTCTTCAGATTTTCCTCTTTACTTTGTCCTTCATCATGGCATAAACAGACGGACAGAGGCAATGCCCTAGGGTAGATGTGATTATTCTATCTGTACTGATAGTCAGGGGAAACAGTTAAGGAAAAGAGCAACTGCAGCAAGTTCCCTGCCCCAGGGGTTTGCAGGTTTCCATACAGCCGAAGGAAGCAGCTGAAATACTTGTTTCCCTTTGTCAGGGTGCCTCAGATTTGGCCGTGGGGACCGCAGCTTTTCATAAAGGGGTTAGTAGCCCATCCTGTTCCTGCATGGAGATTATATATATATATATCGCTGTCTTTGGGATGGGGGGAAAGAGAAAGAAGGCTTTACTGACCTGAAACAGCACTATATATGATAGGATTGAGGTATTTTATTCCCTTCTGTTGTGAGCAAAGCTGTAAGCCATGTTATACATCGCACATAAGTAAGCCATTAACAAAGCAAGAAGCCAGATGAAGGAAAAGGGTGGAATTGTCCCGGCTTCATTTCCCGTATCTCGATTTGGGCCCCCTCTGCCTAGCACTGTGTTTCCTCAATGGCCCTTAACAGCGATAGATGTGTTTCCAGCAGGTTCAACTTCTGTTATGGAAGTCTGACGTCACCCTTATCATGAAATGTTTCTTAAAACACAAGGCAAAGCAGCTAAGCGTTGCAGACTTGGTGCTGCTAACCTTTCTGAGGGGGCCAACAGCTTCTCCAAACTACCCTGTTAAAGCCAGGTATACAAACACGTATTTCCACTGCTGGTTGTATCTGTGGCTCGCTGTATACTGAGCACTGGAGAACACGAGACTGAAATTCCAAAGAAAGAGAAACTGAAAGTCACACTAGGATGTGCAGCAGGCAGGACAAAAACTTGGGCCTTCAGTAGTACCCCCAGCCCCTCAGTTACTGAAACACGCTGCAAATTAATCACAAATAGCTGCGGTGGTTGTAGCATACAGGTTTTCTTTCAAGTTTGTAAAACAAACAGCAGAATGTCACCACAGCCTTTAATTTCTTCTTGTACATACCATTCACAGTACATTAACAGCCCAAATAATATTGCACTGGATTATTTTAAAATTTTTTCATCTTGCAAGTAGTATTCACTTCTCAAAGCCAACAGATGAACGATTTGGTCAACTTGCACCAAGAAAATGGTTAGATAAGAATCCTATACTTTATTTATACCACACGGATTTGTAACCCCAAAGGGAAGAGAATGAGCTGTAAACTGTTTCCTCGTTAAAGATAGAAAATTAGTTGCTGATTAAATGTAGAAAGACTGGGGAAAAAAAAGAAATCTGAAAGTTATCTCACTCCTGTTAGACTGCTTGCTGTATATATAATTATATTCTACACTGTGAAAGTCCATCTACATTTAAAAATCCAGCAGTCTACAGATTAACATGGTAAAAAAAAATAATAGATTTTTATGAAAAGAGAAGAAATAATGTTTGCCTCAGAGTAGAAAGGTTTCACGTTGTGAAGTTGTCTTTTTTTTTTTTTTAGGTGCAATCTTTGAGGCAACAAAATGTCTTTTGGCATTTGGCACTCTAATAAGGACAATATTTTAATACTGGCACAAGCTAAAAACAGCACAGAATGACAAAATACAAGACATGAAACGCACCGCAGCCACTGGGATGATGGTAAGCTAGTTTGAACAGATGGAGAACTTAAACAGTTTTGCTGAGGAATTGTGTAAGTTTCTGCAAAACCATAGGTTTTTTTTCCTTTTACCAAATTGTAAGTTTTACTAAACTTGGAGGGAGAAAAGAGTTTCAAATGTCCTCTAGAAAATCAGCAGCTGCTGGACAATCAACACGGCGGCTTGTTCAGCTGTCAATAGGCGTGAGGCTCTTTATGACTCAGAGCTCGAGTGCGTGAGGCAGAGGTGGTGGCACTTCGGATCACTTCCATCCATCTGTCAGGAGGCACGAGGAGAGACACAAACAAAGCAACGGTCAAGGAAAAGAAAAGATTTCTTGAAAGACACAGTCTGTGCTATCGTACACAGTTTTATTTTCAGTGCCTACGGGAGCATCTTGCTTGCTACTTTACTCCAAAGTCTATCTGAAATCAAGAGGCTCTAGATCCAAATGACTGCCAACCGCATCTATGAAAGGAGGTTTAGAGAGGATAAACTGGAGGGATGAGACTCAAAAGTAATTTTACTTCTTCTGCAGACACCAATTTTTTTTTTTTCCCCTTCTGGATGGTCCAAGTGGTAAGCAGTTGATACCAACCACTGAATTCTAGAGCAAAAAAAAAAGTGTTATTTAGCTGCAGTTGCTACTTCTTTTTCCTAGGACTGAGAAAGGGCTTTTGTGTTTTTTCCTATTCTACTCATTCATTTAATCAGTTCTTTCACAATTTACCTTATTTATAGACTGACGTGGCTAAAACGTAATAATAGCTTTCTTCCATAAGAGAGCACATTAAGATTTTTGACATGTTCATGCTTCATATGAAAGAGCTAAATTAGTTCCCAATATGAACAACCTCAAACCACAATTTAGGAGGAGCAGCGCCTGTTTCCTGGCTCTCCATCTATCACAAATTCAGCGGGAAGTGTAAAAATTACATGCTGAAGTGGCAGAAATACATAGTAAGAACAGTTGCTTTTGTGAAAAATTAGAATAATTTTATTTCAGGTGTGGATTTTTCATCCAGTTGTACTAGAGGGAGTGCAGTGACTCTGCACAGCTACTGAAAAGTCCTGTGATTTGTTTACGTGCTCTGAAGTCTGAGAGCTCCCTGTGCAGCCAGCCTGATCAATTTTGACCGGATAATTCCTGCACATGATGCAGGATTTGCAGTGATTACTATTATACCTACCACGATATCAAAACCCAGCACTTGATTCTAGCATTATCAGGTTTAAAATTTATGTTAAAGTTTTAAAGGCTTCTTTCTCTATTGTGCTGAACAACTTGCCTGTATCACTGAGCCAATTTACTAAACTTCGCATCTTCTAACCTTGTCTGGAAAAAATCCTGGAATTTTACAAAATTCCCTCTCACAGAAGACCGACTTACCTTTCAAATGTGTATTCACTTTCAGCCCTGAAGTAGTACACGTGGGATTTGAAATGCAGCTTGAACACATAATCTTTGTGAATGTTTTCAGATTCAGAAGGAATCGTAAGTGAATATCCCAGTAAAGGAAGGCTGGCTAAAGGATGATTGTCCTGAAAAGAAATAATGGAAAATGCTGTGAGATCAAATGCCCTTAAGTAAAGAGATCACATATGTAAAATGGAAGATAGATACACAATCATTTAAAGGTCATCATCGTGTTTCCACATGTGCGTGGAAAAAATACCAGCTTTATATAATCGCAATGAACTCCAGTGTCTGGCAGTTTCAGCTTGCCCAATTTTATGGATCCTTCTGGTAAGGACCTGGTCCGGGCTGCTCCTATCAGTATTTCCTCATAAGGAAGTTGTCTGAAACCTTGGACTTCCAACTACTTTCAAACTGACAAACGTAAAACTCCATCGTCTGGCATCTGCAAAGCACGATGCGTGTTCACCTTAGGCTTGCAAACGCCTGCTCCTTTAGGAATGTAACGGCCACCCTGCAGCACTCATTGCTTAAGTCCTTTGACTTCATGCATGGCATGTATGAACAAATCAGTTCTTCGTCCTGCTAACGTGTGGAATATCCTACAATCCACTTTAATTTCTTTTTTTTTTAAATGCAGAAACTTGAGCATTAAGGCTTTCTATAGCAAGGAGAGCACGACATAGCAACTGGAATTATTTTGTGCTTACGCCCTGCTTGAACACAGAGATTCAAAGGTCCAACAGCTCTAGAGAGAAACCCCCCACTTTTGCAGTGCGATGTTTGCTCAGATGGATTAATCATTGGCCGCTGTTCGCTCTTGTTTGACTTAAGCATCAGTAACGGTAAACAAAGTTTCTAAGTCAGTATTAGACTTCGTACAAGGGGAGACTCTTGTTTAAACTCTCACTGTGATTTCTGAGCAGTGGAGATATCTGTTGCACTTTTAGGGATGGGATGTACTGTGACTGTTGAAAATTTCAGGAAACAAGCACGCGTTCTTCAACGGACAAGCGAGCAGATTGAGAACGGGCTCTGTTCCACGTGCCAGCGGCAGTGACGGCTGTGTGGCCATGACCAATGCACCTGCTTGTCTTGCCTACAGCATCCATGACCGATGTCCGCTTTTCTGTCTGCTACCCGTTTGAAAAAAAACAAAAGGTCTTCTCCAGCCACACACACACTTGTGCAGTCTTTTACCTGGTGCGATTTATAGAAGAACATACAGAAGTTGGTGAACACCACCCAAAGCTTCTGCCACCCGTTGCTGTTTTTGAATTTTCTTAGGAGATTTCCAGACAGCTGGTTCTGAAACAGATCAAAAGTAGCCAAATAAAACAGTGAAAGGTACCCGCAGTTTAATTATCGTAAGAAAATTTGCTTTTATCTGGGTGTATGTGACCCTGTTGTATGTGAAAGGTTTTGGTTGAATGGATGCATTTTTCTTCTGCATTTTTCTGCTACTAAGTAGTACTTAATGTAACATATTTTTTTTGTTTGTAGCTAGATACTTCCAAAACCATTGAGCTACGGCACTTATCGTTTTTTTGTTTTTGTTTTTGTTTAATTGAGGTGGCTTTCAGTAATACATTACTAAACATCAGTCTTGTTATCCTAGTCTGTCTTTGTTCTTTTCAAATGATACTTAAACAGAATAATGGAAACAGAAAGTCTGACATGATTTTGTGATGTAAAGGAAAATAATGGCATACTTTAGAATTGCAGATAGAGATTGAGCTCTCAGTCCCCAGTGAGTTCACATGGTAACTTTTCAAAGATTTCAAAAGCAAGGACTATTAACCTTATGCTTAGCTGGATTTTGGATATTTTAACAAAAAGGAGGAGGAAGCCGTAAGCAAATACAAGTATTTAATGTCTGGCTGAAGGAACCGCTTTTCACACAGTGAGGATGTAAAGTCCAGCATCATTGTGCCTTGCAAAGGAAGGGGAGTTTTCAATGAATTATTAATTACTTCCCATTCCTTGTTGACTGTTGAAATTACATCGTTCTCATTACATAATGCAGAAGCCACTCACTTCATCTGCAAAGCTTAATAGTCAAAGTCTGGTGGTCCTGATGTATCTACTACAAATGAAATATTCTTGAAAATGTTCTTTTTTTTCACCAGTCTTGGACATACGTTAAAGCCTTTGCTTTAAATCATCCCATTCTCTGATATCTGGACTGCTGCCTCCTTTGCCCTAAGTGACAGGTGTACTCCTCAATTTTCTGTTACCTCGTTACTCTGGAGGATATCATAAAAGGACAGGCTTTGCATTCGGTACCAGCAGACATATGAAATGGAAACAGGCCGCTGATCACTGATCAGTCCAGCAGGTAGGGAAGTACAGTCACTGACAGAGAGAGGATCTTCTACCACGAGAGAGACAGAAAGGAGGGAGAGACACAAAGAAAATAAACGATAATGCTGAAGTGAGAGCCACCAACAGAATGACGTGAGCGTGAGCGTAACCTGCCACACATGGAACAGCAGTGGAGCTGAAGATGTTTTCACAGAACAATGTACGTCTCCAGGGTGTGTTTGGTCTTCACTGCTTTGTTTGCATTCATTTGAGGCACGGGGAGGAACAAAAATAAGGAAAAATGAGCACTGATCTCAGACCAAAAGATTTACTAACTAAATGTTTTAATCATTAGAATGAATCACTGGTTTGAGTTTTGTATCTACTTATAATAAGCCCTCTGCTTTAGGGAAAAATATGAGACCTTGTTCCACGCTGAACTATTCCTCCCTTGCAGGATATAAGGGTATAAAGAGCCGAAAATCCACCTGCATGGGATTGAAATGAGGCTCGTCAGTCAACATTTTCTAGTACAGACTAATTTTTTCTGTCACATTTCAGCAACCAACTCGCCTTCTGTTTAAAACCAGAGGCAGTTACACAAGCTTTGAATAGGGTCTGTCCTTGCATCTCTGCGTTCTGCATCAGCGCGCCTTCTCTAGAGCAACGGCTGCCTGACGTCTGAGGGCTGCCCCGTGAGGGCGAGTGGACTCAGCTTTAAGATGCCATTTACCATTTTTGTAGAACATTAATCTCCATTTGACGAGGATTGTGAAAAAGTACTCAGAGCTCCCTGGAGCCTCTCTGGGGTGAGGGGATAACACCAAAGCAGGCTTACCACCTCATCCTAAAACCGACACTGAACTCAGAGTCTTTCATTTTAATCTTTGAAAAGTCAATGTCTGCATCTCGTCTGTTGAGTACAGAATTCACAAACATGTATCAAATTGGCTTCGCTGGGATCAGGGGGGAAAAAGGGATTTTTAATTTTGAGGTGGTAAATGAGAAAAAAAGAAAAAGCAGATGAGACTGAGCAATGAGACAAGGTTCCAGAAAAGATGGCTAGGTAAAGAAAGTACGTTAGTAATACACATAATTAAAACTCTGGCTGCAGCAGCTAAAGACAATATCCTTTCAGCTCAAGCAACGACTTAATGCCTCTGTAACCAAAAGCATTAAGACAGTTTGACCTGCTTTAAATTTTAAAGGGCATCAGCATTTTTTTGGGCAGTTACTTTTATGACAATTACTGCTCTAAGTGATTTTAAAAATGCGCACTAAGGGAGGGGATACGTGTTTCTTGACTGATGGTTTATGCCATCGTTTGGAGTCAGTTAAATAGGTGTGCCTGAAACTTCCCCAGGAGGAGACACCGGAATAGTGCAAGTGCACTTATTCAGGAGGAGCAAAAAGGAAATTGTCATTCAAGAGCGAGTCTGGAGCCGCAGTTCAGATCGTTCTGAGGCAGATACCTCCACAGCAATACTAAAGTCGATCATTGAAACACTGGTATTTCTGTGCCAGCAGACGTGCACCGTAGTGTTGCCACGGTGTGGTGACTGACGTTCGAGTGAGGTGCGGGATGCACTGAGGTCGTCCTCAGATTCCTGGTCTACAGTAGTTTCGTCAGGAGACTCTATGAAATGCAGGGAAAAAGCATCTTTCTTCCTCTATGCAACAACATATATAATTGGAAAAATTAAACAAATCAATTCTGTCCACAAGATTGTGAACTAATTTTAAAACACACTTTGAAAAATAATTTTGTGCAGATGTTAAGTAGATTTTTTTTTTAAACGTGTTTCTGCAAGTGTTAGAATCAAAGACTAACTACCGTGCTTTCTTGGTGCTTTTAATACCTTCCAAGGACAGGCACTGCCCAAATCTTATTAAATTGTTCCTGGAATCATTAAGCTTAAGTCACTTCTCTATTCAGTGAAACTTTCTGCTAACATCAACAAGAACATAAAAATGGCACATATATAAATATATATACATATAAATCAACTTCAAATGTATCAGTTTGACCTGTGGCCAGCATTTCTCACCACTTTGCTTAGAAGCAATCACCAATCACACTGACTAAAGTGAATAAAACCTACCCTCCAGCAATTACTTACTATTGTCAGGTGGGCTGCTAGCCAGTAACTCTGGGGCAGGGCCACTGCTTTTCTCTGCCAGGTCTATTGCCATCTGAATGTCCTCAGTCCATTTGTCCATTTCAGTGCGGGTACTAACACGGAAAATTCAGATTTTATTCATTTTCATACGGGCTGAAAGCAAACTCTGAGAAACAGTGAGAAGCTGAGCTTACTTTTTAATTTACATAAATAAATACATGAGATGCTAGGGTTTTTTTTTTTTCCTAATAACTCAGTTTTGGTTACAACTCGCACAACTGCCACTGTATTTTGTCCCATTCTTTTGTGGCTTTCATGAAAGAATATACCTTGGAAATTGTTTTAGGAGCAAATCCAAACAAAATGATGCCTCTCTGCTTATCTATTTCTCCCACTGTGAAAGCTGCAGAGAAATACAGTTTACATGCGTATGTTGTCTCCACTGGATTACCTGGCAGCAACAACGATGGACTGGTGTTGACCTCGTAGCGTTAGACAATGAGGAACCCCCCATTCCTCTTCACTTTCTTCCATCTGAGAGATAAAAGCCCAAATGCAGTCAGATTGCAGGAAGCACACATTTCTTAAGGTGAAACAGTGAACTGAACAAGCTCTTTCCCCACTGAGGGAAAAGAAAACAAAGAGGAATGTTCACAAACAACAATTTTGAGCTAGGTATTCAGGAAAAATCGTGGCTTGCAAGCTGGAAAAACAGTAAATTCTACAATAACCTCTTAAACCACAGCATGACTTTGTCTGCTTTGTGTTTAAAAAAAAAAGAAAGGAAAATAGTGGTAATTTTATTAAAAGAGTGATTCATCATACCAAAGGACATGTTAAAGGCTGAGAGTGCTCTGGACACCGCAGCATAACACAGTTTTGTTGGGAATAAGTCCACACCAAATGGACACCAATAACTGAGAGGATTCCCAGAAACACTAGATAAAACTTGAAGCCTCACAGGTGTTTAGAGAATTTCAGTTACTGTGGTGATGATTACCTAACTCGATTCTCAGGAAAACAGTATGGAACAGATACAAGCCCATGAGAAGTTCCAATGAAAATAACGGGGGGAATGAAAGCAACTAGCAAAAATATTTTTGAAAGTGTATAAGAAGAGGAGGTAACTAGGTGCTACGGGCTCAAATTTGCTGTTTTCCAGAAGAATTACAACAGCTCCAAATGGCATATTGCTGCCAGTTTCCCACTACTTTGTCTTTAAGATACAGAGATTAAAACATTAGGAAATGCCTTTTATATTAATTAGATTGTCACTACTGTTTACTTGCCTTGCACAGCAATTGCCGATGAATTACTCGTAAGAGTCATGGTTAAATTTATGGTTTAAAAAATAAATAATCCATCTCACGAGAAGTTCGCACTATGAGGAAGCTGCCCTTCAAAATGCCCTTCTCCCCCCGACTTTTGCTAAGTAATCACCTTTTCGTAGAAGGCTGCATGAACACATGCCGAACCCAACACAGCCTCGCCAGGCACTGCAGAATGTAAACCACAACTTCCCCGAATCAGAGAACAGCCCTCTGCTGCTGCTTTCCGTCCAGCAGAAATTCACCGAGCCATTAAGACGGGACCACAAACAGCCAGGTGAGCATGAATCCCCTAAGTTCTCACAATACTTACTGTCATGCCATACAGCGGAAGATGTCCATGGACTTTAAACTGATTTGATGCTGTCAGGCCTCTACTTGTGTACAATAAAATATCGTTGAACTAAAAAGCAAGAATAAGCATTATTAGAATGACTTTGGCATGTATATACGTAGAAAAAAAACCCAACAGAACAGTAAATACAGAAAAGCTAGCCAGTGCTGGCTAGCTATTTATAGGGCAGTCCTAATGCATGAATCCAACATACTGGCTTCCACAATATTCCAGTACCCAGTATTAGCACCTGTTACTTTCCCTGCCTTCCTTCCCAGCTCATGTCAGGCATGTTCACACAATTTTCCATTGAGTATCTTCCAATGCCTTCTAAAATTCCCTTTGTGACCTCTGGGTCAGAACTAACAAGCCACAACAGCAGTGAAACCAAGCAGTACATTTCACACTCTGATGCAGTTTGAAGCTACAGAAATTGTGTTTCACCAGTATTTTCTTCTGATTTGTGTAGAGAAAACCAAGCACGCCCCAAAGAAGTGTGTCCAGCTTAACTCTCGCAAAGTGGCTGTTATTGCACAGAAGGAAGCTGTGAGACCTGGCTTAAGATAGGTGGCCTTAGGTTAGAAACATCAAGGTGAAGAGACCAAGTGTCTTCAAGGCCAGGTTGGATGAGGCTCTGAGCAACCTGATCTGGTTGAAGATGTCCCTGCTCCTTGCAGGGGGGTTGGACTGGATGACCTTTGAAGGTCCCTTCCAACTCTAACCATTCTATGATTCTATCTCCATTTATGGAGCTTCCTGCATGTAACAGCAGTTGTCAAAAGCACGTCAGATAATCACCTGCATTTTGTCGCCATGATACAAATGGCATATTTTCACTCTACTACCTTGGTCAAAGGATGTTTTTCTCAAACCAGACAGTCACATCAAGAAAAAAATCATACTCTGTGGTGTGAAACAAGGCTCTCCCGAAGACATCTACAACCCCGTAGCAACGATTCATGAAGCTATGCGGATTGGCCACTAGATGGAGATTTAATTTTGCCAGTGATTACACATGTATTCAGAGTCCCAAAGTACTGACTCAGGATTTTATCTCCAAAAAGATTTTGGTGCTCGAGACAGACAAAAGACTTCTCTGACAGCATGAGCAATTGGTAAAAGCTAAGTCTGACTTGAGAGTCTAGTCTCAATTTTTAAAATGTTTTATAGAAGTAGAATATCGAGGCATCAGCTGGTAACAAGAATTGTGATATGCAAGAAAATATCCACCATATTCCTTAGGCTTCCTCTCTAGTGCCTTTAAAGGCAGAGAATAATCCTCCTAAGACAGATTTAGCAGTTAAATCTTGGGCTCATTTGAAAGATGAATTGTCAAACATCTCATAAAACCTAGCGCACTCACAAGCTTTTCTACACACTCACTGTCTTCACCTTTTGCGTACAAGAAGCCAAGGATGTCCCTGCCACACTTCACTGACTCTTTAATGTTCTGCCCTGTAACACTGGACTATAAAATCTGTGCACTCAGCTGGGCATCCCAGTGCCCCAACACCAGGGCTGAGCCGCAGCAGGATGGGGAACTTGAGAGCAAGTCAGCTGGCCAGGAAGAGAGGAGGAATGATCTGGTCGGCTCTTGTGAGATCCAGCGAGACCCCCATAACCTGAAAATGCTGCGAATGACGGTGGGAGAAGACAATCTTTCCTAGTGCAAGAGCTACAAAATGTATCTCCAGGTAAAGGCAGGTCCTTCAACATGCTGGGCACTCATGGGCTGAAATGGGCTGATTTGTGGAGAAACTTGGTTCTGTAACATGTCCTGAGAGCATTATGCAGATTACCATTCTTATCACCAGGAGTCACTCTTTATCTTCTTTTCTAGACACGATCACTAACCTTGGTGTCCTTTTTCATTTTATAATGACTCTGCTTTTATTTAACAAAATGTTGATAGGAGATACTATTTTATCATGACATTCACAGTGTCATATAAAAATAAATGAGTTTTATCTTTATAAGAAGTAGCTACAAAGAGAACACTGGGTTTGGACAGAAACATAAGTCCTAAACAAACAGCTACATAGGTGATGTATTATGTTAACTTAAATAAGACTATTCAAAAATACTTACTGTAATTCACAGTTTAATAGTTGCTTACAGTTACATTTCACTATATAAAGAAAAACTGCCGTCTTGCTTACCAGGAAGAACATCCGTTGCTGTAAACCTTTTCCAGACAACTTACTAAGACTGCCCAGTCTAATGAACTCCTGTCGAAAACAAATACAAAACAAACATGTATCTTCTGCAAAAATTATGATGATTTTTTATTATGTAAAAATAAATATGACTACTTGGTCATAGGACTGACCTGACCATCAGTCACCAAGACTTTTGTGTTTTATTAAATATGTGAAAAATATTATTTATAGAACAATTTATTTCCATTTGTAATTGTCTTTAGAATAAACTCAGTCTTTCATTCATTTTAAGAAAATTCAGCTGAGCAAAATGTTCTCTACCTAACATTTGAGTCCTTCAGATCGCTCCCTCTTTCATCAGTTTGAATGTGTACTTTTCATCTTAAAATGATCTAAAAATTAATGATGAATTGGCCTGTATGTCACTGGTTTGCCACTGGTAAGCTTCCGTTGTGCCTTCACAGAGATGTAAAATCAGCTAGAGAAATCAACATCACCATCAGCAGAAAAAGAGGGACATTTGTCTGGCAGTGTGAGTTATTTTAGTACCATCCATGTCATATAACACAGTACATTAATTCAGATCAAACTGTTTAAGAATGTTTAGGTATGGAAATATAGGAAAAGTAGCACACCTGAAACTTTCAAAATGCTGGATTTCCTAGGTTTACTGTGAACTACATGTAACTCACCCTTCCATTTATCTGAAACCCATGAAAATATCCTTTTTCAGTCACTCCCTCCAGCTTCTGTCAAGAGGTTTATATTTATTTATTACAGTCTTCCGAAGGTCATTCGGCTCACAATTGTGCATGTAAAAGGCATATAAAGCATCAGAATCACCTGCAGCTTAGCAGTAAACTGGCTGTTGAAGATTAATCTATCCAGAGAGAGACTGCAGCCACCTGAGGGTTGCTGTAACGTGCCCAGTCCCCCTACCTGCATTGCGCAGGGACTAAGAGGTGGGAAAAGCGGCTAGAGGTGATTATCCCTATACCACGGTAAGCTCATGTTACTTGAGAGGCCACTGGAAGCTGTTGTCAGCCTTCAAAAAGTATTAATCATAATTACTATTTATATGGTACCACTTAATGGCCATTAGCAGGTTTAGCACCACCAAGGCAAGCGTCGTGTGAACACATGAATCAAGAGCTGCAGGTCATTACAATCTGCAAGCCCAGCTGACCACGGGATGTTTTAATGTCCAATTAAATGAAAAAAAATAGGAACCAGCTCGGTAGCAGCGGAGATCGCAGACCGGGGCAACGTGAAGAAGATGGTGACCTGCAGCCACCTTCAGGATGGCTGAATCACCAGCCTAACATGAGACTTCTCCTCTCAGAGGTGGAGGTCAGCCACCTTTGGGGAAACCCAGCCATGGGTGACGACTGTGCTGGGACAGGGATTTCAGCTGCTGAGCCAGAAGAGCGGTCAAAGAGCTGGAAGCAGCAACATCTTGGGCACATGCCAGAGCGTGGTGCCCAATGCTTTTTGCCTTGGCAGGCAAACCACCTCTGCTTACCATCTGCCTTTTTCTTGAACTTCCTAGGACAGGAAGACCGCTCTGTCTTTAAATAGAATAGAGTAGCAGAAACGACCGATGACAGCATTTAACTTCACATGATAGAGAGATGCAGGGGCTGTGAAATGTCCTGAGGGGCTTGCCAAGGAAGTGAATAGTCTGTGGATCACTGGAAGCTGTGGCGGCTGCTTGGGAGAGAGGGAAGAGGGAAAGCGAGGGAGCGGGGAACAGTCACAAATCCAGACAGACCTGTGCTCAGTGCTGCCTTCCCAACAGCACATCAACTTCAAACCCCTTTTTCTAAATGTTTGAACCCTTAAATGAATTAGACCCTAGAAAGTTCAGCGAGCTGCCTCTCTGCCACAACCTCGCTGTGGCACAAGGTATGGACATGGCCTGGCAAGCCGACCTCAGGCTGTGGGGCAAGTTCAAGCACTGCCATATTTGCAATCTAATGCAAATCTAATCTTTTTTTCCCAAGCTGTTTCCCAGTCTAGTGATGCATTTTCCCCAGCATTTCAGTTGTGGTGAGTACTGTTTTCATGTATTACACACAAAAGTCAGGGGAGTGGGGAGAAAATTACTTCAACAACAGACAACTCTGGAGTTTGCATGCACAGATATGTGCACACAGAAAAGTAAAAAAGGCTACAAATACCACACTGAGGCTCATTTACTCTGAAATAAGCCTCTGTTTTTAAGAAACCGTAACAAGTGAGAAGGAGATGTTGGTATTTTTATAACACAATTAAGAGTGTTTACTTAAGGCAACACTGTCTCAAAAATTATTGCCTAACGTTACATGTAGACTAAAGAGACTGCTCGTCCCCAGGGCCATGAGTTTCAAAGCCAGGCATCATGAAAGGGCTGAAGGTCCTCCAGCGCAAATGTCTTACTTTCCTTTAATCTGCTATGCTCTAGCATCGACGGTTGAAAAAAAAAAAAAATTATGGCAGCAAGAAATGAGGAAATGTGCAACTGCTCAAGCTCTGAACGCTGTGATAAATATTAGACTTCTACTGCCTCTCTCGTAATGGATGTTTGGAATTGCCTACAACCATCCAAATCTATACATAAGATAAACCTAATAAAATCAGTAAAAAGGTAATAAAGATGATTGCTTCTTCCCACTTTAAAGGCTGCTGTTTTCTATGGTATTATTATTTTTATATCTGATGAGTTTTTGGTGAGAGAAAGATGTTCCTAAAAGGAAAGGCAATTTCACAGCTGCTCTTAAGAAAAAGGTTTCTAAAACATACCTAATGCTTCCAAATTGTATCAGACCTTGATCAACTCTGCTACTTACCCTTCCTGGGATCACCAGATTGTCTATGCCTATCAAGTCTTTCTTGAGTTCATGCAGCTTCTGGAAGTTCTCCATCTTTATCATATTGCCATGGAGCTGAGCCACCATTTCAGAAATCTCAGCCAAAGCAGCTAGATGGACAAAACCATAAAATGCTTATTAAAAACTTACAAGAATGTTCAAAAAGAAAGACGGCATTTTCTGCAGCATCTAGCTCAAGAACATCATCCTTCTTGTGTTACCTGTCTCCTTTACGGTGTAAAGCTACTGAGGTAGACTGAAAACTGCACAAACTCTGGACATCATCTTACAGAGTGGATGGGAGAGGGTGGAGTGTTGTAATGAAGAGACAACCTACTTCCTCAACAAAAAGTTTGCTCTATTTTAGCCACAGAAACTTTGTAGGAATACTCAAGTCAATTCAGAGCACAAATGAATGAATTCTCCTAAAGGAATTAATTCCCTACATCTCCAATTAATCTAGAGACCTTTTCTATGCTTGAAAAAACCAGCACTTCCCCCTCTGCCTGGAGCACACTGGGTCAGGTTCATATTTGAAAACACTAGGAAATGGCAGTGTCATTTATTGTATCATTTTAGATGGTAAACACAGTAATCTTGGGGTTTGTCCTCAGTCCCAGCAATGAGAACAGCTAAACGGGCTGCATGTTGCTGAGTTGCATCACGGCTCTATTTCATTCTCTCCAAAGTGACGACCAACAAGGAGTGACTAACACCTGAGGTGGTTTATATCCATTTCAAAAGCAGAGCAGGAATCAAACCTTGATGGCTGCTGCAGTCTCTGGGGAGGTGAGAATGGCCACATCGTCCTCATCATCTAGCCTTGGCTAACAGAAATGAAGACACTATGCGCTGCATTCCGTGAGATCATTCAGGCAGTAGCTACATTTAGACAAACATCTGTGTCACGCAGCACTTCAGTGCCACAGACCTCTGTGGCATTTCCTATTGCTACAGGAAAAGTTACCTCCACATTTTGTGGGTTGTCTGCTGTGGGTCTCATTGCGTGGCATCTAAGGGAACCTAGCCAGCTAACAATTTACCGCTGGGAGCAGCCATGCCAAGCATTGCTCCCTGCCCAAGTCCTTCTGTGCTGAGTGGTAACTCTACAGATAACATCGTTATCTTTAAATGTAGATAGCTTACAACGAGGGTGGGGAATGGGGATAAGAAAGGAGGAAAACAAATAAAAAAGAAATAGCAGGCAGTGAGTTTAGACTACAGAAGGAAAATTTCTTTATATTTGGAAAAAAAGCACGTTGGCGGCTTTGAGTTCCTGAAACAAATAATGGAAATGGTAATAGAATGAACTGTATGTCTGTAAAAATAACACATAAGACAAACAACACTTAAGACATAACAGCAGCAGCCATACTGGGTCAGACCAAGGGTTCACCTGGGCCGATATTCTGTGTTCCCAGCAGATCTCTAGGGAAAGCTAAGAACAAGACAAGCACATATGGTATGTTCCCTGTGCTCTCTGTTTTCAGTTCAACTCCCAACTGTTCTCAGTTCAAGTGACTTCCTGAACTGCATGTCATTTCTGTGTGTTTAATAACCCCCAGCAGATTTCTCTTCCAAGTACTTGTCCAGACTGTGGCACAATGTGTATACAAGAGCAACCTTAATCCTACCATTTCTGGTCTTCTGAGTGCTGGATTTTGCAACTCAATTCTCTTTCAACGCAGGCTTAAAAAAAAATATTTTTTTTTGTCCAGTCATGCACCTTTAACAGATTTGGATGCCATTCCCCAGCTCTAGGAACTGGTGTCTTTTCTCTTACTTACCTCTCGAATCCCTGAAGTCTATGTGGCTTGGCGGATAGTGCTTGCAAAGCCTCTCCATTATCTGCTTGTAGTGCATAAGCCTGTGTAAAGGTCTGAGAAGGAAGGTATTGAGAGGCAAATAGCAGACTTTCTGTAGCTCAAAATCCCTGCAAAAGGTCTCCAGCTTGCGAGAGTTCTTGATCCCATTCTCCAGCTCCAGTAAAATCTCATTGTGCTTCCACAGGTGAATTGTCAGTTGCTTATATGCACAAAGAAAAGAGCACGAGCTATAAACAATCACTGTGAGACATGATTCAGCCCTATTCCAATTAAAAAAAAAAAAATCCAACTAGCACAGCAGTTGGGATTTCCCAAACAAAATCACTGCGCAACACAATGGTTCTGATATACACTTGAAAAGGAGAAGTGGCATTACTTGTTTGAAGTACACACCCCCACCCCTTCTGCATTCCCTGTAAAACAAGAGGACATGAGTAAACAAAGCTAAGTCTCACATCAGTGAGTACTCCAAAGGCAAGAAGATGACATGAACATAGCTCATGCAAGCGCAGGTGCAACAAAGAGAGAGCTAGACAATGTGAATGCAGAGCTAGGATTTTCTACGAGGATGAAGGGATTTAGTTGCCTTAGCTCCCTTAGGGGCTTTTGGGCAACTGAGATGCAGGCAACTGGACTTCTAGTTTCTACTCCCCTATTATTAGTGAGAAGTTGCACCCCCTGGAAATACAAACAAACAAAAAAAATAGAGGAGTTGTCCAACAGAAATGGGTATGTTAGAGCTCTTAATCCTTGGATTACGTCCTCTTCTCCTTAGTGCAGTCTCTAAGATGATCCCACTGGCAGCAGGGGAGTGATGCAGCAGCAAGTGAATGAGGTTTGCATGAAAGACGTAACCTCATTAAAGTCTCAGTATCACAGACATTCATGAGTCCCACTTAAAACAATTTAGCAGTATTTTTTTTAACAATTCACACAGGGGCTTCATTTGTGTTTGGCAAAAGGTAAACTGATTCTTCAGGATGCAGAGAGCTGCTCTGAGCCGTGAAAAAAAGTCACCTAGTACCTGGTAAAATATTAACCAGCAACAAAAAGAAACTGAATGTATATGTTGAATGGACGTGAGGAGACAGTTTGGCTTATTCTAAAACTCCTGCTTTTTGACACATTTCCAATCAACTCCCCCTCTCCTGTGATTTGTGACATCCTTACCAGAAATCTACCTTCCCTACAGCCAAGGCACTTCCTCCATATGCTGCATATTCATTTTACAAGCCTGTAATTCAAGCAAAGACACAGCAGACCCTCTGGACTACTACAGAGGCTGCCTATTAATTACTTGCTCTTAACTTATTTCCTATGTTAATTAAACAATAAGTGTCAGCTTTCAGGTCTTTTAACAGGTCTCATGATAAATACATGGAATTTTAACTTCATTGCTTCCTGTGTAGTTCTTTAAGTCAAATTGGGTTTTACTTCTTTCCTCCACACATCTGTACTTATCAGCAGTGGTGGTTCTCAAAGCAAAGGGAATAAAATCCTCTAATGGGAAAGGGAGAACGGGAAAAGGAGAATGGAACATTGACAGGTCTGAGTTACAGTGAGGACTGTAGGCTGCCGTTCTGTAGTGCCACAGAGGGACCTCCAGACAGTGAAGGACAGACAATTTAATGTTGCAAGGTACCAAGAGCAGAAGCAGAGTCTGTCAGAAGCTGAGATTCCAAAAACCGTTTGTGAAAAGGTGTGTACTTCTTGAGAGCAGGGATGGAGGTAGAAAAGTCCCCTCTGTGTTTCTTCCAATGCCTCTGAATTGTGTCTCAAGGGGAAAAAGCAGTTCCTGCTAAGTACACTGCAGAAAGGGTAAAGCTGCCTTACTGGTGACAAAGCTGCCTGCGTTGGGGACTGTCAGTCAAGATTTCTACATTCTCTTTTTCTGATTTGCTGTATAATCACTTGCATGTCACTTAACCTCTCTTCATCTCTTTCTGTCCTTCTGAAAGATAAGGCTAGTACTAACCAACATCTCAGGAGAGCAGCAAAGATTAAACTGCTCTTTCCTCCAGCCAAGGACTCAAGGCTGCTCCATTTACTAACTGCAGAATGCCAAAGTGGCAATCGCCAAAGATTTATCGGATAGGTTTGAAAGCACTTTGAGATCCACTTGTTGAAGGTGTGGTGCCATGTTTTGCCACACACTGACCAGGATGAGATGCAAAGTTTGCTGAATGTTACACCTGGATTTGCACTTCATATGTACACTTTTGCTTTTAGCTTTAAAGGGATCAAAGGCAATTATTCTCATTTATTCAAACACCTTTCATCTAATTTGGTACCAGAGTGCACAAATATAAGTTTCCCAAATCAAATCAATATCCAGGTTATGGTCACTACTCCTGCAATACCTTAACACTTACATTTGCATGCACGAGTAGGCACACTTGGCATTTGAATAGTCTATTCAGCCACACAAATTCTGATGTTTTGACTTCTTATTTGAAACAAAAAAGAACAGTAAATGAAATGTTCCTGAACTTGTATGTTCATTGTTCCTATATTTGGAAAGTGGACTGAGGAAAGGGGCTGGACAATTTAAAATCAGCTTGCATTCTGAAATCTCAGGGCTCACCAAACGCTTGCTATTTCATCAAAGGAAAGTTTTATAGCAGAAGTCGAGATTACAATGGGCAAACACCAGCACAAGAGGCAACATTGTATGAAAATGAAAAGCACGCTAATGTTAATCCTTGTCAAAGCTTAATAGTTATAGGATCATTCCTACCTTCATACTCTGAATGTTCTTTAGCATAACATCTCCGATTCTTTGGTAATCTCCTTTAATGTGAGCATTAGAGCGGCCTTCCCTGTCAGCAACAGAAATATCACACACTTCAGTCGTGCAATAAAACGTAATCACTTAGAAACACAGAAAGGAACTCAATAGCTCATTTCTTTCAAAATCCTGACCCTCATGCTCCTTCGCTCAGAAGCATGAGAGGAATCTTCCTGACAGACATGTAATTCCCAGGTGCGGTACATCCTTCACCAACTCTGGTTTGCACTCCTAAGAACAGAGAGGGCAGGCACTTAGCAGAAGGATTAGACTTTTGAAGAAAATTGCTAGCATTTTTAAACACACCAGAGAAGACTGGAAATGGCTTTTGAGAAAAAGGAAGACATCAAAATCCCATGAAAATACATGGGCTTAAAGCAGAAGGACTACAACCTGGCACAGGACATGCAGGCGTTTCTCCTCTGAAAAGCTTTCTGCTTGTGCAAGGGACAGTGGGACAAAAAAAAAAAAATAATCCATCCAGCATCTAGGTTTGACTCATAAGTGTTACACACTGGCAGGAATTTTTTTTCAGTGTGTTACTTTTGGTATCAAGAATGCAAACCACTCCCTCCCAACCATCCAGCTGCACTTGGGTGGGTGCTCTGTTTCGGAGAAACCCAGCTCCTGATGAAAAATATATTCCTGCTTCTAAACCCTTCTGCGAGACAGGCAGGGATACCACACACTGACTGCATCCAAACATCTCTTTTAGAAAACACAGGAGGAAAAATCATTAATATAAGAATTTAATAATTAATATAAGAACCTAATTGACCTTACTGTCAAATCAAGTTAGGTTTTCAAAAGAAAATCACTAGGGTAGGCATGGGGAGAAGCACTGTCCCCCTTCCCTTTCCAACTTGCAATACTGTTCCCAAGTTTTCTGCAGCATGGCTTTTACGTGCTGTCCTGAATTTTTAAAGTTAATTTCAACTCCCACATCTGAGTATCAGAAGACAGATCCAGTCCCGGTGTGAGCAACTGCAATTCAGACAAAGAAATGTGCAACCTTGGAAGGGACAGAAACACAATCAAGCTGTAAATGAACCCAAGGATAACAGGACCTTCGTTTCATGTTATTGCTACATAGATATATTGTTTTTCACCCATTCGCAGTAGCGCACACTTTTAAGAAAATTCTGTGTGCAGTGAAGGAATAAGTGGACAACCAGGTGGTAAATCTCTCCATTCCTTAGTACTAGCAATTAAGCCAGTGAAGTCCCACACTCACCAAATCATTCAGGACGCAGTTGTTAGGAATATACTTTCACTGGTAAGACACACTGATTTTTTTTTTTTTGGTCTGTATTATTATATGAATAGATGCATATTCAGACATATATTTTGTTTTGTAAAGTTAAACATGGCTATGTTCATGCTGGATAATCTCTCTGTATGCTTTTCTAAGTGGGAAATGTGGAGCGCACAGCTTATGAATACTCCATAGTAACATCTCCTATTTTATCCTTCAACAGACAAAGAGCTGATAAACAATGGATTGCTCCATGTGAATTTGAACAATATCCAGTCTCATAGGCTGTCCTAAATTATTGTCCTATTGTGTAAAGTCTCCCAGGCACTCACATGCCTATTTAAGCAATAAAAACACAGGTCTCAACAAGATTTTAAATGTTTTTTTTCCTGAACGCAAAGGTTACACCAGGGTAGGAAGTGGGGTTGTGTCAATGGTAACTTTAATCAGCATTGCCAGTTTTGGGAAAGCACTGCATTATATAAACACTGCTACAGTCCAAATATGCCCAAGAAATGGTCTATACTGCAAGGAACAAGAGAGGTACCTACGGATGTTATAAGACTACAGTCTCCATATTACCTGAGGATAAAATTCCAATTTCTCTCTCCAGGAAGCCTCTGTCTGTCAAGTCATCTCCCCCGAGTGCTGTTCCCTGCCTTTCCCTTCCCACATGTCCTATCCATCCAGCAGCATTCCCCACTGAGATTTTCTCTGAGAGATTGCAAATGAAACTTTCCAGCCACTAACACTCTGCTCAAAGTGGCGTACATCAAAGTGCCCCCGACTGAAAACCACAACCATTTGAAGTCCAAGGCAGTAGCACCGCACCGGCAGGAAGCAAGCGGAAGTCGCCCTCCACCCGTGCAGCCAGCATCCTACATGGCTCACGCTGCGCCGCTGCACGCAATCCCAGAAACGTCAAAGCCAGACGAATTTGTGCCGCTGCCAGTAACGACATGGTATTCGGTAATTATCTCTAGAAGAATTCCTGCTTTATGTGTTACTCTCTAACTCTCTGGCATTGCCTGGATCCTTCTTTATGTCTCTACATTTGATTTAATCTAATGGACTTCAGTAGTTTGGTACCTTTCTGATTTACTGCCAAGATAAATATTAGGTACATCATTACAGACTGCTATTTCTAAATAGAAATTGCTTTTCTGATCTCAAGGCTACAAGACAAATTGGCTGGAATACTCGTTGCAAAATTCTTATTTACTAGCTAGCTACTCAAAGGCTGACCCCAAGAGGACTGAAGTCATAGTGAGTGCTTCCACTGGCTTTGTGAACTTCAGCTAATATATAGTGCAGTTGTTCACTGAACAGTCAGGTCCTTATTTCCTAAAAGTTGACCCCCTGGCCCCTCTTCAGCACAGCCAGCACTGACTGGTTGCACGGCATCTCATCCCGTCAGCCACACACAAAGCACCAGGAACTATGAATTACCCTTCATTGGCTTTGGCCACAGACTGGCCTGAGGCACTTTTCTTAACAGTTTGAGGACTTTCAAACCTTGCTCTGCCTCTTGGTAGAGAGACAAAGAGGGAGAAAAGGGATTCCCCAAAAGCAACAGCCTCTCTCCAGCTGCCGGCTGAACAGTGAAGAGCTGAATCATACCAGAGCCTTCAGCCTGGACCAGCAGAGATAACCTGTGCTGCAGGCAGATGAGTACTGCTGGGAGAAACAAAACCCTAAGAAAATCCAGAAATGCAATGGCTGGGTAGTGCTGCTTGTTATAGCCGTTCTCCCTGCTTTGGTTATTTATTTCCATGCAAATGCAGCCTCTTGCAACAAATATGATTTTTCCACCGGCAATGGTGCATACGTCTGTAGGCTGTGATGTGGAGCAGAGGGGCAGGGAAAGGTGAAGCCAGTCACAGGGGAACGTGACGGCTTCAAATCTGCCTCCTAAATAAACCCCATCCTCCACTCCACTCCCTGGACTCCACAGTAGCCCCTACACTAGACAGCCCTCCTCCCCACCTCCTCAACATACAAATTCCAAGTAAACAAGATGAAACCCCCAGAGAAGAGCATCCAAAAACACAGAATATTAAAATAAAAAACAAACTCCTGACCCATCAGGTGGTGTCTTACTGCTTCAACAGCCCAAAGCACAGCAGCAGAGAAGCAAGCTCTCCCTGCGGTGTATGTTTTGAATAACAACCCTTGGCTTCCTAGGGGGGAAGAAGCTGCTCATTTGTTGTGCATCGATGGCTAAATTGTTCTTCTTACTCCTTGTTTCCACGGGTCACTGTTTGAACACGGTATCTATCAGTCAGTGAACAAGGGACAGAGCTCAGGGACTAGGTTCTTGAAAATTTTCATCAGGAGCTGATTTATGATCCTCAGCTCCACAGAAGATATAGGAGCTGCTTTCCCCACACATAATGTGCCCTCATTCCACTGCCATTGTGTTCAGAGGTCTAAAGCCACTGAAAATCATGCTGAATAGTGGAGATATGATTCTATTCTATGATATTATTCTATAATAAGCTCATTTTCTTTTTTTTTCCAAATAGTTCCTTCCTTTTTACTACAATGCAAGTGTACAATTGCAAGCAAAGAGGAGGAGATCGACTTTTATACCTGATAAGAAAATCAGACACTACCTTATATGTTACTAAAAATGGCCACCAGCTTGACTTACAGGCACTACGCAAGCAGCTAAGTTGGATTTTTCAAATTACATAAACGTCTCAGTGTACATCATTGAAAAAATCATAGAATCATAGAATAGTTAGGGTTAGAAGGGACCTTTAAAGGTCATCTAGTCCAACCCCCCTGCAAGGAGCAGGGACATCTCCAACCAGATCAGGTTGCTCAGAGCCTCGTCCAACCTGGTCTTGAACGTTTCCAGGGATGGGGCATCCACCACCTCTCTGGGCAAGCTGCTCCAGTGTTCCATCACCCTCAGTGAAAAAATATTTTTCCTAAAATCTAATCTGAATCTACCTCCCTCTATTTTAAATCTGTTACCTCTCATTCTATCACAACAGGCCCTGCTAAAGAGTTTCTCCTCATCTTTCCTGTAGGCCCCCCTGAGGTACTGGAAGGCCACTATAAGGTCTCCCCAGAGCCTCCTCTTCTCCAGGCTGAACAGCCCCAACTCTCTCAGCCTGTCCTCATAGGAGAGGTGCTCCAGCCCTCTGATCATCTTTGTGGCCCTCCTCTGGACTTGCTCCAACTGGTCCATGTCCTTCTTATGCTGGGGGGTCCAGATTTGGACACAGTACTCCAGGTGGGGAGTACTCCACTCCAATGCAGTGGCACCAAGCCTTTCTTAATGTTTTTGTCTCAGGAATCCACACTGAAGTTTGTACTACAATACATAACTCATTTCTGTACATGGAACAAAGACACTTTTGAAACTGTCCTCTTCATCCCTCTTCACCAGACACGCAGACTCGTGCATTTGAGAAGATAGTTAAGGATTGCTGTTTATATAAACTGTTTATCAGGCTGTTCTTCCTGACCACAAGTACTACTTCCCAAACAAAAAATGGTTAATAAATCAACATTTAGCTCATCTTCCTACACCTCCCCGAGTGCTTTTTATTACAGGTTTTCAAATTGGCTTCCATGAATCCTCATTGAGACTTCTCCTTTCATATGGTAAGATCTAAGAGGTTTTTTTTTTCCAAGTTACCAGCTGCACATTTCTCACCCACATCTGGTAGTACTGCGTAGCAGCTTTACTCAGAAGTGCCTGTGAACTGGGAGCCAAATTACTGGCTTCGTCGGGAGATGAGTCTGTCTGCATTTCTGGAAAGTACGTAACGCTTTTTTTTCCTAGCAGATAGATAAGGCCTAAAACGCAGATTGACACTACCTGATAGGGCCTACAGGGCTGAAATGGCTACCCTGGCTTGCCCTGGCATTGCTCTCTGCAGCGCCTAGCAGTTGACGAAGGCGGGTAACTTATTGTTCTCCATTTGCCACCCTCTGTCAGAATTTACAGAAATCAGATTGCAACCTTGTAATACAAACATTTAAATGGGTGTGGGAAGATGAGGTCAATTTTTTTGGCTGAAAAATGGCGCTTGTGGCCCAAATGAATAGCCTATTAAGTGGCTTAGATAACTGAAGGAGCAGAACATAACTGACTTCTCAGATTCAACTGTTAATGTTAAGGGATGCATGTTAAGGGAGCATGCCATGCTCTGCCTGCACTGCCCCCACCGTTCCTCCTTGCCATAAAATCTTTCAGGTCTTGGGAAATGGCAACCAGCTGAGATATTCCTCGCATATTTCCTCCCAGCAGAAAGGGTTGGGAACCGCTGGCCTTGCACCTCAAGCCTTGCTGAGGAGCAACCTCAATGAGTCCTGGTAGCCAGGGCCAGGAGCTGGGTGCCCGGGTGCTGGACGCACCTCTCCTGGCCCTTGCTAGCAAGACAGCCTGACGTGCACTGTTCCCCCTCCCACCTCAGGCAGCTTCCTGCTCTTTTTTCATCCTTCTCCCATGCTGCGTGAGCAGGCAGAGCCCCATTCCTGCCTGCTGCCTGCATCCACCAAAGGTCATCCTTCCTCTCCTCAAACCACAGGGCCTCTGGTGGGGTATTTTCATGTCGTTCCAGGAACACCGTCAGTCTCGTGAACAGACAGCTCAGCACAGTTGGAGCAAATGATGGGATTCATGGTCTGCTTCACTGACCCAGCAACAGCACAGGCAGGGCAAAAGCACTGACCAGAACATGGTACGACCGATCTTAGGATGCTGTGCAATAAAAACACCAGGAATCTGCTCAGTTTCATGACCAGAAAGAAGCTCTGGCTGTGAAAAATGCAGCAACTTCCCATATTCTGCAGTTGGCTATTGGTGTCAGCATCGATTCATGTCTTGTTAAAAACTTTCTCACTATGCACCAGACACTGAGATCTGCTCTCTTAGGAAACGCAGCACTAAAGAGAAAAATGGGTGAACTGTGTAAAGGAACAAATCAGACCTGCCAAAATCTATAACCGGGTCAAACGGATACCAGCCCTTAAGATGTTCAGAAGCAAACAGTCTGCCTCTGATGGCAGATTCAAACAGTTCAGAAGCCTTCGAGCAAGCCAGAAATGCTTTTAATAACGTGCACAATCTGGGCTTCTTTGAGTCAAATACTAAAAGTCTATAGATGTTTTAACAAATTAAAAGCACACAGAGCCATCTAACAATTGTTATGTGCGATCCTTCTTCGGCCTTGCTCTCCTGACAGCTCTTCCAGTGCATCAGCTTCAATGTGATCCAACTCCTAAGAGACCAGGGAACGGCCTCCCATAAGAGCTTCCAGCACGCAGCACGGAGGCTTGAAACAAACCTTAGACAAACACACTGATGTCTAGGCAGAGCGAGCAGGCTGAACTGCACTTTAAGTTGATAAAACCCAGCATCCTACTCACTCGGGGAACACAGATGACTGGTGGTGGGAGGCTCTTTGTCTCAGACAAGCTCCCACAAGACACCTGGGTAGCTAGAGGCTTCCAGTAGCTTGACAAAGTCTGCAACACTTTAATTCGAAGGCCCTTTTTTTTGGTAGGAAATGCCACCCTCTGACAAACACATAGCACGTTCATGTCTCAGGACAAGCGTCCCACCTTCCTCCTTCCTCCACCTGCCTGGAATTTAGAAGAGCTGACATCAAAGAGTCAGATACAAATGAGTTGGCTTGAATCCTACCCGCACCTGCCTGCAGCAGTGCCACCGGCTCAGCCAGGCCCGTGAGGAGCTACACAGCTGATGGAGAAGCTCTGCGCTGTGGTGGTGAATAAATCTGGCTGCCTTAAAACTCAAGGCCAAAGATAGAGGTACAACCATGGCAGTATGGATATTGAGCTAAGTGACCTTGACCATACCGCTGAAGAAATTCCCTACCACACTGCCACCAGCTTCTTCTTCTGCATGCTGAGGGCTGTTTATTTTTGTCACTCAATGTTTAATTAAACAGTAATCTCTATAGGATCGAGTTTATTGCTTGCAGCTTATCTCAGCATCTGTGGCATTTTACAAAAACACCAACACCTCCAAAATAACACCTGCCAGCAAATCTGCCTCCCTTCCTAAGACACAGATTCAAATCACCCAGAACTTCAAAAACAAACACTGTCTACAACAGTGGTATTCTATTACGTAAACCCATTCTGTTTGCTGCAAACTATATGCGGACCAGGGGCAGGAACATGACTGCATTTCTGTCAAATGAATCAGAGTAGCCAACAGAGAATTCCCAGTGGCTTTACGCTAACTGTTGAAGGACGTGCAATAGCTGAGCTGACAAAGTCAGAATGAGGTGCCCAGCTGGGACACAGTTACCTCAGCAGAATATTTTTGAACAAATTTGGATTGCAAAGTAACTTTGTAGCAGATCAGTGCTTTATATCATAGAGTAACTGCATTTTAAATATGGTATTAGGAGCCTTAAACTGAGTTTTACTGCTCTGTGAAACTGTAGCTTCAGGAGACAAAGAAAAGAGGGAAAACCAAAGACTTACTAATCTCTAAAAGAAGCTAACTGAAAAGGAGAAACAAATTAAAACCATAGAAAGCCTAAAAGCCTGAATATTCTTTCTGTCTTTCAGCATACCTCATCCCTCTTACTGCAATGCCACCTTTCCACAGCAGGCTGTTATTGCAGCATCATCCAATCCTTGAAAAACACCACACCTGAACAGGAGGTCGGCATCCACCTGTAATGTCACCAGCAACCAGAAGGATATGGGGACGTTACATATTTCAACATGTGCCCCAGGAATCAGCACCCAGCAAGCTCCCTAGATTAAACTGGTCTGATAGAGAGCAGAATGTGGCCCTTTCCTAACTGTATAAATTTTCCTTTTCTCACCTTCATCCTTAATCCCAAATAGTTGGGGATTAACCCCAACTACTGTAAATCCTACACCATGGTTGGAAAAGCAATTACTATTTTATAGAGTGCACCCTCAGCAAGTTCGCCGATGACACCAAGCTGTGTGGTGCTGTTGACATGCTGGAAGGGAGGGATGCCATCCAGAGGGACCCTGACAGGCTGGAGAGGTGGGCCCGTGCCAGCCTCATGAAGTTCAACCAGGCCAAGTGCAAGGTCCTGCACCTGGGCTGTGGCAATCCCAGGCACAAATACAGGCTGGGCGGAGAATGGATCGAGAGCAGCCCTGGACTTGGGAGTGCTGGTGGGCGAGAAGCTCAACATGAGCCGGCAATACTCACTTGCAGCCCAGAAGGCCAACTGTATCCTGGGCTGCATCAAGAGAAGCGTGGCCAGCAGGTCGAGGGAGGCGATTCTTCCCCTCTACTCTGCCCTGGTGAGACCCCACCTGGAGTTCTGTGTCCAGTTCTGGAGCTCCCAACATAAGAAGGACATGGACCAGTTGGAGAAGGTCCAGAGGAGGGCCACGAAGATGATAAGAGGGCTGGAGCACCTTTCCTATGAGGACAGGCTGAGAGAGTTGGGGCTGTTCAGCCTGGAGAAGAGGAGGCTCCGGGGAGACCTGATAGTGGTCTTCCAGTACCTCAAGGGGGCCTACAAGAAAGATGGGGAGAGGCTGTTCAGTAGGGACTGTTGTGATAGGACGAGGGGTAATGGTTTTAAAATAGAAGGGGGTAGATTTAGATTGGAAATTAGGAAAAAATTTTTTACAATGCAAGTTGTAGAACATTGGACTAGGTTGCCCAGAGAGGAGGTGGATGCCCCATCCCTGGAAGTGTTCAAGGCCAGGCTGGATGAGGCTCTGAGCAACCTGATCTAGTTGGGGGTGTCCCTGCTCCTTGCAGGGGGGTTGGACTAGATGACCTTTAAAGGTCCCTTCCAACTCTAACTATTCTATGATTCTATGATTCTAACATTTGAAAGAACCTTCTTGGAGTACTTCCAATAAACGTTCCTTCCTGGAAAGTAATTAACACCAGTAGGAATCCCGACTGGATTAAAACAGTAGCAGCCTAATGAAAAAAGGAAGACAAGGGCAGAGTTGCTGCACAGCACATTGCCTTAGGAGTAGCCTTATCTCAACCATCAGCCACAGAGTCCTGGGTGCAGATGTCAGCTCTAAGAGGATTTATCACATTCCCCGCTCCCAGAAAACACTCGCTAACTCTGGAACTGTGCAGGGTGGGTTTGGATAGCATAGTCGGCAACGTGTTGTGCTCTCATTCAACGACCTTGCTCATCACATCACAAGAGCTAAATTCACAGACTCTAAGACTGTGTTTTGCTTTTGTTTTGATTAATTAGAGGCATTAAACTGATTAGCACTCATCAGGTCTGCCTGCTCTGCTTCCTTGTTATTTTCCATTCTTACTTTTCTAACTAAGAAGGAAAAGCTGGGCTCCCAGCACTGAAGATAAACTACCAAAAAACGCCTACACAGAGCAAGACAATCTAGTCCAGACAGCTCTGATCACAGCAAGGAGAGCGCTTCTGTATGCTGCTTCTGCTCAGACATGAAGGGTCAAACAAACTGAGTTAACAGTCCTGCCAGAGAAGAATTATTCACTTCATAGCCATTTCACAAAAATGCCATATTTTTCTGTCACTGTTATGCTAAGTATAGATAATTTTTAAGCCTAGCGTCCTCTTCCAACACTGTTAATTTGTAGAGTGCACTGTAGACCCAAGAGTGTCCAAGGTGCAGTGCTGCAGAAAGGGATGCTGGTCTGTGCAATTCCCCCCAGCCTACATCTATTTGACAGAAACAGGAGTTGGTCCTTCACTGCTCCCTCTTTATTACTGATAAGCCTTGCTTGTAACAAATTTTTCAGAAGAGCCACTATACAGAAACACTGACATTTGGCAGGAGAAAGCTTCATCCAGAATTATTCTCTCATTTGCATATGTCTGTACCTGACTGAGATATCTGAACAACAGAGTTTGCCGAGTAAATATGAACAAAGCATGATTCAATATATGCAGCCTGTTAACAACCAACATCTGTCACTTTCACAAATGAATCACTGCATTAGATCACAAAGAGTTAGCAAAAAGGGAATGCAAAAACGCTAAACTGCATGAAATAACACAGCTAAATAACAAACAACAATCTTACCACAGAGCAAGTCTCTGCTCAATTTCCTTGAGAAAACCAGTGTGAAACTTGTGCAAGGGTTCGAAGTTGGAGAAAATGAGATTTTTCAGTGTTTCGGGCATGCAATCCTCTTTACTCACTGCACTCTGAAACCACTACAAAGAAAAAAGAAGCAAAATTATCAGCGAGTGGAATGCAGAAGGTATGATCACTTGCTGTCTTTATACACCTCACCCAAATACAGCTCACCCAGTAAGGACCTTGTTTAGCTGGCACCAGGAATACAACCCAGGCTACATTAATGCATGACACTTGTTCCTTCTACCTTTTCCAACGATGCTGGCTACTTGTTCACTCTCAGTGGCCTCCTGGGCCAGACATTTGTGGGGTACAGCTGATGGGCCTGATGATTAGCTTAGAGCCAGCTGTACGCTTCTTGGTGACACAGCAAATTCAAATTTGCCTACCACAACAATAAAGGCCAGGGTGGGAAATGGGGTTTAGCTCCAAAGAGCTAAAACTTTCTGCTTCTGCAGCCATCGAGTGAAACAGAAGATGAAAACATCCCATCTGCTGTTGAGACTGCAGCAATGACCACCATCCCACAGAACCTGGCCTCTTCCCTTGCTGAACTGGCTTCCCAGAAAGCCAAGGTAAGCAGGCAGCAGAGCCACAGATGTCTCGCTGCCTGGAACAACCACGCTGCTCCAGCCTACATTGACTAAGTCTAAGCCGGCATCAGATCAACTGTGTCTGTCACGTGGGCTCCTGGAACAGGCGAGAAGCTGGGGAGAAGGTGTCTCTCCGTGGTTCCCAGCCGGGGAACAGACTCCTCCCTGCAGCATGTCCTCCTTACCATAACACTCAAGGCAGGAGGTGGCAATGCACCTCAGAGTTTCACACACTGAGCTGGGAGGTCTGGAGCAGGCAGCCCTGCTGAAATACTAGGAGAGGTTTTGGATCCAGTGCGCTTTTACAGACAATTGTTACATAAGGCCCAATCTGGCGCACATTACTCTTGGAAGTTAAAGAAGATCGTTGGCGTGTTTGCAAATAAGGCACGTACTTGCCTTGGTGATTTTAACAATCACACTCTGATCAGATGACACAGATTAATGACTCATTTAACAGATAGCTTCACTTACTGAAAAATCAGGATCATTCAAACAGGTACTCCACAATATTTCATGTTAAATGGAGGGCATTTAATCCAGGAGAAAACATTTATATGTCCCCCTAGGGAGCTACTTCAGTTTTAAGAGAAGTCATTGAAAACCCATAGGCATTTTCAGTAATTACAACCACAACGTATGAGAGCAAGAAAAAATAACTGAACTGTGTCCCAAGCTCCTCAACCTGATACAGTTTCATAGTGCATGCTACTAACCGCAGCGCAAATCTCTCCTTTCTGCTTTTTGTGTTATTTCCTCCCTAGAGCTATACTCCTGTGCGCTGCAGAGAATACCTACAGTGCAGAATATAAAAGTAGCACGGAACAGCTAAGATGTTAAATGGAGCAGATGAAGTACTACTGCTGACTAGAGCTTCACATGTTTCATGAGTAATGCTCAAGTAAACATACCAACGTGATGACTTCAAGGTCCTTCAGGTATGTTCGTTCTGTGGTCGCTACTTCTTTAGCAATGAAGTAAGCTTTCTCAGTTGGGAATCTCTGCAAATTGCAAACACATTAGGTTTTCATCTGCTTTTATGGAGCTGCTTTCTGTAGGAAAAAAACTGCAGACAGCAATCACCAAGAGAGTTACAAACTAGTGACCCTTGCTTGTGGTTACTGTGACTCATGCTTGAATGTTCCTAAGCCCTGAAGCCCTGAAAACAATCCTTCCTTGCAAACACAAGAGAATAAGCACTTTCTATGGGTTCTTGAGAGGCTATTTTTCTGCCAAGGTGACTTCCATAGCTTTGGGGTGCTGATGTTCCTTTCAGCTTATTCCACACATCTGGAGCATGACATATTGCGAAGTTCACAAAGAAATCCACTGCAGGCTAGATAAACATTTGAATCAAATTTCACAAGTGCCAAATTTGACAAAATGACAAAAAATAGTGTCTGATTATTATAAGTTTCATTGTCAGGGTAAGCATCCATAGTAAAAATACTCTCAAATAGAAAATCAAATCCGTAAGATTTTCCCAGTGCAACTGGACAACCTAAGAGTGGGAGAGGGGAAGAATTTTAGGGTACGCTACAGATTTCAAATTTCAGGGGAAAAAAAACCCAAATCCTTCAGTGTTATCCAAGAGGCAAAAGTGGTTTTCACTTCTTAATTCTGAAAAGCCAAAGGATCACAACTGATCTTGCTCTGTGTTGCTCAGGAAGCAAAGAGGAAGAGCAAAACATCCGTAGATCTTTTGCTTCTACACTTCCTCCCTGGAGATCAATGATGCAGAGGATGCACTAGAAAGGGATGCAAGGGGACAGTGTGTGGGCATTTCCTAGTCAGTATACAACCCCACAGGAACTCCATCATCAGCTGGTATAAGCTGTAGCAGTCACTGGCTGCTGTAACGTGGACTGACACAGAGAATCATGAGTCTATTAACTGATTAATGGCTTTTCTTTTACTCAAATATCTCTCACATATCTTGCTAACTATGCACAGTTGGAAAAGAGATCTTCCTTACACATGCTCCCATTTTCCAGTAAAACCATCTGAGTTCCTACCTTCTTCCTCCTGAGATGCTCCAACCTCAGGAGAAAACACAGGTGACAGAAGGAGAAGAGCAACCCCCTCTCGCTCTGCAGCACAGGAGGGATGAGCCAGAAGACACCCAGAACACCCTGGCATGGACAGAATCACTTCTATCTTAAAAAAGCAGTTTTGGACGCGATGCTCCCTTATGGCTTTGCTGCAACGATGGGGCTAAGCCAAACACTCCCAGCTGAATGCTGCAGGCTGTGGCTCTGAGAGACCATTTTCTACTCCTGCAACCAAATGCTCCCAGTGGTGCTCCCAGCAGAGACAGACTGCAGAGCTCGGGTTGGACACTCCTGCACAGGCTCAATGCTGTTCCTTTTCCTTCTGTCACCTGGAAAGTCTCCCTCCAATAATACATTGGAGTTGGCTGTTTTGTTACAAACAACTGTCAAACCCCACTCCTTAAAAACAAGCTAGGTTTATAGGAGACCCTGTCAAAACAAGCTTTTAAGGTTGCAACCAACAGGACTGGCCCAGATTTACCCCACATTAACCTCAGGGACACAGAGCTCTGCTACTTAAAGAGGAGCTGGGGCCCCTAACTCCTGCACCTCTGTTCAGGAGGATGAATCCAGGGCACTGAGCCCTCAGCTACAGCAGTTCTGTGGTTCTGGCCTGACCTGCTCCAACGTGTGAGTCTGGCCTTAGGAGCACTGGGATGCTCTTCGACACACTGTGACCGAGGACAGCAGACACCAAGTGACCCAACTCAAGTTATCTGTGTGGATCTATGATGAGGATGCTGCAGAGGGTCTAGACATTAGTCACTCTGATAAACAGCAGTAGTCACAACATAACACGGAGAAGAGAGCCAAGGCCAACTGCCCCTGCCTTACCTTTCTTTTGACCTCTTCTTCATCATCAGTCCTTATGCATGACGGGTCATTCAGCAAAGGGCTGATCAAGGGAGATGACTGCTTGGCGTCAGGGCTCAAGTTTGGAGATAAAGACATATTTGCCACTGATGGTCCTCCTTGGGAATTGATGGAAAGCTCTGAAAGGTGAGGGCTGCCAGTCAGAGAACCTGCTAAAAAAGGATAAAAGAGAAATCAGTTAGGACAGGCTGTCTCTAGAAAGTACCACAAAAAGTTGCAACCTTAAGTTGCAGCATGTGAAATTACACTATAAGACACAGCCATCGAGGTCCTCAAACTACTCCAAATGGACTTGAAGCCAGAGGAACTGCGTCCACTTGTGTTAACCAAGGGACTGGAGCATTCTTTTAGCTGATGAAATTGGCTGAAATTAGTATCTCTGTTGGGAAGGGATCAAGGCATACATGATCGAGCTGGAATATTTACTGCTGAACAACAAAGCAATACCATTTTTTTTCACCATTGTAATCCACTCTATGAAAGAGAACAAATACAACAATAAGGGAGTCACCCTAGGAGTGCCATTCTTTCTAGCAAAGTAGAACCCCAAAGACTCAAATCAGTACCTCACAGGGAGCTACAGGACACAAGTTAGAACAAATTTATCTAGTGGAAATCTAGAGAAAAAGAAATTATTACTTTCTACAGCACTGTTGCTGCTAAGACCAGTCAGATCTAACATGAAGGGAGAAAACTACTAGTTCCCCAATTTCTACACACAACACAAGTATGTATATTATACCTTGTAGGTCTTTCCATGCTCCTCTGATTGTTTGGGATGGAAATGCTAGCATTACATTTACACAAGAAAAGCAATACTTTTAATGCACAAAGCATGACAACTTCAGATTATCACAGATATAAAGTCCCATTTAATTTTGGATTTAAAATATTAAAGAATTAGAAAATTAATTACACTTCCACGGATTCATATACACTACATTAAATATTACTGAAATTAGCATTTTGTCTTCTGGGAGGCAGCCAGACTACTGACGGCACAAAGGAAAGAGTTTGCCAAAAATGCCCAGTGTTCTCCCAGTTATATCCTCTTCCAAACCTCTGAAAATCTAAGCCTGTTTTAGAAGATGGATCTGTCACATGGAAGAACATTTACGTACTGTTTTGGCATCATACATTAAAATAAAACAAAAAAAAATGTGACAAGCTCTTGATTACCACAGCTAATAGGCTGCCTAGGATTAAATGTAAAACACATACATTGCAGTATATAATTAAGGTCAAATACATTTTAGTATCATGTGTTCATGTCCTCCCTAGATTATGATAGATAAGCGTTCCTGTTGCTGCAACACAACTGAGATACTCCAGTAAACAGAGGCACCAATAAATATAATTAGGCCAGTAGTAAAACCTATTTATTTTCTGGAAGAACTCAAGATTTATTGCTAGAACATGAATGTTTTCCAATTCCAAACCAGTTCATGTTTATATGTCATTCCTTTGAAAAGAGAAGGATAGAAACAATACAGTTATCAGTTTACGTAATCATGACAGTTATGTAGCCTATTATAAATCAAAGTCAAAGCAGTATTTGTCTGAAATAAAGGTCTGTATTATTACAGCTAGCAAGAAAGGATTTATCAACAGTTTCACACTAAATCAGTGTTCAGTGAAATTTGAGAAAATGCCACAGCTTGTTACACAGATGTCAATTTTATTGACACTAGCACACAACCGTATACAGTGTTTTCAAAAGAAATGGAATTCATCATTGAGAAATAGTGAAACAGATTAATAGCAAGGTTGTAAGGTTAAAAGTACTCAACTCTACATTACAAAAGACATAAGAAAAGTGGTTATCACCTCAAACGTGGAAACAAAGAAATTCTGGCACTATGCCTGTCATACGACAGCGAATAAATGATTTGCACCTCTGTGAGAAGTTCACAGGAATTATAGTCTAGAAGTTAAATAGCACCTATCTGTGATAGACAGATATATCGACGTATCTACCTACCGATTTATAATCCTAGATCTAACTTCTGATGTACTGGAGTTTTTATCAGTACAACTGAAGCATTTCAAACTATAAAATACCAAATCGACAATGAATTAAAAAGACTTCCTAATCTACACTTGGAAGACACAACTTGGGAAAAGTATTACGGAAAGTATCACAAAAAAATGTGCCTGGTGGCTCACAGCACTGAGTATACACCCCATTAACTACAGACTTGCACATCAATACATCACTGACATTCTCAACGTTATTTTGCAGCAAGTTGGAATGCTACCTCCTCCATTTTGGTACCAATGGGGACATGAGCAGGGACCAAATCCAACCACCACCAACTACAAGCAGAGCTCAGTTAGATCCCATCTGCCAATACGCTCAACAAGTGAAAATTAAAGCTAGGTATAAGGAAATTGCTATATTACAAAAGGGCCTTAAAACGCTCTTACATTAGCACATTCTGGGGCCTAATTAGAACCAACACAGCCATAAAGATCAACGCATTGGCTGTTTTTCTAGCAAAGGTGGGAAAAAACTCGTTCTGCCATGAGAAAATCAGTAAGTCATGAAGAAATGAAACTGCGGAAGGTCTTCTCTCCCCCATCGCCAATCAATCAGGACACGTGTCATGCTGATGGGTCACGGCAACGCTGCAACTTTCTCTTTTTCATGGAGGTGAGGAACAAAATAACCTGCTTTAACCACATGGTCTTTCCTTATTGTTTCATCTGACCTCCTGCCACAGAAGAGTATATTCATACAGGCTCTACTGATCAACTACATACTACAGAATATAAACAGAAGCAGAAGGGAGAAGACCAATCTTATTTACAAGGTACTGAAATTCCTCACACTCAACCCTAAAGGATTGACAGGCAATTATTAGCATGTCAGTTGCCAGATATCAAGTGGTACTGCACAGCACATCAGAGGCCTAAACAGTTTGCGGCTGGTAACGTGGAATTGTCTTGGCTCGTACTTCAAGTTATTTTTATTAGATTCAGACTTGGGCCGTCTTTCAAATATAATGGAGCCAACTATATACACACAAACCAAGAGACAAGTACAAAAGGATGTTTATCTAAGGATTGCCTGAGCGCATACTAAAATGATATCGTTGGTAGAATGGGCAGGAACTAAGCACGTGCTTCAACCATTTTCTGAGCTTGGTGTTTAAGAAAAGAAACAAACCTTGGCTGATGACAGTGGCAAATAATGAGAATGCACTTTACCATGGTATGCCAGATTAGCCCACCAATGTCAGAATACCTGGAGTAGTTCTTAGTTCCACTGAGCTAGTTCACTCTCCAGACACTGAGGAAGGTACTGCAGTAGGGAAGGTGACAAAAAAAATAAACTTTGATTGAAAGCTAACTTGAAAAACATTCTATGAAACAACAATGGCATTTTACATGGCCACAAGACATGAAACTATGTGTTATTGTCCTAGCTTTACACGTGTCTCAGAACACTCCCCATCAACGTGCATGTTCCACATCCTAAGTAAAATGAAGCCGGTGGCCAACATCAAATACTTAATAGTTATACCTCTGTCAAAACACACATCACAGTTGCTTCCTGCAATTTGGTGGTGGCAATGCACAGGAGTGCTGGCAAGCTGTGGGTGCCCAGCTGGAGAGGGAGAGGCTGGGCTCCACGCATGGCTGGCTAGCCGTGATCCACCCCACCAGCAGTGTCTGCTTTACTCTAAGCTCCCCATAGGGGCTGGTGCTGAAGTTGGCACCTATGGAGACTTGGGCTGGCTGAGCTATACTGCTTTAAAATACGCCTGCTACTTCTCAGTGGATGAAGGAAGTCAGCTGAAATCATAGGTGAGTTGAACTGCCTCTTTCTGACTACATAGACAGCATAAGACGACCTGAAATCCCTAGTTAAAGGGATTTAACATAACATGGGAGGGCTTCCCTGTTTGTGAGGAAGATAAATGGGACTCAATGTATCCTGAAGATCCTCCTCCTCAACTCCTTTTGTCCTGAAAACTCATGTCATTTAGTCTTCTGCATCTGCTTCAAAAGAAACAGTTCCCATCCCTATACACTGTGTTTTAACAGCAAGGAAGGGTACAGCAGTGTTAAGATGTTCCTGGGTAGGTTCCTCCTCTGTGGAGTACCAAGAAGTGAAAATGACTGAACCATGGAAACTGAGAGGAAACATCAACCATTACTGAAAGTGACTGAAATTCTTCTGGAAAATTTTATGTACAGCTACACAGTGCTCACTCTAACTCAGCTGCCAAGAGTTAAATTATTCTCAATGTTTATAGGCTTATTATTAGAAATTAAAATGTCGTAAGAATCAGAAAAAACCCTTTTTCAATATTTGGAACATTGCAGGGCTTATTCTTTCTTAGGCCTGCTCCACAGACTGCTCTGCAGTCAGGGGAAGCTTGTGACATCCAGATCCCAGTTACTCTGCTTTAGGGGCAGATGAATGTTTTCTAAACTCCAGGCTGGTAGACAAAACACAAGCTGTTGCCCCTTTGTCCTTTGCATTACCGAGTGTACCATTTATGAAGGCTCTTTAATAAGAAAGTATTTGACAGAATGGTTGCTGCTGTGACCACACAGTTAAGTCTAGCTTAATTTTCCATAGTCACAGTGGTTGCATAACTGTAACTGCTACCTAAAAGTTTTGATCAGAGAAAACCACATAATACAAAATGACATGGGGGACAGATAGCACCAGATGAAGTGGCAGGAGTTTTCATATGCACTTCACTGATGACTGAAGTACCTTAGATTGGAGAAGAGTTTAATAAGGGTGTCCATCCCTTCTCTTCCCAGCTGTGAACCAGGCACAGTCATGCTGCTGAGCTAAAAGTGATACGAGATGGAGATTCTGCTCTGCTCTCTCTCAACGCAAGATCAAACCCCCACTAACTTCCACGAAAGCTCGAGGGGGATCAGTTCATCAGGCTGCACTCCTCTTCCTCATTAAACAAAACAAGCTGGACTGCTGGATACAGTTTGTTAGAATTAAAGATCTTGGAAAGTAGTTATACATCAACTATAAACTGATGTACAAACATCCCTGAATGCAGTACCAAAGAACTTGAGGAGGAATGGGAAGAAAGCAACAACTTAAGAAGAGATGTGATGTCACACATAACCAGTAACTCTGCCTGGCTTGAAGAGGAACATGACAGGGAGAATGGTTCACTTGGACTTCACAGCTTCAAAATGTGTGCCCGTGGCAGGAGTGGCAGGGATTTGGGAGAACGGTGCACCTTCTCAACGAACCAATTTCCTCATATTTAGGACAAAGCATCAGCCAGCAAATGGACAAAACAATTAAACCAGTGGCAGTTTTACAGCAAAATACCAGTTAGAATGAGTAAAAGCCTTCAGTACAGGTAAAACTAAAAATAATAGTAAAAAAAAATTAATTCCATGCATACACAGTTAAATGGCTTGACATGCTTATAGTCTCATTAAGCTTAGTGTTGGTTTAGTAGCCAGCAACCTCTCCAGTTGGTAAAGGTCCATGCTTTATTGGTATACTGCAGTATTAGACAGCGGTGAGTGTGAAATCAGACAGTAACTGCTGTTGGCCTACGTCAGGGTATACTCATATCTTAAGAACAAAGAGTGAACATTACAGCCTGGGAAGAATACAAGGTCACTGGGCATCAGTCCTTTGTCTAGCCATGATCTTTCCAGACAGAAATGGAGCAACGTATAGAAGGATTCCCTGTTATACCCAGAGTTACGGTTCGTTTGCTTTTGTTCGTCTTTAAACCATCATGAGACAGTGCTACAATGGAATTGAAAATGTTCAGCCCCCATGTAAGCTTATGCCACAGATACTGTCCATTTCAACAAGACATCTCCCCAAGACTGCAGTGATCCTGTTTATGAGCTACGGCAGGCGGACTTGATCATCACTGGGTGCAGCCTTCATTAGGAAATGAAGGGCAATTTGATCGTGCTCAATGGAGCCCAAACGGCCTGGAAAACAGACCTTCTTCCCCCCTCCCTCCCCTCTTCTGCTCTTCAACACAGTGTGGTTTCTCAACTGGAGACTCACAACCTGGTGGGGATTTTCTCCAATTCTGAACTGAGGAGTGCTCTATGAGACAGGATCACTGTAATAAGAGGAATTAGGTACTCCCAATACAAATAGGTATTTCTGCAGGACATCGAGACAGTGCTCCAAACAATGCAAGGAACAGAAGATATACCATGCTTTGAGGATAGACAGAACATTGAAAAGGCTTTTTCTCCCAGAGGTACATGCTGACAAAACAGTGCATACAATGAAACAAAAGATGTTTCTCTTTAAACGGTATTAAACAAATGACAAAAATGAGAATGAAGTCCCCAGCATTTTCAATTTTAAAAATGAATTTCAACTATTGAGATTTATTTTTAAAAAATCTATGCATGTGCACACACAGGAATTGGGAAAGGGCTGGATAGGTGAAACACTGCCAAGCTTATGAACTTTTGTTAGTGGGTCCAGGTGAGCTTTTTAGCAGAAAAGGGGAAAAATAAGGATTCAGCCAATCAAAGATTTTTTAAGTGCCTCATGGAAAAGCAACAGGCATGAGCTCTAACATTCACTGCACTAAACAGAGAGACCTACCTCCGATCTTGCTGTAAACCATCAAAGGCAAAAATCTATTTTCTTCTCAAAATAGGATTTGCAGCATTTTAAAGAGAGCATCTAATCTAATTTTAACAAGCTTGAAAGCTCTTCAATCAGAAAGCATTCATTTTCCTTCAGCCTTCCATGTTCAGTCAGTGACAGCTGTATCATTACTGGCTTTACAGTTAATTTTTATCAGTAGGAGCTGTGCATTTTTATGCTTCTCAGGGACCAAAACTTTACCAAAAAAATAAATAAATAAAAATTACACCTTAAAACTCTAATCATTCTAGAGCAAACTACGTATTTACCATCATGTCATGCAAATTTATGATCCTAAGGTCTTTACCCCCTTCACTGTAATAACGCCACCATTATTTACACTCATACTTGTGAAAAACATGCCTGTGAATGCACTGCTCAGCCAGGCACGCAGGCTTTCCAGATCTCCTAATGTTTAAAAGAAAGTGCTTACTGCTTTTAATAACAATATAAAACAAGTTTATTCTACACGCTCTTTACAGACCATCGATTAGAACAGAAGACAAGATATTCTAAAGAACTGCTACATGTCACACAAACCAGGCTTTTTATTCATATGATGCCTTTGAGTGTTAAGTAGAAGTTCTGTATTTTAAAATATCAATGGCACCACACAGCCTAACTATAGGAAGGAACACAGAAGATACCTTTATTCAGGATCCACGTTACACAAGAATTATTTCCCTTAAATAAGTAAATAAGATACGTGCCTTTGTCTAGGCATATTTCAGCAACTATAGAAACTACTGAAATAGAAGAGGAAAGATTTTTTTTTTTAATTTTAATTTCCTAGGATTTAAATTTCCTTCCTTTCCAGAATCCGACAGCATGGACAAAATTTTTTCCTAATGTAGCTTGACTGAAACCAGAGTCTGGTGTTACCCATATTTGAGAAAAGTTACACATCAGTCTAATCTTTGGGACCTGCTGATGTTAAAACTGTGCATCAGTCACTTACAATCAGAAACCCTCAATCATTGTCATCAAGTAGGAGACACCAACAAGCACCTGAGTTTCTGACAAAAGGACTGTTCTCCTACTGCTTGTGTCTGACAGCAGCTAATAAAAGAAAAGTGCATCTATTAAAAATTGTTCCAGAATATTCAGTTTCCCTCATATATTTAGGGTCTCTCTTATTTGGTACGGAAGAGAGGATTGATCTCCTACATGAAGAGGAAAGAGATGTACAGAAGCTGCCTTAAGAAATGACACTGTTCAGAGAGAGAAGCATTACTGGAAGACTAAAAAGGACTTTGGCTTCCTTCAGTTTATACATTCCTGAACACAGAACCTCTTTCCTTCGCACTCGCTGTCCTTTCTGGCCAGTAGCAACCACGCTGCTGAATGAGGTGGATCTCCAGTGGTCCACAGCCTTGTGCACAAAGATAAGTGACACTCAACTCCCTCAAACAAGCGTCGAAGTTGGGAAAAACTTAGATGGTTAATTTGTTTTTCACCATTAGACGTTAAATTGCTGCAATTAAATTCCATCCTAAAGTCACCTCTGACAGCAGTCTAATGACTCATTATGACTAATGAGACTAGTTAAACAAACATGGTATTTGACACAATTTATAGGCCAGACATCCTTTCTTCTGTTTAAGAACTGTTCCAGAAATAGCCACAGTTCATGCTAATTGCATATAAATCATACTGATGAGATCTGAATCACTGGTTTTGAATATTCAAAATCAGGTTTGCTTCATCAGTTCAACTGATCAACAGAATTCTTCCTTTCTGAGTACCCTAAGAAACTACCAGGACTCTAAATTTTCAGGAAGAGTGGAAAGCACGCTATGCCAAAGGGAACTGTAAATAAGTAAGGGCAGTCATTCTTACTGTGCTTAAAGTATTTCCTGTTCTTCTATTTTCCTTTGTCTTTCCAACTCTGGAGCCCCTCAGAAGAAACTTCTAGTTGATTATAGAGACTCTGCATGCATGTGTCCATTTATGATGGGACAGAAGATGAAAGAATTTAAAACATCTCTAGTTCTTACGGAAGAAAAGGAGGAGCTATAAACAGGTTTTAGATCTGTCTAACCCATTTTCCATTTGACTTTCTCTAGTCACCATCAAGTAATTGCATGTACAGATAAGAGAGACCAGACAGGAACTTCTGGCGTGAATGCTACTGCATCAGAATTAATATAGCTGCTTCAGCTAATAAAGGTTGCTCCACAAACATCTGTGCAAACATAAGCCAGCCCTACAGATATTCAAGGGGGAAAATACAGGTCCTGAGGCAGTTTGGTCTAACAATACTAGCCCCATTTAGTGAACTAATTCACAAACCATTGTTTTTTCAGCCTTTGCTCGGTTCTAATGATTATGTTCAGCATTGCCAATGTTGCTCTGTCGAGAAAATTCTGTCTAATTTTGCAAGCCCTTTAATCTTGAAGCTAAGTGGTAGACTGATTTAACTTCTCAAATTATTAACATGCACCTCTTCCATTATGCTCATCCGTCTACTTTATAACTGATCTCAGTTCCATACAGCTCGCACAACGCACATGCAAGTACAGCAAACCTAAAAACTTTCAGGTACACGTTGACATTTTTCAGCTACAGAAATTTCTCTTCCAGTTTTTCTTTGATATAATGTGTATCTAACGTGCACTACAATGCTTAATGGGATGGTACCTCTTAGGCAGGCCTACGAGCTATGGGTGATTTGAGACAATGGCAGCACTAGGCACAAATCATCTTCAGAGAACACCCCTCTATGGCATGCACAAGGAATATGTTTGCTAGGGGATATGGACTTAAACTGAAAACAGTGCAGCCTAGGCCATTCAGATATCAATAATCCAAAACTCCATACCTGCAATATCCTACATAGGTTCTGCCTCTAAATCAACTTGCCACTATCCACATTTCTTCCATCTAGCCAAATTTATTGCCAAATTTTATATCCCAGGTCACTGTGGAATACTAGATTCGAGGAAAGGTTGATATGAAAGAAAAAAACAACAAACCAACAACCAAAACCTCCAGAAGATCCCAGGACATAGTAAGCTTGAGCTGCTGGTGAGCTGAAGTAAATTCAAAATTGTCTGATATGAATTTTTTTCATTCACTGTAGCAGAATATTGAACACAGTCAAGTACTTAGAACAGCAAAGAATCAGAGTGCCTTTTATCCACAGACTAAGCTGCTAACCACATCTGCACATTATTTTTTGACAAACTCCTAAACTGCTAGACTACATATTCATCCAACTATGTGGATGGAGCTGGTTCAGCACAGTAATACGCCACCTGGACAGCCCAAAAAGAAGTTTCCTCCTCACCCTCTGGAAGGGCAGAAGATGGGTGGCCCAGGACTACTCATTTGGAGTAGACATAGCTACTCAATATTGCTGGGATTCAACTCCCTCATACGTAGCAACTGCCTAAGGATAACTGGGCACTTCAAGAGTATGGCATTTAAAAGTTAATTCTTGTGAATAAGAAAATTTAGAACAGTGAATCTGAAGTACCATCAGCCACACTCCAAAATCTACTGGAATTGGTGAAAGAATCAAATCTTACACGTGGTCTATAGCTACCTCTGTTAATCTTGAGACGCAGGTATGCTCAGATCACTGTCGTTGACCAGGGTATGCAGATTAATCAATGCTTGCAATGACTAACTTCAACTGACAGGCTCCTCTTCCCCTGTATGCTTTGTGAACTAGAACAACAAGAACTCCCCCATCTCATCTCATTTGCAGTCTTGCCAAAAGGTTTCTGTTCTTTCCTCCAAGGCCTTTCTGCATTCGTCCTACAGAAACAAACTCCCAGATGAATTCTGAGGGACCTGATGCTATGTGAAAACGTCAATTTAAAACTGCTCTCTCACCATTCCTGGCAAGTGCCCAGATATGAACCACATGTCTGGTGGAGGAACTTGGCCCAAAGACTGTTTTTAATTAACAGCTTGTCTACTGATATTAAACTGAACTTCAGTGGCATAAGAATGCTGCAAAAAATGATTAATCCTAAATGAAATTATTTCCTATGTAATTTACAAACTTTGTTTCTTCAAACTGGAAGAATTCCGCATGTGTTAAAATGACAACCACTTAAACATTTAAAGTTGAAAAAATGCCAGATGATAGAAAATAGTCGGAGAGAAAATCTCATATTTCATTTTTGAGAATAATATTCAAAAGGTAGAGAAAAAAAGCTGCTGAGATACTTCATTAGCAACTAAGCTAACTCCAGCTACTAGCAGGTCTGTTCTTGTAAAATTATAACTCCATTATATTCATAGGCATATGAGAGAAGAAATCAGGCCTGAAAAAAAGTATTTGAAAGGATGCAAAAGAGTAACACCACTTATGAAATTTTATCTTCACTTAAATCCAAACAATATGAAATCTATCCACTTTTCTTAAGTAGCAGAAATTACCCCAAATCCTTTTGTTGAAAATCCACTACTTGAACTCCCATTTTACTGGCTAAGAAAGCAATTAATTCATCTATTCAGACTGCTATTACTTTACCATGTAATATAACTACTGCTACTTTTGCTCCAAAAATCAAAAGGAGACTCATGCACCCACTCCCCATGCTCACGCTATCTGCTAATGCAGGCTTCAAATAGCTATATTGCATCTTAAATATTGAGAAGTTCAAGGCAATTATTTTACAGCTATTCTAAATCCAAAACACAAACCGCCTTCTTTTAGAATAATATACAAGCAAGCTTTCCCCTAATTATCAATCTTGCAATGTTTCTAGGTTCATGCTTTAAACTAAAGAAACAAATGAGAGCATTCCCTGTCACCAAAATATCACTGTCTAAAGAGATGTTTTGAATCATTCCTGTTCAAAAAAGAGGTATCTAATTTTAACGAAAACCAACACACTAAAGGGGGTGAGCAGGTCAAAACTTATATTTACACAAAGATACATTTTACTGCAAAAAAGTAAAGTATACAACAAGACATGCCTAACTCCTGTAGGTATCTTTTTAAATATCCTTCACTCAGATTAAACTCTGTTAAAATGTGCATAGACCAAGGCATTACAAAAGTTAAAAAGACTTCTTATTTTATTATTTTTGTAAAAACAATCTTGAAAATTTTATATTGTCAAAATTTACAAAGTCCTGTAACTTGTTCATCAGTACTTTTGGGGGTGGATTAATCACTGCTGCATGCATGTACTGCATGATGCAGATCACTGCAAGTAACCAGCAAATCAGTCAATGCTGTTGTTTATCACTTAAAATTCTTAAATTTAGTTCCCTTCCCACACAAGAAAAATATATAAAAGTTAAAATTAAGGCCAGTGTTAAAGAGCACATCTGGTCTCCCAGCTCTAACAACTTTCTATACAGGAGACCTTTCATCTGCATTTTCTTAATTAACTCAGAGAAACTAGAATCAGATTTTATTAGTATACAGCCTTAATTCTCAATACTCTTAGCCTGTGAAAAGAAGTTTACACAGAGTTAGTCTCTCCGTCCTTCTGCACATGTGCCAAAATCTCACTGCTCTATGAACAGTACAGAAGACAATCAGTCTGGACCACAGTTAGTCCCATCATTCTCTGTGTCAGGGGATGAAAAATTTATGAGGTGGCACTCTTAAAAAAATAGCCTACAACAGACTAATTGGATCCTGGCAGACAAAGATTTTTCATGATCAAAGCCAAAAATAAAATCAAAGCCACCATCTCCAAACCCCCCACCAAAAATCACCCACAACAGAACTTTGATGTCTCTGTGAATAACTCCACCAAAAGAACAAGGGGAAAAAAAAATCTCTTGCAATTAATCTTTATGCCACACTGATAAAGGATAGAAATAATATGCATACCACTCGTCATTAGAGCTGCTTCAATCTACATTTTTTTTTCACTTGAATTATATCTTTCATCTTGTTCTCTTTCTTGCCCAAGGAAGAGTCTGGTTTTTCAAAATCTCCATGACCAAACCAGCCTGTTGAACCCACTGAAGGAAAAGCCAATACTGCTATTGTATACATGCCGAATTTGTATCCTCAGTTCATCAGTTAAGACTGTAAAATGGGTTATGAAGATGAGCAGACCAAACACATGCTTGCTACGAAAAGATTTTCCAGCATATTTCAAGATTTCAACCAATCTTGGTCCTGAATATCAAGCTGCCTGCATTTGGCTGTAAGTCTATTTTTTTTTTTCCCTAAATCTGCTGAGGCACTCATAAGTTGCTCTCCTTACATGGGAGAGAAAAAAAGTGTAATAGACATACAAAAGAGCACAATGTACCTACTTAATTTAATTTTTGTTTGTTTTGTCAAAATAACTAGTCAAGTGTCAAAGAAGCTACAATACATACCTAAAATATGACTTCATACAAAGAAGAAGTGAGTGTATAAAGTCTTACAAAGGTACCTAGATCAGTAATAAGTTTCCTCTCCTCCTGCCTTTCAGAGGAGATGCATTACTGTTAAGTGTCACCGAGACTTATCCTTATTATTGTATTTCTGGCATCCCTTCCCTCTGGCTGGTCAGTACAATGGTAACACTTGAAATAGCCCATGCACTGAAATTATTCCGAGCCACTCTTCACAAGCCCCAGAAGATGCAATCACTCTAATGAGCAACCAGTATCCAGTCTCATATGCTCTGGTCCCTAGCAGCTGAAGACTTGCACGCCATCTTCATCACTGAGGCCAACAGACACATCCTCCTCTACCTCCTCATCAAGCTGAAGGCTTCCAAAGGAGTACTTATTTCTAGGCATTGGAGAAGAACTCAGCACAATGGGATTCCCAAACACCAGGGGGTGAGTGAAAGGGTTAATGATTTCTGAGTCAGAATCACTAGATTCTGTCCCACTGCTGGTGGAGCCCTCCATCATCTGGATTGCAGCCATGTGATCCATCATGCCACTGGCATGCAGCGACTGCATGACTGGACTCTGCTTTGACTGTGCTCCAGCTGGCATGCCGTTGGCCATCATTTTGCCTTCTGGAGAAGACATCTTAGCCACCCCGTCTCCTTTACAATATCTCTCTGATCTGTACTCCTGCCCAGGGGTTGAGGATATCTGCCTCAGGATAAAAGGATCTGTAACTGATTTATTGCAGAGATTTGGGATTTTCTGTGCACGAGGCCGCTGAGAACCTGGAGAATATCTGCCATACCCCTGGAAGCTACTGGCATGGCTATCCTCCTCCCCAGTTCTCACCCGGCAGTCATGCCCATTTTCTGAGACATAACCCTGAGAGCCAGTTCTACTCAGGCTCATGTTAGGGCTTGACCCTTTGCTACTGGGAGGCAATGGAGTGGCCAGTGGACTACGGCTCCCTGGCCCTCTAAACATTTCGTCAACCAGTGAGCTGTGCCTTGGCATCCTGGGACTTCCCCCAGTGTAGAAGGAGAGATTACCTGGGTTATCATCAAGGTACTCTTCAGAGAGATATTGGGAAGACTTTATAGAGGCTGAGGAATCCCTGTACCTAGATCTATTGCGATTTTCATCTCTATAGTGAATATAGGCACCACTGGTCAAATCACCCTCATAATTGTCATTTGTTTGGGAATATGACCGGGTTGTTTGTCCTCTTAGGAGATCATACTCGCTATCTACATCACTGCAGTCAATGAAAGGAATGGAGGTGCTGCTGCCATGAGCAGCCCTGGAAGCTGGACCTGTGCTTGGTTGCTGTGACTGAGGTCTGTTCTGCTGCATCCTGTCCTTAGCAGCCTCCTCTTCTTCCTCCACTGTTGACACCACTGCTCCATCCATCTTTTTGCCTTCCTTTGGGCTCTTCTTCAAGGAAGGGCTTTTGTGCTGTCCAGTGTCTTCTGTTGAAGCCTTCAGTTCCTTCCCTTGCTGGCAGCTCTGCACTGCTCCAGCATCATTGTCGTCTCCATAGGCAAAGCTAGAGCTCTGGAAAGATAAAGGAGGGAAGGCAAAGGGGAGACAAAAGGGGAGGAAGGTGTGGGAGGGGAAAGGTTTGGGAGGGAAGGGAGCCAGAGGGAAAAGGCTATGTGTAATTATGCACCAGAATTTCACACTGCATCTTACTGCAACATAGGAGTCTCTTGAAAGCAGAAGAGGTAACCAAAGCTTCAGAATGAATTAGAAGGAAAAAAAAAAAAAAAAAAAAAAAAAAAAAAAAAAAAGAGGTCTCTCTGACCTTAAGAACAGAAAAATACATAAACTAAGCAAGGGAAGAGAAGGCAGACAGAATGTGGTGATATGTAAAAAGGGGTATTTGAGGTGTTTCAATGCCTTAAGGTATCCATCAACACTGAGAACATCAGTCTGGGGGGGATCTGTATTGTATATATGTATACTTATTTTCCACTAATGAACTTTCATCCTGATTAGCCGAACAGTGGAACAGGGTGAGGCCACTGGTGCTGTTTGTGCTTGCAGGAGCACTGTTTTCTGTTTGTGTTTACCTGTGTGGTTGGCTGTGTGTATGCATACGTGCATTTATTTGAGTCCCTACTGGGAATACATGCTCAGCCTTTCTACTAGCTGGACCTGGGAACATGCAGCTACTGCAACCTCGCCACTATTGGGCTATTTGATTTGCAGACTCCTAAAGTGTAACAGCTATTAACGTAAGACAAATACATTAGGTATCTACCAGAGATAATAGCTTGCAAATCCAGAGCTGCAATTTTTCTGAGGAAATAATTCTTCTCCTCCATGCTTAGTAAAACAAAACACCTTGTCATGGGCAACCAAGGCCCCCAGTGAAGGAAAAGAGTTAAACTTTTCTCAGATGCAATAACCAGCTATGACCTAGGACCTCAGCAGTAACACTGTGGATTGCAATTTTTCAGATGGTCATTAGTACAGCTCAGACAAGCTCACTATTTATATTTGTCTGGTTGTCTGGGAACAACTCTGTTCCACAGTGGAAATGAACCTGTTCTACTTGCAGAACCTAAAACTTACGGCACCCAGGGCTCCCAGTTAAGTGGAAAGTGAGCAGAAAACTATGCTCTTACAGTTTGAAAACAGTGATTAGTGGAGGGTAATGTAACAAGAAATGTTTAAAAGGCATGATCCAGGGTTTCATCAACATCACTGACTTGTTTTGGCACCTCTGTATGCTGTTCTGAAGGCTGTGCAGTCACACTCCTGATGGAATGAATCTTGCTGTGTTTCCTGGAGATAAAAGGAAAATCACAGTAAGAAGCCATTTCAGTTTTTTCTACAAATAGGAATCAAGGGACATGACTTCTTCCAAATAAAACCTTCAAATAGTAGCTTTCATAGAAGTTTGCTCCAAAGCAGATTACCATTGCACCTTTCTGTAAAATTTAAATGCACGATGTGTGCAAAAGTACCACTGTAAGAAAAGGGAGAGGCACTGAAGCAGAAATGGCCTATGACCCGAATGTGAGTCATAAGCCATGAACTGTTGTCTTTGTGGCATTTCGACCATTACTTTCAGCTCACCATGAGCAAGGTGAGTTCAGACAGAATTCACTCTAGCGAGTTGGTAGCCGTCCCTGGAGACCTCTCCCTTGAGGCTGGTCATACCTGTTCCTGTTACTTGCAGTTTTATTCTAAAGTGAATATGTTTATTCACTTACATTAACCACATCCCACCAAAAAAGCTGCAAATCAATATGAGAGGAAGTTACCTGTGATGGCAGGACAGTCACTGATGAAAAGAGGATTGAAGTCTACTGATTTTAGGTAAGCTACAGGTTGTGTGAACTTCTGCCAAAACATTCAGGACCAAGGGGATATTATACAAGCAATAAACTGTCAAACCAGTACAGAAGGAATTTTTCATTTGGACTGCTGCCAAGATCTTAGAATACAACTAACTGGAAACCACAACTTTTATTTAATTAAAACATATTGGGATAGCTAATTTATTTCTCCTCACCTTTCAAACTGCACTTTTTTGTGCCCTCCTTCTTTAACATAGTCAAGAACTTGCTTCTGAGTCCGACCACTGGAAGAAAACCACAGTTAAAATATCAATCTGAGATACTGACTTTGCCAGAAAAGTATTTGCCACTATCAGCAGAAACTCACATAAGATCACAGGTGGACCTGGGTAGATACACACAGATTTTTAGCAGTCTGCCTGTTACTTAAATATCTTTTTTGCTATGGAGCAACTTTTTGATGCCATTTCAGAACTGCTTAAATTCAGTTGTGTGCCCTTTATAGGGTACTACATTACTGGGAAGTCACCACAAGAGAAAGTTAAGTACGGGTTAAGTTTTCCTCTCATGAACAAAGAACATTCCTGAATACTTTTAAAAGTGAAATACCAGCCTTACCTGGTATCAGTAAACCCTGGAACCAAGATGAAAACCACTGAAATGCATTTCTTGACTCAGTTGCTAATATGAAACATATCAACTAAACATACATGCATTTTCTGCAGAGATTTAGGCTGGAAATCACTCCTTCTGCTACAGGCCATGAAACGGTAGTGAGAAAGGCCAGCATTTCCTATTGTGCAAAGATATAAACTCCAAAGGGAACAGAGAGCAGTAAAGGAAACCCACCCCTCAAGAAAGTTGAATAGAGATCCAAATCCTTCCCATTCATCACAGGCTTTAAACTAACTGAATTATCACAAGGCCTGGAAAAAGTTATTGAATGTATGCAGCACAGCTCACAGTGAGTGGAAGATGGAGCCAAAATCTGCTCTCCAAACCAGGAGGTAAGTTGAATGCACCTACAGTCTTTTATTTACTCAGGCAGAAACTTAACAATTATAGCTTGTTTACCCTAATACGGGTCCTTCCATCTCCATTAATTTACTTTGCAGGCAGGAAATGAAGTGGAAAAAGAGAATGGCTGTATCTATGTTCTTGTGTAAGGCAACTAGAGTGTACAGTTTATCTCAGCAGACAGGGTTTCTGGCTGTTCAGCTTATATCAGCTTTGCAAACAAAATAAACTGTATCAATAGAAGGACTTCCACCTCACCATACACAAAACAATAACTACAATGAGGCTTCTGCCAGTGTAAGAAAAAAAACAATAAACCAACTATTCAAACCTTTCTAGAGCAGGTAGACTTGGTCTTAGCCTGGCTGGTCATCTCACATAAATCCTTTGCAAGCATAAAGGTCTCAAGAGAAAAGACAAGCCATTGCTTTTAGCTGGAGAGAGACAGGTTTACCACAGGGATATGCAAAGAAAATTCAAATCTCTACTCTGACACATAGGAAAGAATCCACCCCAGAAGCAGACAATCTAAAAAGTGCCAAAAAGTTGCTAACTAGTGTTGCTTAGGACGCAGGTGGATCTTCTTATGTGAAACTAGCTGGAACTTGTATACTTCATGTCTTACCTCCAGAAAGCTACTTTGCAACAGCTAGTACAAAATTAATGCAGGTTTTTTCCCTGCAGTGTTCTTTGCGCTGTTCTGGCTGAGAAGATGCAATGAAAAATACAAAGGAGTAAACTACAATGTAAAAAAGGGGAGGTGAAAATAATAGGTTTAATCTTAGATCATTTTGGATGTGATTTTGAAACAGGGAGGCAACAAAAGTAGAAATAAGAATGCAGGTCTTACCTGAACCTAAATGATGAACCTCTAGAAAAAAGAACAGGTTTAGGCTTTGGTTTAGGTTCCTCAAAAAGCCTGAAAAAGGCATGGTGCTCCACACAGATCTTCCAGAAAGATTTGCAAAAATCTCGACTGGCCATAAGGAATTCCAGAGTGTCCTGGAATGAACTCTGAAAATTGAAATAGCATTTGCAATGTAAGCAAGCAAGCGAGAGGCATTGACAAAGTAGGCACTATGCTACATAAAAAGCTTTTTTCCAAACAGATTGGTTTTCTGGCTTAATAGGCCTTATCGTTCCCACTCGGAGATATCACTGATCTGTCTGGCAGTATCAAAGCTATTGGTCAAACTTCCTTTCATTGACAAATATAACAGAGATAAAGCAGTGGTCTTAACACTAATGAGAAGAGGTGGTTTACAAGCTATAACTTAGGGATTGGTGATATAGTACCAGAGTCACAGCCAGAAGTTGACTCTACGACATTCAGTTTACATCTCCTTTGCTGGGACTGCTCACCTGAGATGCCAGGTTGATGTGTGCAGTACCAACAGTGAACACAAACAATTAATTAAAAAAAAAAAATCTTCATGAGGTGATAAAAACATATGCTTGATCTGTGAGTAGAAATTTACCAAATAACCTTGTTCTGGTTTTGTTTGGGGGGGGCTAAGGTGGTAGCTTCTGTAGGAAACTACTAGAAGTTGCTCCCCTTTGTTCAGTGGACTCGGCCGGGCCTAGGGCGGACCTGCTGCTGGCCAAGGCCGAGCCAATTGGTAGCAGAATGTCCCATGGTAACGCCTCTGCGATAACGTATTTAAGTAGGGGAAAACAGGAAAAAAAAAAAAAAAGGTTGAGAAGATGTGAAGCAGCTGAGCGGGGGCAGAGAGGGGAAGGCATGAGCCTTGTGGGCCTTGCAGGCCTCACCCTCTGGCCTCCTGTCAGGCGGCCGTCTGGGCCCAACTCGGCCCAGCTGCAAGAAATGGAGAGATGAGATGTGAATGAGATGTAAAAAGATCCTGAGAGGGGTCTGCCAGCCTGTTGTGAAGAATTTTTCTTGTGAGAGGAACGGCTGCAGATGCCAAGGTCAGTGAAGAAGGAGGGGGAGGAGTAATGCTGCTCCTGGCCAAGATTCCCCTGCAGCCTGTGGTGACGACCATGGTGGAGCAGGTTGTCCCCCTGCAGCCCATGGAGGTCCACAGAGGAGCAGAGATCCACCTGCAGCCCATGAAGGACCCCACACTGGGGGAGGTGGATACCTGAAGGAGGCTGTGGCCTGTGGAGGGGCCGTGCTGGAGCAGCTGTTCTGGAGAGACTGCACCCCATGGAAGAGATGACCCACACCGGAACAGTTTCACGAAGGACTGGTGCGTGGGAGTGACCCCATGAAGGAGCAGGGAAGGAATGTGAGGAGTTCTTCCCCCGACGATGAAGCAGTGGCGTGAAACAACATGTGATGGACTGACTGTAAACCCCCATTCCCTCTCCCCCCCGCTGTGCTGTGTCGGGGGTGAAGGTAGTAGAGATAATGTTAAGCTTGGGAAGAGGGAGGGGTGGGGGGAGGTTATATTGTTCCCTGTCTCATTCTCCTGCTAGTTTTAGTAATAAATGAATAGTTTTCCCCAAGCTGAGACTGTTTTGCCCGTAATGGGCAAAGGATTAAGGATTTCTCCCCATCCTTATCTCAAACCTCGAGCCGTTTTTCTTATATCGTCTTCCCCTGTTCTCTGGGAGGGTGGGGGGAGTCAGAGAGAGACTGCGTAGCCTGGCCGCAACTGAGGGTAAACTACGACAAACCTTTTGTCAACTTCATCAGTTCCTGCCAAGGACTTACATTCACATCAGGCCGTAGTTTGATAAGAAAACGTTTCCTCTTGAAGCTCAGCTTTCGAACCTTAGCCCAGTTGAAGGCATTGATCTTGGTGTGACCCTACAGAGAACAAAGCCAGCAGAGTTTAAGCATTCCAGATCTGAATGGAGAAATCTAACCCACTAAAGAAAGCTTGCCATAAATTAATCAGCTATTCACTCCACTTGAAATGACGGTATTTCTTATGATTCATCCTCTGATATTGTGAACCATAAGAATCCAGTGCTGTGACTGAAGGCAGATACTCATGGTCAAACTCTTGCATATTTACAGGATTAGGTATACTGAGTTGATGTGAAAGTACCTGACCTAGTGTCACTGCACAAAACAGGGTGGCCCAGCTTTTGCCCAAATATCTTGATCCGCTATGCAGACTCTGATTTTCAGTGGATTAAGTCACCTCCAGAGGTGTCTCCTTCTCTTTTCTGTCAGCTACAGAGAATACAGGGAATCCAGACACCTAACAGTGTCACCTCACTTTGATGGGGTAGATTTCTGTCCTCTTTGTCTGTCTACAGGGCAAAATAAACTCCTTTAAATATCACTTAACTGAGGGGGAAAAAAACCCAGTAATTGAAAGTTTTGTATTGGAAGTGCAAAATACCACGGGCATTTTGAAATTTCATAGGGAGCAACAGAAGTAAAAGGAACCTAAATAAATCACTTGTCTCTGAACTCACAAAATGACTCCCAAAAAAGCAAGTAAAAACCAGAAGGAAATAGGAAGCCTCAGAGAAACTATCTTCAAAATACTACAATTCCCAGCCACTGCATTATTAGCCTCTAGTCCCTAGAAGTCTTGTTCTTAATTTGTGTTAGAAGCTAATGGAGGTATTCTTTTAAAATATTCATTACAGTAGTTTGTTCAGTAAAGACTTCGATACAAACATGCCCACAGCATGGAAGTTTCAGAGAGTTACTACAGGATTGCTAAACGCAGAAACCCACGTTGATTTGGGCGCCGTCACCAGACGGATGTAGGAGTAATGACAGTGTGATGATCTCTGCTAAGTCAATCTGCTGTCTAAGATTCACATAATTAATCTCCCTTAGAATATTCAGCAGCACTGACACCAATTTCTAAATAAATGGCAAGCTTTAAAATAAGTCTGTCTGAGTACTGCTTATGCCATTTGTGAAGGAACCTTTTCCTTCAGGTTATTCTAATGAGGTCTTCATATTTCAGTTTCCCTCAGTTACATCAAAAATAAAAAGATGAACTTAAGGCTCTTGCCCTGTGAAGTACTTGAAGGAAGCTCTAAGCCTACTGACAGATGCCAACTGCTGAGCAGACTCCAGCAGGTCAGAGTCTGACTTCCTTTTCAGCATTTCAATCTTGGAGCTTGATCCAGCAAAATTTCCAAGTTTTTCTGAAAATTCAGAAGAACCCTGTTCTGGAAGTCCAAAATGCATCAGGACAAGAAGAGATGACTGAGTTTTAGAGCTGTACAAATCAGGCCTTGGGCCTTCAACCAGCAGCTACATCTTTACGGAAGGATGCTGGGACTCAGTGAGGTCCATGCTGTTTTGTGTGGACACATACTTTAAGCTGTAAGACAGCCTTAATTTATCAGGCTTTACAATCTATTAATTAAGCTGATGAAAATACTGCGGGGGAGCTGGAGAAGGGCCTGAACATACAATTATTTGAGTTATGTGCATTTCTAACAACATCCTGCTGTTCTCATACTTCAAGCTATGCTTCAGTTTTGGGGTTTTACTAGCAACCCATTTAGTTGAGTAAGGTTTTTTTAAATTATTATTATTTTTAAATTCTTTTTTAGATTTCAGAGCATTTGGGTCAGACATATTTCTGGGTTTGTTTGTTCCTGTTGTTTTTGTTTATAAAAGGGATTCAAAGTAAGGTTGGAAACACTAGTCGAATAGTCAAAATGAATAGTCTTTTTCGACAACTGTAAAAATGGACATTTTAAAGAGCAGTTTACTTACTGTTTTTAATACATAGTGAGGTAAGTAGCATTTTGGATGATAGTAGACATGAATTCATCTGAAGTGAAAGCAGTTTACACCAGCTGACTACCTGTACCTTCACAACTGCTAAAAGCCCGATTTGTTATTTACCTAAGGGGAACTGCAGAACAAGAATTTTATAAAAGTACTAATGATGCTTCACAAACATTTACTAGGCTGACTGGAGTAGGAGAGGAAAGACATATAAGGAAAGTGCTCTGGATCTTCTAGGGGAAGAAGTAAGATTCATAGATTCAGTAAAGATAGAATGGCCAAGGTTGATCTAGAAAATTGTGAAAACTCTGACAAAATAACGCTACGGAGAGCTTACAATCCCTTCCTACGTCCTTCTCCATGTACTCCAGTTGTCTGTTGTTTTATTTGTCCCTGCTTCACACCCATTTGTTATGCACCGTGCCTGCAAGACCTACCTGCTCCTATATGCAGGAGGTGTCAGCACGACCAGCTCGCAAATTGTGAGCTGTGGATCAGTTTGCATCTTGAACAGCACATTGTGGCTGCAGATGGAGTTCTACCCTGTGCATGCAAACAACGTAAGAGTCCCTGGAAGTTAAGGACCTCATGCAGCTATAAAAGGCTTAAGATAATTTTTAGAAAAATTTGGAACTTCCTGATTTTTCCCAACCAAATTATTTTAGATATGGCTGAGGTCCTGAATTCTTATTGCTATAAGAAATCTCTCTGCTTTATAAAGTACAAAGTCATGTCCTGAGCAGCTCTAACCTGAAACACCAGAATGCCTGTGTTGGCAACAGCCAGGTTGATTTTTGTCCCTTCCCTGTCCTTGGCTGGATGCAAGCGTATTCCATACATCTCCAGTCGACGGGCAATCTCCAAAAGCTGGAAGTCAGACTCTGCTGGTGTCTGTCCCCTTGAGAAAGAAAACAGAGTACACACAAATTCTTCACATCTTTTAATAGAGATCAACAGGTCCTCTAGAGAACAAAGAGACATTTCAACAAAGAGACTGAAAGCTGTCAGAGGTATAATATCTGTACAGTTTTTCTACATCCCCAGATTTATATCAGCTAGAACAACTTTATCTTAGTCTAAATCAATATGAAAGAATCCACAGATTTTACAGTCCATTATAAATTTTGATTGCTCCAATTCCGAGATACCTGACACAGCTAGATTTTGAACCATTAACTTTAACTGAATTCACTACCTCTCTTTGTATTTTCCATTGGAAAAACCTCCTATATGCCTAAAAAAAAAAAAAAAAAATCATAAGCAGAAGAGTGTAAGGATGTTGATCACTGTAAAAGTCAATGCAATACCAAAATGAAGTAAATCAGAAGACATGAAGAACTCTAACATAAATGTTGGGAACCCATAAGCACTACATTAATGATGACAAAATTATGCAGAAGTTTTGATTCTTACTGCCATAGAACTCCCTACCACTCTTATCTAATTCGATATAACTCAAAATGAAAGTGTTCAAGTCTTAAAGTGTTCTCGACAGCAAAAAAAACGCAAACCTTTCCATGCCTTATCTGTAATTCTTTTAGACATCTTCTTACTACTAGTCTTTTCTCCAGGCCTTAGGATAACAGTTTACATCACCATCTTGAACCCTATTCCCCCAAATCCTGAATTCTCCAAGCACTTTGTGCTTTTCCTAAAATTACCATTAAAGTTCTTCTTCACTCATCTCTAAATACAGCATGGAAAGGTGAAAAAGCAACATTCAATGTCCTTGAAATAAAAAAGACTGCTGTCAGAAGTGCCTGACTGATCAGTCATCATTTGCAATCATACCTGCACGCACAAAATCACCAGTGAAGCATTTTGTATGAAATAGACTGTAAAATAATGGCATGCTTGAATGAGTATCAAAATAAATTGTTCTTTAAACATCTTGTTATGATGACAGGAGAAAAGCAGGAGTAACCTTCAGGAAATTCATCAAAACTTTTTTAAGAAGTAACCTTTGAGAAACTCAGGGGTCCAAATCTCTTTTGTACTTATGATCTAGCATATATTTACAGTTAGAGCTACTCTAAAGAAAAAGAAGGCCAATAACAACAATAAAAAGGTCTTACATGTGATTACGGTGAAATTCCATTATTTTGTCTTCTAGTGCTTCTTGCTGAGGTATATACTTGTTCTTCGCTAAGTGTTCACGATCTATGGTTTCATCAAAATCTCCAATCTCAGCTATACAGAATTTTAAGAAAAATCTATTAAAACATTGCATTAAATCTGAATTATCTGGGCAATCCAAAAGGTGCAGACGGTTGGGAAGAGGGCTGAGAAGCAACTATAATTTCTTGCAAGCTGTGCTATAGTTTCATGATTCAGATTCCTACTATGTTATCGTCCGTACAATTCTCCCTTCCCCTCTGTGTTAGCGTCTGATTCGTGAGAAGAAGCGCAAGGATTTCGCCCATCCACCACAATCAAGTAGCTTTTGGATGTCAACTGAACAAATGAAGCCATCACAGTGCTCCCTTGACTTGTGTGCAGGATAAGCTGCGGGAGGTGACAGGGAGGACAGCGCTAATTCAGCAGAACTCATCCATCTCTCTCACACGCACGGTGGTGCTCAGGTGCCTTTCCCTGGAGCAGCCAAGCACAAGCTTCCTCCCCAGGCCCATGTCCCACACCGTAATCTTCAGGGGAAAATCTGAAGCGAGGTGGTTTGTTTGCTTGTTTGAACGCAGGCACGTATTCCACCTCATGGGGTTATGAAACATTTGTCTTCCTCTAATTCTGCAGCAGCTTCAGACACATGCTGTCTCCCTCCTCCTCAAAGTTGCTCCCATCTGCTGCAGTTATTCAATATCGTGTGTGCAACAGTATGTCACACCCACCTTCCATTTTGCAGCCCATTCAGTGAGATTTTTTTTTTTCTTTTTTTTTTTTGGTGGGAGGGGGAGTGGAGGGGACGGGGGGAAGGGGCTGGCAATCTATGCGTGGGTGCCAGATTACTATCTTTTTGTCTGCTATTCTTGGAATGCCTCTGAAAATCTTGCTGTTAGCTTTTACACTGAACAGCGTAGCAGCCTCTGCCTGCAAACCTGCTGGAATAATAGAAACCACACTACAACAAAGGCTGCTACCTTAATAACGTCAGTGAAATTAAAATACAGTGCCCTCAAATTAAATCCAGGTTGCAGTCAGACACGTTGTTGCACAGCTGACCTAAGATGTCACAGACCCAAGCTCAGATCCTTGCCTCATCCTCACCTCAGTTCCACCCATGTAAATGATCCTTTAATCCAGTTCTGATCAAAATAAGCTGGTTTAGAAAAAAAGAGAAGTTTCAGATGTAACTGCAAATGTGGAGCAGAAGCAATAACCTTACAGGCTGTTTCAGGGAAGATGAGGACCAAAGCACCTATGAATGACAGAGCAGTAACCTTTCAAGCCAAATTGCCTGCAGCCACACGACTTTTTATACTTTGGAGGTTAGAGGTGGAAAAGAGTTGATAACTGAGACTGTCTGATTTCCACCCACTCCCTCATCCCATCTGTTCTGAATCATTCCATGAGGCAGCAGAAATACTACCGAATCTTTGAGAATTCTCCTTTTAAAAATGTCGCTTTTGTCTCCATCTCAGAAACAGCTCCCTCATTCGTTTTACTTGCTCTAGCATCAAAAACCTTTAGGGTCCATTTTTAACCCTAACCCAAATGAAAGGCAAGTTTCTCTTCTTTAATGAAGCCATAAGCCCACCTAGGTCTGCAACACTTCAAATAATTCGAGCCTTGACACTTTAAAATGCAGTTCATACCCTGAACGTCCTTGTACACGGATGGACTTAAACCACCTTCTGTAGGGCTTTCTTCAGAGTCAAGAGTACAGAAGACTCTTATTTTGCCTCTGCATGATTTCTATAATGTTCTCTGCATTTATCAGCTGCAAATCTGTTATCAAAATTGTCCTCCTGGCTTTCAAGTTACTTCTGAATTTGTTCTCTCTGACCTTGTACGCAACAGCTTTTCCTTCTCTCCTTAGCCCTCCTTTTCCACCTTAAATGTCTTTCTAGTAGCACTCCCTCTAGAATGAGAGAGACTTATATTTCAAGTATTATCAGCCTCACATATAACTCTTCCTTAAAATCTTCTCATGTGTTTTAGCCAAAGACTGATTTCCACTGATAACAGAATCATAGAATGGTTTGGGTTGGAAGGGACCTTTTCAAAGGTCATCTAGTCCAAACCCCCTGCAAGGACCAGGGACATCTCCAACCAGATCAGGTTGCTCAGAGCCCCCTCCAACCTGGCCTTGAACATTTCCAGGGATGGGGCATCCACCACCTCTCTGGGCAACCTGTTCCAGTGTTCCACCACCCTCAGTGTAAAACATTTCTTCCTGATGTCCAGTCTGAATCTACCTCCCTCTATTTTGAAACCATTACTCCTCGTCCTTTCACAACAGGCCCTGCTAAAGAGTTTGTCCTCATCTTTCCTGTAGTCCCCCTTCAGGTACTGGAAGACTGCTATAAGGTCTCCCTACAGCCTACTCTCTTCTCCAGGCTGAACAACCCCAACTCTCTCAGCCTGTCCTCATAGGAGAGGTGCTCCTCTGATCATCTTCATGGCCTCCCCTGGACTCACTCCAACAAGTCCACGTCCTTCTTATGTTGGGGGCTCCCGAGCTGGACGCAGTACTCCAGGTGGGGTCTCACGAGAGCAGAGTAGAGGGACAGAATCACCTCCCTCAACCTGCTGGCCACGCTTCTTTTGATGCAGCCCAGGATGCGTTTGGCCCTCTGGACTGTGAGCACACACTGCCAGCTCATGTCCGGCTTTTCATCCACCAGTACCCCCAAATACTGATGCTCCCTTTTCTCTTATCTTGCAAGGGCATTACACCACACTGTATTCTGATATGCTTAATGCTTTATATTTCAGCTCTTTTCCTTTAATCACTCCATCTTCTTACTTCACACACTCACTTTACTGCATCATTTGCAGTATCAAAGTGTCCTCTCACTTCTAACACTTTTTACAATGCTTTTAAGGTATTTTAAAATAGAACGTTTCACATACAAATTTCATTCTGTAATATACATGCTAACTTAACAGAAACCTATTTGCTGTCATATTATGATTTCATATAAATCTATATAACATTGACATAAGCTTGTATACATTATACAAGGGCCTCCTGGAATTAGATATCCCCCATGGAAACCGCTCATAGGCAGAGCATCGATAAGACATACAATACTTAACATCTTGCATTCTCAATCTTTCCACTTTGATATCATTATTCTTATCAGCTGTCTGGTTTAATTTTTTGTTGCAGACAAATATGTAATATTTTTTTAACTACTGAATCATTAGCCGGAGAGAAAATAAATACAAGAGACAGCCATGTGGGTAAGATATAGCTACAGCCTCTTATCAGTGAAAAATTTCACAGAAAAATGTTAATGAGAAAATGAGGCAGTCACAAACTTCTAGTAGAGGTTTCTAGCAAGCACTGTTTCACAAAAAAGGGAGAGGGGAAAAATCATAAACAGCAAAAAAACTGCCCAGCTTGCAGTCAGGAGATGGTGAGGGGAAGCAGCACTGCAGATGCACCATGAGGCACAACATCTCTCTGTCCAAAACGGCAGATTCTGCGAACACTGTCTCTCTTCTGCATGATGAATCTCTCACCTCTCTCCCTCTGACACAATGGAAAAACTCAATTTTTCAGTACAGAAGTATCTTACTCTCTCCATAAGGAGAGTACTACTTGATTCCTAAAATCCCTGTTCAGAATTGCTCTATACCTCAAGCTCATAGGTGAAGAGGACAAAGAACTAGAAGGATTTCAAATGCACCATGATCATTTTCAGCAACTGAGGAAAATTACTTAATCCCACAGTATAATGCATCTCAGCAGCATAAGAGCAATGGTGGTGATCTGCCATTTTTGCACACGTTGAAATGAATGCTTCCTGCCAGGCTGTACAGGTGTGTCGGGGGAATGGCCAGGTGTATAACAGAGGAATTTTGAAAAAAAAGCACTTATGCTGGTTTTATGTAGCAGGGGGGGCTACAGTGGCAGCTTCTGCAAGAAACTGCTAGAAGTTTCCCCTTCGTCCGGTGGACTCAGCTGGGTCTAGGGTAGACCTGCTGCTGCGAGCCAATTGGTGACAGTGATAATGCCTCTGTGACAATGTATTTAAGAAGGGGGAAAGGGAAAAAAAAAAAAGAAAAAGAAAAAAGAAAAAGAAGTGAAGAAGCAGAAGCAGGGGCAGAGAGGGGGAGATGCGAGCCTTCTGGCCCTCACCCTCTGGCCTCCCGCCGGGCGGCCGTCTGGGCCCAACTTGGCCCAGCAACAAGAAGTGGAGAGGAGATGAGATGTGAGGAGAACCTGAGAGGCGTCTGCCTGAGCCGATTGTGAAGAATTTCTTGTGAGAGGAATGGCTGCAGACACCAAGGTCAGTGAAGAAGGAGGGGGAGGAGCAATGCTGCTCCTGGCCAAGATTCCCCTGCAGCCCATGGTGCAGCCCATGGCGAAGCCGGCTGTCCCCCTGCAGCCCATGGAGGCCCACGGAGGAGCAGAGATCCACCTGCAGCCCGTGGAGGACCCCACGCCGGGGCAGGCAGATGCCTGAAGGAGGCTGTGGTCCGTGGAGGGCCCGTGCTGGGGCAGCCTGTTCCTGAAGGACTGCACCTCCTGGAAAAACAACCCACGCCAGAGCAGTTCATGAAGGACTGTAGTCCGTGGGAGGGATTCCACATTGAGGCTGGGAAGAAATGTGAGGAGTTCTGCTGAGGCGGAAGGAGCAGCAGAAAACAACATGTGATGAACTAACCATAACCCCCATTCCCGATTCCCCATTGTGCTGCTTGGGGTGGTGGAAGGAGGTAGAGATAATTTGAAGTTAAGCCTGGGAACAGGGAGGGGTAGAGGGAAGTTGTTTTTGTTCTCTCTCATTATCCTGCTTTGATTTTATTATTAATAAATTGAAGTAGTTTTCCTCAAGCGGAGTCTGTTTTGCCCATTAGGGTAACTTGAATGATCTCTCCCTGTCCTTATCTCAAACCTTGAGCTCTTTGTTATATTTTCTCTCCCCCATTCCCTCAAAGGGTGGGGAGAGTGAGCAAAAAACTGTGTAGCTTGGTCATGAGTGGGGCTAAATCACAACAACACTGAACAAAACTTGAGTTTGACTGTGGGGAGAAGGGAAAGGGAAAGAGACAGCTTGTAAAGGTGAAAGGAGATCTTATGCTGTTGCTTTGGGAAAACAAGCTAGCAGTTGTGCTCTGAGCAGTTCAGACACCAGGGCTGTAGATGGTTCAGTGAAGAACTTAGTAAGAGATGAGTAAGACATGAAATAAGACCTAAGTAGAAATCATAAGGAAAATAATGCATATGAAGTATAAGAACTCAAGAGAAGAAGGTCATGAAGCAACACCTCAAACGTAGAGAGACACATGCATTAGAGTGTCCTGTCCCCAATATCTTTCTTTGGTGCACAGACATTTAGTCGGAAAACTCACCCTGCTAGAATGCAGTGTAACGAGTGACACTTAATTTCTGCTAAATGATAAAGACTTTTTTTCCTGAGAGGAAAGGAAGTTAGAACTAGCTTAACAGAGGAAAGAACGACTGTTGGTGTGCTGGATACCGTAATGGGAAAAACTAAAAGACACAAAAAGCTTGCTAGACAAGGATTTATTTTTTCCCCAAGTCTGTGCTGCAAAAATACTCAAGTTTTAAGATGGTATGAGGAATACAAATTTTCACAGAGGCTGTTGTATAGCTTGTTATTGCTACTCAGTCACACTGGGCAATGACGACCACGGCAAACAGAAAACCATGCAATATCTGCCTTTCCAACAGCAATTGATGAGAAACTGCCCTAACACTCAAATAGACTACGACAAAGGATCATGAGATTAATCTATTCATCACTAAAGAGCTTCTGAACATCTTTGCTGATTGCAGTTTCCATAGAACAGCAGTTCAGTGGAAATACGCAATACTGAATTGTACAATGACCATTCAAAACAATAGTCTATTTACGACCATGATACATGCTACTAAGTGGTTTTTCCTAATGTTATTCTCAAGATCAGTATCTATAAAGTCTTGAAATGGAAAATGTATGCTGCCTTTCAAGTTATCTGGAAGCTAAAAGAAGCTTTGATGTGATGAACAAAGTAATGTTAATTCTACTGAACAGTCTTACTGTGCATACTTTGGAATTAAAAAAAAAAAAAGCTTAAAATTTGTTGTTGTTTTTTAATTCCCTATCACTTTCCTCTTGGGACTGTGATTTAGTTTGGCATTCTAAGCATGTTTATTTACTACATTCTGTAGACAGCATACAGATCTCCAGGAATTTGAATGCTCTGCTGTCACAATACAAAGTATAATAAAACAGGAATTCAGAAGAATTCAACCTGTTTGCCACTGCCTGCAAAGTTTGCTTTTTAAATGATCCTAGGCAGACCATCAAATGCAGTGCTTTAAAAATGCAAATCCAGTGTCCAGGAGCTCTTCTTTATTTGAAAGAATAAATTATCTGTATTTGAATGCCATTACACAGAAATACAAGAAATTGTACATATGGCTTAAATCTGTGCCTACAGCAGCTTCTAATAGGTAATCCAGCAAAGCATGTCCAACTACTCATCCTGTTTATACTCTTGAAAGAAGAAAAAAAAATGGAACTTACACTGTACTATGTGCGAGACTAAGAGGGCAGTGCTGGTATCATTACAGGTTAGCCTTCCCTGTGCCAGGTCCTGCTTCACTTGCAATGCAAATAGGTACCTGCAAAATAAAAGTGAACAGAGTTACACAAAGTGTGAGGTAAAGAGAAGAAAATATTCCAATGTCAACTCTGGTTTTGCATACATGTTCCTTTCACTTTTTGGAATCTGCAGAAGTGACCTGAATTTCCCAAGTTTAGAGGCCAAACAAAACATTACAGATACTGTATTACAGCGGTTAGAGTCTTACACAGTGGCTGCTTTGCAGAACCAAGACATTTCTCTTTTTCTCTCTCCCTCCCTCCCTTGGAACCAGAGCAATGAGATCTGGAAGCGATATGACAGTGGAAGCAAATGTGACAGCTATTAAGTGCTCAGCAACCACACAGCAAGCAGCACTAGATAATGGAGCTCCTTGTAACTATGAAGAAATGCCAGATAAACCAGTGATTTAGAGTTATCAGTTAGTTCTTGCAGAACACACTGAGAACTCTAAACTTCCACCTTGGCACTCACCTGGAAATGAGGAGCAAGATCTCGATCAAACAACTCCAGCTAGGTCCAATATTTTTGTAGCCCTATTGCCCACATCACCTGTGCACCAGCCATCTTTAACATACTCACTTCCAAACCATCTCAACCATGTAGGGCAACTCTACATAGAGAGCTTAAGTGCAAAGGCATCACAGGTCCACAACCTTATTTCAACATTTAAATTTTTTCTAGCTTCAACAGGAATTGAAATTGCTTAGTTCCACTCAGCATTAAATTCTTCCCTAGAAAAAAGCGACCTAGCAGTAAGCATTTCTCCTACAGCTGGTATGAAACCTGAACTAGCTAGACACCTTAACAAGCTCTCCAAAGACGGCAATTCCTCTGGAGATCTCATACTAGTATCTCAACAGTTTATAATAAGAGTAGATTTTAATAGGTTGGGTGAAAAGCTCTCATTTGAATAGTCAGTTTCTGAATAAGGAGATGTAGGTAAATCAAATGAAAAGGGCAAGCTGATTTGAGAAGTATGGAAATATACACAGTATGAAAAATAATATAGCAGATCTAAATAATGTACTTTTGAAACCTGCAGACATCTGCCTACCCATACAAAATTCAGCCTAGTAGAAGAACAGAGCACAAAAGTGTTGTATTCTCTGCTTCTCTAAATGATGAAGCTGTTCCCTGTGGATATGTTTTCATATCCTCCACCCTGCTGTGTACATATATTCAAGTTCCCTAGCATACACATCTTAAAATCTAACAAAAAAAGTCATTAGGATTCAGACACACATCTCCAGGTACAGAAAGAGATGACCAAAAATCAATTTACAGTTCACATACTAAGCAACTGATATGCAGAATATCTATTCAAAACCAGAAATGTATCATTCATAACATCCCATTGTGAGTTTTCATTCATCCCTGTATTGTTTTTACTCAGTCTTTCAAGAAAATATTCCTTCTCCCCATCCCACTTTTCTACTTTTCTCTGTCCAGGCTAGCAAGAGATATCAATCATTTCTTTCTTTCCATTCCATTGCTCTATTACTAAAATAAAACAAGACAGAGATAAACACAGAATACCAGGAAAGTGGACTTCATTCTTCATAAAGCAGGTCATAAGGACACAAGAGCTCTTTGTAAAAGAGGACTTCATTCGGTGGAAAGATAGAAAGTAAAAACTAACAGTGAAAATACTGAATCAGAATGGAAAATGTAGGTCTTTCATATACATATTTACTGTCTCCCTTAGGATGTGCCTTAGTCAGGTCCCTTCCAACACCACTGCCAAAGGGGTTTTGAGAACTCTGTTGGGGAACTGCCTTCTCTTGAGGTAAGCAAAGCTCTCTCAAAGTCACAAATCCAAGAAGGCAAAGGACTGCTGCACTTTGCAGAACCTCTCAACACAGACTGCAACAGAATCTTAGGGTCTATTTTTCAGGTGAATTCAAGGTTGGGGCAAATAACATCAAGCTAATTCTAAGAAGCAGCTATTTATCCTCACCCAGTCATCTCAAATTCCATGTTCTCTCCTCTGTCCACCAGAGATTTAATTAAAAAAAAAAAAAAAAAAAAAAAAGTCATGCAGCGACTTACCTTGTCAGTTCTTCCTGCAGCTGAGCATGGTCAGGTGGGAAGAATTTTACCACAAATTTTACAACAACGTGCTTCGGTCCTAGGGAAATGTCAAAGGAAGTTAGTGAACATCAGTAACATGCCAACCAAATTTTATTACGCAGAAAGATGTACAAGGGATGATTCATGGGACCTGTAGTGCATACATACATGCTAACCGCCTGCCCTTTGTTAGTATTTGGATATTTAGAGACGGCACAATAAAATTTACACACAATAAAAGATAACAGTAGCTTGGTAGAGGGATACTCTGCCAAAACCAAGTATGTTTTTAGTAATTACATCAGTTGATCCAATAAAATCTATGATGTATGTCTATTTTCTTGTTTTAGAACAGGAGGGAGCTAAAATACACTCTATTTTTCAAGTCCACTAGCAAATTACTACTTCTGTTTTAACAGCAGCACGTTTGTTCTGACTCCTACAGGTATGACCAGTGACAAAAGGAGCAATGCATCTCTCTCGTGAGAGGGAGAGGTGCCAGAGCATATATACTCAGACTAATATGACCAGAAGAGCACCTAGGAATACTTAATCTCAATGGCAAAGCTCAATAAATGAAGAGCTTTGCTGATATTTGACAGAGAAACAAAATCACTGAGATCTTTCCTGTTCACTTCTACTCTTCCCAGAGCTGATGGCTATTTACAAATTCCTTTTGGCTCCCTCCACCCACCATAACATTCCCTGGTGCCCCTAACCCAGCTGTTTCCTCCTCTTGGTCTCAGACAGCTCCAAGCTCTGCAGCAATGTCCCAGAGAGCTGTAACATATTTACTAGCTCCTTCCCAGCAATAATGTCTTTCTGTTCTTCTTCTCTTATGCTGATTAATGTTACCGTTCAGCAATGTGTGCTTCCTTTAATCCTTCTTTTACTACATGCTTTTTTTTTTTCCCTAAAAAACTGTTTCCTCCATTGCTGTCTCTTCTAATGACTTACTAAATTTGTGTCTCCTACTGGGTCAGGCCCTTCATATGTTCACGTGACATAACTTCATAGCATGCACAATACATCTTTGAAGGACAGAGGACAGACCAGAAATAAAAAATAATCGAAACAAAATTCAGTGAAGAAAGTTGAGAAGATAAAGACCCCAACTGACAGAGTCTTCGTTTATTCAGGTACTCTCAGACCAACAAAACAAACAACAGCAAGGAAGTACTTACTTCTAATCTGTTTTATAACAGGCTTCAAAAGATCAAGCCACACCTGAAAACAAGAGAAGGTGGTGTTACAACAAACTACTGCTCACAAAGGAGCATTGTTCATTTCACTACTTAGGTTATCAGTTATTTATTCTTTCCAGTATGGTCATCATGCTCCCCCTAATTATATGTAGTGGGTTTTCTCCCCAAAACTCTGGAAGAATGTCCTCACAGGGCATGAGGCAGAGACAGCCTGCAGACAAGGGGAAGCTTACTTCATAGCTGTGTAACATCTTCTCTTTTCTATAGACCTGGGAAGTTCAGGCCTAAGCTTTCTTAACTTCTGCATGTAGTTTACTTCCATCTGTTTTTTAACAATCTATTTTTCAAGACGATGTGTGGGTTTTTCCTTCAGCTTTCAAAAGAGAAGCAGCGTGTGGAAATACAGTTTTCAGAGCCTAGACCCCCGTTCTGTGGTCTCAGTCAGAAGGGCCTGGGCAAAACGTTATGGAAAGCCAAGGAACAATCACGCAGAAGGTAAAAGCCAAATGACTTGCAGGGTCTGGAGAAGTGCGACAGCTCACAGTCCTCAGCCAGTAACTAACTATGCCCAAGATTTGTATGTTGTTATCCCACTAAGTTGCACAGAGCCTCCCTTGGAGATGTCTGGAATTTGTGGAGGAACAACCTACGACCGTCACAAAGGTTAAAGCCATTAAAAAACAAATTAACCAAGTCTTCCTCTGGAAAAAGAATTGGTACTGAAATGAATACACCTTTGACCTTTAGTAATTTTAGATTATGTAGAGACTGAAACATACTCAAAATACCCATTTTAGAAAATCACCTGAGAAGCCAGACAGGAACAGGCCTGTATTGCTGCTATAACTTCTCAAATGTTGCTTGCTATTTTCATCAATATTAATATCAGTGATTCCAATTAGCATAGACCTCACATTCCTGCCCTTTCAAACTCACTAACGTTTCCCAATTGAATTCTTTTTATGTTTCTCAGCCTATGAGAGTCTTGGTGGGGGGGTGGATATAGACACTTGGTTATCTAAGAATAGGAAAACAGCGTTTACCACACATTAAACTGGTTCTGACACTTTTTGACATTCCAGTAACTTAAAACTGTTTTGTTTCAGAAAGTTGGCATGTACGTAATCTGCAATGAAGGTCAGGGACTTTGCCAAGTTTAGTGGGAAAAAAATATCTTGAATATGAAACAGTCAGTTCACAAGAATATGGGAGCAATGTATTTTACTTGACACCAAAAAAATTCTCTCTCTCTCTCTCTATCCAGAGGGAGTTTATGATGCAGCATGAGCACACAAGTGCGTCATTCTTTTCTCCACTTTCCCAATCATCCTACAAGCAAGTTACAACATCCTTGACCAGACTGCTGGATACTAGAAATGCCTGCATTGAACATGTGTAGGGAGAAAGGTGGAGTAAAATGAAGACCTCGCCGCTACCATCAAATCCAGGCACTCAAAACTCATGCATCATGCAACTCCCACTCTGTATCTAAACACAACCAATCTGAGAGCGGTTTATAAACTGGAAATGAAAAATAATGTGAGGATTCAATTAAGATTCATGTTTTCAATTTTCTCTGGAACTACAAAGGCTAGATTATTTATTTTTTAAACAAAGTCTGGCATTCTGCAATAGCGACGGCATTTCAGCAGCTGGAGAATTGAGGCAGACTTCAAGCGTGATGAAATCCTGTGAAACCCCAGGCTTGGCAACAATGCCTCATTCCTCCTTGTCCCAGCAGGGAGTGCAGCCCTCGGACCCTCCACGTTCAACTCCCATGTAGATCTTGTCTGCTACAAGCACAGCATGCTTGAATGTATACAGCTGCCAGGCGTCCTGACATACAACTGTCAATATGTCAGATACGAGGTCTGGCCCTTGCTCGTTGAGATAAATACAGCTGAACTGTGAATATATGACTTCACATACGTATGACTACATCCAAACAAATACGCTCTAAATATTTATTTTTCCTTTTGCATTGCACTCTACATTGGAAAAACAACTAATTCTTTTCAGATGTAAAATGTGCATATGTGTTTTATTTCTCACACACACCATTAACTCTGATTTTTTTTAATTGCACAATGTTTAAGTTCTACATTATGGCCATTAGGAAGCTCAGAAAGCTTTAAATCCTACAGGAACACTCACCTCAACTGCATCACATAAACTGGCTACTGTAATTTAAGTGTAAATATTACTCTCAGAGTGCTGCTCCACATTGAAACAAGAATTCATAATCAAATCTCCTGCTTCAGAGTTTCTTCAGAGTGGCCAAAGGTGTTACTTAAACTGAATCTCACCATTCTTAGGGCACAGCTGACTAGATGTGGGCAAGATTTGGGGATCTTCCTCTTTTTCAGAAGCAAATATTGGAAAAAACAGCAGGAACATGGACTGGTGCTCTCAGATACTTGGCTAATATTTCCTTTTGCAAGAGTAGGGGCCCGATTAGTTACCATGCTTGATGCATGGAGGCATTTTCCTTCAGGTCAAACTAGCAATAGCCTTGGGGGGGTTTTCTCCACCTTCTTCTTCACTGGAGGCCTGGCTCCTCCACTGTGATCATCTGGACATATTTCCAGCCATTCGATTCCTGCCACTCCAAGGGCCTCAGGCACTGGCAGCACCTCAATCTCTCCTGTGTTCTGCCTCAAGCAAATAAACCATTTTGTTTTCACAAGACTGAAAACTGCTAGTTTACTTCAGCTCTCAGAGCAAAACACAGAGCGTCATCTACCTGAAACTTAATGACCTGTGAAGTAGAGAAGGTCGATCAATGACCTCTATTTTCTGGAAAACTAAAAAGCAACTGTGTATACACAAGACATTAGGATTTGTTTCAGCTTTACATATATCAGGAATGTCAGAATGTCATTATTAACATGGGTATATGGACCTTCTGTTGTAATCTTACCATACAGTTGCACTGTTTTGAAGAGTTATGTTAAGCTCTCAAGTTACCTAAAGCATTAGCCAAGGATATCTGGCAGAATACAAAACTTTCTAGTAGACTGTGTTTCATGTAAACCCAGGAGCAAACTGTGAAGCAGATCACTTTTAAATACTGATGTTCATTTCAAAATTTCCTTTTTAATTATAGATAGCCTAAAACATTATGACCACTGATTATGTTCAGTTTCAGAATCTATGTAAGCCTGCACTAAGGCATGACAACAGATTACTGCAGCAGCAGATAAATCCTCTTTTGTTAAGAAATATCACTCCTTACAGAAATTTTATATAGAAAAAAAAAAAATCTATTTTCTGTCCATCTAATTGCCCAACCCCCTTTAGGTCAGCCAGGCTACTGGTGCAGAACTCACTGAATAGGCAAGAAATCCAGTATACACCAGAATGTACTGGCCAAACAATTCAGATAACTAGCACACATGCCAGTAGATCACACAGCAAATCTGAAGTAAAACAAACTTCAGAAAGAAAGTCATTAGAGACTGAGAAGTCATTAGCCTTTGGCTTCCTCTGCTACATGACACTGTTTCCACTCTAGAAGTATTAGTGCAATGCCCGAATGTTGCCAACAGCTGTTCTCGGAGTCCAAAGTGTCAGGACCAGGACACCTGCCTGTGCCACACAGCTCCCCAGATAGGACTTCCATCAATCTACTTGGGGTTTTTATTGGTTTGCTTTTCTTTTTATTAACCTTGTTGTATTTTATCTATCCATTTTCTTGCCCCACAATGTTTTTCATGGAACTGTGTCGCAACCATTGCAACTTCACTATCTGCAGAGAAAGATTATTTCTGCACTTCAAATTAAGCAGGACTGTAAAATCACAGTTGAGACTCTGCAACAGTCCGGCATTTGGCTTCTCTACTGCAACCGATAAAGATAAAATTGTGTCTGAATTGGCTGTTACTTTCAACACAGATGAAATCTGACAGGAGCAATCAGGTTTTAAAAACATTTCTTCAACTCCAGCAGGCAAGAACATTTTTTTTTTAAAAAAGGTCCTTTTTTTTTCTTTTGGAGACTGAGGATTAAACATACCTTATAAGTATGAAGCAGAAGAAGAGAATACAGTGTGTATGCAGATGAAAACCAGCTGAAAATCAATCCTTTTACATACCATCATCTTTTTATGATCTGGAAATTCAAGGCCAAAATAGTCGCCTTCAACAAGATTCAGGTGGTTGCAAACAGCATCATGCAAAACCTTCCCTGGAGCTCTTTGCTGAAGGAAGAAAACAAAGCCTAGGGTTACAACAATGCTTTTAGTTAGTGGCAGAAAAATTAGTATGCTAAGAAATTGTCCAGGAAACAACACTGTCAAAACAGCTTACAAAATCAGTGGATATTCCAACCAGGGCAGCTGACAATAATTACACTGGTTTTAAAGCTAATGCAAAATATCCATCCATCCCTGGATGGCAGCTCAGAATCTATCTTCAGTGCATTTTTATTTTGGAGGGAAAAATACCATGAAAGAGAAGAGGTAGAAGTGGCAGACTCGGGATATAGTTTTCTTATGTCTGTCAAGGCTAGTTTCTACTGTGAATGTCACAAGATAGTGATTTCATCCCACGGCACTTCAAGCCGTGTCAGGTGGTGCCATGTACATCTGTGTACAACATACTGAAACCAAAACATTCACTGACAGACCTGTCATACAAAGCACAAGGGTCTGAGGGTTTGCTCAACAGCACTTGATACACAAGCACCTCAAGTCTTGGGTTCTGACTTCATACTGGGCTTATCCCAAACCTCCTGCTGGGAGGCACTGAGGCTGGTCAAGGCCCATCTGTGCTACCCTAACAGAGTTGTCAAGTAATTCGGAGGAGTCAAGAGCAAACATTTCCTTCCACACACTGAAAGTCTTCCCTCTATAAAGACCAGATGTTCCAGGCAATCTTAGCTCCCAGAGCTGCTGTTTTGCTGATTGTAAGGATTCTTCTTATCAGCATGTCTGTTAAATCCACACCTGCAGTAGATTACAGCTCACCCGCAAGTCTTCAGCAAAAAAACCCCACTGCTTCTGTATAAAAAGGCTAATCACTGAAATGAAATATTTTTGTTCCTTGGACAATGTACCTATTTTAACTCAAGAGACCCTGAAACACAGATCTCCACGCACTTCAGAACAAACAGTAACTCATTAAACTGCACAAACTCAACCGTTACAAAAGACCTATCACACTCCAGACAAGTGCCCTTGCACTCAACCTACAGATTGACCCTCTCCCTGTCTGCCCAGTAAATAATTACTAGAGCAAAATAAAACAGCAGTAACCAAGCGAAGAAAAAAAAAAAATCATTAGAGGCAGGCAGCCCAGATGACCTGGCTCAAACATGAGTCTGAGCTGAGGTCCTGGCTACTTGCTGGTGGGCAGCTGCTCAATCCCACCTCCTTCCAGATGTGTTTGGTCTCTGTTTCAGAGATACCAAAAAGTAAATCCCCATTTTTTTCCACCTAGGGCAATACCTGGTTTCCAGACACAACCTTCAGTACAAAGCATCTTTCTAAAGGTAATTTATCTAACATTGTCTAATATGAATTGTGAGAAGTAAATACCCAGTAGCGAGGCTTACACCAGAGAAATTAAAAGCATAGCATTTTTCTAGAGAAGGCACAGGACACATGTGCCACCACAGTGGCACTGTCAACCGGCTGATGCAGGACACTGTGACGGAACCCTTCAAGCTGGCTGGTTTTGAAAGTCAGAAGGGAAAAGCCAAGCTCATTTCCCCAGAAACTGGCTGAGCAGGTTTTTGCCCAACAAGCTGCCAGCGCCTCTAACAAACCTACTAAGTCACCAGGAAGCAATGTTCACTTAGATTATTTTATTAACTGTTTTGTTATTGTTAGTTATAGCAAACACTAGCTTCACGAATACTGTCAGCAAACACATCAAAAACAATTGCAGATAGGAGTACTAATTTCTTTAAGCATCTGTCATAGCCAACCTTGCAGTAACTAAAATAACTGATATCAAAATGCCAAATAACAGGATACAGAGAGGAAGAAAAAAAAAAAAAAACAAAAAAAAAAACCCATCAATTTTTCTAGACAGAGCACTTTTGATCTGACTAATGCCATCCAAAACAAATCCCAAGTGCAAATATATTTTAATACACTCGCTTCATGTTTTCGAGCTTCATAAAACCAAAAGCATCCCTGACGATCGCCTCCCAGTCTGTGCCGGCCATCATGCCCCGTGTGGCTGTTCTAACAGAAAGCTTCCCACATTTTCCACTCCATCTACCACTGTGTGTAGGTACACTCAAACATATACCATCTCTTAAAGAGCTTCCCAGTAAGTGCATTTTGTTGGAGGCAATACTATTAAGAAGACTTTAGGTCTAGCGTAATAATTATACTAGTTTACTGCTCTGAAAATACACCTACAAATGATTTAGAAGCTTCAGGCAAATGCTCCAGCTCCCAGACTTGTCTCAGGCCTCCTCAGTTTGGCCGGTGCTGCTGGAGAGCAGAAGGACATGTTTAACAGCCACTCGCACGGCCAGGCACAGAGGATACTTGCTTTCATCCTCATGCACAACCAGAAAAATGCAAACACGGCTGTATGTATGTATATGTCTTAAGAAAGTACCTGACGGACTCCTGTCTGACAAAGATCAAACCTCATCATTATTGCCAGGGAAAAAATAGGTGCCTCTGGGAGCACGGAGATTTTTGACCAGCAGGGAAAAAGACAGAGAACTCACCTGCGTTACCACACTGACCAAGGTTAGTTGAGGAGAGCAAGCCTGTCTGATCTCAAATCATGAGTAAAAGCATCTGATTAAAACCTCCTGCGTGTTTTCATGAAGTTTTCTCCTCACATATGCATTTAAACGATGGAACGGCATTCTTGTAGCATTAATGTCACTTGGCATTTTCTCCGGAGTATGCCTCGGTAACATGAAATGCTTCTTACCTAAGTATTTGTAAATAAGATTATTCTTCTAAACTCATCTTAGCTTTGATCACTCTACCTTAAAATAAAATCTGACAGTTTAGTCAAGGGAAACACTGTGCATATAAAATCTGCTGAGATTTAGAGCTTGATGACACTCCGGTCTTGCAGACCAGAAGGAGAAGTACAACATCCACAAAAGCAGGAACTCTGTAGTCTCACAGAGATGTTGTTTCAGTGCAGTTCCATGACATCTCCACTAAAAAATTTAAACACAATAAATTAAAGTCTCAGTCCACTGGGTATGGAAGCAAACCAGCAGTCAATCAGGTCACAGCAAACACGAGCCGACAGAAGAAGCATTCAGGAATGAGTGCTCAACACCGATGACATCATCTGCAGCCAACAGTCATGTCTGACTTGAATGCGGTTACAAGGCCTGTGGGACAACACAAGATTTCCCCAGAACTTGGAAGACATTTCCATTGAGTGTGGCCCTGCTGCCACGCCTCAGACAGCCAGCACAAGGCAGGGTTCATCAGCTCCGGCCTCACGGCCCTGCAGCTGCACTCACGTCCCACGAGCCACAGCTTGGACACTTTCCCTGCTCCACGCCGGCACGGGTCTGACCCATGGGGGCCCATGAGCCCCTCAAAACAGCTACACATCCATGTAAGGCTGCAGGGTGGGGAAAAGGTTGCACTACAGTCTATGCTATAGGAGGGCCTTTCCCTGCCACGGTGAGAAAGCACAGGCCCATGACATGACCATCATGAAAGCCTTCTACACCACGATGAGGGAAGGTCATCAATGTGTCCCGTGGAGGACACGGGACAGGAGAACCAGGAGACCTAGCTTCTGCTCTCCCTGAGCATCACTGAATGAGTGCTCACACCAGGGAGGGAAAAAGCTGACCTGAAGGTGAAAGATAAAAGGAGGAAGACAAGGCATGCAAGTGGGACACTGACATGGAAGCTGGCACAATGCAGGCTGGTGGCAAGACTATTGGCAAGACTATACCTCCAGACCACTCGCTACCACAGATGACACACTGTAAGGTGGTGAGGGAAAGGAAATAGGAAAGGACAGTATACTGGTAGAATACAACTGGGGGAAGGTCAGGCACAACACCCAGGAGCTGGGAAGCAGCTGCAGTGGGTGGCAGTCCCCTGCTCCTGTTTCTGTTGACGGCCAGATTCTTGTGTAAGTAATGAAGAAATATTGCAGCTCTAGAGGGCAATTCTTCCTGCCCCAAAGCAGCCATCTGAGCACATGGGCAATGAACTTTTCTGTAGCAATACAGTTGTACTCTTTTACTCTTGACAACAAGGAGCCCAGACACCTGTGTTACAGGGTTCATTTTAGATGAGGTGAATCCCAGTTGTACTGACAGCAGGGAATTACTATTATTCTCTCGAGGTCGTATTGAGTTATATCAAAATAACATTACAAATTCATTGCAGTGAAAAGAAACTCACTGATTTCTAGCTACACATCCTTGTTGCTTAATGCATTCTGAATTGGCCTTTCATTTAGCTCTGTGAAATCACATTTTAAAAGTCACTCTACATTTTCAGGGAACGTTAGGCCACTAAGTTCTAAATTATGAATAATGCGCATCACCACATTTAGCTGCAAGCTATGAAGGTACTCAGTCAAAGTAGCCCGCTTTACGCATTGCTCATTCAACATTTGCTGCCTGCTCATTATTGCAGTCCTACTCAATTCACCCTCCCTCTACTCCCACCAAAATCCAAAACCACTACATTGCTTATGATCTTCCAGTGGTGAATATTTTAATGGGTTCAACAATTCTTTAATGTCTAGTGATCACCAATCATTAAAAAAAAAATAAGCTCCTTCTACAAACTTCCTTAGATGATTCTTTGGCATAGACTGCAGTACAGATGTAAAATAAAAAAAAATTTAAAAAAGCAAGCAAGCCCATAGCGATATCTGGAAGATGTCCAGGACTTTAAAAGAAGTGGGTTTGGACACATTTCCCCACTTCTCAGCTAATTTAGCAATTATTTCACTAACCATCTACCAAAAAAAAAAAAAAAAAAAGTCTGAAAAGTCTGATTTCACCATTTTAATCTGTCTTGCCAACTCATCCCAGATCGAACAGATCTTTAATTGAAAGGTTTTTGTTAGTTTGTTTTTACATTACTGAGCAGTAGTATCAGGTACAAAAACCAAATAAAATAAGTTCCATCAGTGTTTTGGTCAAAGAAAGACAGCTTCATGTGGTAGCACAGACTATTCTGTTTTCCTTTTCTTCCTCAAAACTGCTACAAATTGATCAGGAAAAAAGTTTGTTTGTTTGGGTTTTTTTTTAAATTACACTTACTTGTGCATTAGTAACAGCTGATTAAGGAGAGAAAATAACTCCTTTACATTCATCTAAAAGAAAAAAGTACATTTCATCATTCACACCTCCCACGATATAAAGGTAGACAATTCTTCCCCTAATGCCTTGTTCCTGTCACATTTTGAGTGGTCAAAAATGAAATGTGACAATTTGTTCAAGCTAAGTATTGTACAAATATTGTATTACTTAAATATTGTATTGTATGACGTTTAAATAAAAAAGTTTAAAATTGTATTTGTTCTTTTGCGGGAAATCACCCTGAAAACCCCTTGTACTTCATATCAGTCCTATTCCCAAATTATTTTTATACTCCAGTTTAACAACTGCATTGAAATGATAGTGAAAACTTCACTATTTTCATGACTATTTTGAAGTCATATACAGTCATAATCAATACTGAAAATAACAATCCACACTTAACAACATGAATTTTCTTATTCAAAGCTGTTAAAAATTACGTATGTATCTGCAGCTCTGAAAGGAAAAAAAAAACCCAAGTGTTCACGATAAGCAAATAGTATAAAAATAAACTCAAAGATGAGATTGAGCAACAGAGTTTTTTAACCAAATAACTCTGCCAGAAATTTATACTTCAAAGGAGGCTTGAAGACTGCTCACAGGAGAACAATGCTGTCAGCCTCCGAAGATAATTTTCATATTTTAAACAGTTCTTCTTTCTGGCGTAAAATGAAATGCATAATTCATATTTAGCAAAATTTATTGCTTGAAGAGTGGGATTAAAAGCAATAAACCCTGGTCCAAGTGTTGTTGCTCTGGACCTAACAATGCCAACACACTTGGGAGATCCTCTGCCCTTTTTCTCCTCTCCTCCCTTTCCAAGTGTAGGTGCTAATCCTATAGGAAGGATTAGATTACTATAAAAATAGCTTTAGACCTTAAAGATAGCTCTTACACCTGGGCTTACTGGTTTTTACCTTACTGTTCAGCTTAGGCTGGGTAGTTAGGAAGCGCTGGAAGAAGCGTGATTCATCACCCCTACACATCAGGTCACGGCAAAGAGGAGAAGCGACGCCTTTAAACAGAGCTGCCACACACTCCCACCACTGCTTTCACGTACGTAGATCCACAGCCACCGGGTATCCACGCCATTCGGAGGAAGGGCATAGAAGAGGCAAATTTTCATGATAATCTAAATGTAGTTGAAGGCTCCACTCCTGGCACGTATCCCATGTGCTTTTGCACAGACCGCGCACATAACATGAAAAGCAGGATGGAGGCCAAATGCTGTACAGAATAAGTCTCTTTATACTGCCTTAAAACCACGCGATTGATCATCTGTGGTGTGTGTACAATAAGACTACTTAGTGTTCCTTTCTTTCAAGATTTTAGTGGACTGCTTTCCCACTTTACATTCAACCGCATAAGCTGTCCCCTTTAATGTCAGTGCTTGCCTTCCATAGTCTGATGTACAGTTTTACCCTTCTGTCAATTTTGTGGTGCTGTCTTTTTAAAACAGTGTGATTTTTAAGAGATAGTGCCTTTTACTTTGAGTGCATTTTACTCCAGATATCTGCCCTTAAAAAAAAGCAGCAGCAAGTTACACCTTTTCGCCCCACCTATCACCTAAACCAGATGACTTTAAAAATTACTATTTTGGATATGTGATTGCTAACCAAAAATCAACACAGCAAACAATTATCAGGGCAAAAATGAGAAAGATTTTAACGACCGTCTAATTTGCTTGCCTTAATAGTACTGTCTCCAAAATAAACTTGCCATTTTCTACATTTGAACATACAGAGATTTGTTATTGTAACCATGTTTTTGTATTTCTGATCATGACAAACTGGTTTATGTCAAAATATTTTCTAAAATAGGCAAAAGCTGAAGGATTGCTCTGACTTGACTTTAAACTCTCTTCCAATGCCCCAAATCAACTTTACTAGAAATTGCCAACAGTAACATTCAGATGAATATTAAATACTTATCAGGAAAAAAAAAAATCAAATAATCCTCTTTAATAGTTAGATAGTGTGGAAGGAAAAAGAAAAACATTTTCTAGGAAAGCTAATGTAAAGTTTTATGATGAGGGTATTTTCAGTAGTGCTTGGTTAAACTTTTGCTTACAGCAGAGTCAGACTAATATGAAATTCAGCCACAGTAAATCCTCAGGAAACTGTACCTCTCCGTAATTACAGTATGGTAAAGCTACTGGAACTGGAGGCTCTGCTTGGTCTCTTCTCACTTGGCTCATAAAATCATAGCTTTATTACTTAATGTGCAAATAACACCCACACTGTGTTATATATGCCATTTCAACGGGCAAGTGAGGAAACAAAAAAGAAGAGATGGGCTGGGCACCTTCAGAATTGAGCCCTTCATACCACAGACCAACCGGTCATCTTCAGATGTAAAAATCCTATAATGTGATTTCTTTGCAGTTCTTACAAATGCAAACCAATGTTAATTCTGATTTTATTTCCCACCTTTAAATTACTCTAATTCCTACTTGACAAGGAGTTTGTCACTGCAGAGCCAGCACAAAGAGCCACCACAAAGCTAGTGGAGCCCTTTGTAAAGAAGAAGAAAGGGGAACAAACAGGCAGATTCTTGTAACCTGGAGGATCTCCTCCTCAGGGAGCTGTATGGAAAAAATCCCACAGGAGAATTTATTTCGCACATCCATCTAACTGTCATCAATGCCAAAGGAAATATGGAACATTTCGTCAGCTAAACACCATGAACCTTACAGACCTAAAAACGTTCGGTCACTGTAGTCTAAGTACACGTCTGTTCATTACCAAATGTTATTCATGGTGAAAAGCATTAACAAAACACGTCATGATTAGTTTCTCAGTTCACTGGTTCCTTAGCTGTATTTATAGCATTTTAACTACCTGACATCTAACTCTCAGTTAGAAAGTACCATTGACCTTCTCTTAACTTTTCTGTACTGATTTTAAAAACCTACATTTGACACATATGCACCTAAAAATCACTTTATCAATTTACAAAGGATGCTCTGATCCCCTCTGCTAATGAATTTAGCCAAAAAAACTTCACTGTTGTCTGCCTAGCAATCCTCTAACAAATTGTCCCAGTGGGGACAATGCATGCCTTCACATGAAATGCGAATGCTGATCTCAGTAACTCCCAAAAAGCCCCAACCCCAAAAACTATCAAACTGCAACAACAGGTCACAAGCTAATTAGTCCTCCTGAAAAAAAAAACAAGCTTTGTTTCTTGTAGCACAACCATTACTGCTAACTTCCTTCAGAGAGGTGCAAAACATTTGTGGGAAATCAGTAGTGGTAGAGCGAGTCTTTAAAGTCACCATTTAGGGCTGCAAAATCTCACACACCAACCATTCAGCTCTTGGAGACGTCCAGTGGGAGACTCTTGCCAGAGCCACTGTTGCTAAAACAAAATTACTTTCCCTGAACAACATTTCAAATGCACAGTGTGGACAAGAAAAATGAGGCATTAAAAGAACAATGAAAAAACTTACTAAAAATATGTCATCTTACTCCTTAAACTAGGTCCTGCAAATGCTGAGTCATCCCTGCCTAATTTTACTAGCAAAACTAAAAAGTGGTCTGTGCTGTTCTTTATCCCGTTAGCAAGGAAAACATCCACTGCTGGAAGAGACTCTTCTTTTCTGAAGAGTATCATCGGCACGATGTATTCCAGCCTCAGAGCCTCGACACCGAATGGCAATGACTTGCAAGAACCAGAGCCAGCCCGTCATGAATTTCAGATCTTGCAGTGAGTTGCAGGGCAGATGCATGAAACGGTGCTTTCCTCAGGACCTGAAACAGACTACTTTGCAAAACAGCACCTAAGAAAAATGGAAGGCAACAATACTTTTGTGCTACATGGCTTTTCTAAAACCAGATGCATGCTAAAAAAGCTTCCCTGAAAGGCTATGTCTCACTGAGAGGTGCGAGAAGAGAGGCAGTCACCTCAAAGCCATCACAGCTATGACAGCAAAACAAGCAGGGAAACCCAGAGATGCCAGCAGGGACCTCTCCGGCAAAGATTACCTCTGAATTACCTATGTTTAACGGACAGCCAGCGGGTGTAACTGGGCAGATGTCCCCATTTGGCATAAGCTGCACCTCCACCAGGAGCCTCTGCCCACAGAGACGTGCCTGACGGCTTATGTGCGCAGCCTCCTGCAGCGCAGGGATGCCCACAGCACAAGCCCAGCGTGAGCATGGTGCGCACTGGCTTCGGAAAATACACCACAAGATTTGTTTTTGGAAACCAGATGGGAGTTTGATGCGAAGCTGATAGAATCTTGTTTTTCAAAATGTTTTCTTTATGGAAAGCAGTTTTACTGTTTTACTGAAGCTCAACTCTGGAAGCAAGTACATACCTGTCAAATAAATGTTGATATTACTTTCCCTCCTTGAGAGCAAAAAGCTGAATGAGTTTAACCCCTGGCCTCGGCACTATTTAGCAGCACACTGTGCTCCTTGTTTCTTGGGAAGAGTTGCAACTGAGGCTCAGAACACTCATTAGAAATACCTCAGATTGAATTTCATAGCCCGCAACTTTTGAAAAGGAATATAATGGCACCATTCAGTGCTCTCAGTGTAATTCAGCAGCATAGCAGCCAGCGCATAATTGGGAATGGAAACCCCAATCTCTGTGACACCCGCCACCCCCTGCCTCCCACTTTACCACTCCTCTCTGTTTCAAGTCAAAAATCGTCTAACCACCTCCTCGGGTCTTCTTTTTTTTAACATTAAGTAGTGCTTGAGAAGAAAATAAAATCATTCTATTATTCAGGCGACTTTCTTCTCTGGTCTGTTTTCTTTGCCTCCTCATTTCTCCTCATTTTGTTTAGCCATAAGCAAATCCTTTACCAGAATGAAGGAGCAGGCAATTCTAAAGTCATCAAACGTGAGAACAGAATCCTTATAGGCAGAATGGAAACATGAGGATATGGAGTGTTACGACTACTTGGGTGTTATTAACTATAAAACCAGCCTGAGATTCAAGGTGGTTATTTACTATTTTTATTTGGATTCATTTTAGTTTAGCCATGATTCTAGTAAAACCCTTTGGAGATGAGAAATAATTTAAATGCAAGAACTCTGAGACCGGGGGTGGAGGGTGGGAGTGGGGAGGGGAGAAGAGAGATGTTCAGGCAAAATATTAAATCCTAAGTCTAAAGCAAAATCAAACGTAACAGGAAAAAGCTTCTGATAATCCCTGTTCAGCCCTGCATCAGTCTCAACGTGACTATTAATCTGACTAAGAGCCGACACCATCCAGGATTGTACGTGTTTTACTTTTTACTTTACTAAGGGAAGGAAAGCACATTTTAACAGTAGGACATAGAACTTTTCAGGACCGGATTGCTAACTTGAAAGGACACCCTCAGATGAAGCCTTCAGCTTGTAGTTGCTGCTAACCTATGCCATACCCACGTTACAGCCTAACTCTTGCCTTCAGCCAGGCCACTGCTCCACATGGATCTAGTGCTACTACAGCCACAACACGAGGTGCGGTAAGGAAGGCAACCTTGCATGTAATTTAAAGAATTAAGAGTTTCTACAGGATCTGCTTGGCACCAGCCTGTCTTGCAAAACCAACATGGACTGGATAAGGCAAAGCTTGGTTGCAGCATCCTACAATTATACCAGACTGGATGTGGAGTAATCCCGTATTTTATGTGTGAAACTGAAACGGAGATGGTCTGAGTTCATTCCTAATGAGTAAAATTCATATCCACAAAATGTTTTTGAGGAAATGAAACCTCTAAGTGCAAAACGTAAGTCTCAAAAGCCATGTCATCTTTAGTTACCTGAAAAGCAAAAGTTTTGGGTTGGTTTTTGCCAGTCAAGTTCCCAATACACAAGAGTTTCTTGTCTGGTCATACAAGATCTATCACCACCTTGATAGATGCAAACAGCCTCGTAACCTCTGTAACACGGATGTAGAGGAAATGTATTCAGTATTTCTCTAAGCAGCCCCCAAAAGACCTTTAGACTGAATATACTGGGAGTCTGAACTGTCTTTTAAGCACATCAAGAAAGACACAGGAGAAAAAGTGTGAACTGTCTATGCACTTACGGGATTTACATGTGCACTTATGGGATTTGCAAGGGAGGGTACAAGCTCTGTGTTTTGCGCATCACTGTAAAGTGCTCCCTTTGGTGGGACACAAACCAGAGCGGGAAGAAGAATAAGGGGAATTGGAGTAGTGGGTGTTACAACAATGGCTGCTTCTACCAGCAGATTTCAGAGGCACCTCGTAATGATCAAGTCACATTTTCAAGATAAGATAAAAAAATAACCATCTCCCTTTTTAATACAGCTACACAGGCTTCTGGAATGACCTCCAGGAGCTTTTCTGCTTGTTTTTCGCAGCCTGCTTGCAACTTGCAGCATCTCCTAACACAGCAGACGCTTTGAAAAATCCACCCATGAGTCATCCCAGGTCTCTGAAAGATGAAACTGGCTCTGGACTGCAAAAATCTGATGAATGGTTTACGTTAGCAAACAACACATAGCTGCAGCAATGATGGGGGAGCACAAATACAGGAGTGGTGCCTGTGTGCGCTGGAGAAACAGTGACTTGGCCTCCGGTCACTTCAAAATCCAAAGCTGCTGGGACTGAACATACGTTGAATCTAGCATTAAACAGTAAAGCAGTGCAGACAGAGCAGAGATCTGCTTACATACATCTGTGGCAAACCAGGGAACGAAGGGATTTGTGCTTTTATCTGCAGGGCAGGGGGAGGCGGAGGTGGAAGAAGGCCAGGAGGACTTCTAAGCTGCGCATGACGATGTTTGCTAACAGCACATGGTATGAGCTGGGCAAAAAGCCTGACATCAAGCTTCAGAGTGCCTTCTCCTGACTATGCGCAAGGTTTTTCTCTTACCTACGTTAAACTTGGGACATTCAGCTTTTGGCCTGATTTCCCACCCCTTCTGCCCATCTGTGTGCTGTCTGTGTGTCTGCATGCATACACACGTGTGTCTACCTTACAGAAATGCCGGTGTCTGCGGTTAACGTGCAATACGGCAGAGGAAAATAGCTTACACCCTTCTGCTCCATTGCTCCTTGAACCATACAAAACGTTCAAGCTAAGGAGATTCCTAAGAGATCTGCTTTCTGTCACTCAGACAGAGGCCTCAAATATCCAAGGAAAGCAACACCATGTTATCACAAGGACATTAACACAGCCTCCGAAACACAACTTTTACAGCTTCTATTTTGTTTTAACGTGCAATACTGTTTTCTTTCATGCTTTGTTTAAAAACATGTGTTGTACAGACTTAGTTACTGTGATTTGGGTTTTGGGCAGAACTGTTAAAATGCATCTTTAGGCACAGCAGATTTACAAAGGCAAATGAGCCACCCAACTGTTTTTTTCTTAAGGCCAGCACACAGCGGTGCCATACGAGATACCACTTTGATACCGATGAGCTTTATCGGCAACAACAGGCTTCGTGGGAAACAAGCGTTCTCTGTTCAGGGTACAGCAAAGAGAAGTCTTTGGGGATGGGCTATCAAAAGTCAAACATCAGGCTGACACAATGAAACTTTTTTGACCACATTTTCAGTCTTAGGTTGAATCCCTCCAGAAAGAGAGTTTTAATTCATTTAACCTTGAAGATAATGTGTGTAAGTGGAAAAGGATTTTATTTTATCTAATTTGTTTTTTTTTTTTTCTTACTGCTGAAAACTAAGTCCTTACGTGCTTAAAGATGGCACACATCTCATTTTAAACCTCCATTTACAAATATGCTTTATTCAGTGTTAGTATTCAAGTAATTTCTAGATTCCTGGGGTAGGCAAGGGTGAGACTTTTATTTACAACATAACAACATAATTAGATGCTACAAGAGATTATTACCAAGACGTCATTTGAGTGTTATCAATAAAGATTGCCACAGAATTATTATGTCAGGGTTTGAGCAACCTGTCAGAAACAAACTTGTGCATCTTCTGCTTTTTATTTTAAGGGTAAGTCTAAATTAATCCCACCTAACTCTAAGTACTTAATTGAGGTGCCTAAGGCAGAAGAGTAATTTTCCCAGATTCCTGTCTAATCAACAGAGGGGAAATAAGTGCTTTCAGACTACCAGTCAGTCAACTTAGAACCTGAATTATCTGGGAGGTGGCCCCTCTTCCTCCACGTTTTTTTTTTGTAAGCTAGAGTAACTACAGCTGGCATAAATGTCTTATTGAAAGACAACTTTAATGGAAATATACTCTTTACAATATTTAAGTTTAAAAATAAAAAAAATAAGAACTGAGGACCTTTTGCAACATAAAACAGGTTCAGGTTTATTAAAACAGAACTTTGGCTCCTACAAGAAGACATTTCAGAAGATAGCCAAAATAAAAGCAATGTTCCCACTCCTTCCCATTTAGGCTTCAGAACTCCCCAGCAGAAAACAAAGAGAGATAGAACTAAGCAAATCAACATGCAAAGAGAGCACACAGCTCGCTGAAGGTGCCCCCGGACAGAGACTGAGCCAGTGGAAGGACAGCTGCACCTGCAACAGCCAGAATTCAACACCATCAGCCACACCTACCCGAGAGCAGCCATGCTCTCCTGGCCAAGCACCCAAGCAGAAAAGGCAGTGGGCTTCTACTGCACTGACGAGATCAGATTTGCCAAAGCATTGAAAGGATGACATATTTTTTTTTTCTAGGAACAGTTTTAACAAGATATAGAAACCTTATGATAAGCTTCAGGTATTGACAGCCACTCCCATTAAATGTTAATTGTTTAAAAGATCACAAACATCTGGAGATAAAAGCCAGCAGAATGTGGTTTAGAATTTATCACTGATCATCTGTTACATTAATTGACTCATCAGAAAGTTGCTCCAGATTTGTTTTTTTTCCAAGTCGAAAAATACTTTTGTACCTATTATAAGACTTAATAAATATCCTTCATGCCTATTTATAAAATATTCAGGTTATCCCTGTTCTCACCAACCCACAAGTGAAGTTCTGGGCCAGCACATACACATACTTTCATCACTTCCACTGAAACAGTGTCTCGCTACCAGCTTCAGAAATTATCTTTCTTCACCCTAATTCACTTAAAGAAGTCAGACTACCCTGTCAGACCCAGAATAAATCTCTATAGATTCAGAATAAATCTCTATAAATCTCTTCTGCATATAGAAGACCACAATGGCATTGAACCATGATTACTGCTTGCACGCTTCTTGAACGGCCTTTCGCTCAATTTTTAACCACAATGTCTCCTAATGCTTGACAAAGAACACCACGTGAATAAACCAGGGAGAGCTGTAACTGTGACGTGGCACTAAGGAGCCACTACTATCAGCTCTTGCTTTTTTAGACTGTAAATATTTAGTAAATTGGGGGCTAAAATTACTTGGTATCGAACAGCTTGAGACATTCTGTCTACTCCTGCACATCGAACAAGGTCGTGGCCAGGAGAACGACGTACGCTTTGCAGGATACATGGAGCCACATGTCACTGGCATCCTGCTGGCTTTTTAATTCTTACTAGCTCATCAACACTCCTCAGCAGGTTCATACAAACTTGAGTGAAGGCAGTGACTGCTGAGTCCCTGTGGGAGACTCCCGCAGAGGACACACTGGGGGAGCTCAGGGGGTTGGCCACCATGCCCCAGGTAGGCCAAAGAGCTGGTGACCAGGCCAGGTGCTGCAGTTCTGCTTCTAGCTACCCAGAGATCACACCAAGAAAAAAAACTCTTCACGTTTGTAGTAAAACAGCAGGGGTAAAATCAGGCTGAGGAAGCGCAAAGATTAGCAAATACAGAGTTCCATCATCACTGGAATTTACGTCTCGTCACCTCTGCTAGTATCAAAAATCTAAAAAAGCAACCAATATGTATTATGCGTACTTACAGCACAGACCATTTACTCAAGTGAGGTTTGCTTAGTGACAACATGATATAGAGATTAGTCCAATGATGGGTTTAGTGTCTGGCTCTCACCAATGGGACCATCGTACCTGGACACAATCTTTGCCTCAGAGAGGACAAGTATCTGCTGTTAAGAAAGCAGCAAATGCCAGCAGCCAATTCTCCCTGTTGCTCCCATGGGACAGCACGTGCCCACAGCCACAAGCTGCCCCTACTTTCTCTCTGTAGCTTACAGGGACTGTAAACCAGGCTGAAAACCAGGATGTCATCCGAAAACGGAATCCGATCCCCTCCAGATAATTCCTTCCAACATATCACAACTGTAAGCAGACTGTGAACAACTAAGGCAAGGAAAAGGTGAATTATGATCATCACTGTTAGAAACCATTCATTCAGAGGGTACACACTTCCTTACTGAGTATAAACTAGCGTGATTCCCTGGCACTGAAAGGGTGTTCTCCACCTCTAATTATGTGCTAACAAGGAGATGTGCTTCCATGTTATTTACTAGGACAGGTATTTTCCCCCATGACCCTCAGAGCCTTGCTTGGGTTGAGATTCATCCCTTTTTAACAGCAATTAAGCATCCAATTGCCTCGGACTTCCTTCACAGCAAAAGGAAAGAAAAGGTACTTCCAGAGAAACACTCAGGCCAGCTAAAACTGAATAGACAAACTTGGCCTTCATCTCACTGCTACTTTGCTTCTCCCTCCAGATTATGTGATCTTTAATATGGTGGTATGGTTATTTCTTGTTATCATTAACATTCATGAGGTATTTTGTCTACTGTGCTGTTAGGAAACAGATAAGTGCTTACACAAAAGACATTACACGTATTAGCTGACATCATCCCGAAAATGAATTCAAAGGACCAAACTACTAAAGACAAACATTTCCTAATAAAAATGTAATTCATGCCCATTAAGCTGCTCTCACCACCAGCTATTTCAGGGTATCCTGACATTAAATCAAATATTTAAGAAGGGCTTACATTTCTTTTTGAGTGACACTGAATATATCTGGATATGTGCTCTTGCTGGAGATTTATAATTAGGGTTAGCATTACACTGAGTAATTTTAAAAGCTTGAGAAATCACAAGATCTGTAAGGTCATTTCTCTGACATCACATATGGATCCAATACTGAACACGAAAATTCCACAGACCACATGTTTGCTGATGTGCAAAAAGCCGCTCATGCTGAAAGCAGCGGTTATGTGAACTTGCCTCATCAACTGCACCTCTCCAATAAAAGTGTGACCATCTCTCTTCCACTCCTAATAATTACGGTCAAGAGAGGACACTATTAAAATGCATTTCACTCCTCATAACTGCTGGCAACAGTGTCCCCAAATGTCCCTAAATACAGTTTTAACTAAGGCAATGAGCGCAGTAAAAGCAACGGATTTCTGTCAGGGCTGAGCTGTGGGGTGAGGGGTGGGCTCATGCAGAGCGCTCCCACAGCTGCACCAGTGGCCACGGTGGAATTCAACTCACCCAACTCTGGTTGACTAGAGGTTATGTGTTTAGTCTAAGCTCATCATCCGGGTTGTCTCTCTGCGGCTGTACAAGAGAGAAGTATCATGAGAGAAAATTAGTCCCATCTGGAAACAGACGTATCACGCACCCGGGGTGAATTGCACACCGGGGGCACCTCTCATTCCACCAACAACTGGGGGAGCTTTTCCTGCTCCCTATGAATCTGATGTTCAAACAACTAAAATCAGGTGAGATCAATCTTATTCCAAAACTTTAGTACAGGTAAGATTTTGTGGTCTGGCACACTTTTTGCTTGCAATTTTCCCACATGCCTGAGATAGGATACACATGACATTTTATTGTGAGGGAAGAGGAGCAAATAGAAGAAAGATACATTTTTATAAAGCCGTGTATTTGTTTTAAGCAAGATAATGGTATCAAAAGGGCTTAAGAAGACAACAGCAGACAAAGCAGAAATAGAGTAGCATTGAGAATGTACTACAAGAAGGATAGGTCCCCAAAGCAGAGCTACAGTGCAGGCTATGGGTAACAGCAAAATCCTCCATTTTCTAAATGCGTTGCCCAATGCTTATAAACCAGAATTAGAAGCAAAATGTAAGTCTCATGTTTTCTCACAGCAAAAATAACCAATTCCACTCAATATCATATTGAGGCCTATATTGAAAAGAAGCTCCAGTAATTTTGTTACTTAGACACAAACACAGCAGTTTTCTACATCTAGAGCATCGCTGAAAGGCAACTCAAAAATCAACAGCACAATATTCAGTGGCACTTTCCTGATCAAAAGAAGTACTTCTGCCTTCTTTTACACTTCAAGTGATGGCGATACAGAGCTTCAGAGCCCAACAGTAGCCTACTGAATAAGGACTGAATTTTGACTTTGTAGACCCATCCTGCAAGGTGCTGAGCACCTCTGTGGAGTGACCTTCAGCCCCGTGGACACATAGCCCTGCTCTTCAGGAACTGAGCAGCTTGCAAGGCCAGCTGGTTGGAACAGCTCACAGCATTTCCCAGAGCGCACGTAGGCCCACAGGCAAAATTTTGCTAGCAGAAAACTGCTCAGCAATGGTTTTCAAGAACAACAAAGACAGTCAAATAGGAAAAATATAAATAAAGTGCTTTATGTGTAAGGCTGCTGCTTAAGGACTGTAAATAAATGCCAACTAATGAAACAACATGTCTGTCTAATAGCCATACTTTTCTAGTATGAAGAACTGGCATTATCACTTAAAATAAAAGATTAAGTAACTGATATACTCAAGTCTCTGATTCCGGTATCTCCATATGGATAGATCAATAAGTGATTTGGAAAAATATACCTTCTAAAAAACATTACATAGCTATACATTTATGTAGTTATATTGAAAATATAACTTAGAGTAACAGATTGAAAAATACCCATGGCACATACAATGCATGCAGTTATACAGGGGGCGATTTATAGCCCTGTTTTAATGTCTGTATTTGCCAAAGGCAAAAATCTGCTTACTGTTATTTCTAGCAATAGTATACTTTACTAAACACTCAGTCTTGCGTAAAAAAAAAAAAAAAAAAAGGCATAAACATACACTAACCTTTTACGGTGCTGCTAAGTGGTTTGTGAAATCTGGTTTTGTGATTACACGTAAGATGTTCTGTGCAGTCACTATGAGCCAAGTATCCTACACAGGGGCGGGAGGGACCTCTAAAAAATTCACAATAGGCTTGAAATGCTACACTGTAAATCAGGGCTCCAAGCATCACAAAAGCCCATACATCATAAATAAACAGATAAATAAATAAAATCAAGTAAACAAAACAAGGCTTTGGTTTCTTTGCTTTCTTTGTTGAGAATGTCTGAAGCTGCCCAAAGATAACAACAAAAATAGCCTAAGTGTTCAGATCCCTTTGGCAGTATGTCTTTAAGAAAACTGCACCTCTAACCTCTAAATATTCATAGAAATAACACCCTAATAATGTAATAACACAGTGGCATGCTAGGATACCAAGAACCATGCTTTGGAAAGAAAAATACCACTCAGTAAGTTTTCAACAGGTGTCATAAACTAGAGCCTTGATCCTCAGTTAGAGCAATCAATGTAATACTCTCCATACACAATATACTACTATTTCTCACAGCTTTTACGTGGAAACAATGGGCACTATTCATACAGAACCACAAGCCACTGATACAACACCAAGTATTACATTTTCAGACTGTCAATCACGTATACAAAGGCTGACAGAAAATTTAAACCAAAATTTTGTGCTCAAACTCACCTTTCAATACTTACCCACCAGAACGACAGATATTGGTCCCTTACAACCACGCACCTTGAACCAGAAACTCTTAATGTCTTCACAATGCCTCCTAACTCAAGAACATCACTATGTCTGAACTACTTTGTGAGTACTGTCTTCAACAAACAGTGGGTTTCTCACACTCAGCAACACGCTTTTCTCTGTCTCTTTTATTTTTTTTTTAAACTTCGCAATGATTGGTGGTCACTACACGTCTGGTTTTTAAACGCGTGGTTTCTGGTCACAAAGGCAAGTGGTTACTTTGTCCATAACCGGAAGGCTGATCTACGGTAGCTGTCGCAACCCCAGCTACTGCCCTTCCGACTCACGGGCGCCCAGAAGCCAGCACACGCTTGTGCTCACCGGTCAAGCTGGGCAATGCCTGCCCCCCAGCATCAACCATGTTAGAGGCACCAGCCTTCACATCAAAACTCTGCCCAGAAGTTACTTACTGCTACTGTCAAACTGGTTTGTGTCCTTAAACCAAGTACGAGCATATGGGAGGCAAGAGGGCGAGGTTCCTAAAATCCACTAGGACTTGGTGGCAGCCCTCTCTTTGGGAATTCCCCCTACGCTCTCACAAGGCCAGGGAAAGGGCCAGAAACACATTTAGAAATGGTTGTTCTGTTTCATTTCTGATTTGTGTACATGTATGTTTTACCTGTAGCCACTGTTGTTACAGAAAGGCACGCACTATCACAGACAAGCACATTTCAAGCTTCTCCCACTCCATGATCCTCCATTCACAGTTAAAAGTTCACATCCAGTAAAATAAAAATTAATCTCTGATTATGTCAGGTCTGAAGTGATAAATAGTACATTTCCTCAGCCTTGGAACCATATCTTCTTGCTTTCTTGACATTTGTTTATATGGTTAAAACAAACAAACAACTAAACCCCCAACCTTTTAGCCAAGTACCATAACAAAGAGAGACAACAGCTAGAGCAACAGCTGCTCTGAGTTGAATCTGAATTTGCCCAGCATTTTCACCGCAAAAGTCTGAATGCAGGCAACAATAAAAATAAAGTAACTTACTGTAGATCCTCTGAGAGGTGAACAAAAGCCCAAACAGGAGCTCTGATGAGGAACATGAGCTAATTTACAGGAGCCAGTTTCTGAGCTACCTTCATTTTTTTTTTTATCTCATAGAAAGCACACCTTGCCAGAGGAGTGGCAATAAGCTTCCTAACTAATCCCAGGTGTAGGGACTCACGCAGATGATGAATTTTTTAGGTGCTGCTGGGCTGTAAGTGGATGTCACCTTGCCATCCTTTCCCACTAGGGCTGGCAAGCCTCAACAGCAGAAGCACCCAAAACTCCTTTCCATAAAAAAGTCTAGTGACTCCGACATACCAACCACCGAAGTGTGAAAGGAATGGCGTTCCTTCACTGAAGGTGGAGGGCAGAGGAGAAAGCGTAAGTGCATTTCAAAGAAGACCTGTGCTGAACAAGAGCAGAGAACTGAACACCAAACTGTTTTTGGGGTGGGAGGCAAACAGACCAAAATAACAGCAGGCATGCACAGTACATTTTAATATTCCTTAGTTTGCCACTTCATCTTCAAAGTAGTAAGTCTTTTCTCAAAGAGACTGATGCATAAAAAAAAAAAAAATAAAAAATCATTATGTGTTTTTGAACATTTCCGGACTGCTATTACCATCCTCTATGTGCAATTCAAAATAGAAGCAATGCTCCCAGAAGTAAAACAAATTCTTAGAGAAATAATTCAAAATATGGTGAGACCAAGATAACTCAAAGGAATATGTTTTTGACTAAGGCAACAGTACTTTTCTACAAATGCTAGTGGAATCCAGCATAGCTGGTCACACAGTACTGTTCCTACATATAGTGATAATTATCCAGAAAAACAAATAAAAAAAACCCACCACTATTCTAGTTCAAGTTTTTTGTGAAAACTTAGCAAATCAATTCCAGAAAATCTGGTACTGTGAACTGACATGCAATTAACCTACGTATAGTCAAAATATACCAGACTGGTGAGCATGGAATAACATTCATTTATATATTTAAACAATTAATTATCTGCATAAGAGATGACTTATTAAGATGTTGCAGCTGCCATTTAGGAAAGTGTAACACGAGCAGCAACTGGCCAGCTTTCTTCATTTTGTTATTTGGAACTCCTGTCTTGAAAGTCTGTCTCTATGGACATCCTATCTTACAATCACTAGGAATCGTGATCCTTTAAGAACCAGATTATCAAAAGATCATTTATTAATAGACAACAAAGAGCCATGGAAAACGTACCTCAATTTCTGGTATCACCTTCCTTGACCAAAGCCAAATTTGAGACACACAGGTGAAAGTCTGAGATGGAAGTAGAAGCTTCCATAGAGCTAATCTATTGGAAACCTAACTGTAAAGGATATGACCCAATGTCCCATATCTCCACAGACATTGCTTTAAATGTATCAAATAAGCCCAGGACACTGACAGAAATTTCAGATAAAATCTTTGAGGCAACTGAGGTGCAAGTCTTCAGCTCAATCAGCGTTCAGATCATCACTGAAAGCCCCAAAATGTCAACTTAATTTTGCTATTTTTAGTACTCAAGCTTGAAAAGCGTGTTCTCAAAGTAAGATTGAAGTGTGAGGTAATATAATCTACAACGATTAGCTGGGACAATCTCCAGAGAACGCCCATTCTGCCTGAATGGTTACATCATTTCTGCTACAACTTCCCATACATCACCAGTTAAACTAGTTGCATACTAGGCTAGACTGGGAGGTACGCAGCACACCTTCCCCACTTTATTCTTCTGCTGCCATTAAACCGCTTTACATATTAACGTCTACTTAATTTTTAGGATGAACTGTTAATCAAAAGCATAACCTCTCGTTCCCAACTACTTTTATTGTAACTAATGATTCACCATTTGAACATTATATTTAAATGTGCAAAATCCCTAAAATTTGCTTGCATCAAAGATGTGAGAGAAAGACAGGCCACTGTGTACTGGAAATGGTTTACAAACTTAAGATAGTTGGAGGCTATACTGATTTAGTGCAATTTTTCTCATAGTTTGGATTGATGAAGATGATGTTCACCATACCCTTAACAAAAACCAGGTGTTAGGAAAGAGAGCAAAAGCAGAAATAAAACTCAAGGAACATTATACACTCCCATCAGCTGAAGCATGATGTTAATACAAGAACAAATGGGTATTTGCCTGGCTATGAATATGTTTAGACTAGAAATTAGAAGAAATTTTATAACTGGTTAATTAGTGAGGTTCTGGAAGATTTTTCCACAGAGAATATACAGGGCAATAAAAGTAAGTACATTTAAGACAGAGTCAAAATAAATTTCTGATGGGATTATATAATACGGCTGCTTGCAATAAGAGAGCATTGTGCTCAGTGACCGAGAAAATCAAGTCCCATCCTATAGTCCCAAAGACAACCTAAAGGACCCAAGCAATGTCAACTCATTATTTTCTCATGACCATGGAATTTTTCTTCTTTAAGTCTCCTTTACTGAGGCTGATGGGAGAATCTGTTTTAAATTTAAAGTGTGAATAAATAAAGTGTTAGCCTGGGGTTTGAGGAGAAACACTTTTAAAACATGAACTCTGCAAACTCAAAATCCAGAAGGCAAATAAAAAGAACAAAACATCTGTTACTTCTTAAACTCTCATGGTTTCTAAGCCACTGGGGGAAGAGGGAGGCTGATTCATGATTTCTGAATGCTTAGGTTGACAATTCAAAGAAGCAAAGTGTGAAGTAGTCCGAAACTTAGCACACAAAAGCACTAGGATGCCTAAAAATGGAAGAGTGTAGATGCCTAATTTAAACATTTAGCTTTCAAATGAGACTTCTTGAACTTCTTTGCTGCTGCTTTTGAGCAGCAAGCAGCTATGAGCTTTGATCACACCCCTCCGGTTGCTCAAGAGCTCGCTCTCTGTCTGTTGTCCTGGCCACAATGTTTTTTGTTTTTCAGCTGCTTTAAGGTCTTCTCCTGAATCACTGCCAGCCACAGTTCTTCCTCCTCTAGAAGCTTGTTGTTTCTGAGCAAAAGTCAATGGACCTAATAAGAAAAATCCTTTAAAATTATGCTGATATACGAAGCAAACCATGGACTCGATCCCATTACTAATGGACTCGTAAAACTCCAGCTAATTTTAAAAATTCCAGCACTTTTCAGGTTTTGGATTGCTCGTTCATCTCAGATTACAAAAGACAACTTACCTCTCAAACATTTACTCATATTGTTTCTGCACAGCTATACTCAAATGATACTAATGTACTGCAGAAATACAAAAAATATTATTTGTTAAAACTTTAAAATTAATTTCTATTATTCCCAGCTGACTCCTGAGAGCAATTTGTTCAACATTTGAGGCAGGATCAAATGCAAGTATTTGGTAGAGGTAACGAGGATGACTGAGAGTTCTCATTTGTTTTTCAAGATGTGAGCAGACAGTAGTTTCAAGCACAAATGGTGGGTCACTGAAGAACTCCTTTCCCCCATATGCTGTCCTGCCCGCAGTATTTCCACAGCTGCTGTGGCTCTCTGAGCTCATCCCTTCACATTTCCCTGATATTTTTCCAGCTTTGGCTGCTCTGTCTCTTTATACCATCTGCTACCTTTGTCATTGTCGTGGTTTTGTTAGTCAGGGGGGGCCTAAGGTGGCAGCTTCTGTAGGAAACTGCTAGAAGTCGCTCCCCTTTGTTCAGTGGACTCGGTCAGGCCTAGGGCGGACCTGCTGCTGGCCAAGGCCGAGCCGATTGGTAGCAGAATGTCCCGTGATAACGCCTCTGCGATAATGCATTTAAGAAGAGGAAAACAGAAAAAAAAAAGAGAGAGAGAAGAGAAGATGTGAAGGAGCTGAGCGGGGGCAGAGGTGCAGAGGGGGAGGCACAGGCCTCATGGGCCTTGCAGGCCTCACCCTCTGGCCTCTCGCCAGGCAGCCGACTGGGCCCGACTCAGTCCAGCTTGGCTACAAGAAGTGGAGAGGAGATGAGAAGTGAATAAGATGTAAAAAAAGATCCTGAGAGACATCTACCAGCCTGTTGTGAGGAACGGCTGCAGACGCCAAGGTCAGTTCAGAAGGAGGGGGAGGAGTAATGCGGCTCCTAGCCAAGATTCCTCTGCAACTCGTGGTGAAGACCATGGTGGAGCGGGTTGTCCCCCTGCAGCCCATGGAGGGCCACGGAGGGGTAGAGATCCACCTGCAGCCCATGGAGGACCCCACGCCGGAGCAGGTGGGTGCCTGAAGGAGGCTGTGGCCCGTGGAGAGCCCGCTGGGACAGCTGTTCTAGAGGGACTGCACCCGTGGAAGAGATGACCCACGCCGGAGCAGTTCCACGAAGGACTGTGGCCCGTGGGAGGGACCCCACGATGGAGCAGGGGAGGAATGTGAGGAGTTCTTCCCCCGACCATGAAGCAGCGGCGTAAAACAACGTATGATGAACTGACTGCAACCCCCATTCCCTCTTCCCCCCTGTGCCGCTCGAGGGGGGGAAGGTAGTAGAGATAATGTTAAGCTTGGGAAGAGGGAGGGGTGGATGGAGGTTATCTTGTTCTCTGTCTCATTATCCTGCTATTTGTAGTAATAAATGAATAGTTTTCCCCAAGTCGAGTCTGTTTTGCCCATGACGGTAACTTTAAGATTTCTCCCAGTCCTTATCTCAAACCTCGAGCCGTTTTTCCTTATATTTTCTCTCCCTGTTTTCTCGGAAGGTGGGGGGAGTGAGAGAGAGACTGCGTAGTCTGTTCCGATCGGGGCTGAACTACGACAGTCATAATACATCAGAGAAGGAGGAATCTCTTGCAAGGGAACAACATCAGGACACAGAAAGACCTTACTGATACCTTGACAGCCTGAAGAAAGTGCAGCTACAAGCAAAAAAAAAAAACCCAACAATAAAAACCAGCCGTGCACTCTGCTACACTAACAGCAGCAAGCCCTGAATTATTTACAGAACAAAAGTGCTTCAAACAGCTGATGAGATGCTTGATGGGAAGATCAAACCTCCAAACCTCTCGCTCTCTCTTCTGACAAACAATTGCATTTTGGTTTGAATTTCATGTAATACAGGTGCCATACTGTAAGCCTTGCACTCAAATTATATTTGATTAGTCTGAAGGCACTTTGGACTCATATTACAGTGAGTAAGCAAGATCCCATTACTGTCCAAAGCGAATATTTGCCTAAAGAAAAAAAGTACATCAGGTACTCACATCAAGTATGGAAACACATTCTTAGATACTCTAAAAAGAAAATTTGAGGAGGATACTTCAGGTAACTTTGGTAAATAGTTGGCATTAGAAAGTTCCTGTAAAAAATGGGCTACATAAAAGCTAACACTTCAGTATGTCAGGAGTAAAAAAATAAACTCTTGTTTTATACTTGTTTTCTTTTTTAAAGCTGCCAAGCCATACCCAAACTCTTCTACTTTTTCCACCTTTACCCTAACTTACGTTAATAGGTAATGTAAGTCAGGAGGTAACGAGTATCAGCCTCTAAACCCCTTCACAAATACATTCCACCCATGCACAGACCTGGGCTTTGGTCTCCTCCATCCCAACACCAAGTACATTTCATATCAAATTCAAATTCAGTGAGAAAATACATCCATGCCCTCTTGAGCAGGGAGGTGAAATCATGAACTTGCAACTGAAGCATTTTCATCAGCAAGGTCAAAGTCAGGTCCCCTCAGCCTGCTTTCCTTCAGGCCACAAAAACACAGATGAGCATCTGAAACTCTCTCGGCTCTTTCTGCTGGCTGGGTCCAGGGTCCCCACTCAGCACAAGGAGTGACACTTACCTAAAGCACTCTGCTCTTGCTGGTCAACATTTCACATGGCTAACTCTGAGTGTTTATCCCTCTCCAGGTGCCTAATGCCCAGCAGAGCTTCTGAATGAATCTGTTACGCAAGTTGTTACCTAAAGAACCAGTAATGAACAGTGTCACATCTGTGAATAGAAACTCATAGATTCACATTCACCTTTCATCTCCCCCTCTGTCTTTTAGAAGATAATTATAAAAACAGAAGTCAAGACTATTTTTAAAATTCTTGTAGTTGGTAATTGCTGCTTACTGCTTGTACGTTACCGGAAGGTGGCCATCAGGCCACATTCTGGGCCATCCATTTCCCTCAAGCACTGTGGCTGCCATAGCAGAATTGCTGCTTTGGATCTCGGAAGCGGTTGCTGACCTTGAATTTGCAGGAAAAGTTTAAATATTTTAGTGGTAACAAAACAACTGTTCTATGAGTAATAGTCTTATATTATCCCAAGGGCCATGATTTTGTTTATGATTACTCAGAAATAACTTTTTCATAACATAAACTCTCTTACTTGAGCACATCTCTACAGCTGCATTAGCCTGTTCTGCCTGCAATCCAGAAGATGAGAGTTCAAATCCCTTTTCATATTTTTTTTAACCATTGTTTCTGAATGCACAGTTGGAAGAAAATTACACAAAAGCATAACCCTGTCTGTCCTCCTTCCAACCCGAAAAGCAAACTACCATATGGCTAGCAGAAGAAAAACCTGCTAACATCTTCAAGAAGTCCTTAATCTATAATTAATGTAAACAACGTTTAAGGTCTGTAATTCTTGCATCTCACATTCATATTTTAAGGGTACAGTAGTTCTGAGTTATGCTGGGTATGGAGACAGTTTAAAAATTAATGAAACAACATTACATTTAACAGATAGCAAAATAAACAGCATTGTTTTTCATAACAGAGGAACTAATTTTTTCTTCAGTATTAAGAAAAAAATTGTTAAGCACCACTTGTTAAAGTTACAGTCTCTAACCTTTTAATTTGACTTTGTCTGCTTATCTATGATCATAACAGTTTGCATGCTAGTGTTCCTCAACTCACCACAGGCTTTGGATGATGCTGTGAATTAACTTTTTCTCCATCAAACCCAATATCCAGCAACGCATTGATGTGCTGTGAATTTTTAAACACATAGAATGACTTTCTGAGTCATGCCTATTCACTTTAAATGTAGTCATATTTAAAAAGCAACCTCTTAAGTGCATTTCAAGAAACATTCAGCTCACCACTGGCCATTCTTTCTGCAACTGGTGCCTACAGCTCATGAAAATGTTGCTTTGGTAATGAAACCATCACTCTTTCTCCACCTTCTTGTCTTTCTCCTGAACCCAGTTTTCTTGGAATTATGTTCTGTATGTAAAACCTCTGCAAGCAGCCCAGTCCAAAAGTTCTTCCATAAAATAATCTTTTTGTCCCCATTTGAATCTGTCTACTGCTAAGGAAGGCACTTGGATTTACTCCCAGTGCTTGCAGTAAGTCCTTACAAGATTGTCCTATCACTAAGCACAGGACTCTCTTGCCATCAGTTAAGAGAGAGGATATATTTTGGCTCTGCTATGGTGAGGGATACTCAGATCCCAGTAAAATATAGCTTCCTCACTGGGGTAAGACACACAGAAGGAAAGCACTACATTCCAATAAAAGAAGAGGTGTCAACATTGTTGTAGCATTTGTTGCTGAACCATCAGTACTGGAAAAATCAACTGGATACAGCCAGCAGCAGGAACATTTTTTAGTCTTTACAATACTGCATGAACAAAAATTGGAAGATGGCAACTCTAGGTAGTCACTGTCACTGAAGGAGACTGGAGATAGACGAAAAAAGCCAAGTGTTAGCATTTCAGTTTGGATTCGGTGTGGATGCAATGATGCTTGCAAGCAAAGGCACAATTGCCAGGTATACACAGCATAAAGCCTCCAAATGCTCCTACACTTATTTGGATAACTTATGTTAAGTAGATAGCACATGAACGACACGTTACATGACACAGAAGTAGGTAGTGCCATCTGCAGTTGGCTTTGTCAGGCACTTTCCATTATTAAACACTGTTTTCAGTTATTTTTAAAATTTTGCTGGGTCATGTTCCACACTACACGGATTTTCTTAGGAAAGTTTCAGCCACAGCAGTGTAGGCAAATTCCTAAAAATGAGAAAACAGAAACATCCACTGTTTCCTCATCTTAACCAGTCTTTCACGCATTTCTTTGCAAAGGTTCAGTTGCTGTCATGCATCTGACAAAGAGCTTAAAATCTGGACAAGGAATAGCCTAAGGTCAGAACCATTCCAAAAAGTATACTGTTTTGGGAAAGTCTGATTTATAGCATAACACATTTGTATCAGAACCTGGAACAACGCTGCAGCCTTCATCTTATAATGTGCTTATGTTTGAAGGCTCAACTTAACAATGGGAACATTCTTTTAGACATTTTTATTCAACTATTTCAGATTTATTAAAAAAAAAATTGTGAAAGTTCCATCCTAGTGAACCAAAATGCTTAACAATGAAAGAATCAATACAAACACAAATCTATCTCCTCCCACTAGAAAACATCCAAAAGATTGATTTAGAGTTGAAGACAGTGAACAGAGTGAAAATTATTATCATATGATCATTTTCCTTTTGACTTCAACATTGTCTTCTGGAACGACTTAACAATTTTGGCTTCTTATAGTCTGAAACTAATGTAGGATTTAGCTTTACAACCATGGAATCTACTGCCGCATCAGATGTTTTGGCAGTAGAAAGGCGAACACACTGAAATTATTTTGAAGCTGTCATTTGCACAGACCCAGGCAAGCATGCAAAATCAAACTGAGATATTGTTTAAAATCCCCTAGGAGATCCCCCACATTTCAAGCTCACTCTCTCGCCACAACTACACTGCTGTATCCCATTAAAAGTAATCTCAATCACAGAGACGCTTGCATTAGTAATTCCCAGCAGGGACTGCAGTTTGTTGATGTATCATCTCTCAAATGCCCAGAAAAGCTATGCTGGGATGCCCGACACCTGAATATCCCCACACCTATGACAACTGAAGATCTTTGTGTGTGACAGTCACCCTGAAATTTCCCCTAACACCAGAAAAGGGCCAGAGCTGAAAACTTCCTCACAACAATCCGAACACACAGAGAGTGTAGTGACAATACTTTCTTTAGCAATATGCGAACAGGAGACCAAAATTCACTTTAGCTGTACTGCAATTTGGAGCTAGGAGGTTTTCCCTTTGCCTGTATCCCCTGCCAGCTCCTAGGCTACCCCACCATCCTGAGGTTTGCCAACCCCAGGGAAAAGCACATTTCATAAAGCAAGCCTTCCCAGGGGTTCACCTTCATTCAAATCTTCCCAAACCTTCTGCTCCTCTGGAGAACAGCAAGAATATTAATTAAAATGTTATTTTCCTGAGACATTACATCCTGCCCTCAAAGAACCTGTAGAAATGTTAATGCTCTTTGGGTAGGATTAAACTGTCTAGTCTGTTCTTCAGAGGTAAACTGAACAAGATAGTGTCTGCCTGCTGCTTAACCATGAAGAAACAATCTGTCAGGAAGAAAATGCTCCTTTCCCTTTGGCAGGATGACATTCAAATCTGAAGGTGAAGAAAGTATTTTCCTGTGCTGAAGCAGATCTCAAACACTGACACTTGACAAGCGTACTTTATCAAAGCAAATGAAGAGCATTGCTGCATGCAGTTCACTGCTAGCTCTTCCTTAAGAGCAAGTGATGATCAAAACTTTGCAATAAGCACAAGAGTTGGAAACCATCATGCCCAGCACTGGTCTCTGGGGAATATCATGGCGCATAAGACTTGGCAGAACCAAAGCCAGGCAAAAAAAGGAAGAGCTCCTGAAATAGCCTCAGGGTTTGCTCTGTTCTTACGCCGGAGCTGGTGGCAGCACCTCTGAGGAACAGCTAGATTTGGGGCCACCATTGGCCCCCAGCCTTCTGCTCCTGGCCATCTGCACGCACAGTGCCCATTCCTAGTGCACCTAAGTGGGTTTGCTGGATGTGGGCACTACTTGGAACAAGCAAGCCTTCCTGAAATGAGTTGGCCCTTTTAAACATGTTATACTGATTTCTTTCTGCTGAACCTTCCACTCTGTGGTGGGGTGACCCCAGCTGGTAGGTAAACTCCCACCCAGTCATTCGCACCTGAAGACAAGAAGAGATTTCTTCTTAGAGTGGTACTTGGAGATAAAGAGATATAGCGGTGACATGCAGAGTTATATGACTCGTTTACGTATAAAACTGCCTCTGCCCTTTGGAGCAAAGAACAGTCTCCAGTAATCTGTAGTATCTTTTACTTTTTGGAAACACACATCCACATTTCTCTTACATCAAAACTTTTAAGCATAACCAAGGTGTAGGCCTGTTCAGTCTCACACTCATAGCATGAAACTTGCAGTTGGCCTCCTGCAGCTCTCCAAGTTGTAAAAGCTCTCCACTTTTTACATACCGGCAAAACTATTGTTTCCCTTTTGCTCCGCATGGGCTGTGGCTCCGGGGCAAAGCCTTCACCGGAAGAGAAACTTTCTGAGCAGCATGTTCTCTGTTGCCATGTGGAGATCCTTGTGTGCCTTCTGCAATCCTCGTGTGCCAAATACCCTCTCTGCCTTACTATACGACTTTCTGACCTGCTTTGTGTCAAACTGAATTTTAGGCAAGTTCCATCAATTTGGAGAGACACTCCTGTGGAGCCCAGAAAAATAACCACAAGCATTCACTTACACTTCAGCTGGGTTTGAAGCACTGCTTCCCAAGTACGGCGTCATGATTTTTATCATACAAAGACAACCCCATAATCAACCATGAAAATTTATAACATTTCTGCAGCATTACATGCTACTACACAAAAGCAGATACATATTTACTCTATAAAGACCCTACTCTTAAGAGGGTTCACAAATTATTTTTTCCTCTCTTCCCTATCACTAAAAAAAAAAATCTGCAAAATCTTCATCAGTACAAATTCTGCTGATAGGGACAGGAAATTGCTGATTAATCCAAGGACTGCATCTTCCTTTCTTATCATACAGTTACAAGCAGTATGCTATCTGCTTGCAATTCTATTGATTCATCAAGAAATCTACCACACACGAGAAACAGAATTCTTGCGTTCAACAGCTTTGTCATTCCTGTTCTACAATTACAGGAGGAGGGAAATTGGCAGAGAGCCACATTTTATTATTCTTTGGGCACTGAGCCCTTAAGTGTGCACTAGCAAGCTTTGCAGTATTCAGAACTGCCACCAAGGCAGATCCTTGGTGAAAGCACTTACGGGTTTATTTTCCTTTCCCTTTCAAGCCTTCATAGGGTCCCACCACGCCAAGGGCAGAATCAGGCACAAGATGAAACATCTCATACTCACCTTTATCAGTATCATATGAATCTAATGATAAATTTAACATATTGAATGAGAGAAACGTCTTATTCCTCACTCAGTTGTCAAGAGAAAAAAAAATATGATTACTATCAAATACCTCACTACGATGTATAAAGATCACTCAGGTAGGGTGCAAGCAGAAATGAAGAAGATTTGGAACATTTCTGAGCCTGGATGATGCTAGACTTTTCGTCCCCCTAAAAGTACTCAGTACAGCAAACTAAACCATGCATAAATATTTAATATAAATTTTGTGAATGGCAAATTAGGAACACTAAAATATCATTTCTTTTTCCTATAAAAAAGGAAAGAAGTAACATGTTCTAGAAAGTCACCTGAGTTTGTTTACTTGTAACCTACCCCTTAAGAAAAAAAAGAATTCTGCTACATCAAGTAGAACAGAATTATAGAACAGTTTGGGTTGGAAGGGACCTTTAAAGGTCATCTAGTCCAAACCCCCCTGCAAGGACCAGGGACATCTCCAACCAGATCAGGTTGCTCAGAGCCCCATCCAACCTGGCCTTGAACATTTCCAGGAATGCGGCATCGACCACCTCTCTGGGCAACCTGTTCCAGTGTTCCACCACCCTCAGTGTAAAAGATTTTTTCCTAATATCTAATCTGAATCCACCTCCCTCTATTTTAAAATCATTACCCCTTGCCCTTTCACAACAGGCCCTGCTGAAGAGTTTCTCCTCATCTTTCCTGTAGTCCCCCTTTAGGTACAAAAAGGCCGCTATAAGGTCTCCCTAGAGCCTTCTCTTCTCCAGGCTGAACAGCCCCAACTCTCTCAGCCTGTCCTTGCAGGAGAGGTGCTCCAGCCCTCTGATCATCTTTGTGGCCTCCCCTGGACTCACTCCAACAGGTCCATGTCCTTCTTATGTTGGAGGCTCCAGAGATGGATGCAGTACTCCAGGTGGGGTCTCACAGGAGCAGAGTAGAGGGGGAGAATCACCTCCCTCGACCTGCTGATCAACCTGCTGATTTCTTTTGATGTAGCCCAGGATGCAGTTGGCTTTCTGGGCTGCAATCAAGCATTGCTGGCTCAGATTGAGCTTCTCATTCATCAGTACCCCCCAGTCCTTTTCCTCAGGGCTGCTCTCAATCCATTCTCCATTCAGTGTGTATTTGTGCTTGGGATTCCCAAATGATGTGCAGAACAAATACAAAATTCAGAGTTCAGATATACCCAGATTAACCACTTTTTTCTCCATGCTATTTGAAAAAACACAACAAAATGCACTATTTCTTCAGTTTAGCACCGCATTGCCAAACACCTCTGCTGCTAGCATCCTAGTTCTCCCCCTTCTATTTTGCCACCTGGTCTCACCACAGCTTGTTAGAGAACCTTCCTCCAGGTTCCCTGGTGGAAGCTGAGAAGAGAGACACAAACACAAGGAAATTCTCCTTTATTATGGCTTAAATACACTTAAGATTGTTCAAGGGGTTGTTCTGAAACCTACACAGTAAAAACCAGATTAAAGTAAGAATGAAGGTATAACTTAAAGACAGTATTTTTAGCAAATGTAGATGTATACTTTTCAAAATTTAAAGTAGACAAAGCTTTCTCAGGTAAGCTCCAGGGACAAAAAAGAAAGTGAATGTCTTGTATCTGCTGAAAATACTTTCCCTTTCTGTGCTTGGATGTGCTTCCCTTTCTGATCAGTCTGTCAGCCTCCCTTGCCACCTAGCACCTACCACTTTTTCCCCTTAATCAAGCCATTGAGGGACAGCTGCCAAGCCCAGTTCCAGCTCCCCAGTCAAGGGCAGGCACTGCCATTCTCCAGATCACATTTCTCTGCACACATCTGCTCTCTGAATGGGCAAGACAACATACATATATGCCAGCTTTGCACTCATTTTATTTTTTTTTTCCTGCTGGCTTCTGCACTATTATTTCCAAACAGGTAAATCAGCATTTTCCTCAGCTCCTTCACACCTTCAGCTCTTCTGAAAAGCAGAGACAAAGCACCAGATCTTCTGCCCCAGCTGAAACCTTAGCATCCCCCTTTGGTAAAGTGTACCCTGAGAATTCCCTTTCCCCCCTCAGCTCGCTGGAGCAAAGGCAGCTCAGTCCCAGTTAAATAAACACTCTGTACTTTGCCTGCTGCCACCGGCGCACAGCAGCTCCAACTCAAGGACAAATTAGCAGAGAACAAAAGAAATGATAAAGAACTTAACTTTGCCATGCTAGCGCTTGCTCACTAAAGCTCATAAGAAGTTACTGAATTATTTATTTGGGAACAAAAAAAAAAACCCTTTACATTTGAAAGTGGCAAATGGCCACTCAACATCCCTAATCAGCATCTCAGAGAAATGTATTTATTAACCATAAACTGACGTTTCACAGATTTTACTTTCTCAGCTGAGTATTATTGCTACTGTGGGAGACTAAAGGTATGTAGCATTATTACCCGTTCTTTTCTCATTCCAAAAGCTCTTGCAATTTATTAAATTTCTTATAACTTAATTTTAAAACATAGCATCTCTTAATTTTGTTGCATCTTTTTTCCTTCCTGGTTTTACTACACCTTCTTTCCAGCTTCTGTACGGTATTTCTGAATGGCTTTGTATTTTGCGTTACTCCTTTCCCCCTTCACTGCAACCTGTTTTTCCACACATTCCTATCTACACCGCATTTTCTCCCCTTTTCTGTGTCTTCCCTGGAAGAGCGTTCCCTGTGCAGTTCTGCAGATCCACCAGGCGAGATCCCCTCGCCTCTCCTCTCTCCCCTGCATCTCGGCAGGCAGAAGCCTGATCCGTTCAAACAGGCCGATACTGCAGGCAACTCAATGGCTATTCCTACGGAGCGGGCAGTTGCCAGGCAGGATGTTTACCTCTCTCAAAAGCAGCTCCTTGCACATTCCCAGATGGCGTGGGCGTTTGGAGGAGAAACGGGAAGGTAGCTAAGCGCAGCGTTGATAAGCATGGGCTGAAGCTTTTGGAAGAACCTGGGCCAAAGGATGTGGTAGTACTGGGCCAACCAACGGACTGCAGTTTCTGAGCAACGACATAATATGGCAACAGAAAGATACAGTAAAGGCAAGCCACGAGACACTGCAAATCTTCAATTGCCTGGACATTTGACTATGGCCCTCGTGGACCTTTCCCTGTGAATCCTTTCAAGGTCACAATGGCTCTACCTGCTTGGCCATCACGTACTCATCCAACATCATCCCACTGCTCCAAGCACCTTCTCCAGCTGTCCGAAGGGGTGATAAAACCAATGGCCTAATGGCAGGCCAGGTCAGGAGGGCTCTAAGGAAAGCCAGCGTAACCTCTGCAAGGGCACCACACTGCTCCTGGCAGTGATCTCCTGCACTTTTCTCCTCCTTGCTTCTCCCAGTACAGTCACACACAGGCAAATAGGAACACATACAGTCTTCCTCACACTGTAGCTGCACTGCTTGAAAAATATGAGAACATCCACAAAAACAAGGGAGTAAATTCACATTTATCCACCATACAAGGGAGTAACAGAGGAAAGAAATCAAGTCTTTCCTCCTCACTTAAAGGAATCACTACGGGGATCCCCTCTGGTGAGCCCTATCCTACTGTGCCAGCTCTCATCCTTTCAAATATGTGTCCTGGTGATTTTCCTAAAACTCCAAAATCTGGAATCATGTGTCCAATACATTGATATTTCATTCAGAGGGAGAATAGAGTCTAACCTTCACAGTTTCATGTAAAAGATTAAAAGCCAAATCCAGACACAAATCTCCAAAACCCAGAGATAAAAGGGGAGTGACTTTCCCAATTTTTTCTTTTTTAAAGCTTATTTTCTGATATGTGAATACAGCAATGTCATGTCCTTGAACAGACCATGGGGACACTATCTTGCATGGCCTATGACTTGCATGTACTTCCTCAGAAGTTTCTCTCCACCAGTGCTCAATCACCCCACGTTCCCCACAGGCTCACAGAAGAACAAAAGGTCATTCTCTCCACGTTTGCACTTAACTCACACTAGATTTGCCTTTGAAAGGCATAAGAGTAATAAAGCATAACATACCAGCCTCTTTCCTATACTACCTCCCACCTCCCCACCCCAACTAACTTTCATGTTCTTCATCTGTAAGCAGATGACTCTCTTTCACTTTGGGCACAATCTTATATTTTGGTGAAAGGGAACAGAAAGCTATCACATGGTGAAGCCTCCCTAGCCCTTCTCAAACACTAGTTGAACTTAAAACGTTTTAGAACTTCCCCTGATTGCTATTTCCCATACAATGTAAGTCAGGTGCAGGTCAGGAGACCGGGAAAAGTCATGCAGGAAGGGAGATTATTGGTCATCCTACGTTAAAGGCACCAGCCCTGAAACTTTCCAACACAATTAAATCTGAATTGAGTTTCTAAATGAAAAATAGTTTCATTGTGTCCCCTAGCACTTGATGGAGATTTACGAGGAGGCAGGGCACGATGACACTTTTTGGAGTGACACCTTACTAGATTCAAACTTTGATGAACCCTGTTCGCATGAGCCAGGCTCAAGCAGCCCAGGAGCTGGGCAGTGCAGCCAAGACACAATAGCAGTACTGTGTATTACAGTTCTTCAGCTCCTGCCCACATTTTACACTGCAGCCATTTGATTAATCTTCTGATTTCACACAGGAATTTTAACATGTAAGTGCTGGACATGCACAATAGTTTATCACATACCACCTATAATACTCCACAAAATATACTGTATAATATAACATTATGAATCTCCGTTACCTGTAGCGGCAAAGTCCCTGCACTAACTCATTAAATATACACTGATTTTGATTCAACAAGAAAAAGAAGTTAAATAGCCAGGCCAAAGAAAAACTGGGAAGCCTAAACAACACATCATAAAAACAACAATTACCAAGTCAAACAGTCACTGCCAAGAAAAGGCTGGGAGGGGAAGGTGGCTGGGTTCTTTCTTTCGTTTTCTTTTTTTTTTTTTTTAATCAAGGAAAGAAAAAAAAAACCCGCTTAGAAAACTGACACCTACATGCAAACTCTGCTTCAAAGCTTTTCACACAATCTCCCAGGGCAGAACAATAGCGGCTCTGTGCTCATAACCAGCTCAGGCTGTTCCAGGCAGGAAGGGGGTGCCCTCGCCTTTTACAGCACATGTATTTCTCTCTTACGCTTGGGTCTATGAAATCTGGCTCAAGCTTTTGAAAATTCATAGTCTCTGAAGCAGGACAATAGGCAGCAAGTAGGTACTCCAATGGCAGAGGCTGCGGTTAGATGCTTTCAGTAACATTTGCCTGCACTGGTCTTGCTCAGCTTCTGCAGTACTGGGGCTGGAAAAGAGGTAGAACCACATTTAGAGATAAGGCTGCATTTCAAAGCACCCCTTGTTCCTCTGATGTCCCTACAGTGCCTGTGTGCGAGCAAAAGCGTAACTGTGTGCAACAAGTACTCTTTATCTTGCTAAATAAGAGGAAAGCATGGATTTAGCATGAGAGCTGTCTACCTGTTTAAAAAAAAAATCAGCTGCCTGCTGTTAGGTCTATTAAAAAAAATCGTAAAGTAGGCCAGTTACAGAGAGTTGGCTTATTCCGTTCAGGGAGCTGGACTATGTTATACCTGCCACAGGATCTAATGTGCTGCTCTCCACAGGTTGCCCCAAGGAGGCCTGACCTAAAAAAGAATTTATCAGATGCCCCAAGATAGGCATTGACCCATTCATGGCTTTAAACATCACTCTTGAGCTATGGGCTCATCTCAGCAACAGCAGTTAAAAATATCAAATGTTCTATGAAAACCAGTCTCTCTCAACCATGAAAATAAAGAGAGCAGGGAACAGCTACGGCAAAGAGCTGAAAGCATCTCTTGTGGTGAGCCAGGCAAGCTGCTGTGGCTTCTGCCTGGTTTTACGGCATGATTGGAGAGGAGCTTGTTGCCTGACCTGCATGTGACCATCCTTATTGCACATTATCAACCTCATGCAAGCATTCCTGCTGTGCATCTTGGCAGATGTGGTCCCATCCCAGGACTTCTGGTGAAAAAAAATCCAGGGAGAAACCTGCAGGAGTCCATAGTGCCATAACTCCATCCCTCCACATCTCCAAGCAGTTGTGAGAAGTGGGCAGAGGAACGCAAGCCATGAGCTGGATGAGCTCTCAGAAAGGCACCTGGCACCACTGTTTTAGCCTGGTATACCATGTAACATAATAAAAGTTTAACATATGATTATTTCAATCAAAAGCATGGCTTATGTTCTCATCCAGAAAAATGTCTTATTTCTGCACATTCCCTCCACACCCAGAATGATTAACTGCCTGCAGTAATGTGCCTGGGCTTTAATTCTGATGGTGGTTTGTTTTCTTTTTTTAAAGATACATGGTGACCTCCTGTAGTCTTACAGAGTGCAGTAATGTTCTTCCATTTCTTGAAGAGGATGGTGGGAGAACAAAACAATGCAACAAAGCTGTTTGTATCAGTTGTAGCACTTGCATACAACCATCTCGTTTGCTAGGCTCTTCAAATCTCACAGCACTGTGATTGAAGTACCCCATCATATTGGAAATGCAGCTTTCCCATGCAAGTTCCTTCCCTCTGGACTAGTAGGTAATCTCAGTGCTGTAAAAGACTTCCAGGACTGTTTCTGTACTGCAGCGTAAACAGAACCAATGAGAGAAATGCACACTCAGAAGATTTTAATGCAAGTTTTGCCCTACTGTACAAGTACAGGAACCGTAACAGCTAATCCGTAAGGGTCCATGACTTGCATGTTAAAATGGAAAAACTTGCTGACAGGACAAAAAGATCACCAAAACCCTTCTTCCCAAATCTAAAAACCTTAGGGGAATGGAAGATCTATGTCAAGTAAGTTATTCTAGACACATACTTCTACATCTTGCAATGTAAGTGGAGATTATGGTGTAATATTGTCCATGGTAAGTGCTCCATAATGATGTAAGTTTTGACTATTATCTACAGAAAGTCTAAATGATACCAAAAAAAACCCCAAAGAAAAAAACAGAACAGAAACAACAGTTGACCAGAAATATTCTGAAGTTACCTCTTTTTCAAAAATATTGGAATCATATTTTAGTGTAAAGGTAATAAAATCCACTGAATTTAAAACATTTGTTTGCTCCTGACTTAGACTCACTCTGGCTGCTTTCTATTGGGATGCTCCTTGCCTCCGTATTTGAGAAAGAGCAACTGGCACAAAAGGAAGCGATCCAGCTAAAATCCTAGCGGGAAAAAAACCAAACCAAAACAAAAAACCCACAGGTTGGGCTTTCTGCCAAATGTCCGTGGCTTCTCAGGACAACTGAGCAAAAAGTCTTATTCCTCTTAGGACACCTGCAACAGCAGAAATGTCACCAAATCCATAAACAGTTACTGACCTGCCAAAACAAATGTCATAAAATGAAATTAAGGCCCATCATCCAGTTAAAAGGATTTCTGAGAGCAATTTACAACAGCAATCTATACACGCGTACCCAGGGCAGTATGTGATTAGCAGCACTCTGTCACAGCTGATCTGGCACCTTACAGCCCTTGCCGAGCTTAAGGCTTCACGGGGCGAGGAGCCACATCCACAGGGCAAACAACCTGCACTCCTGTTAATCAATACTGACTCCCATTCCAAACTCCAACTTCAAAGCACCGCTTACACCTCCTCAGAAAGAAAAGCTAAGTAACTTCCCTTCAACTATACTCATCTGTGGCAAATTTCACTATCAGGAAGTCAACGTGTTATTACAATCATCCATCCATAAAAGCTGGGGGATGGAAAGAGAAAAAGGAACGTGCTGTTATTTGCCAGCCGTTAAGGAGAGAATTGGGGATTTTCCAAGAATCCAGAAACCGGAGAACAAGAGTGATTGAAAACTTCTGGCCATCCTTAATTCCGGTACGTATCTGGATACATACATACACATGCGGGTGGTACACCATGGCTTTAAACGATAACAGAGAATTACCAAATCAAGATGACCTTCACTTCTGAACACTACGGCGTTCGCACCACCAGAGGCATCTCAAGTGATGTGGTCTGGACTGGGCTCCATTTCTTGGTCTATTCACCCAGGCGAGATCAAGCTACTGGATAAACATCAGAGAGGTGCTTATCACAGGGAATCAACTACCTCACCGCTTCAAGGGAATATCAGTGCCTGAAAATGCTGGCAATTTAGGAAGAAAAATCTCCCTCTACCCCTGGATTTAGGAGAACCATATCACTGGCAAAGAGTATCACCCTGCCAAAGACTGTTATCTCTTATTTAACCAGCCCTGAAGCCTGTAAAGGAAACCACAAGGAGCTAGTAATTAGTTGAGCAGTGTCAAAAAAACCCCCAGAAGATTTCCAGAGGAAGTGACTACCCAGACATTCACAAGACACGAAGTCCACCTTCACAGCAAAAACTGCAAAATAAAGGCTGTAAGGTTGAAGGAAATGAAAATACATGAAAATAGTTTAGAACATAAGTACTATAGAAAATGTGAGATACAAGTTAGCTAAGTATTAATATCTTAAGGCGATAAAGATAATACTGCAAATTTATCAACACAGAATAAAATCATCGTATTTCAAAAAGTCTTTTCCCTCAGCATGAAAAAAAAAATGTTCATGGCCCATCAAGCAAACACTGAGTCATACATATTTCTCCAGACTGCAAAAGTAGGTGTCTGTCTGAGGATAATCTGTATAAACCTGAAAATCAAGTGCATTGATTTGATTGCTTGCAGATTTAGACAAAAAGGATGGAAAAGCCAAAACAGGAAACTGAAAAAGCTTTATCTTGAATTGAAGAAGCAATTCAAACTGAGCACCACGCCAAAAACAAATAAATGCTATTATCAATATAGAAGGTTTTGTTGTCGAATAGTGACAACAAATGTGAACAAACTCTGTAAAAGCAGAGCAGATTATTTTAGCAGCCCACCACATGTAGACTTCCCTAGTATCAAGGGCAAAAGAAGGAGAATATGTGCATCAATTAAATTTCCCCTTCCACTGTCAGCCAAGAGCTTGTGATTTCTCTTTTCACCCAAATCAGAACTTTTCTAGTAGAGAAAGCGGAGGCGTCGTTAAAGCAGAGGGGTCAGTGGTACTGGCAGAAATGCAGGCAGAAGGGAAAGAAAATCTCAGAGGCAGATGGAGCAATGATTGTAAATGGGTGGCATTCCTACCACCATCTTGTCTAAAATGATTGTTGTTTGCTTACAATTCAGTGATACTTGAGAAGCATTCCTGGGAGAGATGGTATGGGAATCCACACACATCACTTCCTTGACATCCTTGACATCCAATCTACCCTGTGTACAAACTGAGAAGGTGTTTTGGCTGCTGATCTGGGAAAAACAATGCAGTCTTTAAGTGAGGGTTCTTTTTTCCCTGTCCAGCATAGTCAGTAATAACAACATTTTTTTTTAAACTGCGATTTATATAGACTGCAAAATGCTTAGCTCTTTGAAGAAAAAAGTTCACTCACCGAGCCATACTGGCTAAGAAAAATAACAAGCGGCTTAAGAGAACGTGAACTTGCAATTTTTAGTAACGCTTGCCAAAGCTGCCATAGAACAGCATTTTCAGCACTGCAGTTGGGTTTTAAATACGCAAAGCTATATAATTCCAAAGGAAGACAAAATTCCAGGTGTCAAATAGCATCCTGCCTCAACTCCACAACTTACTTTCCTAATGTGGATTCTAGAAAGGAACAAATAAAACATCCTTGAAAGAGAAAACAGAAATTCAGTTCTTATCTAAGAGCTGAGGTATCTGGGAGATCAAAAGGAAATCTCTTGGTGTAAAACATGATTTGCAGACCATGTCACCAAGGTATGTTTAAGTAATTACTCCTTCTGCACAGTTTGAATACACAGAAGAGAACCTCTCATCAAAAAAGTATTTCATAGTAACTACATACAGAAACCCCTTTACCACGAGCTGGAAGGTGAGTTGGGGGAGAGGGAACAACTTCAAAACAAAAGTGGAAGAGGTGGTAAGATTCTTCGCTTCCCTCCGGAAGAAACAAAAGCAGCTGGAGTCAAGGGGTGGCGGTGGAGTAATACTAAAACAAGGTACATAGTGCTGGGAAAAGGTGGAAAAACCCCTGCTGATTGAAGCCCTTTGCAAAGGGCAGTGCAGCTCTTTTCTTCTACCACAACCATCTGAAGCAGTTATGCTATGAGGAGAATGTTTTCCGCATCCCATTCCTGTTCTCACAGGCTCTGGGCAGTTCAGCAAACACTCGCCTGCGCCAGGTAAACATAAAATAAAACTGATAAAGGGTTCACTTGCTTTTTGCTTTGACCAGCAGCATCAATTACTAATGAAATATTAAAATAGTTGGGCCACCTCAGTTTACTTTTCCATGTTATAGAGCAGTAGAGGTCAACACAAGAAATCTTTCATTAAGAATATAAAAGCACGTGATTGACCCACTCTGGATGTTGTTACCCATATGCTTTCACTGGTATCAAAAATCAATCTCTCACCTCACACGCTTGCATGGCCCATCACCATCCTCCCTGGGCTGAACCTCACAAAGAGAGAAGACCAAAGGCCACCCTGACCTTCCGTGGAAAGGAGCGGGCTCATTCCAGCTGCCCCTGCTGCTGGTTCCTGCACCCACGCAGCCATTCGGTGTGCCAGGGCAGGGCACCAGTCTAACTGAGAGGGACCTCAGGGGCAGGAAAGGCAGGGAGGAATTAGGTTTTAGCCTGATCAGTTCTTTGATCAATAGGATCAACAGCCAATTTATAGAATGAGCCCACTGGTAATTGGTCTGCGCAAATTGAGAGAGTGGAAAAAATCCCAGGAGGGAACAACAGTAGCTCTAACAGGCTGTGGTGCCAAACACCACATCAGTTGCAAGCAATCATCAGCTGCTGGAATTCATATGGCACGCTTTCATCCAGAGGCATGTTCTGGAGGAGGAAGAGGAGATGAGGTTTTTTTTTTAAACTTAGACCAAGCTGGGGAGGATGAAGTGAGAAGAAGCCATGGGTCCCTGCCTTGGCGGGGTGGCTGCTATAGCTGGGGCCAAGCAGCAGCAGCGAGCAGTCATGTTGGCAGGTCTGAGAGGGGCAGAAACATCAGGGGAACTGTGGCCTCACTCAGTTTTCATGAGTGCAGAAAAGCTAGTGTTCTCTCAAGTCACAGCCTCAGATCTCAAACGAAAAAGCCCTTCTTACACCGTCTTTTTGCAGACCACTATAAGCACACTGTTTCAGTTTTAACTTAACAGTTTAGCCCATGTGCAACAGGACAATGTACCAGGGTTACACCTGCTGAGATACACCAAAGCCCAACAAAACTGTGCCTGGGACTACACCCATCAGCTTTCAGAAACCCAGGGCTGCAACAGCGTTAAAAATGCCAGCTATTCTAAGGCATGACTCACTCACCAGCCACGCACAGACCTGGGCTCATTCCCGCTCCCGATCTCCCGGGGAGCGGGATCCTGGCACATCCCAGCAACCTTTCCTCTCCACTCACACAGTCAGAGCTGGCACGCCACACCAAGGCGCATACCTGAAACCGCGCAGTCCCCAGGACCTGCTTTTCCAGTCCCTAGAACAGCAGGTATTCTCACCTGCTCCTGCAAATCCTCACGTGGCCTCACATGGACTCTTTTACCTCCATCCCTGGGCAGGGGCCTGGGTGCACAAGCTGCCCCTGGTGCCTGTTTTCTCAAGCACACCTCTCTGTGGGGCTGAAAAATTGTTCTCATGAATGTAATCATCCAGCCTAAGATGCTTTCAAACTTAAAAGGCTTATCAGCTGCACTTTACCACTGCAACCGCTGGGACAAAGTCACAACAGCCGTGAGGCTGTGACGCTGTACAACAGCAAAGTTATTTTGGAAGGCTTCAAACAAGTACAGAACAGAGGAGACCTTCCTAAACCCCAGTGAGATGTCAATACAAGAGAGAGAGTGCAGATTTTCTCATGCTCCATGGTCATTAATCCAGAGGGACCAAAGGTGTGAGATGGAGAGAGAAGCTTTAGATGGTGCTCACAATACATACACTTACAATATCATGTCTTGATAAGCACCAAGATTGCAAATCCGAAGAGTAATTTGTTCAATATTTTTTAAACTCGCCAGGCAACTACCACACTGGGAATGGTAGCAGTGTGCATCATATTTCACCTAATGACTATGTGATGAACAGACTCACATTAATTTGTGGAGCCTTCCTTAGGTCTTTGGACAATGTTTAGCAGCGGATGAAAACAGAAACTACCCAATAAATTTTGATTCACTCTGATGTGTTTGCTTACAGCTCTGCAACTCTCATAGTATTACTAAGGTGTAGCCTAATCCACTGTTGTAAATTTACAGCCAAGTATTATTCTTTGATAGAGTAATCTTTAGACTTATTCTAAGCACATTGTGTTTGTGACTGAAATTAAAGTAAGCAGCTGAGCTAGCAGAAAATAAATCAGACCAACTGTACAAACTGATCCAGTGGCTGAGCTCAAATGGAAGTTCTGCCTTCCATTTAAAACAACATAAGAGACGGTAAAAATCACTCATAAATGTGCAGCAGAGCAGAAATTATCTAAATGCCAACTACGTGAGGTTACCTGTACTACCATGGTTATTTTCTGCTGAACAGTGTTTGCATGATCAGTTTTTACGGCTGCAGATCACGCTGACATTCCTCTGACAAAAAACACTCAAGGTGCATGGAAATTCAGCTCACCAGGAACATCTGAGAGGCTTTGTGTGTTGTGTGCACGGACATAATACACTCATTTCTACAGAACCCAGGATTTCTCTTGGCTTCTCACAGCTGCAAAAATACCTTCATGGATATTCAACCAAGCATATACCAACACATTGCCATATTCCAGAGTGTGAGGTAAACTGAATGCTCTGAAGCTTAGTTACGTTTTGTTAAGGAGCTACTGTATAGAATTATCAAAACACCAAGTAACAGAGTTGCTGCTACACCAACAGATGACTTGGTCAAAAACAAACCAGTTGGGAGTTATGTCCACTTAACACTGGCAGCGGTGTGACTGAAGTAAGAGCAGCCACAGTAGATGGCAAGACACTGCTATAGGGGGAAGGACCTCGCACGCAAGGAAGAAGAAAACCAGAAGTCCTGCTGGATCCCCCAATAATAACGAAACAGAGACAGAACAGCAGCTAGAGGGGAGTAGAGCTTCAAATTTATCAAAAACCTACAAGAAGGGAAGGAAGATGGCATTTCACCATCATCCTCCAAATCTATCAATATCTAACAGTTCCACTCTATGAAACTTCATAAATCTGAATTGCTGTTTTACAGTATGTTAAGCATGCATTCTGTGGCGGTAGAGCTGTTTTGCCAAATACAATTTATAGACTTTTTGAAACCACCAAATCATCAGGTTATCCATGACATGAGTTGGGTGTACAATAAGCAGGTGTTTGACATCAGGTACTGTGCTTTTGGGAAGTTCAGCGATATGACTGAAAGGAAGACTTAACTTGCATTCATTGCATTACAGTACTACTTTTAATGAACCAAGTAATTAGCAACTCTATAAAAAGAAGAGTATCCCTGAGTGTTCAACATCAAAAGCACTGCATTAATTTGCAATTAAAAGGCCAGAATTGGCAAGATCCTGTGCTCTCTCTGATCCCATTTGGAGTCAGTAGAGACAAACGGCGTGTAACACCTTTCCGGGTCAGATCCAAAGGAAGAAGCATTCATCTGACCCGTGTTACCACTTCACTTGGAAAATACTTAAACCTCAGAAATGACAGAAGCAAACCCAATACTGAATTCATTGCAGAACTCCTCATTTTCAGGAAAGGTGTTCTGGGAACATATAGTGAAATGCCACAAAAAAAAAGCTCCTCCAGATTTCTAACATGCTGCTGTAAACTGCAAGTTCTTGTGGAAATCAAGGGAAATCTTGAAAGCTCTTTAGAAACTATGAAGATTCCCTGCTGAAGCTCCTATGGATCAAACATAAATTACGTACCTTAATACCGACACAAGTCCATTATTATCTGCAACATCCCATATGGTCATTTCTCTCAACTTCTGCTCTACGCTTTTCATTCCTCTTCACGTAGACAGTTCCCACCTTGCCTAAGTCTCCAGAATGACCTCTTTTACCACCTTATCCATACAAGAGAGTTAAAGACATGTATTTTTAATTTCTTAATAAGCTGAAAATTTGCACCAGCAAGTCAGAGCCCTTCCCCTTTGTTCTGAGCACATATTTTATATCTGACCTGCTTTTAACTGTGGCTAAAATCAGACTGCAAAGTTTTAGGTGGCCTCTTCTGTTTTGGGAAGTGCTTGGCACACCTTTCTGCACTATAAAAGGGAACAAAAAAACGTATGAGCGTGTTGTATACCAACTCAGATCCTATTATTGTGGAATACCACCAGGAATACTTCTTCAGTGACCTTAGCAAGCAGATAAAGTCAGAGAAAAACCTCAAAACTAGCAAAGCAATAATTCAGTCTCTGAATAAGCTCATGAGACAGCAAAAGGAAGGAGCCAGGATGGTGCACGTCAGGAGGTTCTCCGTTACACCTCTCCAAACTGCAGAAAAGAACAAATCAGACAGCAGAAGTTTTATTTTAGAAGACTTTTCCTGACAATCGGGGTATGTCATGTATTCTAAAAGGAAAGAGTCCAGCTTTTCAAAGAGTGAAATTGCCAGAAAGGGAACCCATTAACACCTCGACTCTGAAGGATCTGCCCTGTTTCCATTGTTAGCATTCAGCTCCTTCTTTCAAAGACCTCAGAGATGGCAGAACAACTTGTGATGTCTGCAGCCTGCCACTGAACTGCTAGGTCTGGATTCATGCCTTAGAGGCTCAGGACTGGCATAACTGAATATTCACATTTATATTTAGCTGTACATTGAAATTCAGTTGCAAACCTGGAATGTGAAATTACCTATGCAGAGTTTACAGATCTCTCGTTCCTTACAGTCTTCACCTTTACACCAGCGGTTATCACTTGTATGGAGCACAGCAATAATAAAAAAAACTTACAGAACAAGCCAGCAACATCAATAATTTCTGTTATCGACAGAATATTTGTCCCCTCTCCTTCATCCCAGTTTTGAAGCCAATCTAACTTGTTGGGATCTTGCACTTGAGTTTGCCTGGCAGAGCTAATGGAAAAAACCCCACAAGTTATCTCCCATTGTGCAAATCTCAGTGATTCCCCTCTGCTTCTCATAAGAACATCTGGAAAGCAACACCATCCAAGAGGATTGCTGGAGGGTAGGAGGGCATGAGAAGGGAAAAATCCTTTTGAATATTTGTGCTATATTTAAACTCGAGACCAAAGCTTACACTTGGAGGGAATGTCTCTCTGCTGTAAGAATGCAAAATTCCAAGCACTGAACAAGGATGTGCTAAGCTTTTCACAACATGCCTCTAAGCAATGGCATTACTGCAAGCTTGGAAAAATGGAAAGTACACTGCTTCTGTCTTCCATTGCAATTGTTGCAGGGACAGAAAACAGGAAGCAGAAGGAAATTTCAACAGTGCACTGGGGAAAAAAAAATCCCAATTTTCAGCATAGAAAGTTCATCTGTTTTGGAGAAATAACTCCTACAAAGCAGGGGCAAGTGGAGCAGGAAGAATGCAGTAGAATCAGAGCAACTCACACAAGATTTCAGAAGAAATTGTCTTAGGTTGGAATTGAAAATTCACATAAAATTGGAGCAATATCAGAATCAATTGCCAGTGAAGGCAATGAGAGCTATAGATACTTACCTAAGTTGGGCAAAGAACACCCAGGACATGCAGTTATATTTATTTCACTGTTTAGTTCCATAAATCTAGGTAACCATCTTTTGAAAAACAAACTGTCCTCTTTTTCTTAGTACCATCTGACCTCAACACGTTTTTTGTGCAAGGTACTGTTTCCCTGCCCTAGCCTAGCAGGAGCAAAGGTGTTATTCATGCTCTGGCACGTAGGAAAGGTCAAGAGAGACAGAGGACGGCTGCACAGAAAGCTAGCTTTTTTGGGGAAGCATATTCCCAAGATGAGTAGTTCATGTAGTCAAAACAGAGCAATTCATTAATATCAAAATTTAATCATTACCAAAAGAGCAAAGAGCTTCTCAGTCAGAACTGCCAGTAACTACACATATCGTTTGAGACTAACAGCAGCGTGTTCACATAAAAGATGAGAAAAGTTAATGCAGCTTATTACATGAACTAAATAGGTGGGAGCTACAGTGACTCTCAGGATTAAGGACCTCACAGGAGTCAAGCAGTAAACTTATCGCTGGAGTTAATTGCCTTTTTATTTTCCTGCATGATTGAGAGGTAGTGACTTTAGTCATTGCCAATTCAAGAAAAAGATACGTCTATGTGACACCCATGTGACATCCCAGCTAACCAGGGTACCCGAACCACTGGGAACACAGGAGGTATGGGTTGATGTTCTCCACTGAGAAGGATAAATCCTTCTACAGAGAGTTCCCTGCTGCCACAGTTATAGTGCTATTGCTATTTTCACATCTAACTAGGCTACGCTACGTTGTCGGATGCAGCACAGGCATGCTCTTGTTCACATCAAGATGATTATCCTTACAGCAGCCCAAAAAGTATTAAGCAATGACAGACATCCTACATGCACCAGAACTCACACTAGGAAAGTAAAAACAACAGATTCTTCTGCTTTCTTTTGCTTCTGTATTTTTCCAGTGTCTCAAGTGGTGGCTAATCTGTAGCACACTGAGGTCAGAGGGCTTAATGTGCAAGTTCATAAGTAAAGGCAATGTTTCTAAAATGTACGACAGATCAAGGGGGAATTCCAGGATAAAGCTGTGTGGTTTAAAATACCACACTTCCTTCTTCCTTTACTACTACTTACACCAGCAAACATTCATTAGAAAATTATGGTCACATCTTATGCCCAGTGTATGCTAATTGTGGCCCATTACTAATTCAAAAATTAATTCTCTTCCTAATTTGCAGGACTGTATTCTTACCAAACTCGTAAACATCTGATTACCTTCCAAATCAAAAGCCTGCTTGCCATAATGTGCCCAGTGGTGTCTACAGAGTCCCTCATGCACCTTCATCTGTCGGACTTACGCTTGTCTGGTTTTACCAAAAACAGAAAAGGGAGAGAGTAGAAAAGTCAATTTTGCAGGTATTCTGGTCAAAGTGGAAAGGTTTTACTGGACAAAAAGGTTGGGCCTCATGCTAAATTTCTGGGGCTTAGAGCAGTAATCAGGAATTTGTTTTCAAAGGAGCTCTACAAGTTTGCTTGGCTTGAAACACAAACTATCATGAAAGACACATCCTGCCGACTTAGATCCCTTCTACAGCTGGCTGAATGAGCCCTTTCAGTTGTAGAGAGATTGCACTTTTCCAGTATATAAAAAGCTGGCTACAAGATACAAGGTTGCCTCTTCCCAGTCACTAGGGGCACTGCACACACAAATAATATTTCTCATCTCACATCCAGTTATACGGGCACACAAACGTTCATCACTGTACAGCGCTTGCACCATGGTTTCTAACTTCTACTGGAGTTTTTCCAGGGAATCATGTCTTTCAGAGCAATCCTAGGTGAGGCAGCATTCCCCTCACCCTTAAATTTAAGTGCCTTTACTACTTTATGCATTTTTTTCTTTGGTTAACAAGCTGCATGGGCCTTAAGAGACTGCCACGATACCAAAAAATTGTTGGAAGGTGTGATTTGACAGGATGCTAATATGCATACTGTATTGTGAGTGGGAGACAGCAGTTTACCAAATCTTTTTTTTTTTTTTATGAAAAAAAAAACTTGGCCACCAAGAAAGGTCTCCAAAACCAACATCCAGAAGCAGATTTCAGGGGGGACAATCATCATCTGCTTCCAGCCAATATGGCCAACAATAATTCATAGCATTCTGCAAACTGTGTACTTCTGTTTTTTCAAGCTTGCAGTAATGCCATTGCTTAGGGGCATGTTGTGAAATATGATAAATAACTTACAGGAAAAGTACTACTTCAACTACTTTTACAGCGTTCTAATTTTTTTTTCAGTGCTGGATTTTGACTTGTTTTGCTTCTCCAGTTTATCTTCTCTGAAATGTTCAAAGTCTGACAAAAAAAAAGGGCTGGTAGAAAGGTCCTACAGACATAAAAGAACGGACATGAGAAGAAATATCATCAAGGAGGCTTCAGCTGCCAATATTCTTCAGCTGCCAAGCTTTTACCTTACTACTTTATTTCTTCTCTGCATGGTGAGCAGATGGATTCACACTTCAGTATCTGGTGGTATCACAAATCAGTGGATCTCAGCTTGACTGAGATCTTGGAAGCAAGAAACCAATTAATTATTTTAAGCTTGCAGAAGCCAGGCAACCCAGAGGAGTTCTGCCAAGCAAAGATGGAAAAGAATTTATGGATGTAATTGTGAACTTCTGATAAACTGACACTGGTTGGAAAACATCTGGTTCGTTTCAGAGTGATGGGAACATATTTCCAACAAGTATAAGGAGAAATTGTGATGGACAGCTGGAATAACATCCAATTCCAGTTTCCTTCTACAGGTGTCTCAAATCCTCATTTTCACCTCTGATCTTGCTGTTGAGTAATCCCTGTGCAACATTTAGGCTAGGTCCACCAGCTGCTTGTACTTTAGCTGCATGCCAGCACTTTCTCCCCTTCACTGCAGTATAATGCTTCACACTGTGTTGTTTTCTCTGTCACCAACATCCCAAACACCACTTCAGGCTTCGTCTCCTAAATGACCTCCTGTTTTCCACAGTGAGCTTTTTTTTTTCTAATCTCTTTCCTTTATTCACTCTTGCAGCTCTTTCCTGAAATGTCTGCAAATTAACCAGCTATGTTCTTCAATGCTGTGCAGCAAAAGCAGCCACAACATTCCAGCAGTATTTCTCTAGCGCCAAATGCAGATGTAATACAGCCTTGCAAGACCTGCCTGCCATGTTCCTGGTGATGGATCCATGAAGCACATTAGGTGTCATCATGGAAGAACTACACGCTTGCAGCTTTTGCTCATCTGACTATCGACTGCGATTCTGCACCATATCATGTTGGCTTTTTATTTTCTGCAGACTGTAAGGGGGGGGGGGGTAACTCAGCACAGAAGCAACACAGCTGTAAAAAGTTTGCAGGAAGCCTGCAAGCAAAGGTTTTTTCCTAGTATTTGTCTGAACTGTACTAATACGAGGATTGACTAAGTAAACAGATTCTCAAGTTGAGTAGCAAACTGTCATCTCTTTCCCTCTTCCCGCTACACAGGTACACGTACAGTCTCATACTGCACCCATTTAAAAAGGCATTTACTAACCTCCCTGCTTAAGCACTTCATAGCAGACATCTGTGAAATGAGACAGTCGGTTGCCGTGAAACGTTGGGCAACTACTCCGCATTTTCTGTGCTGCAGTAGGGATGACTGACCAACTGGCAGACAAAGCTAAAGATAAAGCCTGTTTGATTATTTACAGATTCCCAAACCCAGACCTGATAAGAGTCCATAATGATTAACAGCCAGCTGTTGAACAGAATCGCAGCAGTCCGTAGTTCGTAAGGACAGAATGCACAGTGCTTCTTCAGAGGGAGATCAGAGCACTGAACAACAGCCACCACGTGCTGAGCTTCCAGCGACTTGCACAGAGGCAGACACCCCAAGTCCTCCCTTCAATGGAGCTGGCTAATTACAGTTCATTTCTACTACCTCTGCTTTTGCAGTCCTCTCCTCCTCCTCCTCCTGTCAAGGTGTCCTGGTTTCAGCAGGGATGGAGTTAATTTTCTTCTCAGTAGCTGGTGTGTTTTGGATTTTGTGTGTGAAGAATGTTGATAAAAACATTCTGATGATACGAGTTGTTGTGAATGAGACCAAGGACACTGTCTGGCTTTCCAAGTCTCGTTAAGGTCTCGTTAGCGTGCAGATGCGGGAAGCTGGGCGAAAGACAGACAGAATAATTGATCCAAACTGGCCAAAGAGAGTATTCCATGCCATAAACGTCATGCTCAGTATATAAGTGGGGGTTGCCCATGGGAGGGGGCATCATTTTCAGTTATTCCTTTTCTTGTCGGGTATCCGTTTGGGCACCCTTGGCATTCTTTTCTTCTCTCTTGCTTGCTGGCATCGTTCCCTCTACCTTGCTAGCTTGCTCTCCCCCTTTTGCTTGCTGCTCGGTGTTGTTCCTGTGATCGCTGCTCAGGACGGGCTGCGTCGGTCATTCGGACATCGGGTGGTGAGAAATTGTACATTGTTCATTTTGTATATTTTGTAGATATTAATATCCTTATATCCTGTTAGCTTTGTAGTTTTTAGTATTTTCAGTAAACTGTTTTTATCTCAACCCACGAGTTTTCCTTTCTTCCCAATTTCTCTCCCCTGTCCCACTAGGTAGGGGCAGGGTGAATAAGAAACTGTGTGGTGATCCGGGCTAAACCACCACACAAGGAGATTAATTTTCTAATGTCAAGGGCCTAAACCACCCTTTTTTACCTTTTTCATCATTTCATTTCATTCTGTTGTCTATTAGCTTCCCCTCTATCAAAGCTGAGAAATACAAATGGGTTTTGGAAAGAAGCAGCAAGCAGACTGAGCAATAATTTCTTCATGTAATTCTAGCATCAGTAAACAAAAAGCCCCCTGAACTCCTGTGTATACATTTCAAATCTTTTCCGTGGGAAAGGTTCTTCCTGGGACAACTTCTGCACCTTCCCTACAGGTGACTTTACTAATACCTACAGAAAGTGTGCTGTGAAATAAAATTCACTTACAGATGGCCCCCAACACTACTACGTCTCATCTGGAGCAGTTTAATGGCACTGCCTCTCATGAGGAAGACATCAAAGGAGAGATTTCACCTTTTGCGGGTGCAAAGTTCATACCTGGCAGCAAAGCAGCTATTTTGAAAACCTGCTCTTACAAGCTACAAACCTCTTGCAAGTTTACGCAGCCTACACAGTGACAACAGACATGAAATTCTGTGCATGAATGGAATGAAAAAGCAGCTTCACAGAAGTCACTACTTATAGGTCCTAACAGATATAATAAATGTAAAAAGTAAGAATATTAATATTACTGAAGTTTCGTTTCCCCTCTGTATATTAACAGCATACCTCATGGGTTTGCTGCAACATTATTTTAAAATGTTTAAAGCCCCATTGCCGAACTGTTTCTTTGCCGAGTGGTTCAGTCCAGGAAGAAAGCCTAAAATTTTTGCTTATTATTCGCAGAAATAAAAATATTTTCCTGTAAGCTATTTATAATACTGATTTATGCCTGTGGACAAACGTCTATAATCGTACCATAACATACCATAACTCTGTATGATTGTGGTGCTGGTTTGCTCTACAAACTGTTCCCCTGGCAAGATGAGCGTCCGTTTTAAACGGCTGGTGGCACAGCTCCTGAAGAATGCTAGAACGGATGCCCTCTTTATATGGAGAAGTTAATGGGAAGAGGTATTGAAAAATAAACTACATTGGAATAGCTCCACTCTCCCTGCAGACAAACTGATCTGAAATAAAAGTCACTTCATTCTGAAAATAATTACTTCCCTCACAAAGCTCAGCGGTAAATCTGGCCTTGAAAGAATTGACTCTCTTTTCAGCTCATAACACAAAGAATCACAGAATATGAACTTCATGCAAATAACTTGCTCAAAGAGAATGAAAAAGTCGCTTGCCTTGGTAGACACAGAAAGAAAAAAAAGTCTATTTTTTATCAAAACGTTAACACAGACTGCAATTTCTCTTTTTACAACCAATGAGAAACTCGGTCCTTTCAAGACTAATTTTGATGTGGTGGGCTTCTGAACAAGAGCTGTAAGTAGCCCCCTTCTGCTCCTTGCTGGAACACAAGCGTGTGGGGGAGTGGGGGACAGGCCTCTCTTCGCTTCTCCTAGGACAGGTAGCTGGAGAACAGCTAAGGTTTAGAACTGAGCAAGTACTGGGGGAAAAAAAAAGCTAAGTGGAAATAGTTTGCTGGCAACAAATTGCTAAAACCCTTGAAAAAAAGTGAGTAAATTGTGGCTCCCTAAGCACAGTTCATTCCTTGGGAGCCCGGCAAGGTTGCTCAGCAACATATCACAATTACTGCGGGTCAAGTCCTCAGGACATAATCTAGCCAACTGACTTCAATTCAACTACCTCTGGCGTAAGGTACTGCCAACTGTGAACAAGAAGAAAACAGAAGCAATGCAGACTGGAGAGCTCTCAGAAGATGTCAGGAGGAAATTTCACACAGTTTTCAAATGTTTTATCCAAATTGTTCTGATCTGCTCAATTCAAAATCTGTGTCCTATGGTCATTCTTTGAAATAAATAATTCAGGAACAAATTTTAATTTCAATTTTATAGGAAATCAAGAACCAAAGCCCACTGAAGTAGTGAGACATTTTTGAGTTCAATCAATTTTCCAGTATTCAGACTCCCGCTACAGATACTCTCTCAAAAAAACCCAGTGCCTAATCTTAGTGAAGAATTCTTAATAAAAATATTTTTCAGTCTATGAAGCACAGTTGTTCATGACAAGTTTGACCAGATAGTCACCCTTCTCTCTTGTGGATAACTTGACCCTTCCAAAATCCATTCAGCTAATCTATCATTGGGAAGCATCACTGTAAGTCACAGTTTGAATATATCACACATGACTCTCCAACCTTTACGGAGGACAGACCTGCTTTGAAATGTATATATATGCTTTTTTTTTTTTTTTTTAAGGGAAGGACAGCTAAAAATAGGAGATGAGACCTTGGGATGACATAAAGTTGCACAAAGTATTTGGCTTTCATTTGTAAAAGACACACAGGAGCTTTCAAACCCAGGCTGCAGCTTGCAGGACACAAGCAGCAACACTGGGCAGTCCTTCTGCATGAGCATTCCCGGCAAAGCCCTGAAAATATTAGCTCTACTATAAAAGAGGGCGATCATATGGGTTGGAGGAAAACATTTTCTCTCTCACAGGAACTAGAGTATGACTCTTAAGCCCAGGCTTACAAGGAATATTAGCCCACCCACTGAAATCCAAGTATTCTTGGGGGCTGGGGTGGGGAGTGTTCCCTCTCAGAGAAATACTTACAGTCAATTTTAAACCTATTATTTTTGTTACAAATTGCCTTTTAAATACTTATGCAAATTTTGCTAAAATACCTTTCTTTGGGATGAAATCTGGGTTTGAAGTTCTCTATTTAAACCATTGACACAAACAATGATCACAGGGAAAACAAATTCACCACCTTACTGCATCAAAGCGTGGAGTTGTGGATTTAGGGTTTTTGACGGATACAGGTTTAAAACTGATGGCCTGAAAGCTTGAATAATCTTAGACCCTGGTATTTTACACAGGCATATGTAATAAAGATGCTCAACACAGTTCCCTTGACCTGGCAGTCCATGGGTACTACACCACAGCCTGCTTATTGACAGCAGCACGCTGCCATATGGCTGCTCCCTACCAAACCTCAGCTAATTACTAAATGACATTCAGTTTCCTTAACGGAGACGTTTTTAGAAGAAACCAGCAGAAGCCATAGAGAAAACATCAAGTATAAACCCCTAGCAGGATGCACAGATACGCAACTGTAAATGCACACACGTACAACTGTAAACACGCACCTATTTCAGCCTTAGCCCACAGGGAAGAACCGCAAACACGTAAAATGTGAGCTCTGGAGCACAAATCAAGTGAAGAAAACAGCATTTTGTTAGTGTCATCACTAATAGAGGCATCTAAATATCTAAACGAGTTTCTCTGAGGGGCTAGCTTGCGGTTTGAAGTACATTCCTTTCAAAATGTATCCATTGGTCTTTCTGTGAAGGCTAATGATAATTTTATCTCTTCTGAGCCTTGCGGTAATAAATGTTGACAGCCCCAGATGCCAGGTCCTTGGTGGGAGCATCTGTTTGTTTATTCAGGATTAAGTTAAACTACTTAGCCGCCATTACCGTAAATCCACCTCTCCTACAGACCTTCTTAAGGGTACTGAAGAAAATAACGAAAACCCACAGACTGTTGTGAGATCAGTCGTGGTCAGAAGGCTGGGAAATCTTTGACAAACTATTCTCGGTGTGGAGGGGTGAGGAATGGATCGCACCAAGCATCAAGTGTTCCTTGAGTAACAGAATCCCCCCAAAAAGGAAGGAAAAAGGCACTGCGAGCTGCTTTTTGTCTTCATTTCATCACATCACACCTTGATACTGCAGCAGACTTTCAAATGAGGGACTGTAAAGCTCGATCCTACAGTCTTTGTCCAACACGGAATGCATTAGATAGAGAAATAATAATGCTCTGGTATATGAGAAGAAGAACTGGATGCCTTTTTCTTTTTTCCTGAGGCAATTCACAGCAGACCTTTACCATCTTTTAATATTTGAAATGTAAAGACTTTTAGATTTAATTTCCTCTTCGTTAAGGGCATGAAGGAATGTTGTGCTCTTACTGTCAGGAACACAATTTGAGATTCCGCATTACCAGACCTGTAAAACAGATACCATTGCTTCACACTGGCAAAATATTCGTATGTATCATATAAAGATCAAAAACTGTCGGCGCATCAACATGTACTAAGACTACGGGATACATACTAAGCAGTCAAACAGTAAAGAACATATTTCAAAAGGGAATTTCAAGGCATGCTGCACTGCAATCTATTTAATTAAGAAAAAAAAAAAGTCTGAGGATGGCAGAGCTAGCTTCCATTTTGCCATATAAGGCAGCTGTAAGATTGGCCTTTAATTATTAAAATATGGTGTAAAAGCTTGAGACAGACAGTTCCTGCTCACCAGTTGTTTCTGCAGCACAAGCAGAAACAGTCTCTGGCTGCACCTCGCAGTATCTGGGGGTGGGCAACAGTATCTGCGTGCTACTGGGTTGGAGTGATTTTAATTGGATAAATAGGATTTTTGGAGGCTTTTATTCTCATAAACAGGCAATGGATGCTTTATAGATACAGCAGCATGAGCTGCAGGATTAAGAGAATTTTAGTTTGGTTGACTGCAGCCTAGGACCTGGTTGAGGTACCCAGAGACCCCTGACTGCACAGGTACCTCTCTGGATTACTGTCCTCGCTCTTCCCTGCCTTGTGCCACCAGCATTTCTCCACCCTGAGCTGGAGCTGATGTGGGAGGGGTGGCCAGCTGGCTCACAGCAGCTTGTCATGACGCCAAACAGCCAGCTAGAGGTGGGCGGCAAGACCACTGGAGGCTGCATCTCTGTGGTTGGGAACTCATCCTCAGCTCTCCGCATCAAAGGAAAGAAGCTGCTACACTGATGCCACTTGGCAAACAGCTTCTAAAAAACCTCCGGGGCTGCGCAGAGAGTGAGCAGACTTTCTGCATCCCGAAGCAGAAGCTGCATCGGCCCTCTATGGTCAGTCCCCAGAGGAAAGGCTCTGCAGGGAGAAAAGCCGTAGGAAGCGGGCTGAGGACAGACTGCCAGGAGACGCTCCGAGGTCAGGGTGGTGAACGAGCAGCTTCCTCCCTGCAAGATGCTGTGCAGCGCTTCCCCCACAAGTTCACGGAGCAAAAAACGATCACACGCAGGAAAAACATATGACATTTAGTAACATAAATTGACAAGTTCTCAACAGGAATGAAGCTATTTTTTTCTACTTTGCTTCTTTATATAAACAATATTTGATTGTTAACGTGCAAAAGACTGACAGTGCACAAAGCATAAAACAGATAGCAATCTCCGTAAACCAGGACGGCTGTTATCAGATTGGCAACGTAGGAGGCCATTGTTTGAGCTAAAATTACCTCTCAAGTCTCGCGATACACTCCACCAAAGGACACTGTGTCCCACTGCAAAGACACACTGCCTACACAGACATCCACTACAGGGACCAAGAGACAAAGGTCCAGGAGAAGCAGAGATTAGACCACTCACCAGGTTTATAGAGCCAAGTTGGCTCATTCTCAAGAGGCTGGATTTCCACTCCAAATGTGCAGAAAACATTCAGGAGAAAGAGAGAGAAATACTGAATACTTCTGGCTTTGATTATGCTCATGGAGCACAGGTTGTTGACAACCTCTGATGTTCAAAAAAGACATTTTGTTTATCTACACCAAGTATGGCCTTGAAAGCTTCAAGTACCTGCAAACCTTTATTCCAACAAGTAAACAAGCACCAGTGCGGATGCCATCCACTATCCCTCTGATTTTCACAGTAGTACTCGTTTCTCTACTCAATTAGAAAACTGAAGGACAGAGAAGCTGGTTAGCACTTCTTGCATACAGAGACCAATTACTTCTGCAGTAGTCTTTTTTCTTTTTCTGAAGCCCCATTCATGACTTTTCCTGTAGGCTCCAGAAAACTGTTTCTTTGGTACTTGTCTCACATACAAATGTTTTTGAATGGCGTGTATCTTCCTTGACGCTTTGATTGTCAGAATAACTTGACATACATCCATCAACAGGAGCCTGAAGTACCCAAGGTAAGCTGCAATACACAAGGTCGACAATTCCAGGAGAAAACCAAAGGCTTAAACAACTTCCTCTTGGTGAGTTTGCCTTTGAAGGAAGAACACTGGAAACTATTTAGGACCTTCTGTTTTTAAATTACACTTTAAAAGCATAATATCTTTGAAAGAAATCTGACCCAACCTAAAAACAACTCGCAAAAAACTTATGACTCCTCAAGTATAACCTGAAAAAGAATCGCCCCTTATCCCACACATTTACAGCAACAGAAAATACACTAAGGAAAATAATTTCAAATATGATTTGCAATGCAGTACTGGCAAATTGCATTATACCACCAATGTCTATGCTGAGAGCCAGCAGTGGACAGGGCAGAGCTAGGATCACTGACAGGCGGGGAAAGCAAAGACGGGATGGAAAGAACAGGATGAGCTGAAGAAACCTGGACATCTGAGCTGGCTGCTAAAAGAATGCTGCTACTGCGGGGATGTGAACATGGGGGTGAGGGATTGCTGCCATGGGAAAGTCAGCTATGGCTCACACACTCTCATAATTATAATCATTAATAACAGAAGGATTCTAGGCATAGATAAAATTTACCACATAAATCTTATGTGCAACAAAGTGTGTCTTCCTTATGTAGTGATCCTTATGCGTGCATTATGCCCTACAGGGAAGCATAAGGCACTCAGAAACATACAGAGGGTCTTTTCTCATGGCAGTTTAACGGGTAAGCACATTATTTGCAGCCAAAATTGTCAATATTCCTGTTCCCATAGATTGAACAGTGGGGAAGACAGAAAGGTTTGCGCTGAGGTGGTCGCTCATCACACCTCCTGTTCATTACCGGTTTTGGGTTATGTCACACCACAATATTAGAATATACAGTATTGTGCTGCATGTTATCTTTTTTGATGCACAGAATTCACAGAGTTTTGGCAACAGAAAAATGAACAAGGAATACGAATAAGTAGTTTACTGAAGACATGAGTGTCTTACCATGTAGGAAGTAACTTGCTTAATGAGCATCATCAGTGTTTTTTCTAAAATAACAGCTTTGATTAGCAGCAGACAGTAGGGCTCATGGAAGTCAGTGATTTCTTTTAGTTGGCTTTATTTCTTTATTTGAGATTCATGCAGCACGACTTTTTCCATACATGAAATGCAAGTTTTTTCCTCACCAAGGTTTAATTCTGCTATCAATGATCTCTCTATTTACTGCAGCACATCTTCAGTAATTAAGTCTCTTAAACTTCTCTTTGTTCTGCTAGGGATGGAAAGCCAGTGAATGAGTTTTCATTTAAAGGGTGTGGGGGAGGTGAGTACTGGAGGAGAAAGACAACTTTTTTTCCTGAAGGTTATGGGGGAGGTTTAAACAGAAATGGCTCAGAAGAAAGTCAGACATTGACTCAGAGTAATTGAAGGGAGCCAGAGTAGGGCTCCTGGCAGTGAAAGCACTGTGTGACAACAAAAAACAACCTCAATCCCTCTTACTCCCACCACGCATTTCTTCAATGCGAAAATGATAACAGCTCCTCCATCAGCACTTGAGAGATCTAGCAGTGAGAAATACTTGAAAGAAGTTAACAGTGAGGCTGGAGAGGGTACATCAAGGAGCAACCAGCTTCACTGTCCCCTGTCCCCCTGCAAGCTGTGGATGACAGCCTTGGCAGGGGCCTGGTGCCGAAGAGCAGGGTGTACCCTTAGGCTCTGTGCTGTGTTTTGCTTACAGAACCCTTCTTGCTCTACTGACTACAGTAAACATTAGCAGTCTGACTTGAAGATGAGTCATGGTCTCGTGGTGTCAAGGAGCAGCATTGCCTGGCGATCCCCCACGGCTTGGGGCACTGGGAGCAGTGGGGGCTCCCCAGGGGGCAGCAGGACAAGGCCCTGTCCCACCACCCCAGCCAGGAGCAGGGCAGCCAGCGAGCACGGGGAAGCCCCAGCCGAGGCTGGGCCAGGATGTGAGCCTGACTCAGGGGGCCCATGGCCAGGCCAGGCTGTGGGGAGTGAGAGACCAGCCCTGCTGGGGCAGGGGCTGACGGCCTGGGGGGCTGACACGGGGCTGTGGGCAGGGACAGCCAGGCCTGGCAGTGCCCTCCAGGCCCTGGCACGCAGGCAGAAAGCAAGCACCTGGGCTAGGAGCTAGGGGGAGGTCACAGAGGCCGGGCCCAGGTGGGGAAGGAAAAGCTACGAGATGCTTCCCAGCACTGAGAGTATGGACGAGGCTCAAGATGCCACTTGGGCTCACGCAGGACAAACACAGCTGCCCCTATAGCCACAGCAAGCCAAGACTGATACTCCTCTTGTTTGCAATGAAAGAAAATGATGACAGGGTTGGTTTTTTTAAAAAAAATTAAAGTAATTTGTATTTATTTCAGAGCTAACAGACAACCTGCTCCCCAGGCCTTGATCCAGCAACGCCTGTCCCTAATGTCAGAGGCCTCCGCATTTTATGGAGCTACTAATGTGGCCGCGTTTATGCACACGCGTTAGCACATGCAGCACACCAGCATTTAAGAAAGTCTGATATCAATATCATACCACATAATTATTTAAGTATGTAGTAAAATAGGTCTTGTGTATGTAAGGAAACAGTGTAGATTAAATACGCCTCCTTCCTGCCAAAGGTAACCATTTTTAATGTCTAATTTAAGATAATGCATTTAAAAGATGCTGTTTGCTGTATAAACAGAATGTACTTGTGGACAGCTCAATTTTTAACTGTTCAACATCTTTTCTCAGTTAACAACAAGTCAAAGGACAAACTTTCTTGACTGTTAATGATGATGTGAAAAACTAACAACTGCTGTCCTGCGACATCCACTCCTCCAGCTGGCCATGAACCAAGCGGAAATTCCAGATTGGGAGGCAATTATTTATAGATCTGTCTCCTTCCAACCCCCCCCCCCAAACCTCAGATTTGCTTCTAAGTGGAAATTAATCCTGCTTGGAACTTTTTAAACACTGCCGTATCTTTACACTAAGGTCAGCACCTTTGCTTCAGTTAGACTTGTGAGATTTTTTTCCATATTACTAGCAAATTTAATTTTATTGTGCTTGAGAGAAAACAGTTCTCCTGTTTTGGGTTGTGTTTTTTTTTAAACACACCATCCCACTTCAACCAGATGTCATATTCCTGTCTACTACAACCTGCTGTTGTGAGTTTAATTAAAGTTCTTTTATGTTTAAAGAGACATTTTTGTTACTAACCATTGAAAACAACAAATTCATAAGTACAAGAAAATGTAATTTTTACTTTAGGCTCTGGCTCAGTTCTCCAAGAGAAAAAGATCTCACTAACAAGCATTCACTATCACATTTCCCCCCCACAAATCTTTTTGTGGGTAAACAACAACAAAACTCACATAATCTACTGACTAGATCTTACACTTTTGAACTGAAATAAATGCTTCTTCTTGTGTAATGGATTGAGAGACTGAAAAAGAAACCTTCTCTTAATTCGTTTCCCTTGTTGATGCAGAACAATTCTTCATTTCATGCAGAAAACGTTTCTTCAAGTGATCCAACTTCAGATCAGAACAAAGTATCATCTTTTCCTACAACTCTTGAGAAAGGCTTCAGTATGTGCGGTAACATTTGAAATGGATGATACTTATCCAACAGTGGGTATGTTCCAACATAGGTTTTAAAAAAGTCTAACTGGGGCATTAATTTGGAAATACTTCTTTTTGCCTGGTGGTTTTGCAAAAGAGAAGCATCTCTTTAGCCTGTACACATCACACATTCAAATGCAATTAAGTGATCCTAACGTCAGAGTCCTAACGTCAGGACATAACACCAGTAAGTCACTGCTGTAATACTTAACTATCGCAGCTGAATCCCTGAGGAGCTACAAAACACAAAGTGCAGACAACAAGAGAGGCCTCTTATAAAGCTTGCAGTGTATCTTACTTGCATTTAAGCAGAGCTCCCAGAGGAATCCTCATGCAGAGAAATGAAGCCACAGCTCAGGCAGGCAGCCATTAAGCGAATCTAAATAATCAAGAGCTGTGATCTGAGCAGGAGATAAAGGTGAGCAGTGACAGACTACTCTGAATTAATATTCTTCAAAGGATGGGCTACAGAGGATGAAAGTTGCTCTCTGTGCTCAGCCCACCACAGCAGTGTGAAAGCTTACAGGGCAAACAGACGTGGATGAACAATTTCCTGAAGTTGTACAATAAAGTTGGAAAAGGTGCCACCCATCAACAAGAGATCTTGCCCAAAGGACAAGAAGTGTCAGACCTGGCAGCAGTTGTAGGGAGCTGGCAGACACAAGGCAGGAGCTAAGAGAGACACAAACTTCAAAATAGCACCCTGGATCTGAAAGAGAAGCTCTTAGAGATGCCAGAGACAGAGTACGCTTTGCAGCTACCCAGTGACACCAGTCATCTTAAATAACAAATTATTTCTGTGAAAAAAGGGGGGTGGTTTGGTTTTTTTTCTTTATCTGAGGCAAATGCATGCGTAGAGTCATATATCTGGGACAATCCACAGACTGTGACAATTGTAATTTTCCCATGTCTCTATATGCTTTCACCACAGGGCAGGACCCGCAAGCAGATACCTTCACTTCTTCTACAGACCAGAGCTTTGCTCTAATACATGCAGAAGTGTCACTGCAAATTTCATCCTCCTCCCTGAAACCATCCAACCTGGTGGGCATAATCTGTACCTCATTTACTGTGTCTGCAGCTGGTAAATCTATTCAACCAACTCTACTTGCTAGAAAAATTATTATGGTAACGAGAACAGCTTTGTCTGGGAGTATCATTTCCATTCTTTTTTCTTCGGTGGGTAACAACTCAGTTGTGCACCCATTTGCCTCAGCAGTGCTTCAGTATTCAGCTGTCAATTTATGCAGGCTAACAACATATACAAAGGTCTTTCTAATTTTTCAAGATGGGACCTACTGCCTTAGAGTAAGGAAAAATCTAAAGCTAAACAAAAAAGTATAAAGAATTTAAGGGAAATGGAACAAACGGGCAATATATATATATCATATGAAAATTCACTTTCAATGAACTCAGTCAAGAGAGATTTAAATACAGACAGAAGAAGGGCTCTGCAGAGAGACTGCATTATGCATATGAGTTTTGAATTGAACGGAAGACAAGCTAATAAATGGATAGGAATAAGCACAATGGTGAAAATGAGACTAAAGAAAGCCTACAAGGAGGTTTGGGGGAAAAGGGATGGTAAACAGGTAACAGAACCTGCTTATTGTGTTTTTATTTTTTTGTCTAATCTCTAAAAATTAAATGTTCCGTAAGACAAAGCAGCAGATGCAGAAAGGAAGCAGATCTATAAAGGCAGCAGATGCAGAAAGGAGTTACTGATGACTTGTTCTTTCTCATCTATACTGCTAGCGTTTGGTTCCTCCAAAAGCACACAAAAAACCCGCTCACACTAACACAAGCATTTAGGACAAGAGACGGCTTTTTCCTTGTCAGGAATGAGTTGTAAAATCCTTAGAAATCTGGCCTTTAAACGTTCCCTGATTGAGAGCGATTTGCTCAGTATTGTCATCCTGTCCCCAAGTAAAATAAGTCACATGCAAACAAGAACATAATGCTGAGTAATCAAAGCGTTTAGGGTTGTTGTGTGCAATCCTTTCCTTTCCATGATAACCTATGCCTTTTGACTTTCTTTCTATATTCAATTTATTTCTATATCACTTCCTGATATGCTATAGGCTACCTCTTCCACTTTTCCTGACAAGGTGAAACAAAAGCAAGTGCTGGAAGCCTATTATCTAATTATCTTGTTAGATCCTGCAAGGACTGTGGTGCTCATATAAGCAGATCACACACATTTTGGCCTCTCAGATCGGTCTTTCTTATCTAGCACACAAAACATACTGTTGTACATTCTCTGAATGTGCTGGGTGTTCAAGTGAGTTGTGAGAAAAGCCTTTTTTTTCTGTCACGGTCATCACTCTGCTTGTTTTCAGCCAGAAGTATCTCCCAGTTTAGCCAGAGCTGTAGAGTTAGAGTGCCTCACCAGATTGGGGCCAGGATGCGGCCCTGTATCTCAGCAGTTCTTCCACGTGTCTGTGGCCACTGACGACACCAGAATGAAATAGCCGTTTCCAGCGTCAGAGCTGACAAGGCATGCCCATTTCTACTGGTGGTCACTTGCTCCTGTGTCTTTAGCTTAGGTTCTTGCTCTGAGCCTCAAGAGTCAGAACACATCTGGATCACCATCAAACTTCTTTGTATTATTGACTGTTTTGAAAAGTGCATCTGAATTTGGTCACTGAATATCTATGAGAAGACAGAAGAATTACAAGGTACAGCAAAACTGCACCCAGACATGGTGGTGGTGCCCCTGCTTGCACGGACAGAAGACAGAGAAGCACTCCATGCAGAAGAGTTGTCATTCGTAAAAAACTTCTTATAATCATCCCAGGGAGCTCTGCCCTTGAAACGCTGACAACACAGGCAGCACAAATATAGCACTTCAGTTCAAAACCTCAGGGTCGTTACCAGATTGACCCGCTCTCCCATTGCTCTGCCAACTCCAGCTTGCTTCGTCATGCTGGTATTCTTTGAATTACTGAACTAGATGAAGCTGACCAACAACGTAAGAGAGCTGAAAGAAAGAAAGTCTGTCATCTCTAAAATCTATGAAAGTGTGAGTTCCTGGATTTTTTGAAAGCAAATCCAAAAATAGTTTGAAATATTCTGAATGCATTCTATCAGCTTTTAAAGCTCTAATCAGCAATTTATATTCTTTCAAGGAGGAGAACTAAGGAACAGCAAGTTTTTTTTTAGAAAACAACACAATGTGCTATTATTTTATCCTTTCCATGCACCTCATCTACTCTCCAATGCCAAAGAATAAGCTTAAAATGTATCCATTCAACCTTTACATTTATGTTGCCTCTATTCTTAATTTTCAGAAATACTTGGAAAATACCCAATACAGATTCTGAAGTGAACAGATCCTTGTTGCAGATAACAATAATGACACCTTCAGACTGTACTTCTCATGAAATAGAAGCTATTCTTAACTATTGTATTATATATCAAGCTAACCTCTATTTCAATGCACCCTTTGTGTCCAGTCTGCCTGTTTCTAACAGCCTGGAAGAGGAATACACAGCTGAAAGCATGATCCGGTATGGCAAATCCTATCAACAGTCAATCCGTTTCAGCGCCCTGCCTCTGATGTGACCCAGCAGAGGAAAGCAAAGTCTTCAGCCATCTCCCAGTTAGTTATGATCTACTGAGCCTGGGGTTCAAGAGAACACAGACTTCCTCTCAGCTTCCTTAACACAACTACTTCATGGCCTGGTTTATTTTGATGAAATTTGGATTTTTATTACAATTACCTTAGCATACATAGCTCTTGATACCGTAAAAAATTACCTAGCTCTTAAAAAATGAGCAGAAATATCTGATTCCTTATCTTCCTGTAGCAGCAAGTATTGTAGTGGAAAAAGTAAATTTAATTTTGCCAGCTGAGCTTTTGATTATCTAAATGATTTTTTAAAGCCTAGAAGGGAAAGTAAAGATTTGAATAATGACAGTAAATGTTAAGTAGGGGTTATTGACAGCTTCAAAACTTCTTGCACACCTCTGCCAGCTACCCCTCCAGCTTCAGAGAAGCAGAAACTAGTATGAAAGAAATGGAAAGGTGTATGATATATAAGATGTATTTGATAAAGAAATGCAATTAACTTCTAGGGGTTTTTTTTTTTCAGCTTTGAGAGTAGCTGTGGCCTTCAAATATGAATTCTGGGCCAAACTACAGTTTAGGTAAATGCATCAATGGCAATTCAGTGCAATGGATTTGATGCATGTCAAATATTGGAAATACACAAGGCTCTTTTGTGAAGCAAGGTTGCAATGGTATGCTTAGACACTTAATTAGCGACAATACATCAAGCTAAAACTTACACTTTCACACTTGTCATCCTTGTTTCTGCTCATTTTTGTGTTAGTAGTGCTCTTGTTTACAGCTTGTATACATTGCTAGCATGATATCAAGTTTTGTGGCAAAGGCACTGCTACCATCAGCACATACTTAGCACTTGGTTCTCAGCATGTCTTTAAATATAATTTTCTGCTTGTGCACCTACATGTGGGTACACACATCTATTATTATACGGAACTGCCAATGTATTTGCACATAACTGTATTTATCCTCTTGTACTAATATTTACCTGACAAAAATGATTTTCAAGTTCTATATGTAATCAAGCAGCCCAGGAAATACTAGTATGTTCACCATATTCAATTTCCTTTAAAAAATAAAGTTGGTACACTAGTAATTTGATCAATGACCTCTCAAATAGGCACTTAAATATAAGTTTCAGTTAACTGAGTTTTCACAAGTAAATGATTGGAGAAATTCTGTTATTAATACAATATGGAATTTTTTAATACCTGTTGGTAAGGAAGGTGTTTTGAAAGTGGCACAAGGCAAAAGCAAAAAGCCCAGCCTCACCCCTCCAGGCTAAGCTATATTCTGCACTGAAAATGCCATTTTTGTGGAGCAGAAGTACATCTGACTAGGCATGCACAAACCAACAGTTTTCACACGCGACGTTCTGATTTAACACTTTGTCTGATCTTCCCCTGCCTTCCCTGTCCTCCACAGTAATCCTCCTTTCCTGCCGGTTGTCCTCATTCCTTTTGCTACATCCAGTATCTTCAAGAAGTGCAATGTGGCTGTACCTGAAAGCAACCGTCAGGAACAAGTTTCATGGTAAGACATGGGTTTCTCTCGTTTTAAAGCCATGAATGAAATGGAACTGGAAGCACAGCAGATTGTATTTTTAAGATAGGAGAAAGAAGGAACAAAATCAGTAAGAAATCCATTAATAAACCTTTCCTATTCTTCTCCTTACTATATTCAACAGCTGAGCTCTTCACCCACACAGGCAATGAGGATCTCCGCCTCTTCCCTTACCATGGAGCCACCTGCCCCTCAACCCCACTGGGTCCTGCCAGCCTACTGCCTACAGCAGAATGGGGGACCACAGCACATGGACGCAGAAGTGCTGCTCTACACAAAATACAGCACCACAACGACTGCTTCACCCTGTAACACCCCATGTATAACCCCATTCCAAACTACACTGTTCGGTGCTTGTGCCTCCCTTCCTTTCCCCTGGAAAAGTAGGCAGGCCTTCCAGGATAGGCAGTTGCTGATGCTTTTCTGGGTCAGGGTGGTGCCTCCCAAAGGTCTTTTGTCTTAAGTCCAACACCTCTCTCTTTTCAGCTCTTGCTGCTCTCCCAGGTAGGTCAATAACAATCTCCAAGCCCAACAGAAGAACAGTTAGATGTTCTGGATAAGACAAAAAGGAATCGAGGAGAGACCTTCTGAGCAGAGCTATCTTCCAGCAGTAGTTCACTCAACAAGTCAGGCTATGCAATGGCAGAACAAACACTCAGCACCGAGAGGACAGGTGGCTAAACCAACATCTCCCAGGCTCTTGGAGCTCACTTCTCACTAATTCTCATATTTCAACACTGCAGATTAGCCTCATCAGCTTCACGTATATGGCAGAAATTCTCTGACTGGCAAAGTGGAACTGATTTAGCTAAAAATATAGCCTGACACAAAAAAAAAAAAAAAAAAAAAAAAAAAGAATGGGCATTATTATCAGGCTGGATTAAATCCTGATCTTCTTCACTGCTGAAATGGCTTTGCTGGCACAACGGAGTAGATAGTGACTCTAGGAATTAGCACATCAAAAACATAGCTCCTAATATACTCTCACTACCAAAATTGAGAAGCTTTAGGCCGATCTGTACAGCAGATTGATGTGTCAGTATTTTATAGGATCTGTGTTTGTACATGAGGTATGCGTAAAGGTCAATCAGGATAAGTATCCCAAATATGACTGCAGAAATAAGCAGTAAAAGAAAAGAATTACAAAAACTCCAAACGCTTGAGACTATATATGCATTGGATTTCACTAACGCATTTCAGTGATACAACAGGGCAACGCAGAATCAACTGTAGGTCAAAAAACATGACCTCATTTTCTGCATTCCTGCTGACTACTGCGTGATCTCCAAGTTTCCGTTACAAATTATCCAGCCCGTCTTCAAGTTGAATGGATACACAAGCCGACTTAAGGCTTGTAAGCAGGGGTTTTCATTTGGATTCTGGAAATTGAAGAGGTAATCAGCTTTAAAGAAAGAGAAACTGAAGCCTAGTTTTGTCTTGCTTTTCTAGTTTGTTGTAACCAAAACATATGTTTTCTGTTCCTTGAGAAATTACTTCTCTAAAGTAAAATTAAATTTACCAAACCAGACTGAAACACAGAGTGTCTACCTGTTGTGGATTCTTCTCTGCAATCTTATCTGTAATTAGACAGATAAATGCATGCATGTCTTACACAGGAGAAGGAGACAGAAAAATATAATGTAACATTCTAGTCCTGTGTCATGTTTTTTGTTTCTAAGCATTCGTGTAAGTAGAAGGCAGTGCAAAGCCCAAGAAAGTATTTTTGAGATTTAAAACTGAACAGATTTTGCTGGTGACACAGCTCACGAACAGCGTATCACAGCTGACAGGCACTTCAACAAAGCTCACATCCTATATTTTACGATGAGCACAATTGCAGAGGCCATGTGATGATTCTTAGTGCTAATTCTTCCTTTGCAGGAGCGTGTGGAACTTACTTAGCTTGTTTTTCCATGTAGAGGAAATGTTCTTCCTTTAAGAAGTATCACAGCTATTGATTATCTACATGTTGAGCTTCTCAAGAAGTGTTTAAATACCAAATAAAAGAAAGTAAACTCCTGAAAAATTAAGATATCTGCTTTATTTCAGTACATAAATACTCTTAAGTTCAGTCTCAGACAGAGAACCGTCTTCTGGCAGTAAACTCTACTGGCACAACCTTTCCTAGAAAATCTTTTTAAAAAAATCATCACTAGGCATGGTGTGTTTCAGAGCTGACTTTAAGAGCTCAGCTCAGAGCTTGTTTTCACAATCACATTACCACTCATAACCAAAATTCTGGGTCTCATTTCTTCCCTTGTTCCCAGTTTCCCACAGAGAAATAAATCCTTACTTCATTTATATAGAGGCTAAGGAGAAACAAAGGCCAACTTGTTTCTAAAGGACTTCGAGATCGTTTGTTTATAGGTACAAATTCTCCTTATAAAAGCCTGCGTGCCAGGTCCAAGAACCCTCTCCCAACAGGAAGAATAAGCTGTATGTTTTTACAGGCTTCCAGGAATATGAATAGTGTCCATACAACAGCTTCCCTTGTTAAAGGCAAGCAGTTTTCAAAGCAATAAAACTGATGCCATACAGACTTCTTGCTACATACTCAAACGATCTCCTCACCACAGGAACATGGGGTCCTTGTCCATAATCTCCATGGATCCCCTCAACTGTGATAATCCACAGCCCATTTTGCACAGCCTAAATACCTCCCCAGCCACAGCAACCTCAGCTTTCGCTCATGTGGTCTCACTACTCCGTGAGTGAGAAGCAGCACTGAGTCGTGGCTCAACTGGTTTCCCACCAAACCATACACAACACAACTGCTGAGCTTGTCTCCCATCTTTTCCCTTAGACGGGGTAGTCATTTATGTGTCTCTCCTCTACCAAACCAAGGCTATCAATGAAACTTGCCAGAGCCTACAAGCATTGAGACCTCACTCTCTCCACCAAATCGGGATAGTTGATCATTGGCTTCAAAAAGCTCGGGGGAAGACAGATGGATAGATACAGCCATCCTATAAACCTCAGTTCCTCAGGAAACCAGGCTAAAAATAACTGATTTCAAAAACTCAAGGAACAAATTGAACTCAAATGAACATAAATACCAACTGGAATGTTAAAACGTGTTGGCTCTTCAGTATTATTTCTTTTAAAAAATAGTGTCTCAAAAGGTCAAAATCACAACAATATTTATACATAGCAATAGAAGAGGATTAATTGACTGAGAAGGTTCACAATCAGAACAGGCTACAGTCTAGGGTGACATCAGTACAGATGAATGTAGGATGCAATAAATGACATAACTGAGCAGGGATGTTTAGCATGTCTCCGGCTCACTCCACAGATCATTAGCTTGTCAGAGTGGGTACAGAAAACATCCAGACTCAATTCCCTTTAAACAAAAGTGGGTACTTTCTTGGGTTTTATCGTTTGGTTCCTAGATTTCCAAAAAGTTTTAAAATTTCTTTCAGTCCAGTATGTTAGAACCTATTAGCTTCAACCGTAACAAATTTTGGCCCAGATCCTTCAAAGAGTTATGCACAAGGCTGGATTTATATTAAAACAAAATGTTTCACAGGCAAAGATAATCTGAGTTAATATTTGCCAAACTCGGTGCTTGGTTTTCTTATTGACTCCAATAACTCTTGAGATTCACAGTGGTGGGAATACCAAACATACCTTACGCAAACTGATGTTTCTTCATGGTGACGTCTCATGACAAAATTAGTACCTACTGCTTCCCAAATATCCTCATTTAATCTCCCCTACTAGGATAATTTCAGATAAAGTACTTCTAGAATCCACATGCCAAGACCTTCTTTCCTCCTCTTGTCTTATCTCAAGAATAAAACAGAGCAAGCCTATGCAAAGTTCTTAGAATCCCTTCTTCCAGGCACCTCAGGAATTTTGACATTAAAACAAACAAAACCAATACGGATTATTTGTCTAAGTGCAATTAAACACTAATATTCATAGAATGGTTTGGGTTGGAAGGGACCTTTTAAGGTCATCCAGTCCAAACCCCCTGCAAGGAGCAGGGACATCTCCAACTAGATCAGGTTGCTCAGAGCCCCATCCAGCCTGACCTTGAATGTCTCCAGAGATGGGGCATCCACCACCTCTCTGGGCAAGTTGTTCCAGTGTCCCACCACCCTCATCATAAAAAAAAAAAAAAAAAATCCTTATGTGTAGTCTAAATCTACCCTCTTTTAGCTGAAAACCATGAACCCTTGTCCTTTCACTGCAGGCCCTGCTAAAAAGTTTCTCCCCATCTTTCTTATAAGCTCCCTCTAAGTACTGAAAGGCCTCTATAAGGTCTCCCCAGAGCCTCCTCTTCTCCAGGCTGAACAACCTCCACTCTCTCAGCCTTTCTTCATAGAATTGGCTCTCCTCTGAACTCTCTCCAACAGGTCCATGTCCTTCTTATGTTGGGAGCTCCAGAGCTGGATGCAATACTCCAGGTGGGGTCTCATCAGAGCAGAGTAAATCAAGATCAACAGGAAATTAGGAGCTTAAATACTTCTTTCTGTCTTAGTGATTTACATCCAGCCCTCAGACAGACCAACACAAATTCAAGGTATCAGCAGGTATCTTTATCTAGACTGGCTAAAAATTTGTCAGATCTGGGCTGTTCTGGATCAAAACAAAAAGCTTGATTCTGACTCAACAAATGTAGCTTTTCCCAAAATTTTTCTTTCCTTCCAATCTACTCAAATATCTAGACAATCAAGAGTGAGAATTGCACACAAGCAGAAATATTCCTGCCTCAGGCTTCATGGATTCAGAGAACAATAATGTTATGGGGGACTGAGAAGAATTCTATTTTATATCAAAAATAGGCTTCCCTGAGAATAAATATGCCTTTTCTCCTCTTGTTCAGACTCAAGTCAACTGAATGTCAACTTAACGTCTAGAATTAATTTTCACAGGTTAGATGAACCCAACTTCACTGAGGGAGGAGGGAAAAAAGTGGCGAAGATGAAATTTTATACTTCTGCTATACTCCTCCATTAAAGTTAAGTCACAACAACAACTGAGGAGAGCTTGGTTTGCAACATTTTCAGCAAAGGAAGCACTGTAGTGCCTTTGTACCTGCTGAAAAGGAACTGCAATAATAACTCAAGTGATCGTGTCCTGGAGAACCATAACATTGAATTTTCCCAAAGAGAACAATTTATAGGTGAAAAAAGAAAAACACACTGTCCATAAGAAAGGAAAAAAAGTGATGTGGAATAGCATTTGGCACAGCTTAAACAAGAAAAAGCAGCAAAGAAACTGTATAACACTGAAGATGACACTGGAGTAAACTGTACATTTTTGGTCTAAATACATTCAACACGCGGGGGCCTACAAGAAAGATGGGGAAAGACTGTTTAGTAGGGCCTGTTGCAATAGGACAAGGGGTAATGGTTTTAAAATAGAGGGGGGCAGATTTAGATTGGAAATTGGGAAAAAATTTTTTACGATGCGAGTTATAGAACACTGGAACAGGTTGCCCAGAAAGGTGGTGGAGGCCCCATCCCTGGAAACGTTCAAGGCCAGGCTGGATGAGGCTCTGAGCAACCTGATCTGGTTGGGGATGTGCTTGCTCCTTGCAGGGGGGTTGGACTAGATGACCTTTGAAGGTCCCTTCCAACTCTAACTATTCTATGATTCTATGATTCTATGAAAATCTTTATTAAACTATAAGCTTCAGAAACATGTGTTTTGATTTAGTTTGTGTTGCAGCACACAAACTTGAAAGACCATTGCCTGTGTTTTCCCCTGGGGCTTTTTTGAGGGAATGGAGTACTGTTTATAACATTTGTGCTACAACCAGAGAATTACAAAATAACTGAGGTTGGATGGAAGCTCTGAAGATCATCTGGTTCAGCCTCCCTCCCACCGCATCAAAGCAAAGCCAACTTCAAAGTTAGATCCAATCCCAAAGTTTGGTTGGGTTCCTTAAGGCCTTGTTCAATTAAAGCTTTGAATACCTCTTCCAAGGATGGAGGCACTACAGCCTCTCCAAGCAACCTGTTCTAGTGTCCGACCGCTTTCATGGGGAAAAAGCTTTTTCTCTGTCACAGTGATGTATCGCTGGCTCACGTTCAACTTGTAAACCAGGAACCCCAGGGCCTTCTCTGTAAAACTGCTGTTGAGTCAGTCTGTTCCCAGCTTGTACTCCTCTGTGGGTTTATCCCTCCCAGCAGCAGGACTTTGCCTTTGCTGAAGTTCATGAGGTTCTTGTTGGCCCATTTCTTCAGCCTCTCAAGGTCCATCTAAATGGCAACACAAGCAACTGTTGTATGAACCACTACTCCCAGTTCTGAATCTGCAGACCTGTTAATGGCGCATCATGTCCCATCACCCAGGTCATTAAAGAGGACGTTCAACAGTATTGGTCTCATTGTCAAATAGTGACTTGTCTCTAACAGAACTTTGTACTGCTCATCTTTGAGCACTTTTAAGCACCAGCAGTTCAGACGAGTTTCAGTCCTTTCACTCCACCCTACCATCTACTTACCTAACTCACACTTCACCAGAAGCATCCATGAGAACATTATCGAAAACAGTATCAAAAGCTCTGCTAAAGCTGAAATAAACAACATCCACTATTTTCCCCATGTCAGTCATCTCACTGCAAAAGGCTATCAGGTTGGTCAAGCCTAATTTCTCCTTTATAAATCCATGCTGACTACTCAAAATCACTTTCTTGTCCTTCACCTGCTCAGAATGGTTTCCAGAATTATTTGCTCCATCATCTTCCCAGGGATCAAGATGAGGTTGATCAGCCTGTAGCACCCCAGATCTTCCTTCTTACCCTTCTCAAAGATAAGAGAGACTTTTGCTTTCTTCCAGTCCTCAGGACCCCCGCCTTGATCACCACAACCTTTCAATGGTGGCCTTGCAAAGATACTGGCCAGCTCCTTCAGCACCCATGCATGCACCCCATCAGGTGCCACAGACTTGTGTATGTCCAGCTTGTTTAAATGTTCTCTAACTTGATCCTCCTCCAGTGAAGGTAAATATTCCTTGCCCCAGATTTTTTCATTGGTCTTAGAGGCCTTGCAGATTTCCCAAAGACAAGTCTTACACCAGTGAAGACTGAAGTGAAGAAGTCATTGAGTACTTCAGCCTTCCCTATGTCTGTTGCAATCAAGTCTCCGTTCCCATTTAGCAGCAGGCACGTATTTTCCCTAATCTTCCTTTTGCTGCTGATATACCTGGAGAAATGCTTCTTGTTGCCCTTCACATACTTTGACAGATTCAATTCCACGTGAGCTTCGTCTTTCTTAACCCTATCCCTGCATACTTGGACCACGTCTCTATATTCCTCCTGGGTCTGCTGCATCTGTCCCTGCTTCCAGCTCTTGTGTGTTTCCTTTTTTATGTCTGAGTTCAGTCAGGAGCTCCTTGTTGATCCATGTAGGTTTCCTGACACCTTTGCCTGATTTCCTGTATATTGGGACAGATTGTTCCCAATCAGGAGATCCTGACTTTTTCCCACCCCAAAAAAGCAACCAGGATGCCCTCCTCCAAACACAAGAATGGTCAACCCCAACATGCAGGAAATCAAGCAAAGGTCCTACTAATTCAAAGACATTAAAAACACAATGTTTGCTTTCTACTGTACAACTGAATAGATATATTTTTTAAATATCTATTCACATTTAGGACATTATCCAGTGATTAACGCAAAATTTGCTGTAGCAGAAGGAAGCAAGAACTGCAGATTCCCTTCTCTCAGTTACTCAATTTGGGTTTGGGGATGTGGGGTTTTGTGGTGCTGGTGTTGTAAATGTTGCACAGTCCTTGAATATCTTCCTAGAGTGCCCCTTTCCATCCTGACCTCTGCTTGGGTTTAAGAGTAGCTGTCCCGAGAAAACTCAGTTGCTAGGGTAAAGCCTACCCAGCTGAGCCAAGAGCAAAGCTGAGAGCTTGTGCTTGTGGGTCTGTGCTCTCATATGGTTCTCCATCCATAACAAAAGGAAGAATAACAGTCCCTCACACCACTTAGGTGACATAAGGATACATTAGCTAAAGCTTGTGAGACAGCAGAGCCAATCCTTTATCCAAAAGGTGTGCCCTTCTTTCACAAATTTTAAGACTGTCTGCTCTACAGCACTGTGACATTAGGAGCTTTCGAAAAAAAAAAAAAATTAACAGGCACAGCAAAGCTTTTTTTTTCTAGCTCACAACTCAGAACTGGTATCTCAGCACAACTGAAAAAAAACCCAGAATAAAATGTCTTAGTTTAAAATTCAGTGAAGACTCTCTATTTACATTACACTTGTTGAGAAGTTGGAAGAACAAGAACATGATTAAGATGATGTACAGCACTTCATAACTTAAGTGATTTTCTGCAACTTCATGAACTATTTTTGTTGAAAAAATTCAGAGACAAATTCTGGGTCAGGCAAACACCATTAACAAAAAGCACTGTGCAGATTTTAAAAACCCAGTACAGTAACAAGTGAATGAAAGTGGTATCATTGTGTGAAAATAGCATGAAACTTCAATAACAGATGGAACAAACCTCTCATTTATACCACCACAGATCACTCTATGCAGGCACTCTTTTTTTTTTATGCAAAAGTTTATCTTCTTTGTTCTAGCTTACATCAGCCAGCAAGGAACTGAAGGAAAAATCCACCACCCTGACAGAATGTAACAAGACTGATCTACTTTCCTAACAGGTACTGGTGTAACCAGGACAGCTCTCCCATGCCAGCCACTTCCAAAGTAGACACAGTCCTGAACTTGTTAGCAGTAACCTGAACTACTTCACCCCACCATGTGGGAGGAGAGGACTCAATCCAGTACCAACTCCCTTGAGAGGCAAAAGGATGCCATCACTTTTGGGACCCTTGAAAAAGTGGGGAAGGCACTCATGAAAGCTGGAGAATCTTCCTGTGAATATTCTGTATGTGCTGCAAGCCGAGTTTTTCCATCTATAACTGTCATACACGCCTTGCCAGGAACATCAGGGAAAGTTTAAAAGCTTGAAGAAGAAAGATTTTTATGAACATAACTACCAACATGATTCCTAAGTCTTTCCAACTGGATGTTTAAACTCTTGGGTTTGACAAATCTGAGAATACTTCTGCAAATACTTTTTTTAAATTTTTTTTTTTGACTTGTAAGTTGAAGAAGCAACAACAAACTCCACATTTTTTTAATTACCATGGTTTCCATTTTCTTTTCCTATTTCCTCTTGCATATGATTTTAATATTTAAATGGTTTTAATGAATCTTCAGTCCCAACCCCACAAGCTGCTCTGTGACTGGCGATGCAGAGTCCCACTGGCATCTGCCTGGCCAGATCAGCTGCAGAACATCATCTTTGCTTAAATGATACTCAGATGCATTTCCTTAGAGGGAAGTTCTTCAAGTGGTTAAAACACACTTAGTGGATAAATAGTTCTTGAGGTTTTCTTTTTCCTTCTTTCTCATTTCAAGCACTGCAAGCCAGGTGAGCTTCTGGAAAAATATACCATATTATACAGACACAAATCAGGGCAGATGAGGGATCTAAATCCTTCAAACAGTATGAGAAGAGAAAGTGATGAAAGACTTACTGTGAACACATCAGCAGTATAGAGTTTATTACTTTAATCATACAATCCTTGAAAACAAAAACTGAGCTTGATTGCTCATGGTTATTCCAGATTAATTGTTACACTTGGAAGTCCTAAACATGGTCCACTGACCTTGACAGGCTGGAGAGGTGGGCCTGTGCAAACCTCATGAAGTTCAACCAGGCCAAGTGCAAGGTCCTACACATGGGACAGGACAATCCTAGGCACAAATACAGGCTGGGCAGAGAATGGATTGACAGCAGCCGTGAGGATGAGGACATGGCTGTGCTGGTGGACAAGAAGCTCAACATGAGCTGGCAATACGCCCTTGCAGCCCAGAAACCGAACTGCATCCTGGGCTGCATCAAAAGAAATGTGGCCAGCAGGTCGAGGGAGGTGATTCTGCCCCTCTACTCTGCTCTGGTGAGACCCCACCTGGAGTACTGCGTCCAGCTCTGGAGCGCCCAACATAAGAAGGACATGGACCTGTTGGAGTAAGTTCAAAGGAGGGCCATGAAGATGATCAGAGGGTTGCAGCACCTGAGGACAGGCTGAGAGAACTGGGACTGTTCAGCCTGGAGAAGAGAAGGCTCCGGGAAGACCTTACAGCAGCCTTCCAGTACCTAAAGGTGGTCTACAGGAAAGACGGGGAAAAACTTCTCGGCAGGGCCTGTTGCAACAGGACAAGGGGTAATTGTCTCAAAATAGAAGAAGGTAGATTCAGATTGGGCACTAGGAAAATTTTTTACAGTGAGGGTGGTGGAACACTGGAACAGGTTGCCCAGAGAGGTGGTGGATGCCCCATCCCTGGAAACGAATTCAAGACCAGGTTGGACGAGGCTCTGAGCAACCTGATCTGGTTGAAGATGTCCCTGCTCCTTGCAGGGGGGTTTAGACTGGATGACCTTTAAAGGTCCCTTCCAACCCTAACCATTCTGTGATTCTAAAATTCATATCCAAGTCAGCAGAAATTTAAAGTGGCTTGACTGATAAAACATTTTAATCATTAAGTGGGTTTTTTGTTGGGACTTCCCTTGGTTTGTTTTTTTATTGTTTGAATAGGACCATTCTTCTCCACTAAGCCCACTGCATGGTTTGTGTTAGCGTCGTTCAGTTCTCATAGAAGTTTTAGAAGCTGCTAGTTGATGTGCAGCTACAGGAAAACACGAAAGGCCGGGACTGTCCGCTTGCACAGTTGTGGTTTACTCAGGGTAGAACATGTAAAAGTTTCCTTTCCTACAGCATTTAGTTGGCAGGCTCAGCAAACAAGAAATCCAATGTGCTATTGAGCTGCTGCCATTACGAATATGGTGTTTAGGACAGACGGTCTGCTGAAAAGGTTGGCAAGCCTCTGTACAGGAACCGCATGAGCTTTGAGTTCTGCTCGTGCTGAAACCAGGGACATACAAGCCTTTACAGTGTCTTTCTGAGTAGTAATTGAATTCCTTTTGCTTCATGGACTATAAGATACTGAGTATTAGCTGGGATTTTCTGTAGGGAGCTTTGACTCTGAGATGAATTTGCTGTCTCTGTTCCCGACAGCCATTCAAATCACACCACTTGTACCAACTACTGGGTTCAGAAGACAAATGACTCTTAGCGTCCATTGCAAAACATTTCACTGCTGGCACCAAAAAGATGTAATAGTAAAGCGGATTTTCACTGTGAAGTAGTACTCTCTCCACGCAGCTTTGACAGTGCCGTGGAGGAGCACGTGTGTACAGTAACAGTTAGAACCCACTCACTTTCATTTAATAACTTTTTTCAGTTTGTTTTCCTTTATTTATGAGTTGGTAATCTAAATTTCATCATCTCTTTTGTTGAGGGCTGAGAAACCAAAGAACCTTATACCATGGGAAAATAACCCATTACCAGCTACAACCTTCTGGTAGCGTGCTGTTGTAACATTTTGCCCAGGCACTGGGCTCCATTGGCTGGCTGAAGTTCCTGTATTTAACATGCAGCAGAAAGAAAGATTTAAAAAAAAAAAAAAAAAAAAAAAAAAAAAAAAAAAAAGAAAATTTAGATAAATTTGTATCAGGTGGGATAAATATTACTTGTGTATTTTGAAATATGAAGAGCCCTTTCTGATGACAAGCTGTGAGTGCTCCAATTTAGTTTGTATTTTTAAAGCAAATCTTACGGGAAATGACATTAAGGCCTTCAGGCACTATACTGAGTTCAGTTAATTAATAGGCTAAATTGATTTTTCTTCTTAAAGGACGCTTGATTTGATTGATTTGAAAGAAAAAAGTGACATTGCTAATAGCATTAGTAGGGTGAGATTTTAACTTTGGGAAAAAAACACAACAGTGGTGTACTGGAAAAAACAGAGCTCTTTTACTGCCATGTCGAATGCTTTTTTACTTAGATGGTACATCTGCTAAACATTTTTCAGAAGTTAGAAGCTCTCCTAAATCACAGTGGTAGCAGTAAAAAAAAAAAAAAAAAAAAATAAAAAAAAAAAAAAAAAAAGACTCCAACAACACCACAAAGATTCAGAACTGCTCCATTCATGTGTTGTTTCCTAGATAGGTGCATAGAAAGGAAACGTTTACGTAATAGCCACTGGAAAAAAAAAATCAGAAAAGCCCTTTCTGCCTTGATATTTAGTTTCCTGATTAGAAACAAAATTAGATTTAGCTAATAAGAAGTAGGCCATTTAGCCTTTAATTGGTGTGCAAACAATTGGTGCCTTTTACACAGAGCTGCCTAGGGTCATTCTTCCGTTTCACGAACGTAAATTTTTTCCCAGCCTATTTTCCCTTCCCGAAGTACATGGATTAGCTAGAAAACAGTAAGAATACAGAAGCTTTCACAGATACCAATTTCACAGGTATCTATTAGAGAATATTTATATTTACTTTTTATACTTACAGAATTGTATCTACATTTGAAGTCTAACCAAGCTACTGTGGGAGCCTTCCCCTGCCCCACTCCCAATACATATTTTATAAGTTGTGAGAAAAACAAAACTGACCACTCCAAATAACCTAATTCTGCTCTGTGTATGTTCTATATTGTACTGCAGTTCCAGGCAGTGATTTAGCATGCCCTGCATACACTCTCTCATGCATAAAATAAAAAAATAGTGGCAGAGACCAGAAGAATCAAAGAGAACCTCAGGAATTACTGAGAATTTATCTATTTAAACTCTTACGTATACTGTCCAGGAAGCCACTACATTAAATATGATAGCAGAAAGAGAAGTGATGCTGCAGCTTTGGAAGGGACATGGGAAGGACACAGGTAAGGAGCTCTTTACTTGTAAACATCCCACTGCATCAACAGGACATGCCAGAAACACGCCTGTCATTCAGTACTGCTGATCTCCTGGGGACTGGCACTAAAGCTCGCGGACAGACAACATGCTGCAATAGTTCAATTTCCATCCCCAAATCAGCTTTCTGACCCTTCTCCATCCCTTCTGCCCTACATCAGCCTCAGCTTTGGTCTCACTATACATACTATAATTCATATAGCTCTCCTGACTATGGTCCTCCTTGTACATGAGACAATGCCAGGAAAATACACAGAACAACTCCTCTACATTTTTTTGGCATCTCAGTTTTCAGGGCTGCTGTCAACAGTAGCTGTATTACATCCATGGTGGAAGCCTGAGGGATGCCAACCAAAACTTGCACCTCTTGATTTCGTGTTTTCAACAGAAAGAGTGGCCGTATCCTGGCAGCTACCTCTGTACCTGCGCTTCCCACCAAGGGGAACTAAGCCTCAGCCAGAACACGGAGTTATTCTTCATGGAGAGAAAACTCAGGGAGGCCCACCATCAGCACAAGTCTGAGTCATAGGGGTTTGGCTGCTCCTTGAAGCACAAATAAATTACATCTCAAAATGAAACCAATTTCTCTCCATTGCCACAATATATAGAGAGGTATTCACTACAGAAATAACAGTTATTCTTAATAAAAAAGTTATTTGCTGTGGCATAAAAAAGTACCACCACTATTCCCAAACGGCTCCTGCAGAAATTATTTAATTCAAGACAGACAGACATAGGAGTAGGTGAATAAGTAACAAAGATACTGACTGCATTCAAATACAGCAATTTGCAAAAGGAAAACCAGAATATACTACAGCGTTCTCCAGATCAAATATACGTCAAAAGTTTTCCATGAGATTACAGTCTGATGGGTGTTCCCAAAATCATTTGTACCACTTTGTCAACATATATCTTGTACAAATATAGCAGGAAAAAAAGTCATCCTAGTGTTTCCACATCAAAACACCCATATAGCTTCCTTTCTCTTTACCACTTACGAAATAAAATTGCATGAGTTTTCCTCCTCCTTGTACAATGACTCAAGACACAAGAGAACATTCTGATTGTGACTGATCTGGGAAACACACTGCAACAGAGATGCTGCCCCTTAGACAAAAAGGCTTACAAAAACATTTCTCATGCATATATTAGTCACTAGATAAAAAGAATTTGCAAAACCAATATAGTGAAAAAGAAATCAACAGAATACTTTCTAAAACAGATATTTTCTAATCCTCTAGCCATGCATATTCTTATTAAAAACGCTGAACTACCTGCACACATTCAAATTCACTGCCTGCATACTTCTTTGCAAACAAACTATGCTATTATTTACTAACACTTCAGAAACTTTTGATTGCAGGCATGTTGTCATCTTGAAAAAGGCAAGCTGTGTTTAGAGACTGCTATTAAAAGTAATACATCATAAACACTGAATTCCCGGCACAAGACTTTGAGGAGGTAGCAAGACTAGTTTCAGTATAACCTCTAGAATAAAAAAAAACAAAAAAACAAAAAAACCCAAAAAAAAAAACCAAACCACAACCAACCCAGTGTATCTATCACCTCAAATCCCTTCTTGTCTAAAGATCAGAAACTGCTCAGTGTTAGGAAGTGTATCACCCATGTCCTACCAAAGGCAACCTCTGGAACAGGTACTTCTTGCGGCAGACAGAGGCAGAGATTTCAGGAGTCACTACTACCCGCTCCGTTGAGCGGGTGCAGTTGCTGTTTAGTTACAGCAAAAATTACTGAGTATTGCAGCTAAGACTAACGTCACAGGGACATGCCTAACTGGGGCTTAATATAACCCTAAAGAATTTGCCAGTGGAGTTTTTACTTGCCTTTACAATCTTCCTAGCTTGTTGCTTTCTCCAGTTTTTGCTATGAAGTTCTCTCAAACTGCACAAAACCAAATCAAGGATTGAGATAAAAATCCCTTCAATTTTTCACTTTCCTTCAACCTTCAATCTTAGCGAAATAGAGTAGAGGAGATAATTACAGACAGAAGTTGCATTTTAAGCAGGCCTCCTCTTATAAAGGAGCAAGCCAGTTTGAAGAAAATTGGACGGATAGTTTAAAGTGCTTAGTATTTAACAGAAGCAAACTTAAAGCTTTTTACGTTCTTTGCTCTATGTAAAATGCAGTTCAGGACTAAGCCCGTTTCTTCCTTCAGCCAACAATTTTGAATATTCTTTGTAGGAGACAGACATAAAAAAAAATCACAATCCTGCTGAGTATGAATTTGCAGCTTAGTAACAGGCTTTGCAAGTTAAGTCTCCACTCTCCTTCAAAAGAGGTTGTCTAAGATGTCATCTGGGTATTTTGCGACTTTTCATTGTTGGTGAAATGGGGACCACAGGATAAAACAGCAATAAGCTATCAGATTTTCATCTTCAGTGAAATTTTAAAATGAGCCAGATCTAAAAATTGTATATAGCTTGCCTTACTTAGGGTACTGTAGTTACACTACAATGGATAATTGTACTCCTTGATCCTGGTCATGCCTGAAATCATGGACAGAAATGAGAGAAACACAAACTGAGTTTTCAGTCATACAATGCTGCATTTCCCAACTGCATTTACTGACTTTTCCCATCCTGCAGTTGCATTCTGCTGGCTTTCCACATCCAATGGATAATAAAAGACGTAACCACAACCACCTGGTTACATATTCAAATTAATTCAATCCAGATATAAATAGCCTCAATGTAAAAACATGAATTCACAAACTGCTGAGAAGTCAGTATCTTAGTTCACTGCTGGGATTAATTTCTTTTCAACAGACTGGCTGTCTAGAGAATACCCGTAATGCAGTAAATGAAAACATGTGTGTTACTGCCAGCAGTGAGAATTCATGAAATTGTAACTGATGGATATTAAAAAACCAGAACCGTGGTGGGAAACCAACGGCCTGGCAGTCACCGGAACAAGAATGATAAAGCTAAAGATTCCTGTTTATGGCTGTATTTTCCTCTCACTTAAAAATGAAATAAACATTGTCTCATGTGGAGCTTAATCAGTGGGATATTTCCAGATAAGAGATGCTTCAAAACCAGAAGATTCAGATTTTTGGTCAGTTACCAAAAATGGGCAGTGTATATATAAAAAAAAAAAAAAGACTTGCCTGTCCCTTTAATATAAAGAAAAAAAATACATACATCAGTGTTTAGAACATAAATATGGCACTTTTGGGCACTTTAAAAAATGACGGAAGCAGTCTGAGTATTTTATAATACCCTGTTCTACAGATATCTCAAAAGAATTATATTTGCACTTTCTTAATACTTTTAACAGTAAATTATTCAGATAAAGGGATACAGGATGCTTTATGAACACTTAACTTTGAATAACTTGCCTAACAGAAGCTGTCAACAGCTGCTAACGGTATCAAATTCTACAGATAATTTGTCTTGAGTTTCCATTTCGGGTTCCCTTCCCTTGTAAGGCATTTAAATACGACCACCATTTCATAAGTTTGCACATGCATATTTTTGACTGTGACAGCGCACCTGCCATTTAAGAATTTAGGTCTGTAAATGTCAGCAGGTACCAAAGTGAAACAGAAGAATCTGACTACAGAGATTGCAAAATAGCTGCTGATGCCAGCCATGGTTCTGCTTGCTGAAAGCAGCAACTACTGCCTGGTTTAGTAGTTCAAGGTTAATGTGACTAAAATAATCAATGAAGTTAGCAACTCAGCATTTCTGACTTACTAAAACCGTTATTCTGAGTGTCTGCAGCAAAACTCTGGACTCCTGGAAAATCATCTCTGCGGTGAAGGGGCACTTACATCCCTACATAGCGCTATTTTCTTGCTGGGGTGGGGGGGGTGGGAAGAAAGAAGAAAAGGAAAACATAAAGGCACATTTAACAGCATGGGTCTGAGTAAATGTTATGATTAATCAGAGGTATTTTATTGAATGAAAGTACCCCAAACAAATGGCACACGAGATAAACCCAAGCTTAGTATGGCTCTAGGGGACAAAGTCCTAACCAAGCCTAAATACCTATTTATCAGCTGGTTTTGCAGCTTATGAAGCCTCATCCCATGGGATTACACTAGTGCTTCCAGATATCTTTAGCCGCTAAAAATGAACGTAAACACTTAATCTTTGGCAAGGAACTCTGCTAAAATATCCATAATTTCTCATATTAGAGAAAATTGTTATTTTGCGATTACCGCACTCAGCTTAGTCCCAAGAAACCACTTATTTTTCACAGTTCTGGTATAAAACTCTTGTGTCACCCCTCAAATCACATCCCTTAATCTCTCTTCTTTTGCAAAGGATGAATGGAAGCAGAGAGAGCAATTCTCTCTTCTCTGTATGGATTACAAATCTGAAGATTAAGCAGGAACTTTCTATCCCTGTCTGTAGCTACTGTGTCTAACACCACAAGTCAGTGTATTCCAGGGGTTGTATCAATATGCGTTATTGATTAACTCCAAAATGCAAATAATTTCCAACGCTAACACATATATGTTAAAATACATTTTGTAAAACTTACCTTTTAGAATAGCAGGAACATTGAAAGCTGTGCTAGTTGAATCATCAACCTTTCTTCCAGGAAGTCTAAAATTGCAAAATCTAGCACTAATTTCTCCAGTGACTTACATCAGTTCCTGGAACAAAATCATCACTCAGAAGTAAAAACCAAAGGACACCTCTAAGATATGTACATCTGTAAAGACTTCTGGCAGTGATTCTGTTTTGTTTCAAAACATGTGCATGGCATCCAGTCCACCTAGTTTCACATAGCAACCGGCACATGAGCCACTGTACAGTTGATGACAGGTGCCTTTGAAGCCTTCCTGATAAGAGATCCGATATCTTTATGTTCCACATGTGGCAGGAGTTCAAATGCAGTCTCATCCCTTAACTCCTGGTGCAGAGGAGTGGATTGTCCACTGCTGATAATTCACCAGCTAAATAGTAAAAGTAACCTAATGCATTTGGTGAAATTTCCTTGCCTACACTACAGCCTTCATGCCCCAAAGCGACAAGTGTGTATGTGGAGCCCTGCAGAGCAATTGTCAGTACAGCCACCAATGATCTAGAAACAGTAAGGGTGACTGAGCACTGGTACAAATCACCCAGAGAGGCTGTGGAGTCTTCATCCCTGGAGGTTTTCAAAAGCCCTGAGCAACCAGTTCTGGGTGGCAAGGGTTGGACCAGACGACCTCCAGACTTCTCTTCCAGCCTCAGCCATTCTGTGATCCTCTAATGCCTAATACACACATACACACTCACTTTCTCTTTAAACAGTACATTAATACAACACTACTGTTTGACTGATATAAAATCTAAGTTCTTCTGCTCTTCCAGTGATCTGGAATTCGAAACAGATTACCTAACTGCAGGAGAGACATGAGACATTTTAATAATAAGTCAGGTTTATTTTGCCTATGAGCTGTATTCTTTTAATGCAATGCACAGAGCTAGATTTGTTGCAGAAGTCTATGGCAGAGCTACCTCCCTCTCAAAAACAAGCAATGCTTTCAGCTCCTGTACCCAGTAACAAGTGCTTCTTTGGGTTGGAGAGTTCTTCTGTCCCCGGGCAAAAGCAGACAAAATAGACTACAGCCAAGATTTTTCTCTCTCCCTGCTCTTTATCTTTTCCCACATGGTTAGCAAGAGTTTGAGACAAACTGGCAACACATTCCTGCTCCACTTCAAGTAGCTGCCCTGTTGTGAGAAAGTGCCACTGTACAAAAGAACAGACGGAACTGGGATTCCAGCTTAATTTCCTTTTTCAGCTGGAGACATTAGAAGTCTGACAACACACACGGTAAAAAACAGGAGAGAGAGACATTTAAGTGCTCTCAGCATTTGGACCAGAAGTAAAAATAAGCAACTGAAGTGTCCTATTTTCTTCCTCCAAATGAAACTAGAGGGGTTTTTTTTTTTGTTTGCCTTTTTTTAAGTTAACCTCTCTCCTTATATCCCGTTTTTCAATGTATAACAAATCCTTTAAAATGTTCTCCTCATCAGAGATCACATGCAGATTGCTTACTAAAAAAATTGCTGGTCGAATTTTTAAACTAAAAATACACTAGTTTTCTTGGAAGCGAAACTGAAGAAGAGCTACAGATTTTTAAAAAATTGAATATACAATCAATGTTCTGCTGAACAGGACACTGAGATCTTTATGATGCATTACCTGTTTCTGAGAGCACTAAATGCACGTGTTTTGAGTATCTACTCTGCTACCACAGATGTTTTCTTACAGCTGGGGTTTCAACCCTGACATTTATGTTAACATAAGGTTAGCACTGTTATGTATCCATCCTTCCCTCCTTCCCTCTCTTTCACACATGCACGGCTTTGAAGCCCCAAGCAGTTTCGAGTCTAAAAACAAGGGCTGAAATTTTTTCAACTTGCTAAGAGAAATGTGAGCTGGATCCTTTCCTGCTTCTCTGAACAACTGAGAAAGTACAATAAATTTCCAACCCTCCTCTCAAATTTTGCCCACATAGCTCTACTAGTAGCTGAAGCAGGTCTGCAAGCCGCAGTAAATTTGGCGAGCAAAGCCTACACAGTATGCTTGACAAAGAGTCAAAGTTACTTTTCAACTTCTCAGTTAGTAGTTACATCTACATTCTACATATCCAGACCACATGGATATTCAATCATCTTTATAAATGGTGAGCCAGGTCTTGGACATCAGGCTTAGTATGACTACGTATTCAAGGAACTGTATTATCTGAACGCATATTTGTAATGGTTGAACCTCTATTACGTTTGTTTCAAATACCTTTGGAGTACAAAAACTCCATCACCAAAAATCCATATGGGCCTCTGCACTTACTGTTAATATAATCTTTATCTTCGGTACTCTTGAAAAACCTGGGAGAAGGTTTGTTCCAAAATACAGCAGAGGTCACTGAACAGCAGCTGTGGACACAGAACCCAGATCTGGTTTGTTCTTTGAGTCTATATAAGCCAGCAGAATTCCTTCATTGCGTTACTGAAAACGTCTGGACCACCAGCTTCAGTGCTTAAATGAGGAGCTTTACTTTATCAGTCAACGGAGCATTCACACAGCATTTCTTGGGAGGCTTCCCTCAAGAAAGTGCAAAGGGAAGAACAGGCTGTAAATTGAAGACCTGAGGCTTGGTTTCAAATATTTGTACCTCAGCACATTTAGTCATCCATCTCCAAAGTATATATCTATTTCTGTGCTAATTAGTTGTGCCTTAGAGCTATTTTCATCTGCTTGCTTTTTGGAAATGGATGATCGACTGGACAGTACCTCATGTTGTTTCAAAACTTGGCATAATGAAATGGTGAGCACTGTTCTAGTGCTCTCTCTTTTCTGAACTTGCCAATTATAATGTGAATTCCTTTCTTTTCAATTATCTTTCTTAGTAACCTATACTGACACCTTGACTTGAACTGTACTCATTAGGACAAGAAAAGACAGTAAAATAATCTCCAAACTCCAGATTTTGTAGGACTGTCACATCACTATTTAAACCAGCAAGACATCATAACTCCGGATGCTGTTTCAAGCGGGACAAATACTGGCATAGTTACTTTACTTGTTTGCAACCAGATTCTCAAGCTACCCCAAACCACAGAGGCTCTTGGGTGGTATTTACTCATATTAAAGTCAGCCCTTTACCACTTTCCAGTTGGTGGCCTGGGCAGACTTGAAATGTGTGCTTTCTGCTTTATTTTTTTGGTTAATGGCCCACCTAGTTAAAACACTGCTAGATTCTGTGCCTTCCCTCTTCCCCAGCAAGCTCAGCAGGCGCTCTGCCAATTCCTCCTTTTTGGTTGTGAGGGAGAACAAGAACATCCTGCTGCAGCAGCCAGCTGGCTACCTTCTCCTGTCAAAGACTTAATATACTTCCATAAAGTATTCAGCTGTTGCTGGATGAGAGACAGAGTGCTTTACAGTGCCTTCTCCAAACAGTCCTCCTCCTTGACTAGCACAGACTGAACGGATGAAAGAACCATAAGCAAAGGCACAGGAATGAGGGTACGAACACAGCCTTCATTCAATCAAAAGTCACCTAATTCATCTTAACCTTCATGCTAAACATTTTCTTTCCAGGACAAAGGCTCACCAGACAAAAGTTCATGCAAACTTGAAAAACCTTGAAGTTACTTACAAGTTTTATTGACTTTTCATCATACTTAGCTCAAGCTTGGCTCAATAAAAGCTTTCTTTCACCACAGATGAAAATGTTCCCACTCTCTTAAAAAGAATGCAAGAAAACCAAGCATTTCCAATTTTGGTTTAGAGACACTGAAAGGGCATGTTCATCTTTATCTCAAACACTGCATCACTGAGAAACTGAAAATGAAAGTGTAGAAGAATAAGCAGGACTAGCCTTGTCAATTTTTACCTTATTTTTTCCATGAGTCACAAATTCAGTCAGGACTGGAACTTCTGTTGCCACGGCAGCAGGAAGTCTACTTTTCCAGTAATCTGGAATTACCTTGTTGGGTCATTTCAGCTGGACGCTGGAAAACTTGCTTCAGCTGCTCTTGCTTCACTTCCTTGCCCTTCTGGAGAAGACAGTCTATCCTACAAAAGCCAGACTTCATCGTCCTCCATCTCCTCCCCACGGGTCAGCACTCCCATGGCAAGCAATAGTCAGTGTTCTACAGCATCTCTTCCCTCGGCAGCTGGCAACAGGCTGAAATAGGGGCAGGAGCCTAGGAAATAAGGAGCTGAGCCCTGATATGGGCAAAATGGGACAGGAGACTTACAGGGCTCCTGCTCCAGTGTGGGGATGGGGGCAGCAGGCAGAGGCAATAAGCAGATATGAAGCCAAGTAGGAGATGAATTCCATCAGGAAGCTGGGGCAGGCAGTTCCTGGAGGGGATCAAAATCCCCTAATCCTTCTACATTCTGACAATTCAAGACATTAGACTTCCTCTCAAAGAGGTTAAAAATCAAAATAAACCCAAACGATATTTCTTTTCTCCATCATTTGCATTTTCAGAAGCCTGGGGTTTTTTTTAAACTGCTACAGCTTGCAATGTCTATAAGTATGGAGGCATAGGCACCATTTTACTGTTAAGTTTACCACTTACTTTCCATTTCAGAAGTCAAGTGCCCATTGTTTTGGGATACCTGTAATGGCTTGTACTGATTTAGGTATTTTCCCTTCTGCCATTACAGAACAGGGAGAGAAAGGAACAGGCTGTTATGCTGTGGCTGCACATGCGACTTTACAGCTCTATACACAACTGTGCCTTAGCAGTATCTCAGCTACAGCTTTTAGTTCAGATTAATGATGTTAATATAACAGACTTGCAATTTGCAGTGATTTTTAAGAGCTACATCAGTAACTCTCTGCTATATGTAAGCCTCTGATAGGAGGCAACTAAACAGAGGAGTGAGTGAGGGGTTCTGCCTCCAATTCTGACACTGGCTGTGCTGCGCAGTCACTGCTACTTTCTAGCACTCTTCCTTTACGTGACTGTGTCATCCTGTGATGTTTAAGACACAAATGCATCAGACCACCAGTGTTGGAAGTATAGTTAAAAAAAAAATAATTCAGGAAAGTTAGATTTACATGAGTCCAGAATAATTATCTCCCCCTTCTTTTAATGTCCTTTCTTGAACATTTGCATCTTCAGATGCCCCTTTTCCCCCACCTATCCTACCATTTTTCTATCATTCTCTTGCCTGCATTTGATACATCACTCAAAGTAGATTTGCCCTCCCCTAAACAGACCCATCTTCTTCACCTACCACTCTGCTATTCAATAATGGAAGAGATTATTTTTCACTAAAATATTATTGGGGACAATTACAACTGGCCCATTTTTGTGATGCCGTTTAAACAGAATAGCTCAAACCTTACTAAGCAGAGATCTGGGGAACAGTTAATGAAACTAATATATCAATTTAGAGGAGGTAAAAGAAGGAGCTTCTTTACATAAGCAGCAGCAAACTGCTAGAACTTTCTGACACAGAAGATTGTGGAGGTAGGAGGCATCAGTAGGTTCAAAAGGGACTTTGGATGCTGGGAAATTACAAGAAAGGCAGAGGTGCCAGCTTATGTGCTAGTGGGGGAGACAAAATGTCAAGCCAGAAGAACCGCCAGCCTTACTCAACAGGGCATTTATGTTTCCATGAGAGGATTTTACCAGAGACAGTCAGGGTACACAGAAACAACATAAGAAGAAAATGAAGCCAACAAGCTTACTATGTGCCGTACTAGAAGAGTTGCCACATCTTCAGCTGTACTGCAGGGCTGTCCTTACGGCTGTAAATAAAAGAGGATGAGGGAGCAACCTCAACTCCAAAGAGCAGAACTGCATACACCGACTTGCAGATCAGGACGAGTCCTCACTCAAAGCTAGACTTAGCTCATAGAGATCTCCTCAGAACAGCCTAAAACACAGCCAGAAACCCATCTAACAACTAAGGAGTGCAGAAAATCATGGGCCTAGTGCTCCAGCTCACTCTCTGGTCCTCTTGGCTACCAGTATAGGAATGCAAAAGAAACCCATTCCTAGACTGAAGCCTGAAAGCAAAAGCATTCACTCTACAAAGAGAGCTCTACTAGCTGCTACAGTGCTCTTCGGGATCAGAATCCTGTGACAGAAGAAGAGTGAAAAAACAGTTTATATGCTGAGGTAACAGGGCTGTACACACACCCAAGCACTCGCATCCTAGTGCAGTGGTTTTCAGTCTATGGCAACAAGCGCCCAGGAATCCATGGACCATTTCTACAAGAGGTAAGTTCATTGATACGGTATCACCTTTCACATGCATGACCTTTTCAAAGGAATCTGCAACACCACTAGACAGCCTTCCAGGGCCTTCAAATGTCCCCCAGATGAAAACAACTGCAATTGGTAACATCTGTTCACCTGGGAAATATCCACATGAAGATCTGATGGCTAAGAAGGACAAATTAATTACCTGTGAATGGTGCTATGAGGTCTGTGGGAGAGGAGGACAAGTTATTTAACTTCAGAAATAATAATAATTCACAGTCAAATCAGCCAGGCATCTCCTGTTAAATAAGCATCTCCTGTTAAAAAACCTTGCTAATTTGAAATAGAAAATTTAAATGCTAAGCTATCAACAGTTTCCAAAATATTAGTTTGTGTTAATTATTTAGTTACTTAATCCTTTCATACTACTTTACTGCCAGGTGAGCAAGTTCCATTTTGTCAAAAATTTCAATTTTCAAGTAATTATTTAACAGGTAGTGGCTAGTGAGTTAATTCTGTGAGTGCTGAAGGAGCTAACTTTCAGTAAAATATTACCACAAAGCCTGAGGACTTGAGTTCTGTTTTCTTTCTTCCCCCAAAGCATCCTAAATAGAAGCAGCTTAAAGGGAGAAAAAAAAACAAAATCCCAGACAAATACAACCATTTACGTTACAGCTATACCTGCAAAAATCAGTCATTTCAGTGCAACTAACAAGAACAGTGTTAACTGACCCCCTAAAAGGTTTGCACCCTCAGCTCAAGAAAATGCTGAAATGCTGAACTCAGTAACCTTTTGTCACTTCTCCTGGCTAAGTCGTGCGTATGTGATCTTCCCTGTAACGAAATGTAAGCAGTACAGATCTTACATGCTCTGCAGAGAAGTGACCTTTCCACTGAAAGGCATATATCTGTTGAATATATCTATCAAGTTATTTGTTTCATGGAAAAGATACAAAAATAAATGTCAATGGTTAGATTCAGCTTACATTAGTAAAACAAAAAGATTACCAGCTCCTAATTCTATTTCTCCAACAAGAGCAATCTAGTTTGACTTGACAGAAAAAGACTTAAAACCTAGCTCTTCCACAGCTGGTGTGAAACCAGAAGGTTTTCACAAGACTTTCAGGGAGGTGGTTGACTTTTTTTAAGCAGCTGCAGTTATGAAAGTCTCCCCTGTTCACAAACGCTACCTTGAGCTTCCTGAGATTGCCAAAATCACAGAGTTAAACACGTTGTGACACAATCAGCCATTTGAAGCATCTGCTTTCCACTTGAATTTTATTTTTAGAATCTTCCATAGTCTTTCAAAGCACACATACCCAAAGTAATCTTTTCACATCAAGTAAAACCTAAGAAGAAAACTGAAGGGTTTGATGAACTCTAGAACACATGCAAGCTTACGACATGCCTCTCATGTATGAAATGACTACTGCCTCGATTCTTTTATAAGCACACAGATACGGCTGCAAATGCCCATTTGCTGCACAGAAACCTGAAGCTTTCTACCTGAGAGTTGCCAGTCACAGGCTTAAAAGTAACAGATCTTCAACTGGTAACTCTGAACTTCAACAAAGGCTCTCAAAAGAAAAAGGATCCTAAATCACAGTAGTCTTGAATCCTTACAGTTAGTGGTTTTCAGGGACCCTGACCAATCTACTCACAGCTGGTCCTGCCTTGAGCAAAGAGTCAGACCAGACTGCCTCCAGAGGCCCCTTCCAATCTGTATCACGCTGTGAGGGAGCATTTACGTGCTTCCATGAAAAGTGTTTTCTTTTGCCATCCACCAGTGCTTGTCCCTGGGTGCAGAGGTATTTCTGAATTACTCTGGAATGCCTAAGAGCACAAAACACCAGGCTATGTTTAATTTCTGGCTGCAACGTGAATCTGAGTGAATCCAACACTAGAAACTACATGATAAGGTCCTTTTACAATTCCTGTAAGATATCTTTTTATATAAGGCTTGACAAAGTGTTGTCTTTCACCTCAATTTACTTGTATTAACTTACTCAATTCTGCCGAATCCCTTTTATTTCAAATCTGTTCACAAGAACTGTGGCATCTGAGATTAATTCCAACAGGCAACACTCCCAGAGGAGACTTCTGGATCTTATCATCTCATAATGTAACCCAGCTATTCCAGTAACTCCAGTCAACCTAAGACAATGTATGCTGGCTGAGGATCTGGCTCATCCCTGTTGGTAACCAGAAAGGAAAGGTGTTCCCCTAAATTGCAGTCACTCCAGATCCAGTATTGGCTGTCCTGCCGCAAATGCACTCCTTGTTGCAGAGAGCTCTGTAACACAGTACTACAAAGAACTTAACAACTTGTCCATACAGAGAATATAAAAATGGATGTTTTCCAAGAAAACACAAAACTGAGAAGTTAGATGAGGGTGAGATGACAGAAGGGAATAAAACTGAGCATCTGCACCAGATAATGAAGCAATGAAATGTGAAGAGTCATTTAAGAGCAAAAGATGTCCCCTTTATGCATGAAGAACCAGCCTCTGAATACTAAGCAACATCTACACACAAATACTGTCCACTATCTACTAAATGGAGATTATTACAAATAAATTCAGCAAGAACCATATGAAGACATTATAGCATGAGAACAGGACCAGAATTATAAAAGGCAAACTGAAGGAAAAAAAAAAAAAAGAAAAAAAGAAGAAAGGACTTCAGCTTCAAGCAGAAAGCCAGGCAAGAAGGTAACAGTGAAAGAAATACGGAGAAAAACTGCCTGCTGCTGTGCGCTGCATGAATATTTGCATCTGCCAACAGGCCATCAAAAAGCAAACTGGCACTAAGTCATAACTCACCATTTGCTATTTATATTCTGGCAGTGTTACGTTTGTGCAATTTCTATCAGCTGAAGCCTCCTTTTTGGGGATGGGGATAAGAAAAGGAGACATTGTAATTGACTGCTATTGCTGTTTGAATTCACTGAGTTATCTGGTGCTTGATGTGTGCCTCATGCATCACTTTCTATTCAAAAATTGACATATTTATCCAAGAATTATTTTAACACGCAAACCTTATTCAAATACGTACAGAGGCTCTGGCAGACGTTTTCAGTCATGCATTTTATGTGATTTATGCATTGCATGTGAAAGCCAACACTTACTTGTGCGCGCATACTGTAATCACAGCCTTGTCAAGGTACCTCGTTGGAGCAGTTGGAGCAGCTTACTTCACAGGTAAGCAGCCTATTACTAAGTCTTTCTGAAGGCTTTTAAACCTGGGAACTGGTGGAGTTCCTTTTGACTGTAGCAAGATTAGACAAAGACATACTGCTTTTATCACTTCATCCTAGTTGCAGGTTTTTTTAGTTTATTTTAAACTGGTGGAATTTCACTTTAAAACTACAAATTATATTAGGTAAGATTTAGACAAATCATCCCACTTACAGAGTTTGGGTATGGAACGAGAATTTGACTACTCCATTGCAGAAAGCATCCCTAGTTCTGCAGTGTAGATACAGTCTTTAAAAGCTATGAGCGCTTACTCCCCTATACAGCCCAACACGTGACTTGTAATACCACAACCTGATATTGCTCTGAAGGAGGAGATAATCAGCAGAATGAAGCTGGTTGAAGACCTAGGAGATACACCCAGGCCTCCTGCATCTTCCTGCACTATCTCCTGTTTGTTTGGAGAGTATCAATAGCAAGGAATTGAACCAGTAGCGGCAACGGAGCTGTGGAGAGGCAGAAAGGACAAGGAGATATAAGCAATATAAGGTAGCACGTTCTGGTGCCAAGCAAGAAAGGAACAAGAGATACCAACGAGAAAAATCAAAGAAGTTCTAAAATACGAAGAAATACAAATTCATATTCTTACACATTTTAAGGGTTGGAGGATTTCCTAACATTTATTCTCTCTCCCACTTCTGCAGCCGTGTACTTCCACAGCAGCTTCACCCAAGTCTGAACCACTGCTAACATCATCTTGACCCCTCCCTTCCCTGTCGCATGCACATCAGCACCTACCTGATTTTGTAGTAAGCTCATGGTTGTAACTAAACTGGTGAAAACCAAAGCTTTTTATGCAGGGTTGCCCCCCGCGGGCTGCCTTATCACAGAATCAGACAAGCATCCTTGCCAGCGCAGCAGAACACGTGGGAATGCCACCTCCAGAAGCTGCTAAGGCTGTGGCTCTGCTGGCTCCACCAGCTGAGCATCCTGCAGAAGCAGGGAGAGAGGGTGAGCTTGGGGTAGACTCAAGGTCTGAGGAAAGAAAAAGCACAGGTGATGATGGCTGACAAACATACAGAGAAGAATCCCAGTGCAAAAAGAGAAAAATTAACATCCCAAGCTAAAAGGCAAAGCAAGGCTGAATGCAGAGCAAGGAACCCATAGCAGAGAGGCACTTCAACAGGTTGTGCTATCACCTGGCAAAAATCCTTAACACATCACCACATTCAACTGAGAACGAACTGAAAGGGAAATGAATGGACATTTTATAACATTTTGCTGTTCTTTTATCCTGTACTGCTTAAGCCTTTGTTTACACAGATAGCTTTCCATTCTTTTCAGAATAACAGAGGAAACCAACTGCACAGGGATTCCACAATAAACGTTCCTTCATGTCTCAAACAGCCAAGAGAATAAGTTACAGGGAGATATGTTTTTACTTGCAATTTAATTCACAGTGCTCTAAATGGCCATTCATCACACTGTGTGATATAATCACATACCAGCAGCACTTTACATCTGAGCCCACGTTTTCTGATCTTCTGCTTGGTGCAGGACTATGGGCTGGATGTGCTTTGAAATGCCTGAAGTCTAACATGATATTGTGCTCTTGGCAAAGCATCCCACTTATGCTGCGTTTCTTCGGCTATGGACAACACACACATATTTAATTCAGGAGGAGGAGGAAGGAAGCTATTTTTTCCCAGAAGCTTATTCTGCTCATTTATTATGCCCGTCCAGAGCACATGGCCAGAAGTAAAGACAATTGTTTTTCACACAGAGCTTAAGGAAAGTAACTTAAGCTTGATCACTTTGTGCTGACAAAGAACGGCCCAGTAAATCATGGCATGCATGTGCTGCGAGACAGCACCAATGCATTTTGTTCCTCCACAACGTGCTTTTATCTTGTAACTTCTCTGTTAGAACTAGGACAGAGAAAAGCAGCACTATAGCACATATAATTCACCCACCCCAGCACACCAGAGCTAGACAGCATTGTCAGCCAGCTACAGGGTGCAGGGAAGACTCATGCATCACTTGGGCATGGTTCAGAACAAAAAGGAAACAAAAGAATTTCACTGGAACAAGTTAGGTGCCTAGATGATAAATTAAGTCTAAGCTATCGCCCTATGCTCTGCCTGCAAGGATATGCAAGCACTTCCAGAGAGTAATTAAATGCATCCTAAAATACACCTTCAAGACAGGCGTGATGAACAGCCTCTTGAAGGTACCTAGTTTTCATCCCAGCTATGAAGGGCATCTAGTTTTAAAATCTTTAAAGCCAGAAGAGATGAACCTCAGCCTCATGGGGAGGGAAGCAAGCACACAGCAGGCAGCTCAGCTCCCCTCCTTCCTCCAACCAGACGCCGAACATCTCTCCCATCACCCTGAAACAGAAAACATAGTCCTAGTAGAATCAGCCTCCACTTCTGCCACCAGCTACCCACTCACCCATACACGTACAATTTGAAGAGGAGAGACGGCAAACACCTCCCACCATTCCTCAGACAGTTGCCACCTCCAAACAGGGCGACCAAGGGGAACACCCCATAGCTGGGGAGGAAGTCTATGCTCCCCCTCCCAAAGCATCAATCCAGTCTCTCCAGTACTGTGCAAAACAGCTTATGGGCGCAGGCCTAGCTACCAAAGTTAACAGCATTATTTCAATGACCCCACCAGTCAGGGCAGCAGTGTTCGGAAACACTCACGCATCACCTCTTCATTCATAGGTGCCCATCCCCGTGCCAGCTCTGTCCTCCGCTTTGTGCCGGCTCACGCGTTGGTGTCTGACTTGGTGAGCCAGCTGAACCCAGAGAGGTGAAAAGGCATTATTTGAGAAGCCTTCCTGACTACAAGTCCAGCTAATTCATTCAAGAAAATTACGTGCATTTCCCAGCTATCTTCAAACACATCAATCCAGTCTGAAAGTGGACTGGATGTGTTGGCACTTAAAATTATATTCCCACTTGTTCTGTTCATTCTACAGAATATCGTAACAAAGAAATCAGTAGTTTAAACAGTCTGCTGCCTCAAGTTACAGAAGTTTGCTTATGGATTATTCTCTCTTTCGTTTTGAAAAGCACATAAATTATTAACACAAGTCACTAAAATTCCCTGTCTTTCAACAAGGACATTCTAATCACCCGTCAACAAAAAATCACAGCTTACTGGGTATGTACGAGTAATCTTCTGCTGAGAAAAACACAACTGATGTGTTTCAGAATTACAGGAAAAAAAAAAAAAATGCTTTTCTTCTTGTAGTTTCAGAAGATCCAGCAGGGTTGGTGTGACAATTAGTGAATATTTAAATGGTTGATATTCACTGGAAATAGTCTGACAGTGACGGCCAAATAATTTCAGGCATGAGAAGAAAAGAAAGTCTCAGACTGATGAATAACTGACATTTGACCTGCTGTTCACTTCCTAAGCTGGAAAAAAATGCAATTCATATTGAATTGAAGTTGAAGCTGGCTAAAAAAGCAGAAAACACTGTTTCATGTTTCTGCATTGCCTTACTGTCTAATGCTCTTTTTATAAAATAATTTTATTCACTGGTTATCACATGCCTACTGAGGACAGGGGTAAATATCTAGGATAAAGCAATTACTATAACCCATAAGTGTTACAGAAAATAATTTAAACATTTATAAAACCATGGCTGAAATTTCAAATTTAATAAAGTAACACAATGGTTGTGCAAATTTATAACAAAGCACATGTAATCTTTGTTGTTAAGTGTTGAGACTTTCTAATATTGAGCTTTTTCTGGCATGCTTACACTGGCCTGAAGTTGGTGGGGAGTACACTTAATAGAAGGCGTTTTCCCCACAAAGGGAAAACGAACGACCATTATGTGGCTGTATGAACAAACAAAACCAACCAAACAGAAAACCTCACCCAGAACATTAGCCTTCCGACACAGAGACCCACCAGAATAATGAAGCCCTTCTCTCTGAAAATTTGAGACTCAAGACTCAGAAATTCCCTGCCAAGGCATGACAGCCAAACTCCAGTGGAAGATAAGTAGTTGTGGACTAAGAACATTCAGTCTTTATTCTGAGACAACTTAAAGATGAGGAAGCCTCTCTCTTCTGACAGAAAAGCAAGCCGAAATGAAACATTTACAACCAATGTTTATTAAGGATTATACCTTCACTCTGCTTTCTATTAAGAGACTCTTGTTGCTTAAGAAGCCAGGTGTTAATCCCTCAAAGCGGATGACATTTTCCAACCCTGCATATTTCTGAAAGCCTGAACACATTCAGAGGGAAACAAAGTTTACATAAGACACAAAACAGATGTTTAATAAACTTGAGTAATCTAACAGGCAAGTATGTTTTGGTCTTTCCAAAAGTAAGCCACAAAGGGGAGGCAACTATTTTCTTCCAGACACAATAAAGAGGACTTAGGTTTGGTTTTAATTAAAAAGACAGGTCCTAACCTAAAGAAGAATCCTTACCCCCGGTGACATACTTTGATCTCACCTTTGATGCTAATGGGAAAGAAAGAATTCTGACTTTCTATTTAGCACCAGTAGTATCATTCCAGTCACATCAGCGTCATTCACCCAGAGAGCAGGCTATGATCAGTGACAAACACCATGTCAGTCAGGGTTAAACCTGCTCTGAGTCACCAAATCACCACAGCAGTCTGACATAGGAATCAGTCACGCCTTCAGCATTACCTAGAAAGGAACAACACTGACTCTTCCTCCTTAGGAGTAGTGTTAAAGCAGATTACTTTTGGCCCTGGAACAACTATAAAAGTAAATAAAATACAAATAGTATAAGCAGAAAACATTAAATGGTTTTCTTCCCCAGAAGAAGTAGATGCAACATGCAGCTATTTTTACTGTTCCTTAAAAACTTTATTTCTTTTTTACCTAAACTGGTTTGAATCTACAGGTGAGATCGTATTAAAACAAACATAACAAAATCTGTAAGTTTTACTGTGGTTTTATGGTAATCTCATTCTCTTCCAACTAACTTAAATGAGACCGGTAGAAATAAAAGCAGAGCAGAGTCAACCAGAACCGTACAATTCTACTCTCTTGTATAATACACAACTTCTACCTTGCAGTGTTGGATTTCGCAAGTCTTACAATAGAAGTGTCAGCCTTTCAAAATGTCCAAGATCTATGTATATATGATTATCGTTATGCATACAAGGGTGAAAAAGTGTTCTCCCTCCTTCACATTAGTCATTTTAGTAAAAGCTGTTGTCCTCTTACCTAGCAGAAAGAGATTGTGTTTGCTCACTCCACCATGTAGTCATAACTCAGCCAAACACTAGCTGAAACAGACTGGCGTATTTTGGACCACTGCAGTCTTCAGTTAGCATATCTAACTAATTTTTCAGTAAATACAGCCAAACTGGAAATTAGAAACAAAAAGCAAGAGGCAAATATCTATTCCACACCTGTATGCAACCCCTTCCAAAAGCTAACACCATGACCAACAGCTGCAAGTGCTGAATGATCACGAACCTTCCAACTCATGGCCTGATGTTTAGGCACTAATCACCTACAAATGCAGCTGAAGCCAGCTCTTGTCTTGACAAACTCTAACAAGAAGTACAGAAATTCAATCATTAAAAGATGAATAACCTAAAAAGGGGAAGGATATCCTACATAATTCATCTTCTTATAGCAGAATAGACAAAAATGTGGTAAAAAAGATAATTATTAATTTTATATTTTCCTTTTACATTAAAGGCAGTAAATATGAAGTGAAAGTTTTGTTTTTTTTTTTTTTTTTCCCCGAAAGCAATAGTGCCTACCTTTCCCCTTGCCTTCCCCAAGCTTGAAAAAAAGAGTCATGCAACCAGCTAACTGGGCGTGTGCAAGAGATTCAGAACTATCTATTCAAGCTTTTGCTGGCTTTTTGGAATATAAGAATTTTTGGAAATTCTGCAATGAAGTATTGTTTGTTAACAGCAAGCAGCAGGTGAGATTTTTATTATGGACTCTTCCTTTTACAAGACTGCTTTTGTAAAGATTGATGAAAAGGCCTTCATTGTGGCTTCCGTTTTCAAGTCTCCCATACAAACTCTCTCCATATACTTCATGAGTTTTGTCCTGGCAAAAAAATATAATTTACAGGCCAATATGAAGCCATGTGGATCCCTCTTTCCTATCTTTTTTTTTTGGCTTGTGAGAAACTAATACAATGAGCCAGACATTGTATAATTATATAGCACTAACATCAGAAGCTGGTCAGTAAAAATCAACTTTCCTTTATGTTGTGGTTTAGCCCCACTCAGCAGCTAAAATACCACATGGTCTCTCACTCACTCCCCCTGTCACCATCCCCCACAGCGGGACAGGGAGGAGAATTGGGAAAGAAAAGAAGGCAAAACTCATGGGTTGAGATACAGATAGTTTAAGAGAACAACAGAGGAAAAGAAGACAGAGATGGAAAACAACAACAACAAAAAAATCAATTACAGAAAATATTAAGCACATCATTGACAGTACAATAGCTCACAGCAGATGCTGATGCTCAGCTCCCTCCTGAGTAGCAGAAACCTCTCCTCAGCACCATCCCCTCTTTTGATATAGAGCATAATGTCGCAGGGTATGGAATAGCCTTTTGGCCAATTTGGCTAATTAGTAACCTATCCCAGCTGTGTCCCCCAGCCACGGGTGCCACCAGCTCCAGTTCCTCTCCCAGCTCAGGTGAAAGTCAACTGGGTCCTGGCCAGAACCAGGACACTTTAGAAAGACAAATGACACTAGAATTTCTTCATTTTAAGAGTCCAAAGAGCGGCAGCACTGTGGGGGAATGGAAGTAGATCACGTTTTTTTCCTTTTTCTGTTATATACAGAGTAGACATAGAAATCTGAAGGATTTTGCTCTAACAAAAACAACTCATTTGCATATGATGGGAGAAAGTGGATTGCCTAAGAGCAAGGGTATTGAATCTTGCCTCCTGGAAGATAATTTAAACCAAACCAAAACCCAATAAACAAAACAAAAAAAAACCCAAACCACACAAAAAAAAAAAACCCCAAGCACACCACAACCCGAAAACAAAACAAAATCAAACCCAGAAAAACACCACATTGATAAAAACTTCTTCCAGTTTTAGCAAATGGCAGGGAGGTGAACCTATGAGAAAAGAAACTGTAGGAGTAGCAAGGAAAGAGGACTAGATAGATGGAAAGTCCCAACTACTTCACTGCTTCCCCCAAATTCAGGAAGAAGTAGCACCAGTATCTATTTCTATTTCTACATAGACTTCACGAGCAAATAATAAACTGGCATAACTTAAACTTCAAACTGCCCTACAAGACACATTACAAGCAGCAACAAAACTACTCAATGTTTGGCTCATTTGCTAATCGAGAAAAGATTGTCCAGCAAAATTCAATAAACCGTAGGAAACACAAAACCTTCTAAGTATATACTTGTATCATATTTGGAAAGTTATTTTCATAACCATGGCAGCTCAAGTTTTGGAAAGAGTAGTTTAGGCCTTCAATCATGCAAAAAGCCTTTAAAAGCAAGCCTACAGATGTGCTTAGGCATGTATGTTTAACATCCTCTGCCCACAGCCACACTTGCTACTCCTAAAATACTTTGTTGAAACAGTGTCACTTTCTTTTTCTGTCCGTACTGCACCAAATTGGCCAAAATCAGCAAGCTTGTAAATGGGAACATGGGTTTTCCAACATGAAAAAACATCTCAGTTTAGATGTACTAGAAGCTTTTCAGTTTCCTGAGATGAGATGAAAAAATTAATGCCTTTTAGAGTAGACTGAAAATGATGTATATTGCTTCCTTTGGTTATGCATACCTTAACAAAAGGTTTTAGGAATCTGCTCTAAGAGACTTTATAATCTAAGCATCCTGCAAAGTTCACCACAAGATTTGACTTTAAAACCAACTGGGCTCTCCTTGAATAGAGGTAGTTATGAAATAGAAGTCTCAGAAAATAATCATATTGAAGCAATCTGGACAGAGTTGTTTAAACACCCAGGTCTTCCAAGTGTTGCTGAAATTTAAAAACAGAAAGTAATGCTGATATCTTCTAATACAGACAATTGAAAAAATACTGTTTTCTCAAACTTCCAGAAGCAAAGCTAGAGTTATAAGAATGCACTGCATTCACTTGTTACTTACGTTTGCTTCTAAACAATTTAATTAAAGGGACGCGATACCAAAAAGGTTCCTGCTCTGCATTTGTTAAACGTAATTATTAACTCTTATAAATTGCAAGTAATTTCCAAAGTATGGTGAAGTAGTAGCTGGGGGGTGGGGAGAAGGTTGTCTCTGGGATAATAGAGGTATTTGTACCATATAAGATAAGCAGCACCATTTCATTAGCATTTGACAATTTAAACTAGAACTACACTTTTGAACAGCGATGATTACCTAAAGACTTCTCATTTTAATCTTTTTTTTGCTATGGATATTTGATAGGCATTCTGAAGGGTGCAAAAGTGTAAGAAGTTGCTGCATAGATGAGCATTTCACTTGGTGATAGTTGAGTTCGCACGTACCTGCCTGTGCAGAGAACTTACTTTCTGCTACAACAAAATCTGAGACTGAACACACAGATGTGGTGGGGTCACACACAGCAGCAGAGCAGAGCAAAAAGCGTGTGTGTGTACACACACAAAACAGACAAACAAAACCTTATAAACAGCTAAAAATTAATTTTTTGAATTGAGGATTTTCCTAATCAGAATTCCTTCATCTTTAACACAGGGATAACGTTTTTTCAGTGACCATAAGCACTTTCACAGACACATACACATACGTGTAAGATCTATGCATCTCGCTGGTAACCTCCCATTTCACAGAAGGGAAAACTGAGCCAAAGAAGGCATGGAAGTTACCATAGCTACATAAAATGCAAGTAACAAAGGATGAAATCTGAACTCAGGTTTCCAGTTTCCTATTCACTGAACCCTGAGGACTTTGAAAAATATACATTCCAGTACACTTTCATAACAGCAACAGTGTTCAACAACCTGACGTGTTAATTACGTAAGCATGGCATGTTGAAATCATTACTCGTTACTAACAGCTAGATAACGTAAAATGGAATTGGTCTTTGTATCAAAACCAATTCAAACTAATTCTTCTGATCACACACACACAAAAGCAGCAGTAACTCTGTTTCCTTGGCAAGCACAAGCCTAGATTAATTTCAGTGAGGTCAGAGAAACTTTAGATGAGATTGCTTTATTTCCTTGCACTCAACATGTGTGTGAGCACTTGTTGTCTGTAAGAGTGATATAAGCTAGTGAAAACTTTGACGATTTCAAGTGACTATCCCAAGGACTTGCCAGAGAAAAATAAAAATTTAAAAAAAAAAAAAATCTGTATAGATCTATGCTTTACTGGATCAAGACAAAACAGCACCAAGGAAATACATCAACTGTTCAGAAAGTAGAGGAAACCACTGATGTAATATTTGAAGAAAAAAAACACCAAGGACTTTCACCTCTTCTGAAGCTGTTCAAATAGAAACGGAATAATAACTGTAATTTACAGTTCACTTCACTGTTTAAGGTTATTCTATTGCACCATCATCTACTTAATACTGATATAACAGCCATTTTCTCCACAACATGAATTCATTAGCCAAAGAAACACAGTTGAAATAAAAAGATAACTAGTTTGAAAACATTAGGATTTAGAAACGCCTGAATAATCTTTAAGCCACCCGAACCTCCACATCCTTACCGGAACGTCAAAAGTTTCTTGTGTGTCATCCAGCATCTGAATTTTGATGGAGACGAGTTTTCCTGGAGGCGTCATAGGTGGCTTCTGTCCGTGCTCCAAGGTACTGATCCCAGCATTTTCCTGGACTCCTAACCGGGATCCTGCGGTTGGTCTTTGCTCTGTTTCACCCATGTTTAGAGAAACACGTTTCTTCTATCTGATAAAAGAATAAGGGCAAAGAAGACCATATCACTTATATAAATAAGAGTTGTTGCACATAAGCATTATGGTATATATAATTACAGCTAATAAACCGTACGGCCATTAACAAAGTAATAACCGTTCTGATTTTTTTTTTTAAATGTCTCATACGAAGACAAGAAAACCAGGCAAACTTTATACTTTTCAAAATACACCGGCTAATCAGCTCCTGGGGACAAGGCTGATAGAATGGCTACAATATTGCACAACGGGAAAATATTCCTCTTCTCCTGCAAAAGGAAACAAGACCACATTGGAAACAGAACACGACAGAACCCAAATTTCAAGGAATTATACTGATTTTTATGCACTTATGAATCGGGCTTTAGCAGCCACAGCCAGGGCTTTTAGAGAAGGGAGGATGGTGAGGAGAGGTGGGACCACTCACCACTTGCTGACCGTCATCCCCTCTTGGCTGTATCAGTACTTCCTCCTTCGGGCCTTCCAGCCTTCTCTGGCCTTTTTGCAGCTGCCACCTTGCTTAAGGGTCCGCAAAGCAGGGAAGTCAAAGGGGTACAAGATGACCCCAATTAGATGGCCTAAATATTTTGCTTCCTTCGGGGACAACAGCTGCTCTAGAACCTGGAGCTCGGCCTGATCCCACTGATGGGCCAAGGACTATGAGGAAGTGTTACTGGGAAGTCCAGTAGAAGCTGGAGCAGAAACACTGGTTGGAAAAAGAAAGGGAAATCTGATTTCCCACAGAGGCCTCTGAGCAGGAGGGGAACACCAAGGAACGCACCTTCCCTGCTGTGCTAGGGGAAGGCTACATCCGCACCACTCGCTGAACGTGGATGTCTGCTACATACCTACGGAAAGCAACCTCGGAAACTGGCTTGCTAATTTTGTTTCTGTGCAGCTTTCACATCACGCTACACAGCACACTTCTGCAAAATAATTATTCTATCCTAAAAAGGGAGCAGAGCTACAACAGTGATTCAGTGTGGTTTTTCATTAACTGGCACAACTTTGAACCTTCTTTTTTAACTCAAGGACCATTAGTTTTACTTGTCAAATGCTACACATCATACCAGAATTTTACTTCACTTTTTTCCCCTTGCCTTTTGACACACTAGCTGAGTTTCTGATGAGACCCACTGCTATTGTCTATTTATCTTTCTTGGTAATTGCATTTCCATTCTGCATGACTTTTATATGCTGATCAATGACCATTAAAAAAAACGTGTAGCACAGAGAAATAATGGAAATGTAACTTTCCAGTTGAACAAAGGCACAAGAAGAGTACTGCCAATCATTGTCTGGCTTTTACTCTGAGGTTACAAATCCTGAGAAGCCTATGGGAAAACAGGAAGCACAAGACAGCCTATGTATTAGTGAATGCATCATCCGTTCTACAGTACAGTGTAAAGAAGAGTGCTGTGTAATAAGATACTAGTTCCCTCCGCAGGGACTGAATAAAAACAGTCCTGTCTTTGGCAGGATATACTAATTACTACACATCGCTCTTCTGTGTCCCGACTAGTTTGTTCCCACAGATTTATTTACACAGCAGTGGCTTGGAGGAAAAAATTTAAAACACATCACTTTCATTCAAAGAAAGAAAAAAATCCAAGTGTTAACTGAGAAGGAAAGGAATGAAAAATTAGGGATCGTGGCCTTTTATGTATCAGCTCAACAGGCACAAATGAGGGAGAACAAAAAAACTGCAGACAAAACTGCAGGTTCATTTTGCAATGAAACAGCACTATCCTACCCAACGGGGCTGGAGGTACCAGGGAAACCTATCCAAGTGCATGCCAAATACTACTGAGAGGCAAGTTTTTCCTCAATTTGCATTGTAATCTAAAATGTAAAAGGAATAATTTAAAAGAATAAAATCAATTTAATTGCATTAAATAAAAATCTTTTTATGAGACAAGAACTGCCAACAAAAAAGTTGCAGTTGGAAGCAGGCATTCCAGAAGCAAAGACACCAAGCTCTATATAGCAAGACTCCAGGGCTATTTACAAATAAATCTGATTTTCATGTGTGTGAAGTACAGCAGGACATTTAAAAGGTAACACATGCACCCTGTCTGGAAGTGCCACTGGACACAAAAATACTGGTCCACATCCTTATTAATTCAAAAGCTGTTTTAAGCGCTCTTCTGAAGTCACCATACACCCCAGACAGCACGAACACAGCAGAAAGGATTTCCAAAATTGCAGTGTTACCACCATAGTTTTTGGCTAGGTATAGACATATCTGTTCCTCCCATTAAACCCTAAACATAGGAATCAATTGAGTCAGTGCAAGTGATACCATTAAATAATCAATGCAAGGAAATATTGCAGAGTTTGAACCTTTCCAAAAATATTCTTGTAACTAGATGATCTAGTGGCCCCCACACACATTCAGACAGGCCAATAAACTTCATGAAACAAGGAAAAAAGATCCAAATTTAGGAGCCAAAAAAAAATCAAGGAGGAAAGGTACAAGCCAAACCACTCCATATATACAGCTGAGAAGTTTATTATTATTAACAGTTAGCAATATAGAAACTCTTGTTTTATATATATATAGAGAGAAGGATTCCATTACACACACACACACTTCCCTTTGGAAGCAAAGATCTCAGAAGTATTGGCCACCCTGCTCACATGCATCTGCTACTCACAAAATTAAAGCAGACCTTTCCTTTTTAAATCTATATGTATTTCTAAACATCTGCATGCTGCACTGGATTATTTAAGGCTTTTTCTGTATGACACCAGTGTCACTATGGTGCTGCCATCACTTCATAGTAACTTTACTGTGCCTTTATGTAAGGGGCCTTAAAATTATCACAATTAACCTCTAAAATAATGCAGCACACCAGTCAAGCTACATACCTTTCTCTAAATCACTCTGATCTCGAAGACAGTGAAGTAAGGTCACAGAACGCAACAGAAGAGTATTAAGCAAATACTGAGCAAACCTGGGAGGATTAGGATACTTAACATCTGTCACGATGAGGAGAAGGATCAGGTTTGGACAGAGGATGGGGAAATTTAAAGACACTCTAGTAGAAAGATGACGTTGATGAACTGGGAACGGTATTAATGGAGAAGAAAAAGCAGCGGCCACCAGACTCCAACACACACAGCTCTAAGCAAGATATAAGTGGAGGCAGACAACCAATACAGGAGCAAAGAGAGTGGCAGATAAAAAGGACTCGTCTGAACTCTGAATATGAAGAGTTTCTGCCTGCTCTTTTTGACAGCTGATGAAACCCAGGGCCAAAATTGCATCTATGGTTTCTGCTGCAGATTGGCTGGGTGTCAGTGCCCCTCTCAGTAGCGCTGCAGCGTCTACAAAGATGGAGAAAGACTGCTGCAGAGAGCTAACCTGCATCCCAACCTGTGCTAGGAGAGAAGTCACCTGAGACAGCTGAGCTGCCCAAGGAGGAGCCTTGGACCCTCCTGCTCCTTCCCCGCCTGATGTCGTGCAATGACTCTCAGCCCCTTCAGACCCTTTGCTGAGACAACGAACCTCGCTAACCCAAAATCAAACAACTCTGTGTTCATTCTTCACTGGGTTGGCAAACTAAATCAGCTCTCAGCAGGCTTGCAACCTAAGGCTGAGGGGAAACTAAGCCCAGCCACTGCTGGCAGGCCACCAGACCAACTCTAGCCATCTCACCTAATTCTACCTAAAACATCTGGAAGGCACAAAAAGCTACAACTGCCATTAGATAATTAGTAAACATGTTTTTGTCCTAATCACACGATAACAATCCCTTTACATGGATACTAAATGCTTAGATGAAAATTTAAAGATCCATATATACTTATGCAGTAGCTAGACAAAAGCCACAACGTGGTTCAGCATAAAGCCATTTTGGTTCTCAGTGTTCAAAACAGGTGCATTTTATAGCACTGGAAAGGTTCAGGCCAATTAAAATTTCCATGTATTTTTCCTCAGCAGGATGAGAACGTAAACTGACTTAGCCTAAAGAGAGTGAGGAGTATAAACAGCAATTTTTAATTTTTTTTTTTTGGTGGGGAGGAGAGGGGTGGTAATAAAGGATTACAAAAATTACAAAATACTAAGGAAAAGAGAAGCAATAAGCCACATTAGAAATGTCAGCAGAGCTTGTGTTGGAACAGCTGCTGATCTGATCTGCTAACTACACTCTTCTAGATGAGGCAATGAGGTTTGGATATTTGATGCAAGAGGTTACCAAAGCCTGTTACAGGAGGAGAGTGGTACCAAGTATCCAGGCCTCTTCCACTTCTGCTGTTTTGCTTAATCACATTTTAACAGCACAAAACAGAAGGCAGCACTGTTTACTATACTCCTTTCAAAGGTGGGGAAGCCTGAGGCACAGTGGGATGACGTGACCGGCCTGTAAAGTCACTGAGCAGACCAGCCGCAGAGTTAAAGCTGTGGTCAAGGCCTCTCGGATGCTGGTCCAACACTGTCTCCCAAATCATACCGCAATGAAATATTTGAAAGGGATTAAAGTAATCAATATAACACCAGATGAGGCGACTCAAACTGACTCAATGGCTTATAAACCATCAGCAAGAACTAGGAAGGCACCAGAGGACTAGAAAGGAACAAATTCAATCCAGATCTCCCAATTATAATGAACGTGAAGCAGCAAGGAGAACTGGTCCTTCCAGGCAAACTGCTCACACGTGCTTTTAAGTTTCAGCTTCTTGTAAAACTTTTGAAAAAGCCTCAGCTGTGGAGAGGACTACAGTGAATACTGCCAGCTAACACTCCTGTCAAGTACTCTTCTTCAGCTCTAAGCACTTTCATATTTACAGAAAAACATAAAACTTGGCAAACGGGAGTAAGTCTAAGGAAGCATAATAAATAAGTCATAAGGAAAAGACAGAATAATATGCACAGGTCACACGTGGAGGGCTCAGAGAGAGCAGCTGTGGCACCGTCAGGGTGAAGATGTCACCTCTCTCTGAGGCCCAATCCACCCCTGCACCAGACATTTATGCTCCAAAGCAGAGGGAGCAGGAGATGTCTGCACCCCAGCCGCTCCAGAGGCTCATTTATCAACCAAGATCACCTCTCATATGATATGCCCATCCTTCATATTTCCTTTTCCCTCCCCATGGACAACAGCAAAGTAGGCGTGAATGTATGGCCCTGCCAAAAGCACACAGCAGATCTGTACACCTTCAGTGAGGGAAAATTCTGTACCCGCAGCATAAATTGTCAATTAAGCTGCATTTTCATTAATATACCAGAATGATCATAAACATGAAATAAGAGAGCAAGTTTCTTGAACCTATATTAAAAAATAATAATAAAATAACAAACCAAATTCAGTCTGAAATGACGAGGAGCAAAGGGCCACTACAGCTCAAGTTTGTATACTTTGTGAAGCATCATCCCAGTTAATTTCCACAAGACCATGGCAGACTGGTACAAAGCAAATACTGCAATTACAAAATTTCAAGCTATTCATCTAAACAATACTAAGACAATTTCTTTGCTAAACCCCACAATTTTGAAAGTTGCGATGAGTCAACGCAAAAGAAAGAAACCATCCCCAGCACGTGCTCAGCAGAGAGTGAAAAGTCAGCCTGCAAGGCAGCAGACACGATGCACACAGCTAGCCACCTGTCGTGGTTTTGTTAGTGAGGGGGGGCCTAAGGTGGCAGCTTCTGTAGGAAACTGCTAGAAGTCGCTCCCCTTTGTTCAGTGGACTCGGCCGGGCCTAGGGCGGACCTGCTGCTGGCCAAGGCCGAGCCGATTGGTAGCAGAATGTCTCGTGATAACGCCTCTGCGATAACGTATTTAAGAAGGGGAAAACAAAAAAAGAGAGAAGAGAAGATGTGAAGAAGCTGAGGGGGGGCAGAGGCGCAGAGGGGGAGGCGCAGGCCTCATGGGCCTTGCAGGCCTCACCCTCTGGCCTCTTGCCAGGCAGCCGACGGGGCCCGACTCGGTCCAGCCCGGCTGCAAGAAGTGGAAAGGAGATGAGAAGTGAATAAGATGTAAAAAAAGATCCTGAGAGACATCTACCAGCCTGTTGTGAGGAACGGCTGCAGACGCCAAGGTCAGTTCAGAAGGAGGGGGAGGAGTAATGCGGCTCCTGGCCAAGATTCCCCTGCAGCCAGTGGTGATGACCATGGTGGAGCAGGTTGTCCCCCTGCAGCCCATGGAGGTCCACGGAGGAGCAGAGATCCACCTGGAGCCCGTGAAGGACCCCGTACTGGGGGAGGTGGATGCCTGAAAGCGGCTGTGGCCCGTGGAGGGCCCGCTGGGACAGCTGTTCTGAAGGGACTGAACTCCGTGGAAGAGATGACCCACGCCGGAGCAGTTTCACGAAGGACTGTGGCCCGTGGGAGGGACCCCACGATGGAGCAGGGGAGGAATGTGAGTTCTTCCCCCGACCATGAAGAAGCGGCGTAAAACAACGTATGATGAACTGACTGCAACCCCCATTCCCTCTTCCCCCCTGTGCCGCTCAGGAGGGGAAGGTAGTAGAGATAATGTTAAGCTTGGGAAGAGGGAGGGGTGGAGGGAGGTTATCTTGTTCTCTGTCTCATTCTCCTGCTGTTTGTAGTAATAAATGAATAGTGTTCCCCAAGTCGAGTCTGTTTTGCCTGTGATGGTAACTTTAAGGATTTCTCCCTGTCCTTATCTCAAACCTCGAGCCGTTTTTCCTTATATTATCTCTCCCTGTTCTCTCGGAAGGTGGGGGGAGTGAGAGAGAGACTGCGTAGTCTGGTCCTGATCAGGGCTGAACTACGAGACCACCGCAGCAATAAATGGGAAATTTTTAAGTCATGTTACACAAAATAAGTGGATCAGCCCTGTTCCAGGCAAAAAACAATAACTATAACTTTTCTTGAGCGGGAGTCACCACATACCATGGGGTACCACTGTGCAGGAATACTTAGAGGTGATGGATTTATCCTTTTCATAAATACAAAACAAATAAGTGCTGTAGGAAGCAGAAGTCTGCAGCAGAGAAGGGGGCTTTTTTTTTTTTTGAAAGCTTTAAAGTCACCATCATCTTACAAGTCTTTGGCAGTTTCTCATGGGAGAATATAAAAGATTTCTTGGAAAAATCTTCTCTTTAAAGTCTGATTTTCTTAAGGAACTATCAAAACCCACAAACAGCTGCCTCACACAACGTTCATGCTTCACACTCTTTCGCACAGAATCTCATACACCTTTGAAATTACACAAAGGTTCTTACAAAGAAAAACATACATTAGAAATCTGACATAAGTCCAGAATTTTTTCATTAGGCTAATGGACCAGCATTTTTGTGGAAGAAATGTGACACCAAAAGCTCTTAATAGAAAAATAGCTGAAGCTTGAAGGGCAGTAGTGCAAGGGTGCTGGCTGTCTGCTCCTCTCCTTGCACACAGCAGATGAAGCTTGGTTGCTCAGCCCCTAATGGAAACGCTGCAACTGAAGGCAGTTTATGGATCTGTGTTCAGACTCCTGGCTGCACTTTCTGCTCACATCCGCAATATTCAGATAGAGAAGGAAGTATTATAAAAAGCCAATTCTTCTGTACCATTAGGTTGTCTTCTGGAATTTAAAAAAAAAAAAAAAAAAAGAAAAAAGAAAAAAGAAAAGAAAAAAAAGGAAACCTTAACTGACAGCTGCTTCATTAAGTCAGAAGTAGGGAGGCTCTAGGTGAGGTGTGGCCAAGAAGACGAGCATTAGAGGCTCATGTCTAGTGCCCTGTACAGTCAACGGAGAACAGGATGGAGGGGGAGCTCCTTAACTGGGCTTAATTTATAAAGAGAGATTTATTTTTTCTTTTTCCTGTCCCTAAAGACACAGAAAATTAACCTCTCAAAACCTGCCTGCCCAAGAAAACACCATGGCTGTCTACTTTATGCAAGTCTTGGAACCAGGTACTTCCTCATTAGGCAGACTTCCTAAAATTTACAGCAATAAGAAATGCCCTCAATTAAGGCAGAGTATCCACAACAGAATACAATTCATCACCTGTCATGAAAACAAAGATAGCTGACAAAGTTGCCCATCTTGGTCAGACTCCAAAAACCTCTAAATCACGCTGTCTTATCCCTTGACTCAGTTTCTATGGTATGGTCACAGAATCACGGAATCTTTAAGGTTGGAAAAGACCTCCAAGATCATCAAGTCCAACCACCGACCTAACACCACCATCCCCACTAAACCATGTCCTGAAGTGCCACATCTACACGTTCTTTGAACGCCTCCAGGGATGTGACTCCACCACTTCCCTGAGCAGCCTGTTGCAGTGCCTGATCACTCTTTCAGTAAAGAAGTGATTCCTAACATCCAACCTAAACCTCCCCTGCTGCAACATACTCAGATTTGTAAGAATTCGGTACACTTAGTTGTTAACACCAACCTACCTAAAATAGGAAACCAATGTCAAATTCAGGGACCTAAACAGTAACACATACCTTTACAAACTCACCTATAATGTAGCCTGCAATCCAGAATAATAAACGTTTACGTATATACAGGACAAAAACCCACCTCTTGCAAGCCTCGCCGTGCAGCATTCAGAGTGTTCGCATTCATTACTGCTTCTACCTTTAGGGCCATTCAGCTTCCAACTGGAGCTCATTTATCTTCATTGCATTCAGGTCCTAAAGCTGTTTGAAATTCTGTGCCGCTAGCAGCTGTCCCAGATTCCAAATCTTCTGCCAGATGTCAGCAAAGAGCAGTCCCATCCCGCACAGATCTGATGTGTACTATCTTTTTTCCTCAACCACACACCTGTCAGTAGATCTATCAACAAGTGCAGTAATAGATTTCTGTATGCTTTTGCAATCGCCTCTGTGAAAAACCTCATCCCTTAAGCATAAATACAGATTGTTCTGCAAATCAAGCCAATCTAGTCAACAATTTTTTTTTTCAAACCCACAAAATTAAAATTACTCTTGACGACTGCCAGTGATATTAAACAAGATAGTAAACATATTGATTCACTGTGTGCTATGTTTTCCAGACAACCCTGCATTAGAAACCTACTGCAAGCAAGGAATATTTCTTTTTCCTCCCTGCATCTCACAGAAGCAAGCAAAGCCATTGTATATACATATGTAAGTGAGTAATTAAGTGAAGCCCTCATATCCTCACCCTCTCAAAGGAACCCCTCAGAAGCCTCTTCATAGATTTTATTCTTGGGACTGGTTGTGACCATTGCCCAATCTCTAGGGATTTGTCTTCCCTGTTTATTCTTCACTGCCCCTTCGTGGAATCCTTGTACCGTGATCAACGCTATTTACTTAGAATCAGGAATGCCAATATCCTGTTCAAACCAACACAGCCTAAAGTTTTCTCTTCAGGTTTTAAATCAGCCGCCTTGAAGGTAGTGCACAAACAGGTAATTCTGGCTATACCTGGAAGGAAAATTAGTGTCTCATCTGCTAAGCCAAGAGGATAATTAGCTCCAATTGCTCAGTTAGTTACTCGCTCCCAACAACTGTGTTTTCCCTTCAAACCCAAAGGCACAGTCTGAGCAAAATGGGGAGCACCTGGAGCCATGAATCCCTTAATAGCCCAGAGGGAGATACTTCTATACAAACACTCCATTTGTTATTAGACACATTAAAATTTGAATTAAATATTGCCCACTTGCTTTGCATTTATTGTAACACCATTTAACTACCATGTATGTGTTTATAACTTAATTGTACATGAAGTTCAACACAGTGTTTTAATTTGAAAATAATTTCCTGCCACTTTACTTTCCTAATTGAACAGATCACACCTTTTCTATAAAATTTCTGCTTTATCTCAAGGCTGGAGGAGGATATTTCTTCTTTACTGTGAAACTCACAAACTGCTTTCTGAGACATTTTTTCAAACTGTTGTCAGAACTGCCTCCATAAGAAATTATACTTAGGAAGAATTCGCAAGCTACTGGTATCATATACTTATATTCAATTTCATTGACACTCCTTCCATCTTGCATAACCTGTTTCTGCCAATTCTGTTACTAACACCTATGAGAAAGTAAAACTTAGCATGCTTGCACAAGTGACAAAATGCAATTTAAAATAAAATCCCTGGAGAAAAAAAAAAATTAGGAGTGAAGAGTGCATGAAATACAGGTTGAAGTCACCCAGCTAGATCTCTACTGATGATAAAACGTGTTACAGAAGTGACAAAGTACGTTATCATTTTACGAAGACCTAAAGCATTTTAAAGTTGAGATATAAAAGCATCATCACGTGTGCAAAAAGCTGTTTCACATTATGGACAGAAAGACTGCAGAAGCTTTATTGCCACATGGTAAACACTAGAAACTTATATAAGGAGCGTTCAAGAAAACCTCTCTTTCTTCTGTTTCCAGCCAGCACAGAGTTTCTTGATCAACTGGGTCATAACCTGAGCCCACAATTTGTCACTGGAAAACACAAGCAAAGTGGGTAAGAACTTAAAGCAGTTTAGCGGTTCAATAATAGTACAAAATCACTCCTGAAGCCACTAAAAGCATTTTCCAAAACCCTTTCATGCCATCACTCTGCATAAATAAAGCTGCTGCACCAGCTGGAGTGCTCTGGGCTCATTCACCCATACAACACCTCACGCGAAAGCCAAGCCGAATGTGCTTATAGTAGAAGAAAGTAATCTGATTTCCTTCCAGATTTAACAGAATTCTGAAAAGGATCCAGCAACTGATTTCCAGCCTCAAGCACAACATAGACGTTTTCCATGAAATAGAAACATGCCAAAAGAATAAATAACACACTACATTAATACTACCATTCAGCAGTTGCAGGAAAATCTGATACAGTCCTTTTTTTTTTGAGAAATAAAACAGCTTGGGGGAAATGCTATTGCTCCGAACCAAGTATGAGTATATAGTAGAGGTATTTACAAGGCCTAAATGCAGGCTGGCTCCTCCAGAGAGCTGTCAGGCACCAGAGCGTAATTCGGGTGCCCAGTGGCCCTTCGGAGGAGCTTCTCCCTTCCTTGAGCACGCGGACTTCTGCTAGAAAACCAAAATGCAGCAGTCAGCATGCCAAGACCCCTTTCTCTCTCCTGGTGAGAAACCAGTTACGATTTATTGTGTTGATGGTGTGTTGCACAAGTTCGGAGCCGAAGCTCGTGAGCTTGCCACCGTGCACACTGCACTGCACAAAAGGGGTACCCAGTGGCTCAAAACCACGGAGGACAACGACATCAGTGTTCAGCATTATGCACCCAGGGAAAATGCCTATCCAAACATGTTAAATTGAAGCCATAACGGCCTTGCCTGCTTTCCTTTCTGCCCAAAGCTTGTGATCAGACTCCCACAAAATTATTACATAGGTCTTCCACCAGGAAAAACATATTTATGGTCACAGTTGTATGCTCAGCATACAACCCACTATAAAAACAGAAAAAAAAATCCTGCAATTTAAAATATTCAAATATCTGTTCCCAAAAGAGACTTTTTATCGAGCAGTTTTACAAACTTATATAATTGATTATACAATGATTTTTTTTTAATTAAGTCTTTCACTAGAAGCCTTTATTATGCTTGACTAAAGAAATATCACAGTTGGCAATGACAGCTTCCAGTAAGAAATGCTCGTACCATCAAGAAAAAAAACCAAACCTGCTTTACGTACTGCTGTTTAGAAAACAGCATAGACTCCTTGGCATCCCGGTGGAGCTATAACGAGTCATAAGGTGTGATTGTATAATACCCAGATTCAAATATCCTGTAGTGTTTTAAAATGATGTCTTTATTCTTCCTTCAAAAATTATTTTTAAAATTATAGCAAAACTTTCAAACTTGCTTAAGTTTCTATCTCATTTCTCTTTGTCCGAATACTAAAAGATCCCTGGAGAAACTCCACCTGTGCTGAACAGCACGGTCTAGACAGTCTGCCCGTTCGTCTGACGACAGCTCTCCCGATCTTTCAAGACACACTACTTCTCTGTCCTTAGATAATTGATAACACTGCTTTTATTCTGTGAACAGCTATCTCACAGAGATACTCTGAGACAGAGATACAGATATACTGCTGCCACAGGTAAGTCCTCATTTTATGGCTGGCTAAAATATAAGCATTATATTTGCTGCATGAAGACAGACTAGGGTTTGTTTTCATACAAGACAGATTTATACCAGAAAAGCTCTATTAGCTGCTGTTATGTCTGCAGAATAAACTGCTTTTCCCATCATAACTTACTTCACAATGAAATCTGGCGTAAATTACTCCAATGCACAGCACAATTACTGCAAGCTCTAGAAGCTGTACCCAGAGAAGGGCCTGCCTGCTCAACCACCCCATCATCCCTTCATTAACAAACCTGTTTCAGTGCTGATTACATCCCCATGGCTTCTGTTACATTTCAAAACAAATTACTCACCTGCTTATAAGTGTGAAAAAGCATTATCTGTGGAATCTGTACTTTTTACTACTGAAGGGGACAGTGGGAAGCATCAGTTCTCCTCTTCTGCCCGCTTCCTTGCGGAGTTTGCAAGGAGAGAAAGCAGAAATTCTGCCAAAGCAGCTGACTGGTCTGCATCGATCTCCTCAAAATATCATCAGAAGTAACACTCTGAAGGAGTTTCTACAATCCCAGCAGGACGGAGAGGCATAAGACTCAGCTCCTTCTTTAAAATTAAGACTTCAAGCAGTAGAAGTTGTCAGCGAAAGATCAAGCAGAAAGAGGGACACAGTAAATAATACATTTCAAATCACTCAAAGTGATTTTTGACAGGTCCTCTCACTAAATACAAGGCTCCCAAGAAAGCAGCTCGGCAAAGCGCACCGCTGCGCCACACATACAGGGAGACCGGGTATTAGATTGCTCTTCCCTTGGAGAACATCCTATACTCCTCATATTCCCTCCTTGGCTCCTGAGTCTCAAGTAACCTTAGGTTATGCTGAACACGGAAAGCAGCTTTTATACCCGTATCCGGTAGTGGTATACAGCTTATCCGTGGCAAGCAAAGACCTCTAACGAGTAAATGACTAGTATCTCCCAGGAGCTTTTCCTTGCTGAGCACGCTTGAATTTAGCACACTTTCCCAATGGCAACCCAACGTCTTCCCGCAGAGCAGGCGAGCACACGCCAGCCTGGGAACAGAGAAGCCCCAGACGCCTTTCATTTCCATGGCTGCCCAAACTGGAGCAGGTCCAGGCCCTGGAGAAGAGAGGAGAGGAGGGAGCCCATCTTTCCTGCGCTGGCCACGGCGAGGCTGCCAGCAGCCAGGCAGCGAGGAAGCAGAAGGCGTGCATCTGGAGCGCAGCGGGGATGGGTGCCAGACCCGAGGGAGGTGAAGGAGCAGACTGGACCCGGGCCCAAAACAGGAGGGGGAGAGAGCGTGAAACGGGCAGGGAAGGGAGCCAGGGATCCCCAGGCAGCGCAGAAAACAAGGCAGGAAAAGGGAAAAAGGAGACTGCATGCAAGAGAAAAACTGGACAGGGACGGGGAAGAGGGGCCAGGACAGGCAAGGTCTCTGACAAAGAGTCTGGAAGGAAGGAGAAACAGCAGGTTAAAGACAAGAGAGTAAGAAGCCAACAACTGGAGCCAGGCCCCCAAAAGCGCAAAAGGATTGTCAGGAAGGGCAAAGCAAACGAGACAGAGTAAAAAAAGTGCTCTAGGACTAACTTCATTTCCTTCCAGAGCTGGGATCTGAAGTCAGCAGTCCCGTCCTGCATGCGCGCAGCAACTCAAGGGCCTGCCTCTCTTGTCACGGAGAGCTGCACGGAGGAGCGCGACGGTCTGCCGCCGCCGCCACTCACGGCACTCGCTCTACTGCCAGAAATCGCCAGCGAGAGTGTAAATTTTACAGCTGCTATAGGAGCTTCCTTTTTCAAACAGAACAGATTTTCATTTTTTTTTTCTTTAAATAAGAGAAAATCACGCACCTTACAGGAAAAGTTAAGAAATAGGAGTTGTGTTAAAGCATATGATCAAACTGCAAAATTGCCACTTCCTATTCTTGCACACCCCAACGTTCACCGATTTCCCTCCTCGGTCCTGCCAAAGACCACTCTGCCTCCTTCACCGCACAAGGGAGCACACCCTGTTACTTATGGGGAAGGCACTCAGGATTTATTTTCTCTACCCTGTTCTACCCTTAAGGCTTATTAACTACTTGTACTCTGCTGTTAAGAGAGAATTAACTATCTTCCGGTGCTTTCTGTACAGCAGGCTGATCTCCTCTCTCAAAAAGTACTTACTCTCACTTCACAATGCACTTGTGAGCGGAGGTAGCATCACGTTATCCTTACTTCCTATATGCGGAATTACAGACGGAAAACCAAGTTCCTCAAGACACATAGATATTGGCTCCACTGGGAGTTTGGAGTCTAAATCCATTTATTGATCCAGGTCAAATAGACTGAAGTCCAAAGCAAACCCACTGAAACTGAGACTCTTCGTGGCAACTCACTCTTCAAGTATTTCACATCCCGCAGCTTTCTTTACCCGTGATTACAGACCATTTCACTACAGGCTGCATCCAGGAGCATGAGATTTTCTGAAAATTAGCTCATGGATCTCAACTTTTATCAAGAGTTTAGCTATTTCCTGGGTGTTTAAGCCACTTCTAACCGCATGGAACTCCAAAGAATTGAATCCAGCTCCTCAAAAGCAGGAGGCTATCAGCTCCCTTCAGCCACTCTCCTCTTCCAACATCTGCAAGAGGCAATAAATTAGATTTTTCTCACAGACAACATAATACACAGCAGTGCGTTGCTGTAGGAGAACTACCATACCCAACAAACAAGATGGAGATTGTGAAAGGGAGAAAAACGTAACTAAATAATTAAAGATTGTGTCGTAAGTCACAAAAGGGAGAATTACAACTCTTCACTATGGACTTTTGCTTTGCAACATTAACCATGTTATTTAAATAGAATCTAATGTATAATTATATCTAAAGTGTTCAGATGCTTTGAATTCTTGAGTGAGCATTAAAAAAAAAGCAAATAACATGACTAGCACAACCTTGAGAGTCCAGGAAACACTATCTTCATCCTTCCTGAATATGAATACTCCAATTCCTACAAGGTTTACAGGTGAACCATCTGCCTTTAAATAACACTCATTACCCAGACAAAACAAACAGCATACAATTTGCTGCTTTTGGCCTTGCTTTCACCTCGCCCCCAACTTCTCAGCTCCTGTAGTTGCACACAGCAACTCGAGAGCTCCTCCATCTATTCACCCCCAATCTCTGCTTCTAGCCATTTGCCACCCCCACCCCTAGACACACACACACACAGAGCATCTCTGCATCTTTCAACAGAGGAGGTGAGCGCTCACGCAAAGCTCCGGGCACATTTCAGGAGCGCGCGCACACGGAAGCATTCCTATGTGGAGCGCGCTGCTGCGCAGTGAGCAGAGGAATGAAGCGGCTGGAAAGTTGGACGGAGCATAAATGGATGTAAAATAACAGTGTTTGAAACACCAAGTGTTGGACAGATCAGAGGGGAAAGAGATGAGCAACTACTGTGTGTTGATGTAATATTATGGAGGTTGATTTATTTTATGTAAATTCATGCACAGAATATTTCCGGGGATTTAAATCACTACAGCAGAAGGAAGGTTCACTTAAAGAGTATGTAAACATCTGTCAGGTATGGAAAATTTTCCCCTCTAGCATGAGACAGGATTGTATTTTCACAGGGTCACTAATATGGCCTGGCTCTGCAATCTGGGCTGGCCTGCACAAAGCAGTTTGCACTTCTCCCCAGGGAGACCAAACACAGATGGTAGTCATCCTCTCACCCTCAAGGAACTCCTTCAGCTTCAGTTTGGATTGGGAAATCGAGAAATTACTAAATGTGAAAACACTGCATTGCTACCCCTTATAGCCAGGAAGCCCTGTATTTTATGGAGATCCCAAAAGGATGGCAAACTCACCTCTGCTCCAAGAGGAACAGAACAGTTCTTCAGAAAAGCAACAAAGCAGCCACCCTGACTCACTCATGCCCCTGCCTCAAATACTCTGCCCTATCCTGGTGATGAATAGGCCAAGGCAAGTCCCTGCTTCTGTGGACAGCTGAGAAGGCACCTTTCCCTCATCTGTACTTGGGGGCTGCTTTTCTCCTGCTCTCCAGCTGCCAAAGTCAGGCACATAAATACTGCAGCATATCACAGAGAGGAGCAGGAAAGCGTAGGCACATGTTGCAGCTACCAAATGCAATGCAGCATGCAAGCAACATGCAGCATAGCAAAACATCAAAAATTCAACTGCCAGGCTGTATCTGACCTTTCTACCCCTACATGCACACACACTCCTGGGTAAGGTTTAATCTCCTCTGAACAGCAGCCCTCCCTTAAGTTGTCCTATCTACAGTCCTATCTATCCTGCACCACCTTCTTTCTAAATATACAAATTTTGTCCAATACGGTATACGGAAAAAGAAGCCACAACTCTGATCAGTTCAGAAACATGGGAAAATTTGGAAGTATTTACAACCGGTAAATAAGCCAAAAAGTGAAGGAAATAGCAATTCTCTGCAGCCATTCACTAACATATTTACAACCTGACATCACATCAGCCCTTCTCCATTTAGTCCCCACAGAGAAAGGTTAGGGCACCCTGACCACAAAAACAGCAGCAGGAAGAAAGGAAAGGCTTGGTACCAGTAGCAACACATACAAATCAATAGCCTTACCGCAGCTTCTCTTGGGCAATCAAAGCCTTGGTCATGAAAAATGGATTGGCAGAACCAACACCTTGTTTCACTGCTAAAAGACCACACAGGAATTTTGCTGCTTTGCAATTCAACCTGGAACGCTCTCCCTTTGCTCCAAAACTTGTCGCTAAAAGATATGAGTTGGTTAAGTCTACGTGGGGCTATTTACTTACTTTCCAACATAAACAGGTACGCTGCGAACCTCAGGAACTGTACGCTGAACACAGACCCTGTAACACAGTATCTCCTCTCAACTTTTGGCCCATCGCTTCAACAGGAAGCAATGCAGGAAATCCAAGGCATCGGTGTGATTCCAATCCATGCCCTTCCTGTCCGGGGAAGAGAGATCTAAAAGCATCTGGGACTCCTGCTAACAGAAACAGTCAACACCTCTGCTGAAGTGGGGGTGGAATTCAGCTGCCCAACCCGAAGCTAAACATAGTTTAGTCGTTCCATATCAGGAGAGACCGTGTTAACCGCCAATCAGCCTTCCACCGCCATTTCTCTGACGTACAGGGACAAACAGCACCGCAAGCAGGAGGCAGCGCAGCCATGCCCAAGCAAGCTGTAAGCAAGCCAGCCAAGGCTGTGTAGCTGTCATGCTGTCTCAGCAAGGACACCGAGAAGGGGAAGCAGTGGTCACCCGGTTTGCCTCCGCTAGCCCAAGCACCACTGTACACAAAGCAGTAGTTTAAAACATCTTCCACTGCATGATCCTTCATCAGTTTGCAACATCCTAGTTGTGGGGTTGCAGGACGGAGTTATTCACTCATTAAAGCAGCCAGCCCAACTCTGGAAGAGAAATCTGTTCAGGTGGCAGCGCAGGCTGCTAAAGGCACATCATTATGTACTCTGTGTGTTTCCCCTGCTGAGCACAAGGCAACGTCAAGGTTATCATTTTCAAAGCTATCCCCAGGATGGTCCCTTACACAGCTTGGACTATTGCACCAGCTTGTAGTAAGCCACAGTCTAGCAGAGCAGCACTACTCAAGTGTCAGAGACGGGAGCAGGAGGTAACAGCTTGGCACACAAGCAGGGAAGTCACTCCCCAACCTATCAAGATACTACGATGAACTTTCCTCTTTCAAACAAAACATCAAACAAATTTGCTTGACTGTCAGTCAGTAAATCCATAACAACAAAAACATACACACAAAAAAGGAAATTCCAATTAGTTAGAGAGCTGGGAGAGGGAGAGAAGGGAAGAGAATATTCTTTCCTGTGTCTATTTTTAGGCTATGTAAGGCTGTCTGAAACCATGGCAATGAACCTGCTATAAATCCCCTCACCAGCTTGATGCTTTGTTTACTTATAGACAAGGATAAGTGAGTGCATACTACAGCTTAAATGGTCTAAACCAGAAATGAATCAACTAGCAGGCCACTGGAAATGCATTTATCAGTTATGAAAACTACCGGTTAAGAGAGGTAGGAATAGCTGATCAGAGACCAACCACTTAACAACCTGATACCTGGTAAGAAATCCTTTACAGCTCTAATAAATGGCCCTGAAGAGGGGCCAGCCTCCAGACAGCATCTCTCCACCATCATCATCACCATCTGCTTCTGGGTGTGTTTTGACATCAACAGTTGCACCCTCAGCATCCAGATTCATTCTTCAGGCTGGGTACCCGTGATCCAGACGTAGATGTCCATGCTCCCAGCTCAACATTACCTTTCCTCTGCGCCAGAGGCAGAGCTGTTTGCCAGATTGCTCTCTAAGATGGTCCTGGGCTGACGCCTGGGCTCAAAGGAACAGATGACCTGGCAGTGCCGAAACAGTGAGTACCAGGCACCTGAAGGTTGTGATTGCTTACCTAATTGCTTTGGCTCACTGTACCCAAAGTTTCCAAGGAGTTTGCAAGCCTTCCTACACCGACACAAGGAAGAGTTTCTGAAAAAGAATGGTGGGCTTGTGCTTACTGAAGCACAAACATTATTGCACGAAATGCACACAGGAAATGGGGAAAAAAAAAAAAAAAAAAAAAAAGTCTGACGTTTTTACTCCTCCCATACAGCTTCATATAATATAATAGCCATCAAAGAAAGAAAAGATATCAGGGTCTGCAACGCCTTCGGGGTGACAGGGAACACTCCCTAAGTCTCGCTCCAGGACTGTAAGAAAGAACTTAAGTCTGCACTCTGTTTGGTTTAAAAGGGGAAAATACCACCTTCATATTTACCCTACCCCATCACTTACAGATGGGGCTATCCCACCCTATTTGATAGTGTGTGAAGAACAATAGCAACCACCTGGTAAAACTGTGGCTCAAAGATATCTGATTCACCTATATGTAATTTTTCTAGTGCTTCGTGTTAAAAAGAACATAATGGAGAGAAGGCAACTAGCAGATTTTTTTTTTTTTTAACATATACTCCCTTGGCTTTGGAAAACACAGCAAAACAAGAAAGTGGGGGAAAAAACCCCTTTCGTTCTTTTGCCATTTAAACGAGACTAAAATCTGTCCACAGCTGTAAATGTAGACATTTCAATGTAAGCATCAACAATTTTAAATAAATACGCCAGAGCTAATAACTTCCATTAACACTTTTACATCTGGTGCCAAAGTAACTCATTCTATATTCTTACATGGCTTGAAGGTATCAAATTCATCCTGGTTTTTAATCCTCTGCCATGCACACTAGATAGACTGGCAGTCTGTGTGCTGTTTTGCAGGACCGAAACATCCTACAAAGCTCAGCTCTGCCTCCACAACAGCTTTGCTTGGTATGTGGAGGAGGAAGACAGAAAACATACCTATCCCGAGACAGTTAATTAGATATCCAGCTCTTTAAAGATCAACATCCCAACTATATTTTGATTCTACATGCTAGGAAGTTTTTTACACTTGCCTATACCAGGAAGAAGAAACATCTGTAAGTCTAAAAAACTGTTACTCAGCAACAATAAAGGGGAAAAAAATAAACACGTAAAGGTAAGAATGCTGAAAATGTTAGACAATGCAAGATTTCTTCTCTGCATGGACCACAGAGGACAGTCAGTCTCTTTTGCTCAGCGTGGTTACAGCACACGCATCACCCAGGCGGTATCGGCTTCCCGGCATTGCTAAGCAACACCACGCCACATTACCTCAATTGATTCAAGGGAGGGAAGTTGATTCAGAAGGCATTGAAAAAGGCAGAAACGAGATAAAAACGTTTGCGCAAACCTCACACACGCAAGCCAGGATCCTGCACAGTCAGAGCAAAAAGCAATTAAGGAAAACTGTGGGGGACAGACACGCACAAACTGAAGCAGAATAATAATAATAATAAAATCCACATACAGAAAGACAGAAGAAAGAAGAAAATCAAGCAGGTTGGAGAGGAAGAAAATAACACTGCTGTCTCACCTCTGGTATTCTGAGACTAGAACAATGAATACATCTTTCTTCCCAAGGACCAAAAACCAGAAAAACAGCCAAAAAGCCACTAGAGACATGGGAGCATAAGTCTGACCCACACTGAAAATAGAGCTTGCACACAATTGAGGATTTTTGTTACAAATATTGAAGATCAATGGCAGGAGGGAACATGAAACACTGAATTTTGAACTGCTTCAAAATCAACACGTACATTAACTCTTCCGAAGAATAAACATCTTCCCTTCCACTCCGCTCCTAAGTTCTATGAATGTCTTTTATATGCGAAGAGTTGCATTAAAATCTTGTTATGAATCTAACCCAAAACAGAACAGCACACATTCATACACTAAGTAACTCCATTACCTATGCAAAATCTTGAAAAAGCTCATCCATTTAAATTTATTTTAATTGAAAATGAGATTTGTCCTGAGTGATAAGGACTGGAAACAACTACATTCAACTACACAAATAATTCATGCAGTAAAAGTCAATGTATATACACATAATGATTGCCATGGCTTCTAGACCTGCCTAAGCCAGCATAAACCAGGACTGAGGCAGAAAGAGGGGCTCCTCCATGACCACAATTCCTGCCTTCCAGCAGCCGCCTTCTTTCCAACTCCTGTTTCAAATGTAGGAAGCAGTTGGGGCAGCAACACAGGAGGGAGGTGGTCTGCCCACCTACTCAGCAGGGCCAAGGGACAATGGAGACAAGTTGTCCACCGCTCTCCTGAAACTCAGCAAAATGCAAGGTGACAATACAGGCACAAGAAGGCTGTCAAAAACATAGGATAATTAGATCAGGCTTTAGGACCAACAGCAGGCTACCAGAATTAGATGCTATTCACCTAGGAATTTTAAAGGCGCTCCAACATAACATACAACCACCGCACTATTAACCGTGCTGCCTAGCTTCCTTCTAGGACAAACTTAACAAACAAGATATAAAAAGCTAAGACTGTGCTGCCAATTTCAATAAAAGGGCTCCAGGGAACTACAGGCTGGTAGCTACAGGCTGACCCCTAGAACTGAGAAAATCGTTAGAAACTGTAAGACCAGAATTAGCAGGTATGTAAATAAGTACGATATACTGGTGGAGTGCCATCGTGGCATGGCCTTCTTCACAGCAAACTTCCCATGACATATGTGGATAAGTGTAGTATGTATGATATATAGCGTGTGCTTGGATCTCTAACAAACCTTTGACAATGTCCCTCACCACAGGCTTTTAAAGAAATTGAACTCTCACGGGGTAACATGGAAGGTCCTCCTGCAAATTAACAACAGGTTGGATGAGAACAAACAGCACAGAAATAAATAACCAGTTTTCACAACAGCTCTGGTTTTGCATTTGTGTTACTCAATATATTCAATATTTCTGTGGAAAATGAAGCAAGCGGCAAGATGATAAAGTTTCTGGGTGATTACAGAATCAGGAGAAATAACTGTGAGGAGCCACAGATAGATTTGTCACGAATTTACACACACACAGACGCAAGACAAAGTAATAGCCAATATAGTGAATGGAAACCCTGGAGCCACCACAGTTTAATTAAAATGAGGAACCAGTCACTCACAGACAGCAAAGCTCAGTGCCGGTTGGGAGAGCAAAGGGAATGTCGGGAGCGAGCAGGTCAAGGATACTCAGCGCAACAGGGAACGCCACTGTGCCACTGCAAATCCTCGGTGCAGCCTAGAGCTGCCGCTCTGAGAAACTGTCCTTGGAGAAGGATATAGCAGAATGAGAAAAGGCTCGAAGAAGAGTGACAACAATGGGAGATCTGCAGCAGCTTTAGCCTTAGGAGAGCCAAACAAACAAATGTTTTAAGATCAGAGGGGGAGATGGATGAGATGACAGACATAAAACCATTAACGGTATCAAAAAGAAAGCAAAAAGGAAAACCATGACTTGGAATAAATGAATTCAGCAGTATAAAATGAAGTTTATCAGGCAGCTTGTTTAAAAACAAGAGGAAAAGAAGGTACTTTTTCCACACTACAATTAATTGCAGAACCCATTGTCACAGGATGTTGTGAAGGCAAAAATTTAAAACAGATTAACGCACGATTAGATGTATTCATAAAAGAAAGTCTGTCAAGGACTGTTAAACAAAGGTGCAGACATGACTTTCTTGCTCAAAAGTCCTTGAACTGCAGCCTGCCAAAAACCAGGAGGGATCATTGTCTTTCCTAACACTTTTTTCTAACACATTACTACCGGCCGTTATTAGAGACAGGATGCTGGGCTAAACCCGATCTTTGTCTGGAAACATTGGGGTTAAATTCCATGTTACAGGCCAAGGAATCTTCAGCAAGATGTGCAGTGCTGGAAAGCGCCATCTTTTGATGTGCACCTCCTAAAGCATTACCTCTTCCACTCTCTTCTTGAGGGTTCTTCCCAGGCTGTGCAGAAACTTCCATGCGCAGCATCTGCTGAAGCCACAAGACAGACGATTTGCTTCCTACTGCAGAGCTGCACTTGATTAAGCATGTTCCTGGTACACGAACGCAGCTGTGCTACAGGTCTGTAATTTTTCCTAGGTTAAACAAGTGGATTTACCTACTTCTGTTTTGTGTCCTGGCACTAAAAACCTCATTAGAGTCGAGTTATACAAGAAGAGCTCCTGTCCCCCACTTCAGGTGGCTGAGCTCAATTACGGTGCTGTGCTAAGTGAATTTGAAAGTCATTTGAGAAGTTGCACAGTTTCTGAAAGGCAGCAGCAGAAGGGGATGAGGAAGATGGAGGAGGAAGAAGAAAGAGGCCACTTCTACTTCTGCAGGGATTCAGAAGCTGACTGGCAAGGGAAGGCACTACAGACAGCATTAAAGCTTGTTTGGCCTTCATGTCCCCTGCCACTAAAGCAGCGCTCCTCCTGAGAACCTCCTAAAATGGCTGGCAGGCAAACCATGAATCTGGGAGATGTCAAGAAAATGGGCTTTTGATGAGATTCATGAGGCATAACAGATTTATGCAGCCACTAACAGATTTATGCAGCCGCTCATAAGGCGAGATGTATGCCCACTTACACAGCCTTACCACCACATTATAAATACAATTGCATTTTGTGCCTAGCAGCTAACCTGTTGGATTTCTCACCTCTTGTTAAAAACATGCTTAAAGTGCCTTAAAGAAAGTATACAAACTTGGTTCCCTTTCAGAAATATTAAGTGACCTTCCAGTGAGAACTGAATTTGCATTTCTCAGTTTCACCCACTTTTAGCTCAAATACCTAGAAAATATTTAGAGCTTAGGTATGTTATTTCTCTCGGGAGAAACTGATAGAGCTGAAACCGCAAGAAAATCCTTCCCTTGTAGGAATCAGTCACGCGAAAACCTCCAACCTGAAATCTCTTTCCAGATAGCAGCCTGCTCAACAAGATCTCTCTTGCCTCATACGCTCTCTCTGCTTCCACACACCACCTCTTACACTTTTGTACCGTGCTCTGCATGCAGGCACACACAGTTTCACAAAAAAAAAAAAAACAACACCACAAACAAAAAAACCACCAGTAAACCAATCTGTTAACACTGTATTGGGCTCAGCTGCCATTTCAGGTGCCCTGTAACTTTTATGGTGGGTGGTGGCTTTCCTGTTCTGCAGAAATCACTGAAAGCCACAGAGGCTGGAGGAGATCACCTTCATCCACTGTCCAGGCTCTCAGCTGTACAGTGCCGACCACACAAACCTCCCCATAAAACCACAACTGGTTCCTACTGGCTCCGATGACAGACTTGCAATGGAACAGTTGCCCACATTTTCCTTCCTGTGCCAAAGATAACACTAACAATAACTCTTAGCATGATATGAAACACATCCAAGCAGCTTGTTAAACAACAAAGCTCAGTCCCTGACGTGCCTTATGCTGTTGTGTGAAGGGGTCAACTCTTCCTTGAGATATTAGCACCACTTGCCAGATGGCAATAAGTCTGTTAGTACTTATTTTATCATATTCTTTGGCTCTGTTGTCTCAGCTAAGTGTTTATCCCACAAATTTCAATACTGGCACTAAAGATGACCGATTCAGTAGCTCACCTCTACTTCTCCATTGTGATTTCAAAACAGCATCACTAATCTCACCAAAATGCAACTCCATCCAGAGCATCAACGTCACATACCTGCTACCCCACCTCTTGTAATAACACTGTGCTACCATAACGCTGCCTTATCTACAATTTCTGCAAAACCATAGAAGCATTTAGACTACAGGTCTAATCTCATTCTTGATATCTCATTTCTCTCTGCGTGCCTCTGAGCTCCCAGTAATTATGAGACCATTTCTTAAATGAAAGGACTGCTGTTTTGTTCTCAAATGTCTCCACAAAAGTTTCACTGGTACTACCCTGTAACTCACCAGTGCTAGATACAGATCAGGATATATGACTCCAGATCATTTAACAGCATTTAATTTATTATTCTGGGGCTACTTTTAGCCACCCAGTCCAACTGGGCAGATACTGGCCATTAGAAGTCCCGACCCGTACTTTCATATACACACCCAGAATCAGGCAGATTCAGTCACAATATTCACCACCAGGCATTTTTATGGCAAGTATAACAGATTTAGGAAAACCAGACCTCATTAGTATGGTCAACTGTTTAGTCCAAACAGAAGATACTTGAAAACTATCTTACAAAAGGAAGAGGAGGCCAGTTTTTCCCTCTCAGGCCAGAGGTCAGTATTACCTTGTTCACGCAAACTCTTTCCCTTTTGTACTAAATGTATAGTCAAAAAAATCAGCCTTAACAACTTCCTCTGCATTACAGACCTTTTGAAGTTCATGTGAAGATATATTTGTCCGTCCTGGGTTTTGTCAGCCCCTGAAATTCCTTTCATGTTTCCAATTTCAGCAGCTTATGATCCTGGTATTTTTCAAACAAACCCTATGAAGGAATGGAAACAATGCTGCACCACGCTTCACAGCTTTCTGCAAGACCTCCTCAACCAGCAGGAAACTTTGCCGTAATAGTTCACACTTCACCCAATATCAGACATATTCTTGACAAGTTGTTTTTAATATACCACTGCCTGGAGCGGTACTTTGGGAGTACCACACTCCCTTCCTCCATTTGTTTCTATATACAGCCTCTAGACTTTGCTCCTCTAAACTGCTATGTGCTCCAGACATCCAATCTACAAGGTGTCCCTGCAATCACCAAGCCTCTTCTGTATTCAGGTTCAAGTTGCAAGCCAACCTGCTGTAGCAAAGAATGTTTTCCAGGGAAATTTGCTAAACTCTTTTCGTAATGGTAATAAAACATTCACTGTCTTAAAAACACATAATTTACTAATACACTGCTTTGTGTTGTTCAGGAATCAGAGTCAAGGAGTCAGACATTGAAGCCAACCACCAGCACCACTCCAATTGTTCAGCACAAGCCTCTGTGTTTGATCTCAAGAACATTGTTAAGGTGAAAAAAAAAAAAAACAAACCCCAAATAGATATATACACACACACCCCTTTCTGAGGCTATTGTCTCACCTAAACAAAAGGGTATTTAACTGCTTCCTCATTTAACCCAAATGGAAAGCTATTGTCATTCCAGTTGTCATTGGGAGGCTCTGTGACTACCTGTGAAGCAAAGATGAATATTCTGGGAATCACTGCCACCTGCATGACTCTCCCTTCTATATCCAGTTGCAGAAAGAGGAAGCGCTTAAGTTTTCATGTTATTAAAGGAGGTCAGCAGACATATCTACGCAAAGCAGCCCGTTTCTGGTATTGAGTACTATCCAAGTAGTATCCAAGCAAAAACTAAAAAAGTCTCAATAACGTAAGGTTAAGGCTTGAATGTAACCACAAAGGGGAGCAGCTGGGGGAAGGGAGAAGAAGGAGGGCGTGAAAAAAAAAACCACTGCAAAGCCCCATCACATCACTAAGAACGTTTCTTTATCCTCCGACTTCACTAAAAGCTGAAGGCAGAACAGCCTTGGACTACAAACAAAAATGGAGCCTGAAGACTGGACTAAGCTCCTGACCACTCTGAAAGGAAAGTGCAACTATAGCCCTTGTCAATTTTTTTTAAGCAGATAGGAGATCTGTGATTTTGAGTTTGCTTTCTGCCTTGCCTCTGCTGAAGAAGTCTCTCTAACATGAAAAGCTAAGGTAGCTCTAGGCTCCAGGCATCCTTTGGTCAGAATCAGAGAAAAACTCTCCCTAGTCTCTGCAAAGGAAAACAGAATTCAGTAGCACGAAGTGATCTGCTGTTGCTTATGTAAATGACATTTTGCTGTAACAGGTTTTTAAATAAACTGTCTGCTCCCTTCCTCAAAAAGTTGAGGTTATCACAGCAAGGAGACAAGTAGAAAATAAACATACCCACAACAGTACACAGTTTCCAGGAATTGTGCTTGGGAGGATCTACTCGTAGGTTATTTCATTCTCCCCCCAACATGTGAAATGGCAGGAAATTCAAGTTCATGTGTGCTGGGGACAGAAATCTCATCTGAATACACTACCAGCCATGCACGAAGTCATCTGCAGGGGAAAATGAGGTGAAAATCTCTCACACACAGACAACCACACTAGAAGTACGTCTGAGGCTCATACATCTCATCATCATTGTAGGTCACTTCCAACTGAAAACATTCTATTCTAGTCCAACTTCCCAGACTAGGACTAAGTAGTGGTAGTATCACGGGCCTTGTTTGGAAACAGCTGGTTATTTTTCTGCAGCAAAGCACAAGTAATAACAAAAACCTCTGTCCTTCTATGTATCTGTTCTTCAGTATTTAAGAAGGATAAAGTTATGTTGTAGTCTGCACCTTGGCAGCATGCCTTTCTGACTCACTTGCACGGCTGAAAACATGCTCTATTAGTACCCAAAAGTTGGAGGAGAAAAAAAGAAAAGAAACAAAGTATACTACCATTTTTGCAGTATTTTTAGATAAATTTTAAGGTCCAAATGAAAGAAAGATAGAACAGATGGCTTAGAATCATAGAATAGCTTGGATTGGAAGAGACCTTCAAAGGTCATCTAGTCCAACCCCCCTGGCAAGAAGCAGGGACATCTCCAACCAGATCAGGTTGCTCAGAGCCCCATCCAATCTGGCCTTGAATGTTGCCAGGGATGGGGCATCCACCACCTTTCTGGGCAACCTGTTCCACTGTTCCACCACCCTCACTGTAAAAATTTTTTCCTAATATCTAGTCTGAATCTGCTTCTTTCTATTTTAAAACCATTACCCCTCATCCAATCGCAACAGGCCCTGCTGAACAGTCTCTCCCTATCTTTCTTATAAGCCCCCTTTAAGTACTAGAAGACCGTTATGAGGTCTTCTCAGAGCCTTCTCCTCTCCAGGCTGAACAGCCCCAACTCTCTCAGCCTGTCCTCATAGGAGAGGTGTTTCAGTCCTCTGGCCCTCCTCTGGACCTTCTCCAACTGGTCCACATCCTTCTTATGTTGGGGGCTCCAGAGCTAGACACAGTACTCCAGGTGGGGTCTAACGAGAGCAGAGTAGAGGGGCAGAATCACCTCCCTCGACCTGCTGGCCACGCTTCTTTTGATGCGGCCCAGGATGCAGTTGTCTTTCTGAGCTGCAAGCGCACCTTTTCAGCTCATGTTGAGCTTCTCATCCACCAGCATTCCCACATCCTTCTCCTCAGGGCTTCTCTCAATCCGTTCTCCACCCAGCCTGTATTTGTGCTTGGGATTTCCCTGACCCATGTGTAGGACCTTCCACTTGGCCTTGTTGAACTTCATGAGGTTTGCACAGGCCCACCTCTCATCCAGGTCCCTCTGGATGGCATCCATTCTCTCCAGCATGTCAACCACACCACACAGCTTGGTGTTGCTGGCAAACTTGCTGAGGGTGCACTCTATCCCTCTGTCCATGTTGCTGACAAAGATGTTAAACAGGGTCGATACCAATACCGACCTCTGAGGAACGCCACTCATGACCGGTCTCCACTTGGACGTTGACCTGTTGACCACAACTCTCTGAACGCGGCCATCCAGCCAATTCCACATCCAAGTGGTCCATCTGTCAAATCCATGTCTCTCCAGTTGAGAGACAAGGATGTCATGAAGGACAGTGTAAAATGCTTTGCACATTGAAAAGTAAACACATCAGTAAGTGCAAAACCTTAAATTAAAATTCCTTTTGTCATTTTCCTCTAGAAGCTCACTTCTATTAGTTGATATATCTCAAAGATTCATTTGCAATTAAATACAGTCTTTTCATTTACTTTGCTACCTCTTTTTCCAAACCAGCAGGTTACACAATATTTACACGCTTTTCTAAGTGTTATATACTCATGTTTACCTTTATTGCTTATACATCTTTTGTCTTAGAAATTAACAGTGGATTTGTTTTATACTAGGATGTCAATTTTACTATGGCTATATTTGGAAGGAACTAAACTTAAACCACTAAGATGTCTTAAAAGTCACCCTAAAAATGCATCAGAAAATGAAACCAACTTTACCATAAACAAGACTGCTCTTTGAAACAGAATGATTTCTTCCACAATGGAGAGATTAAGATTTGGTGACCATAACTAATTTTTCAATTCACTAATAGTCAAATTTACTGAAATATCAAGAAATTCTATTAGGTATCTAAAAACCACTAAGAGTGTGAGATACCTAATCTGCATGATGCCTTCAGTTAGATACCTGGAGTTCTTTGTGTGCTTCAAGCTTTACTGCACATAATCCTAATTATTTTGTTCACAGATTCAAAGGGACAAAGGAAGAAGAAAAAGCTTTCCTACTTTCTGAGCTCCCAGATGACCTCTCAGTCCTCAGTTTATTAAAAAAGAAAATATTATCTCTGCATCTGGTAGCTAAATTGAAAGCAAATACTAACACAAAAGCTTTTCTGCTTCTCAAAAAAAAAATGGAAAAAAGTACTTACACTATAAAAAAAATGTAAAAAGCACAACTTTATCCAGTGTAAAGACACTAAAACAGAGATCTAAAAAAATTTAAAGGGTAGCTCCCCTTCAGTTGCCTTATGTATTTTAAGTGAGCGTACACAACGAATACAATAAATGACAATAAAAAAGGCCCATCTTTTGACTTGCTTAATTTAAGAAGTCACTTACACAAAGTGTTTTATTTAAGCAAAACTAACACGTACAGGTAAGGCCTTGCCAGAAATAGAAATTACAGCTGAAATTTAATTTGCCAGTTTTATTCTGAAGTTTTTTAAAAAGGACATTTACATAATTTTTTGTCCACCCTGGTATCAACCTGCTCACTGTCCACAGCTCTGCTACTTCACAAGCTCTGTATTAAACATTACAGCCATCTCACATTTCCAGTTTTAACCTTTCCAAGTTGTTGCTTCCAAACTGAAACAATTCTACCCAAAATCCTGGAGAAATACGAGGAGACTGCTGCCAGCATTCGGGATCCGACCTCCCATACTACTTAAAAAAAACACAATCAAGCAGTTCAAAATGGAAACATTCAAGGCCAGGTTGGAGGGGGCTCTGAGCAACCTGATCTGGTTGGAGATGTCCCTGCTCCTTGCAGTGGGGTTGGACTAGATGACCTTTGAAGGTCCCTTCCAACCCGAACCATTCTATGATTCTAAAATTTTCTTTGCCAGTTTCTCCGTGCTTCCACAGGTCCCCGTTTCAGTTTTGTCCAAACTTGCGCTGCCACAGCAGGGACGCCACACAGCCTCCAGGCTGTCCCAGCAGAGCCCATGGATTTCCACGGGGCTCCAAGGAAGCGCACACGGAGACACGGTGTGCAGCAGCCCTAAAACCAGTGCTCTGCTTCAACCAGGCCACAGGACAAGACACCGTAACTGAAGGTTTTGTGGTACAGGAGATTCCCAGCCTATCTTTGCAAAATCAGCCTATAAGAATGCTGTAACGCTTCCCTGCTTTGGAAAGAAATCTTAATGGTTTCCATGTTTCTACATCTAGTTGTTTTTTTAAGGTTACAAAAGTGAAAATACAGCTAAACTTCTCAGCAGAGGCTGAATTTGAAGTTGGACGCAGCCAAAGAACACCAGCCATTCTGGCTGACTGTGCAGACAAGGACCCTTCTCAGCAAGGTGAATTATCCAGGAATCAAGCACAGAGCAGCAAGCGTTGGAAGAGAGCCCATTTACCTGAAAAGAGGCATGCAAACCCCTTCTCCCTCCTGCGCCTCTAAGAAGTGCCACCTGGAATATTTCTGCCTGAAAAAAAAAAAGTGGTATTTCTGCAGAAATCAAGAGAAGGCTGCACAGAGGCAACTTAAACCAACTTTTCAAGTATTTATAAAATGGTACCACGGAGGAGACGATGACTACGGTACCAACGGCAAGTTTTAACCGACCAGCCAGGTGAACACTTCAGGGAAGGTAACAAGCAATCCCTGGAACGTGTGCAATCATCCAAGTTGCACACAGCAACTCATATGTAGAATAAAAGGTTCACACCAGAAAGGATCTGAAGTCCTAACTATGCTAAAATAAACTCTAAATATAAATCAGTCTATTTTCTAGCCTTGCAATAATTTTAATAAGCTCTACTTGCTGTTATAGATTACAGAAATAGAACTCATTTTGCTCAGTAACTGTACCACAATATTGAAAAGCTACCAACACACTTAATCTTTGCAGTAAAGGACTATAAGAGGTGGGAAATAAAAAAGTAAAGAAAAAGGCCACATGCAGCACTACATGCTGGTGTCTAGCAAGTCCTAATTCTCCCCTTCTCCCAGTAAAAATTCCCCAGATCACCTCTGGCATGCCTGGGAAAACCACGCTATTCTCAGCCTGTACAACACAGCAAGGAGCATCCTGCGGACGGAGGATAAACCGTTCCTACCTTTCAGTTATCCGCTGTGTTCAAGAGCACGCCCTGCAGTTTCGCCATTCGCATTATCTCCTGGGTTTGCTCTGATGGATCCTGGGTTTCATCCCCATTTACTAAGCCTACAGTTTTTCCTGTATCATTACCTCAGAAAGTTCAGCCTCTAAGTGAATTGCGCTTCTTCATTCACCAAGTCAAGTTCAAAAAAAAAAAAACTGCTAGAAAAGCCACTGAGGTTGTTACGGAACAAAGCAGATAACACAGCCACGAATCTGACATTTTCACCCTTCTTGCAACAAAGTATGAGTCTTGCGACTACTAGGACTAGTTGGTAGTCAGGGAATACTAATTATGTGTACAATTTGGGAGGCTGATGGCTTTCTTGTCATCTAAATTGCTTAAGATGGGGAAATGCATAAACAACAACTACCTATGAAATCATCAGATCTTGTAAGTTAAGGAAGAAACTGGATCTTTTTTAAAAGGAAGACAACATAATATTGAAAAAAAAGAGTATGATATTCAATCCCTTTAAAGTCTTTTCCCACTAATTAGTAAATTCTGAGCATGAAGGGCTGGCAGAACAGACAAATGCAGTATTGCTTTAGGGGAAAATAAACAGTATGTTACCATAGCCCTCAGCTTGCAAAGTGACACTGACTTTTTGCATGTTCTGATCCTTTAGGGAGCTCTCTTAATGGATTTGTTCAGTGAGAAGCCTTCAAAGTTGCACTCATTTAAAAAAAAATAAAATAAAAAATTAGTGGCTTTCTCGGTCAGTAAGGAATACATACTGCTAGGCTGCAAAGAACCTCTGTTAATGGATGTAAGGCATTTTGGCATCTTACTGAATTCCTGGAGCAAAGTCAGGCTTGCTTGAAGGGTCTTAAAATGATCGAAAGTATAGGGTCTTTAAATGATCAGAAGTGTATAAATGGACTCCTTACTAAAGATAGTTTTTAAAAAACAAGAGCGATGCTTTAAAGCTTTCATAGTCTAACATGCTTCTAACATCTTACAGAACAGAATCCATGCCTCACTAATATTTGGCATTTTATTTCCCTTTTTTGTCTCTAGCATATCCAAGAAATTCCAAGATACGCTTCTGCTATCATCCTTCAGTTCAAAAAACAGAGACATACTAACCAAAACAGGTCATCATGCCTTACTAACACAGATGAAGTGACCAAGTATATGGTAACAAAATGGGAACCTTCAAGTTATTAATCACTAACTGCTTTAGCTTGGCATAAAAATGAGTAATTACATGTCATGAAAACACATGTATAGACTATTTTATAGCAGTTAGAGAAGAAGTATTAAAATTCAGAAGTGAAAAGAGAGACTGACGGATCTACTGGTCCAGCAACTAGGTTACAAAGGATCTTTCTGGAGAGCCAGGTGCCATGAAGGCGAATCCCCGCACAGGGGGTTCTCTGGAAGGGCCCCTTCCAGCAGGTAACTCTGTACCAGAACTGGAAAACCCAAAGCAGAACCAAAACTTTCCAGGGAACCAAGGGGAGACTGCCACAGCAGAGCAGCAAGGCAACGAATCATGTGTAGGATAATAAAGTGTAGGGGCACGTAAGGGATGTGGTCTGCAAGTTGAACAGGAAGCTTAAAGATTTATAGAATTATAGAATGGTTAGGGCTCGAAGGGACCTTCAAAGGTCATCTAGTCCAACCCCCCTGCAAGAAGCAGGGACATCCCCCACTAGATCAGGTTGTTCAGACCCTCATCCAGCCTGGCCTTGAATGTTTCCAGGGATGGGGCATCCACCACCTCTCTGGGCAACCTGTTCCACTGTTCCACCACCCTCACTGTAAAAAATTTGTTTCCTAATATCTAATCTAAATCTACCTCCCTCTATTTTGAAACCATTACCCCTAGTCCTGTCACAACAGGCCTTACTGAACATTCTCTCCAAGTCTTTCCTTTCTTTAGGAAGAATTAGAGTAGTTTTACACAGGCCAGTTTACCATCAGGAAAAATCCCCAATAATGAGATCGAAAACTATGCCATAGATTTTCTTTTTCTTTTATTGGAAGCAGTGGTATTTAAGACATCTGAAAGAAGCTTGAACAAAAACACCAGTCCTTACAGGGAGCAGCCTTGAATCAGATTATAGATACACTAATTACAATTTGGGACCATTGCCAAGATTCCTACAAACACTGGCTCAAGCCTGCAGTTACCCAAAACTCGTCCTTCAGTCAATCACTGAAAATACAGCTCTGTAGGCAACGGAAACAACAGGAACCTCACCCTACAAATCACCAAACAAAAACTGAAGCAGGTAACATCAAGGGTAATCATCAGTCAGAATAAAGGGTCCTTTCCATTACAGAGTAAAAGAAAACTGTAGGACTAAAGGAAAGAGAATATTATTCAAAACTGTAAACACACTTACACTTTCACTGAAGATGTAAGTAAACAGCTAACAAGTTCTGGGTCTCTACACCAGCAACAGTTCTGGCTATAGGCTTACCAAACAAAACAAACCGTGTCCTTTCATCACATTTGCCTTGTCAATGGAAAAGATAAATACAGGCATTATGAATAAATACTATAGAATGCTGTCACAGATAATAAGTGCATTAAAAAAATGAGGTTGGGAAATAAAAACATGCATAGAATTTAAGAAGGAAAGAGAAGTAGATATTGTGCAAGTAATCAATACAGTCAGGTTTGGAGAACACCAAATTCTTACTTCCCGAAAGCCTCCTAGAAGTAGCATCATCCTTAAAGGAAGGATTCAGATTGATGACTCTTTGCCCTTTATTTTAAGAAGAAAAGCCATATACTCATTAATTTCTAAGGATTAAATACATTTCCTTAATCTTAGCCTTGCAATGGCGACAGTACTGTTGGATTTATTTTTTGCTCACAAAACGTTGTTAAAATTAAGACAGAGGAATGGTTCTTCCCAGGATTGCCAATAGCAGCACACATGATGTGCAAAAATAGAATCAGAGGACCTTGATTTACATCATGTTTTTCTTTCACCCTGAAAGAAATTCAGCCTTATTAGCAAATCAGCAGGAAAAAAAAAAAAAAAAAAAAAAAAAAAAAAAGACACACTACTAAAACACTGAAAGAGGGGGGAAAAGGTAGAAATGAAGGGTAGACAAAAGAAACAGGCACAAAGAAATGGGTTACTCTTCTTCCCACTGACATGAACTAATTGCGTATGGGGTAAGGATAACCCCCTGCGACGTTTCATGCATTCAAAGGCCAAGACTTTTGCTCTTCAGCTCTCCCTATCAAATCGTACTCCCTGAAGAAGACAGCACAAAGCTGTCCCATAGCATGCATGCTCTCAGACTCGGGGGTTAAGGATTCCAGCTCTGCACGGTGTAATATCGCATCGGGCACCACCAACACGGCCCTCAGAGACGAGCACAGTAACACAGCACACTTGAAGAAGTAAAACCAACAAGCAGTGAGCCAAGAGCTTCTAAAGGCTGTTCCAAAGTAGCAGGGATGTCGTACTAACACAATTGTATTCACTGTATTAACATTCAGAGGACTCATTTCACCTAAAGTCACCTATGTGACTTTAAAATTAAAGTGGAGCTCCTCTCTGTTGATGCTTTAAGGGCATCAATGTGGAGCCAAGCTTGGCCCCACCAAAAGCACCCAGCCAAGAGAGAGCCCTCTGTGTCTCCATGCCTAGTCACAGAGGAACCACTCCAGCTGCCGCACCAGCTACTAAAAATTTTTCTTTCCCAAACGCAAAACTACATATACATACGGTAGAGCCCTCAAAACGAGCACCCGGATCACTGCTATTCCTCCCTGCAGTCCGCCACAGCACGAGGAATTTGATTAAACTTCCTCAACAGGAGAGCACTAAATAAACACTGTAAATTAAACAAAACTATGCCTGATTATCTAGCTGCAATTACTTTCAATTGATTTGAGTCTTTATCGTCCCCTCAAGCTTTAAGCTGGGTAGATAAAAAAGGATCAGGCCTTACTGGAGGAATACCAAAGAAGGAGTTACGAAACTTTCCTTAGACTAGCTCGTCCTCCTGAAGAGATGCCAATTAAATTTAGCCTGGAAGTCTAACGAAAAAAATAAAAAATTGGCTATTCCAGGATTTGTCACAGACAAGCAACTTAATGCTGAGAATAAATTCAATCATCAGTTAATAGAAACCCATACAAACTATAAATCGCTGCAGCATATTTTATTTCACAGAAGTCAGACACTGCCAAAAGACTTTAGGAAACTTTTACCCAGCTGATTCTGTACAACCCAGCTCTCAGGCATTTCAGCCTTTTCCAAGCTGAGTCAAACTGTCACTTGATTGCAACAGGAAACATATGCACACGAGTGCAGTGGGGTTGCTCACTGCAATTCAAATATTTTATGGGAAAACAACAGCAGATATTCTTATTCCACTCCTGGGAACTCCTCTGCAGAAAAATCCTGGCGTTACTCGCAGATTTTCAAACATCCTCTTAGGTCCTGTTTTGTATTATCAGGTTGGTTTTATATTAATTTTCAGACACTAATTTCACTGGGCTCAATCTACTTGCAAGGGCCAGACCTATTATTCTGATTAATTTTGTCTTCCATGTCTCCAAATCACATTTCCCTTGCCAAGCTGGAACTGTTGTCAGATCACCATTCTCTAAAATTCATTCTGCTCCGAGGTTAGCCCAGAAACACTGCGGATACAAGGCTTTAAAACTTTTAGAAGCATTTCGCGTTTTCCTGTAGACATTTTTTAGCTGTACAGCTACCTTTTTCCCTTCACAGCACACACGCAAGCTTCAGTTCCAATCCTAGAGTGCTTTTAAGACCAAGGAACTTTGTTCAGGTTGGAGGAGGCAGTTTGTTTTGACAAACTGCAGGCAGAAAAGCAGATACAGACTCTCTTCGGAATTTTTTCAACTGAATTACCTTTACACTAAAATGAAAATTCTTTGAGCTTTCTTGAAGGACAAACATCATCTAATTCTGCAGCTATAAATATCCTCATAGCACACTGATTTTGGAGAGAATCTGAATCCAGAGATGAAGGGGCATAACCCAGCTCTCCCTGTTATTTTCTGTACACGACACTGGGAGCTCACCATCTTACAGCTACCTACTTTAATTAGGTTATTCTTTGTCTGTGTATTAGCTGTTCCCATCACATCACCTATTCTACGTTTTAAGTATTTTAAATAGTAACATATGTGTTTTCAAATATTACTCTCACTTTTAAGGAAAACAACTTTGAAGAAAAATTTCAGTAGTTTTATCTACTGCCCAATGAAATTTTACCAACAGATCTAAGGGAGTCAAAGCAACCCTAGCAAATACTTGATTAAGAACAATACTGCATTCAGTTTTAATGCTTTCACAAACACGTCTGAACTTTCTTGAATACACGGATTGTTGGGTTTGTTTGTTTTTTTAAAAAACAGAGGAAAAAGAAAAGTCTACAACTTGGTTCCAGAAAAAGAAAATGCTTCAGAACTCCATCTTCTCCTCATATGTACAAAAACATACATACACGCTACTCCATCACAACGGTGATCTAATTTTTCAGTCATACGCTTGTAGCATGCCGCTGTTAGTCCCTACCTCTCCTCCATCACGTACCTTCTCTTCATTCAGGGGGACAGGAAAGGCTTCTCTGTGTTGGGTTTTCTCAAGCAGACAGCTACCATCAAATGTCATTTGCTCGTCCACTGCTTCAAATGATCCTTGAAGCGTTATTACAACTAGAAACTGCTCCAACGATTTCTCTGGTGCCATAGTGTGCAGTCACTGCACACAAAATTAAGGGAGAAATGCTCACTTTCAAGGTATTGCTTGATGGATAATTTCTTAGTTCAGAATCTGCAATAGTCCTTGATTTGCACTTCAAAAGCTGGACAACTGGAGGTAAACTTCACACAGATATCTTGCTCTTGCACCACAGCTTCATTGGATAAAAGCACGCGACTTCACGGCTACAGGAAGCATTTCCAGATAGCTGTGGGAAATTGTGCTTAGAGTCAATGTGGCCAAGGTTTTTGATAAAGATTTTACTTTCTGGCCAGGTTTCATTAGCGCTAGGTTTGTTTCCTCCCCACTCAGAGCCTCTGTGTAACCGTGCTCATGCCTGGTGACCAACAGAGCTAATAAAAATCGGCTTCCACCCAACTGATGCTCTTCCCTCAGCCCCCGCACAACGGAAAGCTAGCTGCTGCACGGCTCGCTCTGCCACACACCTCCTGTCCTGCCAGCCTTCCTGACCCCTCTCTCGACACTTTCCTATTTACTCACCACTAATTAGACAGCATGAGGCTGCCATTGCTTTGAGCGATACCTGTGCGACTGCCCAGCCAACGCACGTGCTGACCCGGCAGCTGACGGGCAACGCAGATGACCTCCAGCAACAGCTGCAGTGATTGTGTCTCTCCTCCATCCTAGCACTTGTTTTTTTTTAATTAAGCTTCACTGTTTGTCTAACGTGGTTGAAGTTGCCCAACAGTTTACTGAGGTGTAGACAGAGAATACTCAGAAACAAAGAGGCACCATTGCCATTCAGGCCTTGATTGGAAATAATATTAAAAAAATGAGATGGAAAAACCTGTCCAATAAAGTTATCATCAGCAACTTTTCCTCTCCTGCAGGTTACTTAGAAATTCTTCTCATGTCCAACTCACACGTTTTAGGCAAATGGATCCTGTATCCTCGGAACTGTGCTGTTTGTGACTTATCTCAAAATTCAAACATTATTAGTGAACGCAGAGCTGTGAGCAGCACTTAATGAGAATACCTTTTAAAACCTTTTTTATATTCAAATGGCAGAGCCACTTGCCCTTCTCTCCACTGCAATACTATCACACCATCTGCTTTGTCTTTGTTTTGCTTATTTATTTGCAATTGAGGCACTTTGAGGATATTTTCTGCTAGCTTCAGGTTCAATATTTATTGACCATACATTCTAGGTATCTTCTCCATTTGTTTGTTTTCTATTTCTTTTCATGCTTTCTAGTATTTTATTTTTCATAGTACTGAAAATTAGGCTCAACATTTTAAAGGACACAAGGGGAAAACATTGTGCTCTGCACCAAAACATTAAACAATTTTATTTTCCACATTACACTGGTTAATTCAACTAAGCTGTAAAAAATGGCTAATGAACACCACAGGTAACAGGAGCACAACCACACAGTTGATCTTCCTACATGCACATACTGATGCCTCTGTTTAAAAACAACAAAACCACTGAATGTTTAATATCTTAAAGGTAAACATGAATTGTTTCAGGTCTTGCAAACACAATGCTAAACAGAGATTTTCAGGATGAATTTCCACAAAGATAAGATAAGAGCTGAGGTCTTCAAATATAAAGACTGAAAATTGCTTCCTTGGAGGCAATCTTACAGGTTCACATACATTAAAAAAAAAAAAAAACTTTCACTTTATCTATAATGTATTGAAACTCGGTACATGAAGTCGTACAAACTCTCAATTCTCCAAAATGTACAGTAACTGAAACTCCCTTTCCTCATTCTCCCTTTAATATTTTTCATATCCTTAAGAGCCTGAATACTAACTGTTCCCTGGAAAATAGGAAACTCCTGACAAAAAACACAACTGCAGATTCTTACTTTGACAAGAGCTTTACCTTCCTTTTTAGCCTTGATGTTTGAGAAAATAACCTCAGGCAGAACAAACTAAACAAATCATATTTTTCCTTAATCTGAAAAAGACACTGCAACCAAAGCAAGAGCTGGGCAGAGCCTTCTTAGTTGTAATCACTGTTATTGCAATCATAAGACTGGAGAGAATTAACAAAATAAAAGCAAATCAAATTCATTTCACTTTGATGGTAAGCCATAAGCAGCAGCAAACTCCAGGATAATTTGAGAAATGAGAGAGAGGAATGGAAGAACAGAAAAATTACTCCTCAAGCCCTGGAAGACATCCCTTCCCATCCTCCCTTCCCATAATCGTAGGAAGACCAGGGTGGCCAGGGAAATGCTCCAAGCCCGTCTGATACCCGCTGTGTTCCCAGAGCCTCTGAATGATGGGAAGCCCGGTTCCAACTGAATAGCAGTATCACCACATTCTCTCTTTTCCTCTTAAAAGCAGTTTATTTTTAAGATTTATTTTCACTTATTTACCAGTGCAAAAGAAAACACTTCCTATATAAGTAGCGTGAAAGTCTGCTTGGCATTGCTACCTCTCTTTGTGCAACACTATGTTTGAAACTCACTCCGTAATGGAAAAAGGTAACTACCAAAGATATACTTACCATTTTATAGAATTCAACAGTAACCTTCCCCTCCCCTGAACTTTCAGGCCAAAATCATCACCATACAAACCTGCCGAACAGGAAGCCTAATTATTCTAACATGTGCAACCGAAGCGATAGGGAGTTTCACGGTAAAACTGATAAGGAGTGACATAAAAGACTAACGAGCGGCCTGCCGGTGCTCCATGGCTGGGCTAGCAAAGGTCCCTGTGGAACACCTTTGGTATTGTTCAGTGGGGAGAGGGAGGCTGGGACACGTCCAAAAATAACATTCAGAGATGGAAGAAATGAACGCACAATGTCTGCAGCTCACGTGCTTGATCCAGGCACAGAAAAAAAAAAAAAAACCAAAACATTTGAGAGAGCGTAACCAACAGAAAAATCCATGATGCGGAGGAAAAAGAGCCAATTAAATGTACACAGGTTACTGAACAGCTAGACCCTTTGTGCCACATTTGCCATTTGAATAAATTGACAAGTGTCTTCTTGACCGGTGCCTGTGGTGCAAGTGACCAAAAATAAGGGTCCTTGCTTAAGGAGATGCAGTCGTCAGTATTATTAGTGGCCAGCGATCAAACCACTGGGCCTGCAATAATCAGGAGTGAAAGACGCAGAAAGGCTGACAGTGGCCAGCAGAAGCCCCAGCCTGGAGAAGGAAGCAGCCAACAGTATCAACTCCTGCCAATCACTGCTAGGTTTTCCAGTTTACCAGTAAGTACCTAGCAGTGTTTCGTACGAGACAATCCAGGCACCCAAGCAGCTCATCCCAGAGGCAACAGTCCTATTTCCTCTGTGTAAACCGAGCGTACTGCCGGCACTCCAACCCAGTTGTTTCAAGCAGGAATGGCTCGCTACTCATGTCTCTGTTCACAAAGTCACAGTTTTTCCTCGAAGCTGTCTATATCATACATCTCCAGCTGCAGAATTTCTGTAATACCTTGTGTATTATAGAAATACATGCTTTGGGGAGACTTAGACCTTGGGGGAGGAGAAGAGGTCCCCTTTGGTTGCACAACTTACCCTTTTAACTTCTGTGTTAACATACCCAATGAAGAAGAGAGCTTGAAACGGCAATTTAAAGAGCCTTATAGGACAGTAGAATTACACATCAAATTGTAGTATAATAGTCTCTTACTGTTCTTTCATTATGGAAAATTCAGTCACCCTGCAAGGCCCAAACCATTACTTTGGCCCCTCAAGTCAGCATATTTGGAAGGAAACTGGGAGGGAAATTATCGTTAACATTACTACTCATTTGAGCAATCTTGTACCACGGGACAGCAACCTCCAGCACTGATGCCAAGGTACCAAAAAAAACCTGATTTTAATGGCAAGCAGCAGAGCGCTGCACAGGCAAGGCATCATCAATCAGGGAACCAGCAACACCGCCTCAGAGACATGGTCTCCCACCCTTCAGTGGGCCTTACCACTACACCCGATTTACAGCCTGGGAAAGAAAACACAGTCTGGAAACACCGTCCCTGCCTTATACTGAAATACAACCCAACTCCTCAAGTGTTCCTCACAAATAAGTATTGTACAGAAATCTTCTACTGCAAACCACCGTATCCAGATTTAATGGCTTGAGAAAGTTCTTTCCTTCATTTTATACAATGACACAAACCCCAGACTTTACTGTGCAGACTTTATTGCGTAACATTCAAGGGCACATTACAAAAATCACGGTTCCCTCTGAGATCAACAGAAAACAGAACTGTAGCACCTCCGTGAACTTCACCAACAAAGCTCCTTTTTATTTGAGTACCAACTAACAGAGTCACCACTCTTTTTCTCTTTAAGTCCTTCTTGACAACCAAACATTACAAATAGTTTCCCCCATTTATATTTCCAGACTGAAAAAAAAATAAAATATGCAGTTGCATACCCTGTTTCTCAAATCCCCCAAAAGGCCTATCATATTTTCATTTCCCATCATATTTAATTGCCTACTTCATTACAGACAGGGCTAAAAAGCTCATCATGCTGCAATTGATTACTAACAAGTTATTGCCCACATCTGATACAGACTGACCTAATTGTCTGATTTGCCTACATTTCTGCAGGCCAAATTTACTGACATTTTGCACAAATTCAAAGCTGACTGAGCCCGATGACCTTTTATACCTCTGTAATTAGTATTCTGTGCCTTTACAAGCAGAAAGGCAAGCAGCCCCTTTACACTCCCTAATTCAGCAGTCCCTCTGTAAACCGTAAACCTCACCATCCCGTCAGCAACTACCAGTCTGCAAAGGCCCTTTTAAGATAAATATGCCGATTTCTAAAAGAAGAAACAGAAAAAGCAGGACAAGTTGGTGGACTCGAATTCAATAAACAGCATTTTTATCATGCTTTTCTAAAAAAGACAATATAAAATAAGGACATTGGCACAGACAAGCATCATGAAAAAACAGTGGAAAAAAAACCCCCAAACTAGAAACCAAAACCAGTAAGTTTAGTCCCTATCACTAACATCATAGTACAACATGAAAAGTATAACACAAATATATCAATTACAAAATTGATTCTGCACTGGAACATAACCAAGATTAGTAATACAGAGGTTTAACTGCAGAAAACATCCACTAGAACTTCATTTATGTATCTAATCTGGTTTTGCAACCCAATCCTACAGTTGCAAAAAATACTTCCTAATGACGAACGCAAGTTTAAAAAGATGAGTCGAGTCAATGAGTCGAGTCAATTCTACTGAAGTGAAGCTCTGGATGCAGCAAGGCGCACATCTGCATTTCCCCAAGCGAAGCAGAGGGGAGGACGAGGTCAGAGCACTGACCCGCGCTTCAAGTTCCAGTCTCGGGAAAAGAGGGGCAGACAACCATTAACAACCAGAGAAGACATAACGTCGGTCTTTGCACAGGTTTCCACCTTGCAAAACCTGAGGGACACACTCAGCCGGCAACGTTGGACATGATTCTTTAGCCCACTGGCAGCCCTGAAATTTCTCTGCCCACCAGCCAACTCATCGCTGCAAACCCTGCAAAAACAAGACTGTCTCATGGACCCTCTTCCCCAGCTTCATGCCCTAACAGATCCCAGTTTGGGAGTCACTGCACCAGTCAGTCCTTTTTAAGAAGCTGTGCCCAAGAGCAAGCCAAAGACTTAATGCAAAGATATTTTCAACCAGAGAAGCATTTCTTCTGCATAGCTACCTCACGAAGCATATATCATCTAAAAGCACTGGGAGCCTCATATTCATCAGTGTCAAGAATTTTTATATTTTTTAAAAAGAGATGCTAATTTTCATCATATATTAATTTCTTAAGTGGAAGTTTGGATTTTTTTCCTAAGTCAAATTAATCTAAAATCAGCAGGGAAAATTTACTGAACAGCGCTATAAATTCTGAATTTTCTATCTGAGTTTTAGTGCAGAAATACATCTCCTAAAGCAAGTCTTTCCCTCTTCTTTTTCAAGCCATCACATTTAAGCAGTGTTTCCCCTTTGGTCATTTATCATCCACAATTTTCTTTAAAAAAGTTTGGTTACAAGTAGCATGCTTTAAGATATTGATTACAAAATGACTAATGAACCGTGTCAACCTGGGGAGAGGGGAAAAAAAAAAAATCTAATTTGAAGTCCAGCCGTTAAAGAAATGACAGGCTTTGGTATTACACATTCAATCTCTTACCAACTTTTGACATTTTAAAGTTCTATGTCATTGTGTGTTACACTTTCTGCCCACTTTCCTAATTTATTTGGTTTATTCAAGACAACAGAGGGTAGAAGAAAAGCAACACAATTTAATTGGCTATACACAAGATACTGCAAAAAATGAGCAGAGAAATACAGCTTTCTGACCCTTCCCATGATGACGACAGTTGGCCCTACTGCCAACGATCCCGTCCGCAGCGACATTTGAACTTAGCTTCATGGGGATAAAAGAATTTACAGTGTGTTTGGGCTGATATAGCAATGTCTAAGCCTTCAAAAATAGCCATCGTAATTCAGCATATTATGTATAACCCCTCATCTTTGCTATTTGCAAAGGAAAGAAAAGAGACTACCCAATCCTAGAGCAAAACCATACCTAAGAGGACAAAGCTCCGACTTAGAAAGCAAAAACATCAAGTGGGACCCCCAAACCAGAGTTGTTAGGCATCGCTCAGCACCGGATGTTTCCGATACTGGGGAAGGCCAGGGCAAAGGGGAAGACAGGCTCCCACCTGGCAGCATTAACAGCCCAGTCCTTGCACACACAGAGGTGCAGGGCAACTACAAGCCCCAGGACGCAACGCAGCAGGCCCGGCAGACCCAACGCTCCCGTGCCCTGTCGTGTCAGCCGGCGCAGAGCTTCGAGACCCTGGCAGGTCGGACACGTGAGGCACAGCTAAGAGGATTTTGTCCTTTCTTGCTCCGTGGGACCATTTCTTAAAAGGCTCAGATCCACTAATTAGCTAGATACCACAATTCTCGTGTAAACTTCTGTAAGCAGGGGAAGAGGGTGTCTTAATTCAGCAGAACATTTGGGGCTTTTCTTAAGCAGACTGCTTCAGAATTTTATTTTTGTTGGCTTGATTCCAACATCAGCTGCTTGCTGTAAATACATACTGGAAGCAATACAAGGAGCAAGAGTCAAAGTATCTGGGAGACAGGAATAATAAACCAGCTGAGCGATGCTGTTCCTTTAGAGCCATCATCTTTCCACTCTCCAGGGACAAATCTCTTTGAAGGAAACCCGGGTAAGAAGGCTGTGACCAAAAAAGATATGAGACGCGTTTCATTTATTTCATGCCAGCAAATCGGCAAGTTTAAAAAAACAAAAAAAAAAAACCAAAAAAACCCAACTCCACAGAGTTTGGATCTGCCTTGAAAGCAAAGCAGGGGAATCACAAAAGAGAAGGCCTACTACACGCAAGCTCCCGCTCTGAAAATAACTTCTGTTTGCTCCAAACTTTCCCCGGCGGTTCACGGCCGTTGAGGCCGGTCACACCGCAGAGCGGGAAACGCTCGGTTCCCAAAGCGGCGAACTTTTCCAGCTCGGGGACGGGCGAGGCGACGGCAGAGGCGTCGAGAGCACCAGGCCGGAGCCAGCCCGCCGCGCCCCCGGGTGTGAAGGCGGAGGGGGCACCGGCCGGCGGGGGGCCGTCACAGCCGCTCGGGGAAGCGGCCCGGGCCGGCCCGTCCTCCCCCGAGCCGCCCCGGGGCCGAGGCGGGGAGGGAGGCGGCTCCCACCCCCCGGAGCGGAACCTCCCCGCGGGCTGCTGGCCTGGGCTAAAAGCCCTTCCTCGGTCCGTCCCGCCAACTCCGCCCGTCAACCGGGCGTCCCCTCAAGGGCTCCACAACCACCCGGGAGGACGCTCCCGGGTTGGGGCCGGACCCCGGTCCCAGCCCGGGGGCGAAACAAAAGGCACCAAGTTGAGCGGCCGCCTCCCCGCCCGGCCGCGGTGGCCTGAGGGAAGCGGGGGAGGGAAGGCGGTCCGGGCGCCTGTGCCTCCCCGCGGATTACCCGCCGTCATGGGATTACAGCGGGGTTGAGCGGGGTGTCCGCCGGCTGTCACCGCCCGGGGAAGGGGCCGCCGTGCCGGGGTTGGGGGGGAAAAGGGGGCGGCTTCACGCCCTCACCGCCCCGCGGGCGGGTCCCGCCGCCTGCCCCGCAGCCCTCGCCGCGGTGCCCGGCGGGGCGGGAGACACCCGCTGCCGCTCCCCACCCCTCCACCCCATTGTTCGCCGTGCCGCCCTTACCGTGTGCGGGGCTGGGGCTGCGCGGGCTCCCGCCGGCTCTCCTCGTCTGCGGCTGGTGCAGGGGCAGTCGCGCTTGGCCGCCGGAGGTCCGAGCCATTAAAAGCTCCGCGGGGAGGAGGAGGAGAAGGCGGCGGCAGGAGTGGTGGCGGCGGGGGAAGGAGGAGGTGGAGGACAGCGGGGGGCTCGCAGGAGAAGGGTCGCCATGTCCGGCTTCGCAGCGGGGGAGAGCCCACCGGGCCGGGCGCTGAGGAGAAAGGGGGCAAGCGGCGACGGAGGAAGGGGAGGGGGGGAGCCCTGCTGCCGGCTGCAGACCGGGGGAGCGGGAACTGGACGCCGCTCGCCCCGCTACCGCGGCTGCACCTCCCCTAACCCTGCCCCCTCCTCGGAGGGGGAGCCGCCGGCCGGAGTAGGCGGCCGAGAGCCCCCTCCAGCGTTCACAGGCGGCGGCGGCGATTCGCCATGGCCGCTCGCATCAGCGCTGCCGGCGGCGGAGGGAACGGAGTGCCCGCCCAGCGAGCGCCGCCCGGCCGCAGGTAGCCGGGCAAGCCCTCAGGGACGGGGAGGAGGAGCAACGACCACCGCCCTGCGCCGGTGCGGGGGGACCTCCGGATACCCCCACCCCCCTCCTTCCTCCTCCTCCTCCCGGACACCAGAACGGGCAGCTCCCGGGTGGCCGCGGGGGGAGGGAAGGGTTAAACCAGGCTGCGGCCCCCGCGGCTGTGAGGTGGTGGCGGGGCCTACCTTCCCGCGGAAGGCCAGGGCGAGCCGAGGCCCTGGGCGGCCGCTGCCTCTCCCTGCGGATTTTGGGGACCATCCGACGTAGGTGCCCTCGGGGGCAGCGGGCACCCTGCCGTCCTTGGGGAAGGAATTGGTTCACTCGGCGGCAGGCGAGAGGCTGTTAAATTGGGTGGGCCGTTCAGGGGGAGCCGGGACATTGCCTCGAGAGGGTCTGTGCAGACCCCTTAAGACCCCAGCTTTTCTGTTTTTAGGAGGAGCCTTCAGGAATCAGCAGAGAACGGGTCAGTGCTTGGTTTACCAAAGAGGGTAAACCTCTTCCCCGAGAGGGTAAACTCTCCGCGCTTGTCGTACCTCAAGTGCTTGCCTGAAACGCCAGAGACACCACAGGACTGGGTGTACAGGTAGTGCATTCACATCTATGGTTACTAGTTAGTAACCTGTATCTTCTTTCTCCTTAGACGGCCACCGATCACAGCATTGTGAAATTTAGCAAAGAGTAGCAGTCTGGGCTTTAAGGGCTGTCTCTCAAAACAATCTCTGCTCCAGTATGTAAGTAGAAAGGAGACCACCAGAAAAAAGGCTGGGGTGTGCCTTTTCCAAAAACCCCATGTGTTCCCTCAGAGAAGGTCTGGAGCTATAGCAAAAAAGGCTCTCACACCTAGGGCCAGCACAGTTGCCCGCATGACCACTGTCCATTTGCATAACTTACGCGTTAGGGTGTGCATCCCTTTGAGCCTTTTCCAGTCTTTTACCCGATGTTTTTTTAAGGAAGAAGGCTGGGTGGTGCACACAAATGAGTGATGCAGGGGCACTTCAGGTCTTTGAAGTTCTCTCAGTGACCCAGGAGGGAGCAGTAAACTAGGTATGCATTTATAAAGTAACCCTTCTGAGCACCTAGACCTGGCTTAATCCGCAAAAGACAAATGCCCCTGCTGTCAACAACACATGCCTCTATGCACAAACACCTCACTACAAATACCTCAATGTGTATGCCAGCCAACCTTGTGAGATCAAGAGAACTTTATGTCTTTGGTCAGCCCTGAAATCTTAACCAAACGACATATGTTACTGACTGACAGGCTGGAAATTACCTTTAGGTGTCAATACTTGGCAAAATGGTAATTATTATTTTCCCCCCATGTCATTTTCCACACAAAATGCATGGTCTGGCTGTAGAAGATCAAGAAGAAAGATTATGCTCTCATTCTGACAATATAGAATAGAACAGAATATTTCAGTTGGAAGGGACCTACAATGACCATCTAGTCTAAGTGCTTGACCATATGAACTGTGGTTAAAAACACTGACATAATAAAAAAGATTGCCTTTTTCGAAATACTTATTTTGTCAGCGGCTTTAACTCTTACATAAGGTACAGTTAGAATAAGAGCAGCACTGCAAGCGACAATTGTAGCATTTAGAACTTCTTGGTGCTTTTTATGTACACTTTCAGATCACTAATGCCTCATTCACACCTAACAAAAGAGTGGTTGTAATCTACATCAAATGAGTGAGGTCATCTTCAATGCCTTCCAAGTTTGGGTGACCTTGAAACATTTTTCAGTTCTGAACAGCAGTAACAGGTTGCCCTGCAGCTACCGATCATTTATTACTGAGCTCCAAAACGCAACGGTGAAATAGTGGCTTGAATGGTATACTTACTGCAGCATCAAAGATGGTCGTTTCTCCAGGAGCCAGGGACAAGGTTGCATCTGTTTATTTAGTTAACCCTTGATTCTTGAATCTTCTGAAGGTATGAAGGACACCTGGGGACTGACATCTAAAAAGACTTCTTTACTGTCTGTTAATGTTTATCTAGTCGATCATAAAGTCATCCTGCACCCATCCATTCCCATTGATGCTCTCTACAATTCTTAAGCAGCAATTTTTCTGTAAAACAGATTTCTCTCTTGTAAATTACATACGGCAGCAGCTTGCACTCTGCTGATGTGATTGCTAAGAAAATCACTGATTGCTGCTGTAAGTTTCCTGTAGTACAAAGGGTTACATTTCTTTCCTGTTGAATGAGATGTGAAATTTGTTAGGACATCAAATAAACAGGAAAATTTGAGAAAAACAGCATTTGTTTTTTAAAAGTTGCTAAAATTAGAAAAACATTTCTAGTTACTTCATGTTTCTGAAAGAAAACACATAAGCTTCATCTGCATCTGCTGATAAAGAAGAGAAGAGCTGGAACTGGATTTCAGATGAAGCAAGACCAAGCTGGCATGATCATTCATTTCTGCCTTACCTGATAAGGCAGAACCCGAGGGAAAGGAAGGGAAGGAGAGAAAGACATTAAAAGGGTTCGGTCATCTTGAGAGACTGCCTCTCTGCGCCTTCTGCCTTCTTCCCTGTTAGTAAAGAAATAGCAACACCTACAATGGAATGCAAATATGGATCTCTGGAAAGCCTTCACTTTTTACAACTCTTGTGTGCTGGGATGATTTGCGGTTAATTTTTCATTGACATTTTCTCATATTTGTTGTGAGGTTCTACAAGGTTTGCACGTATGCAGGCAGTTATGGCAGAGTACCTGCAAATTCACATTTTCACCTGCCGTGTGGTAAAACTTGTTTGCCTATCTGTGTGCTTTGTCAAATTAAATAATTGAACTCCAAACCCCAGTATGCAGATTAAGTTCTTTGGTCTTGTTTACACTAAGATCAAACTAGATTCTTCAGTGGTCCTTCTGGCCTTAAAATCTATGCCTCTTTTGTAAGCTACTTTAAAATACGTGTTTGTCGTAGTTCAGCCCCAACGGGGACCAGACTACGCAGTCTCTCTCTCACTCCCCCCACTCTCCGAGAGAATAGGAGGAGATTTGACAAACAAAAGAAAACCAGGAAAAAAAAACCAAACACGTGGGTTGAGATTGAACAAAAAGTAAATTTAACAGTAATGACAGAAGAAAACAAGACAGTGATGGAACACAAATACAGTACAATAGCTCACAACAGATCTCCACATCCAGTCTCTTCCAAGTAGCAGGGAGCCTCCCTTCAGCACCCTCCTCACTTACATACTGAGCATGATGTCAGATGGGATGGAATAGCCCTTTGGCTAATTTGGGTAAATTAACCCCAGCTGTTAGCTAATTAGTTAACTATCCCAGCCATAGGGGCTACCAGCTTCAGTTCTCCACCCAGCTCAGGTAAATATTAACTCTATCCTGGCCAGAACCAGGACAGTGTTGAGTTCAAGTTTTTTTTTCTGTATTTTATTAAGGCAAGAAGGTAGGATGCTGCCCTATTTGAAACCTGTGTATTTTAGCTACGTCTTTTGTCTAGTAATTCTTTTTCATAAAACATTCCACAGATATTTTCCCTGGAGCCTGAAATTTTGCTTCAGAGACCCTTTCAGCAAATACTTTTTGTGCTAGACTTATCAGTGTGTTCTTGTATAAATGTGGTTTGGGGCTCAATCTTGCAAACACGTGGCATTTGATAAGTTGGTTTTAGGGTCTCTCTCTCTCTCTCGTATGTCTTTATGTTAACTTGTGTTAACTTACCTGGTTTTGCTAATTTCATTGCAAGAGCATGACAGAATTGTCCATATAGTTCTTTCAGGATCATTTCAACCTTATTTTTATTACGTGTTTTGTAGTGTAGATGCTTCCCACCATTTCAGTGGCTTTTGTTTGCAGTATATTTTTATCCGTGTCTTCTCAATATATTATTACAGTCATCAGTTGTTAAGATTATCGCACCACTAGCTCTTCTGGTAAGGTTACTGATGTTGAACTAATATGTCTTTCTTGCTTCTACATCAGAATGCCACATCAAACCATACCTAAAAGCAGTGGTAATTAACAGTTTTCATAATAGTGTGTAATACTAGCAGTAGACCATGTCTTAACTTTTGAGGGAAAAAACAAAGAAGAAAACCAAAAAAATATTTAGCCACTTAGCAAAGGAGTCCATTTCCATTCTCAAACTCCAGGATTTCCTTGTGAAAGAAATACCGAACCATTGAAAAGAAGCCATTTAAGTACTTAGAGCCAGCTAATTAACAGATTTTGTTGATTGCCTGCTCAAAGTGTGTAATATCATTAATTAAAAGAGAGCCTTTTCATGGTATATGCAAAAGCTTCCCAAGTCCTTAAGAATTTATATAAAGAGAGTTTTTGGATGTCAAGCTGCTGGAACAAGCCCCTCTCCCTAACCTCTGTATTAATACCGCACAACATCACCTCTGCTACATGTCATCATATTTACCTTGTATTGTCCAACGTATTTGCCTGTTTCACTGCTAATGCATGTTACATTACGTCTGTGCTGAGATGATCACCAGTCCAGTAATTAACAGATGACTCATCCCTGAAGCTTCAGAGCAAAAAAGTTCACTTGAAATTCATGAGCAATTTATACTCTGCAAAACTATGTAGATTGTGTCGGCTTATACACATCATGCTTTCTTTTTCCCTTCTGCAAATCCAAGGTAAAAAAAAAAGGCTAATTTTTAAACAACACTGAGGATTCCAAAGTATTCATTAATGAATTAAATTGGCAATGACTGCAATATAAATAAAACCATTACTAATAATTTATTACAGTTAGATATAAAATAATATTTTGTCAAATTAAAAATATCAGAACCTTCAAGAAAATAGAAGCCAAGGAAAAATGCAGAGGTTTGTTTAAAAAAAAAGATCAAACATCTTTTTGCTATTCATATTCAAGTTTCCTCTCCTACAATCCATTTTCACCTCTTCTCCCAAAAGAAGGGAAGAACACTGGGTATCAGGACAAAAATATGTATTCCGTGTCAGTATTTCTGTGAGAAACAATGTACCTCTTCTGTCATGGTGAGGAGAGAGAAGTGATAATGGAAAGAGAAAGTATTTGCAGATATAAAATTATTTCCCATGTTGAGTACCAAATAAAAATAATACTAAAGAAGAGCTGCTTCCTTCGTCAAGTGCCGTTGGGCCTGCCGTGCAAGACGCAGTGTGTTGGCCAGGAATGAAAGCTCATAATCTCCCTGCTGAATGTGGCTTTTAGAAAACAATCCACCAACCACATTAATCTTTCAATACTACTTTTGAGAAGAAAACCAAATGTGGTGTTTGAATGTGCCCGTAGAATTCAGAGTTGAGGGTAGTACTCCCAGCACCATAGTTCATTCTATTCCAGCACTTTTGTAATTTTGGACAGAGGAAACTGTTTAGCTGTTAAAAAAAAAAAAAAAAAAGAAAAAAGGCAATACTTTCTAGAAGGCCTGTGTAACTAAATTCATTAAATGATTTTGAGACTACTGTGATTAAGAAGAACCATTTAAGTACCTGGACTGATATAAGAAAATACGGTTCTAAGAGAAAAAATGCTGTTTCTGCAGCCCCTCAGAATTTATACCATGAGCTGAAAAGAGTCCCCTTGCAAATATAAAAACCATAATATTATAGAACATTAAACATGCCTTTTAGCATTATCAGACTTAAAGATTCCCATGGAAATAAGAACCTTCTTGCTCTCCTCTCCCCTCCCCCTCCCTGCCAGTATTTTTGCTGTGACCTTCTGCAAGGGAATACATCTGGAACATATCAGTGTGCCTGAATAAATCCTTCTGGGATAATCCCCACTTTAAAGTGGTGGTGGTACGGGAACCTTATCTACTGGTCTGTCACATTCAGGATCTCCCATGGGTCCTTTCTAACTTCATGCTGGATGATAAACATTTTATTTTTACAACGGTTATTTACAACAGGTGGCTTAATTACTGTCTTCTTGCTTTGTCATATTCTTCTGTTTGAATTTTTAGAACATCTAAATCTGGCTGGAGGGAGCAACTGTAAAACCTGTCAAAGCAAACATCAATTCAGCATATGATTTTGCTATTTCAGAATGCAGCCTCGGAAATTACCCCGTTCCTAAATGTCAGACCAGAAGCCAGGTCTTCTAAGGGTGCTAATTTATTTGCTTCCCATATGAGAAATGTAGCAGAGTGAAGAGAAATGAGACCATCTATTTTCTACCTGGGTTTAGTATCGTTAATGAAATTCCTTCTTCAAAAGGGATCTGTGAAACTTTCTGTTCAGAAAGTGAAAGGTATTAAATAATTTAGAGCAATAATATTTCACTGTAGAAAGTTTAGCAAGATCTGCATAATTTACATTTCATAAAATCAAACAATCAAATGATTAGAGACTTGAATAGCATTTGTTTTTCTGCTTATTCTTCTCAGAAATAAAACTCCAATGAATGAAAACAAAATAACTGCTCTAAAAAGTAGAATTTAGGTTAAAAAACCATGAAGCATCATTTCCATTTTACTGATGAGAAAAATAATCTACAATGATGTAGTCTACTTTCTGCTATGATCTACTTTCAAATTAGGAGGGAAAATTTTCCTTAAAGGTCAGGTAGATTAAGGCTACACTTTTTCTCCTCTCAGCTCCTATCAACTTGCCGACGATGATACGTGGAACTGGTTGTGTTCTTCCCCGTGTAAATGCGTCAGCTGGTCTGTCACTGTCAAAGATCCTATTTAACCTGTTCCGCCTCTGTAGCAACTTGGGCTTTGCCTGAGAGTTTTAAGTGTGAGTGATTAATGCTCTCCTGTTTCCTAGGTTCTGATGCTGAAAGATGGACAGGGAGCAGTTTTTGTTTAGTGTCTTAATTTTCTGAGATGCAGGGTACAGGCAAAGGTGGTATGAGTTTTTCCCATGCCCAGTTTTTTCCACCTAGTATAGTAATTCATAATTCATTACCACGGCTTCCAGTTAGATGATTTTCCCACTCTACTTAAGAAAAAAAATCCTCCTATGTCTGTTGTTACCAGTATTTTTTTTCCATTTCCTCAGTTAGTGGTCTGCATATCATGTGTGTCTGCATTCCCTTCAGCTTTATGGTGTTCCTTACTCTTTCAGTTATTATACAGTTTTCCACTTTGTAAGTATTTTAAATGTGAGATTCACTGTTTGCTCTGACAATGAAACAAAGCAAGCAATCATTTCTAGTTTAGCAGTAATCTCTAGGATACATTTGTCCTTTAAAAATATCATTTTCTCTTAACAAAAAAAAAAAAAAGAAAAATAATCTAATCTTATTTTTTAAATATTAGATTTCAGAATGAACATGAACTTAATATATAAGTGGATTGAATTCACTCTGCTGAAACAGGACAGACATAACCAGAATAGATCCCAGGATACGTTTTAAAGCACCAGGAGTTTTAATAATAGTCTGTACTAAATTTAGCCAGTTCTATATAACAAAGATGCCTATCATCTCGTGCTTTTAAATTCTGAAGTGCATTCTTTTCTTTGATATTTCCAATTGCTTCACCACCGCCTCTGTAGTTTCTTCCCTCCACAGCCTCTCTGCAGTTGTTGACAACACTGGGTATTGCACATCTGTACTGTGCCATATCTCCCTCTGGCACCGGGGAGGAAATCTTAATCCCTGTTTCCTGCTGTAATCTCTCCTCCTAAAGAGGCAGATCAGTAACAAAGGAGCTGCAGTTCTCGTAAAACTACCTGAATATCAAAATGGTTTAATCTTCTACTAGGCAAAGCCGGAGAGTCTCACCGCATGCCTTACTTTCTGCTGCACTTTGATCCTTTGTGTAAGTTACTAAAATTCAGTGTTTCAGATTTGCTACCTTTGAATACCTGAAAAATCCAGTAGCTCCTTCCAAATGGCACAAAGAAAAAAGGATATAACATTTTATTATGGGGTTTTTAAATTATATATTTCTCCTTTGTCTTTTGTTTAGAATCCACGTAACACTCAACTGTGTCAAGATAAAACATTTTTTTTCCTTCTCAGTCCTCAAAGCAAGCGTTTACATGAATATTAGCACTGGGATATGTTTTATATGAAGTGATTCCTATTCTAGTCGATCCTGTGTGACCTGGGTGAAGAAGTATTTGTATCTCACAAAGCCCTGTGCAAACGCAGTAAAGAGATTCTGATCTGTGTAAACAAAATCAGGGCAGGGGGAAAGTGAGGAGAGGAATGCTGTGATGAAGAATGTGTACAAATGGCCACACGAAGCCTGATCAGAGAATGGAGTGTCTAACAGAAGTTACAGTAAGGGAGCCTGAGGAACAGAATACAAGAAATGGGACAAATGTAGAGTAATCCTTTCCCAGCTTCTGACAGTCAACAATTTATGGACTTCTTGAGCAAGAAGTTTCCTCAGGAGCACCTTGCTTATTAATCATTCACAAAACTGATCCTTTTTTTAACTTACAGATAAGTCCATCAGAAATTAGTTTCATGCTTTAATTAAAGCATATGAAAAGTATTTCTTGTTGGTTTTAAACACCTAGTGCTGTATTTGGGTAGCATTTGATCTTGCGTTAGGAAAAACAGTGAGTTGTTCCCTCTCCACTTACTCCCCTACATTCGTAACTGTGTAGATATCTATTCCCCTTCCCTTCGAGTTGTCACCTTTTTCCAATCTGAAGAGCCCTAACCTTTTTAGTTTCACCTCAAACAGCTGCACTGCACACTTCTTAAATCTCTCACTTCTTTCTCAGCCTTTCCAGTTCTGCCATATTCCTTTTCCAGCACCAGCATCAGGACTGCGTGCAAAGTCAAGGCAGAGGTGCACGGATGTTTGCACAGCACAGCCCTGGGAGTGGCAGCTGCAAGGCCTGGGACTCAACTCCCTCCTTAGGAAGGAAGAGGAATTCTTACAAGGAAAACCAGCCTGAAGTCATTCAATATGGTCTCTTTTCCAACCAAAGCAATCATTCTCTTCCACCATAATTACAGTATTACTGGAGAAATTTAGGATTTCTGGGAAAATTAATTGTGATTCTTCTTTAGATGACCTGATAAAAGCTTGCTTGCATTTTGAAGTTAGGGGTGGTATTTCAGCATAAGGGCAAGAGAAAATACTTAGGTGTCCAAGTCTTACAGTTTAGACACAAAGTCCATGTGATCTGTTATCAAGAAGTTCATTATAAAAATTTGTTTGCATTTTCAGTACATTTTTCATAAAGAAAAACACGGGCAGCTCTGTTAAAGAAGAAAAACAGACCTACACAATGCACCAGCTGAAACCAGCCCATCTTTTCTATAGGACGAGCAAGGGACTCCGATTCCAGCAAACCATACACTATAGACAGGATGGCTGAGAAAGGAGGCAGGGCAAAAATTATCTACTGCACTTATATTAGGACTTATAAAACATTATTGAATGTTTATTTAGAAAACAGAAATTACAGTGGGCAACTGCTCAGAGTTCTTTTTCATGCTCAGGCATTAGGAGTGACGAGAGGAGTCCAGTTTCCAGCATCTTGGTGGTTTGGGCTAGGCCATTTTATATGAACTTTGTTTGCGTCCCACACCCACAAGGGTAATAAATATTATGTGAAAATATTTTAATAGCAATGGAGGCAAATGAAGACTTCATCTTCTTAGATTTCACATCCTTTTTTTTTTTTTTTTCTTCTCCAGTTATCCCTTTTAAACTTTCCACTTGAAATATATTTTCTTATCACATTCTGCTGCCTCCAGCAATGTCTTTAAGCTTTTACTCATTTTAAGGACAGGAATCCACACTTTTTAATGTTAATAGAGAGCCTCAGGAGCTCATCCACACAGCTGCTGTTCCTTTTCACTTGCTCCCAGAAACTGATAGGCAACCCTGAATGAAGCTCATTTCGTCCTTGGCCTGCAGATGAGGAGAAGCAGCAGGTTCCAAAGACAGTTTGCCTTCATAGCAGCAAGGAGAAAGTTGCTGTGGCTGTACCTCATTCTACAGTGAGATGTTTATTTATGGTCTTTTCAGACTTTATTGGGACTTATTAATGATGGGAGAAACAGGGATAGGGAGAAGAGCTGGTTACATCTGCACTGATGTAACACTCCCCCTTCCTCCAGTTTCTCTCTCTGTGGTCGCAACAGGCAGTTCTGAAGACAAACTGACTGCTCTGCACACGTTTCCTGCAAACAGAAGTTACAGTTTAACACTCTGCCTATAAAATGGTCCTATTAAGAAACACCCTCCCAAAAAACTAGGCGCGGTAATGTGTCAAGCTTCCCTAGTGCAAGCATGGCCTTCTGATATCCTATTGTACCGTCTCCATCTACTGGCCAGAAGAAGCTTCAGCCGCAGCACAGAACTGGTGAAGTACAACCACTGCATCCACACACTTCCTTCATGCTGTTGGTAAGGCCCCAGTTAAGCAATTTTGGGGTTTTTTTTTCTCCCCCACCCCCCAGGAATACCATCACCTAAACAGACAAAACTCCACAGTAAAAACATGTCTTGGTATTTTATTTTCAGATATTTAAAAATGGTGATGTTGCACAATTTTACTTCAAGTAATTCAGGCAACATTAAATTTCCCCATTCAAGATAGTGTGTTATGATCATATTTTTTGCAGGTCTGAGTACAAAATGTGAGTTTTATTCCAAGCTTTTTTTGGTTGAAAAATTAGCATTAGTTTTTAAGATAGTATATGAACTGAATATTAAACCTTTTAATTAAATTACATCAAATCCTATCACCTGAAGGTAGGACTGTGCAGTTACTAAAGAACAAAAGTTTTGTTAACAGCACATATTACATAAAAAAACATACTTCAGATATATTTAAAATATAACTCTCTCTTGCCACTTAGGAAAAAAAAGCAGTTATACATTTAATGCAGAAACAGTAATTTGAAGAAATATCTCCTTTCTTTTTTCCTCCTTCCTCACCCTCAAAAGACACTGGCCATCTGCAAAAGGTAGCAACCAGGGGTAACGGCATTGGCAAAATGAGAGATGAGTAACGACCTTCTGAGCAAAACTGAGTGAAGTTAAACTTGTAATTCCTGTCAGTCACCGCTTCACTATTTTCCCCTGGGGAGTATCTGCCAACATGCATCATTCCCACTTTTCTGGAATAAAAGTCCCATTTCATGTCAGGAACCAGTATTGCTCATGTGATGCCTCAGGAGAGCTTTGAACCTCCTCTGGTAAGAGCGACACACGACACTGTGTCCTCCAAAAAAACAAAAACAAAAACAAAAAAACCCCAAAAACCAAAAAACCCCTTCAGGCATTCACTGCTTACTGTTAGATTTTCAGTATATCTGCTGCTAAGTAAGTGAAACTCCACTACAAATACTTGTATGCATCTAGTGTTACATTAACTAAAGTTATTATCAAACCAAGAGTAGTACCAATACTAAACTCAAACATTTTTATTTCATAGTTTAGCAGCTGCAAAAATTCCCAGCACCTGAAGCAAGGTCACGGTCAGCCTCTGGAGTGAGAAAGCAAAGTCACAAAAATAAAAACTGACTTGAATGTTCCAGGCTACCACTCCCAGGCTGATTTTCTAAATAGTCTTGGAATAGCTGAGAGACTATGTGGTTTCTTCTATATCAGGTAATTAGAAAGATCGGAGCCAATTCTGCAAGCAAAATCTGTGAACATGTTACAAGTGTAAAGACCAAACATTTTGGCTTCATGGGCTGTGAAGGAACAAGACACTGCCTTCGAAAAGCAAATACTCCAATACAGAAGAGTGTTCCAAAACTCAAGAGACAAACCCTAGATTTCTGCTGGAATAACCATGCTGCTACTATCAAGCTTCACATTTTGTATTCAAAGATACAAAACACACAGCTTTCTCATGTCCTGAATTCCCCACATCTCTCGAGTCAGAAAAGATGCTGTAGAAACCTTTTCCTGAACTAAAAGCAAACCAAATTTACGGCTTCTAGGGCTATATAGCAGTGGGTCATGTCTCCTGAATGAGGCTCCTGTGAAAGAGGAAAATTAATTCAGTAGTGGCAAAGAGGCAGAAACCTGGTGTTACACCTGTTGCTAGCAGTGTGTCAATAGTATGGTAGTCTGAGCCTAGCATAAATCTGAGAGAAACCTAACTAACTTGATGACCAAGGGAGATACTGATGGACGTAGTTTACACCCTCCAGAAACAAAGGCATCTTCTGAATCGCACCTTTGACTGGGGATTACATAGCAGGTAATTTACCTGTCACTGTAACAATGTAATTTACCTCCAGAGTTAGTGGTCTCCTTGAGAGCTGACATGATGAGGCAGTAGCGGGGCTGAGCTCTCTGACTGGTAGAGAAAGGTTTGGGGTTTTTTTTAATTGGTTGATTCTAGGAGTAGGAAAAAAAATAAATTCCAGGAAATCAAAGTGTTTCCGAGTCACTGCATTATAGTACATCTACTATTCAGTGAGCTACTGAGCTCCCAACAATAAACACCGTGCCAAGGACCACCTGAGATCCTAACCATTTCTCGTTTATCAGCACCAGCTCAGATGGTAGTCTCCTTTGGTCTCAAACACTTCCTTATGACAAAATATACCATCATCTAGACACACCTGTTTTCTGTCACTGAATAGGGCTGCAGACAGTTACATATGTACAAACTTTGTTACAGATCTCCAGTATCAGGTATGGTGAATCCCATGATCCAATATTGAGCCCATACCTCTGAAGTCTCAACAGATATAAAGCTGTCCTCAGAGATGCTCTTTATGGAAGCAATACAAACACCTTAATGATAATCAAAGGGAAAATGATCTCTATGAGATAGAAACTTTGATCCTGTGTACTACTTCTCAGAAGACAAGAAATGCATTTCTTAGAATTTACGAGACCATGAAGCCCCACGAAGCATGTAAGTACAATTGACTAAGTTAGCAAAATGAGTGGATTGAATGATTAAATAGCAATGGCTAAGGCTGCTTCCCAGAGATGCACAGTAAAATACTTCAAAGTTGAAAAAATATGGGATGGCAAATAATTTACTTTTGTATTATTTTTAATACCATCCTCATTGTAATTTGGAAAACTTAGTATGTATGCGCCCCTACAGACACCACTAAGACAAAAAATAAAGCTCCAGTTCAAGAGCCCAGCCAGCATACCCAGTACATACATGGAGTGAATTAGAAAATTCACCTTCCTTAATTCTTTATTTCATCAGAAATTCCAGCGTCTTACTCTCACACATGTACTCCGTACATGAGACTGAAAGATCTAGATGTGTAGAGAGCAACAGACAACAGCTGGCATAACAACTTCTCTGTGCTGGGAAACAGCAGCGCTTGCACTCAGCGTTACTTTGAAGTCTCTGCAGAGAAAAAGCAATGACAGAATGCCACAGCAGTACACAAATCCCATGATGAAAACATGAAGCCTACAAGTCGCTTTCTTACACCAGTTTTGCACAGGATTCGCAGGAAGATCTTGTAGACACAGCCAGGCAAAGGAGACGAGACATTTATCCGCATTAGTGTCTTTCATGAACAACCTAGAGCTGCAAACAAGAAGTAGTTTCGCCTTCTCAACAATGAGAACGGATGAGAGTTTAGATAGGAACTCACCTGAGCGTCAGGAGATGAGCCAATTTGGAAAGCAACGCTCATGAAGTCTGGTTACTTTTATATGCTTAAATAAGCTAATGAAACCAAAATACTGGAACACTGTCCGAATCACGGGGAGTTTTCTAGTTGTTTTTTGTTCCCACTGAGTGCAACTTTGAATGGTTTGGGTTGGATGTCTAGGGTGATTCGGTACCTCTTTGTTCTGCCAAACCAGAGCACAGCTATTGTTTGCGGTGCTCTTTATGCTACATTAGGTACATCAATTACCAAATGCAATGGCTGAACATTTTGATAAAGCATGATTTGGAGTTCTATCTTCAGGAAAAGTTGTTGAAATAAAACTATGGCCCTTCCCGTATCAGTACCACAGTTAAGATTCCTTCAGCTCCTTCCTATTTTTTGATAGCTGCAGATAAAGCCACTGTTCTACTATACTTTGTTTGGGAAGAGTATTTCAGTGCTGTGGACGATCAAGACTGGTTGGCTACTTAAAAAAGGAACCTGAAAAGCTAAGATTAGTGATTCAGACAGCTTTTAAATAAGCGGAAATGGAGTGTAGAGTTTTTAAAGCTTGCATGCATTGAGAAAATGCTACAAAAGCTTTTGGATTAACCCTGACAAGTTCAGCAGGGACAGGCAAGACGAGACCTCCAGGTACTCCCTGGAACGGACCTACCTGTCAGGCTGGCACAGTGACTCACTTGGTGCCATTTTCTTTGATAAAACAATTGGTAACAAGGTAGAAGCCACTGCACAAAGCTGCTCTGCACTGGCTCTGGCACACAGAGCAACCCCATTTCCTGGTTCTATTTGTTCTCATTTACTTGAAACTGAAAGGAAGGAAAGAAGGTTAAAGTTGGTCCTTTTGGAGAGCAACTGAAATGTTGCTCTTTTACATTACAGACAGCCAAAGCTGATGTTGTTTCAGGGAAATCATAGAATGGTTTGGGTTGGAAGGGACCTTAAAGATCATCTAGTCCACCCCCCGCCCCGCCAAGGGCAGGGACACCTTCCACTAGACCACGTTGCTCAGAGCCCCGTCCAACCTGGCCCTGAAATACCAAATGTGCTACTATTTTCTCCACAGAGTGGGAGTCCAAAAACTGGAAAAAAAAATTCTCAAAGCTTCAGGCTTAGAAAAAGTACCAAAAGCAAGCTGCAAGGAAAAACTAAGCATTTTAGACTGAGGGGAAATTAAAGACTACTTAAAAAAAAAAGAACCGACAAAGAAACAAGAAAGATGCAGGATATGATATAGCCTAATTTTTGTAATGAGGACCACTGCTTGAGATAACTGACCTGACTTACTATTTCTCTCACAGTATGGTATCTAATCCTTAACAGTTCATTTTCCAGATGTAGGAATGCTTGAATTTCTGTAGATACAAGATTAACAATATTTAACAAAGTGGAAACTGGACCAGTAGATACTTTGTTACACTGCTTCAGATGCCTCTAAACAAACTACAGTGTCAGCCTGTACTGTTAAAGCATTTTGTGTCACAAACATTTGGATGTAATGGTCCTAGGCAGTTTTTGATACACCTCATTCTGTATTGTTTTTTTGGTTTTTTTTTTAAACATTTTTTAAAGGCAAAAGGAAGTTTATTCTTTAATAAGAGAAATTTCTTACACACAAATTTCTACCTTTTTTTTTTGTTATAAAGGAAAACTTACACCCTCCTTGAAAAGATTTGTTTTAAGAGATGATTGAGATTGACTTGAACACTTCAGTAAACAAACTGACATTTTGAAGATCAATGCATATACTAACATCTTCAAAGTAAGAGAGTGCAAAAACTTCACTCACCTTTGTTGGAAATCAGATTGTCTATGCTTATGCTTGCTGCTATGTTAGCTGGTAAATGATGTATTGCTCTTGCAGTACCAAAAAGATCTGAAAAGTTTTTTTTGATTCTTTCAGGTCAGGCTATCAAGTATCTGATTGTTTTAAACAAAACACAGGCTACTGCAACAGTATCACTGGCTGCCAGATTGTGTTGCACATTTGCAGCTGGAACAACGCTACATTTTCTAAGTTATGAAATGCAATCGCATCTACACATGAAAAACACTTTTAAGTTACGTAAGTTTACTGTCATAAAAATGAATGCCATTAAATTTCCATTCTACACACTTGGGTGAAAATTTTTTTAAAAGTCAAGGAAAAAGCATTAAATCTGCAATAGGAAACAATATACAAAGTTTCAAATATAAAATCATGACTTGTATAGTTTGTTACTTGCATATTACCACACGAGGAAATTAAAAGAAACACACATCACTGAACTTGTGCACAAGCTGCTTGTGTTTCAATGTCATTTATTGAGGAGTGAATGAGATACTGTCAGACATGCCAAAGAGACTTCACATTCAAGGGCTGGAAGCTGAACAGCTTTCCTCATTGAGTCACTGTACAAGTTGTTTTTGGGAATCTGAAAGTGCGATCAATGAGGTCTTCATGCTCGATGTTTGTCTTCAGTTTTTCATCTTTTGATCTACTTACTCGTTGGGCAGAAGGACACTTTCTACCCTACAAAGACTCACACTCCAATTAATACAATTAACACTAGATGTAGAGAGACGTTTATCTGTTATAACGTACATCTACTGCTGAATACAAGGTCTTAAAGCTGTTTCTTAATTCATTATGTCTAATGAGAAAATTCAACTTGTTTCCCTTTCACCATCGTATGGATGGCTTATACCGTTAGAAAAATACTCTTCAGTGCTATTGTAGGGTTTACAGGAAACAACTTCTGTGTTGTGGGACAGAAACTGATTTAAACACCGTTCTGAAAGAATGCTTCTTCCTGCTGCCGCTGCCTGTAGGTTGCAGAAGAACGGCCTACCCGCACTACAGTTCTGGTTTTACTCAAAAAAAAAAGAAACAAAAGAAACCTAAACAATAGGGTAAACGGTTTATTTGGAGTTAGTTTTCTTGCAGATGATAATTAAGGCCCTTCAAGCAGAGTTCAGGAGCTCCTGTATGGCTGCCTGTTGATCTGCATTGAGCTGTGATATGCATTCTGTCCACAGTCCTCCAGATGTCTAGAAAACAAATAAGAAGTTGTCTTTATGCAGACTGACAAGCTTCTAAGGCACATGATTCACTTTCATATGTTTACAAAGCTGAACATTCCCTGGGCTTACTCCTCTAATATACATGCCAAAGAACAGGCTGAAATCTTCAGTTATACGCAGTCCTACATAGGCTCAACTCCAAGTCGTCTAAAATGCTAAACAGAGGCAAGCTCTGGTTAAACAGCACCAGCATAACAGATCTGAAACTCCTGGGAGCTCCCTGTAACTAAGTGGGTCAAATGACAATCGACACTCCTAAGTTAACTGTGGCCTAACCATTTGCTCCGTTTTGCTCTGAAGTTGAGAGTTCAATGTTCAGGCAAAACTGAACCATACCTAAATGTGAGAGTATCTTTTAGGCACTGGTGCACCAGTAATGTGTTCAGAGGAAGGGAACACTGTGATTACAGCATGACGTGCTACATTATCTGCGCATGTGCAAAATTCTGCTGCCAGCACATGGCATTACTCTTTAGAGAAAGGAATGGTAATTACCTCCCAGAGAGAAGAGAATGTACGTAGCATCTATTACATCTGGGAAAGTGTAAACCCCCACTTTCCTGCCCCTCAGTGTACCTTGCCTGTGTTACCACAGCCCTCGGCTGAGACATTAGCTTTTAAAGTCACCAGCAGCAGGGACTGGTTCTAACGGTACCAGAAAACGCTAAGAATTTAAAAAAGGTTGGGCATACTTATTCACTTATCAACAGAAGATGGAAGCAACTGGCACTCTGCTTTCTTTAAACAGACAATTATAGGAGAAAAACCTGGAGGTCTGTAGGTCTTTAGATTGGGTTTTGTGATAGCAGTATACTTGAAGTAGATTTAAAATAATTGTTTTTATTTATATTTGGTATATTTTATGTTCAGCTCTATTACAATGCTCTTCTCTCACACACTTTTAAAATATCAAATAAAAATGGATTCACAGAATTTGAAAGAATTTGAAAACGCAGTCCTTAGGCTGAATTTGGGTTTTTAATTTTAAATAATATTAGGCATTTTAGACTCTCAATATATAATGGAATATTGCAGAATTAGATATACTCTTCTAGCACTTCTGACATACATTTAAATTGATACTCTACACTAAGATATTTCTGGCCCGAGAATACCTAAGCATGAGGAAAAAAGTTCATGTTTAATTTCAACTATGACCATAACGTTACTCATGTCAGATGCTGGCAGTGGAACAGCTTATTGAGATCATTAAAGTATTTCTACTGAAATCTGGGAAAAAGCAGCAGCAGGCAGACTGTTAGCAACTACACAGCCTTTGAAGTTCCTACCATGGTATAAAACATTTACAATACTTTGACTTTACTAAAGTATTATGTGTGAAGAGATAGGACTGGTAACAGTAAGCTAAAATTGTTTTGTTTTGTTTTTTAAAAAAACCCATGACCTTTAAGACTTTTCCCACACAGTCTGAAGGTAAATCATTTAACCAATACAGAAGCCTTGTTTCCATCTTAATGTTATAATTCCTAGCCAAAATAAGACTTTGAGATACACAACTACTTTATACATTCATGTGCAATTGTATTGTTAAGAAAAAAATAAATCAATTAACCGTAAGCATTTAAGGTAAACTGAACAAATGGATTAGCATACCCTAATATAAAGCTCCATACCCAGACTTTAAGTACTAACAGCAAGGATTCGTATCTGTTAGCCAGAATCTAGAGCAGCCACTTACCCCACTTTCACTTTGAAACGTTGCTTGTTTTCATTCTTTTTACACCTTCAGAGTTTTAACAAGTCATTTTCTACCAGATATAATGGATCTCGCAGGCTGATACATTCCTCCAAGTGAATGCTTTCCAAAATCAAGTATTCCCAAAATTCTTGAACCCGAGTTTTGGCAAAGCATGCCAGGTAGAATAGACAATAATGACCAGCTGCTGCTCCAAATCCTCTATACATTTTTATAAGCCATGCACAATACTTTCTATCATCAGGTGCTGCAACTGCCAGGTACATCCATCTGATAACATTTGGCCCTGGATCAGATCTGCCCTATGAGCTACAATGCAGAGAGATGCAGCTTTAAGTACTTGGACATCCTCATCACCCAGTACCGTAAGAACTCATTCTGGCATAAAGGAAGTGAACCTTGAGACAGTTCTGTAAAGGCAGGCAAAACACTGAACAGCTGCCCGTATTTGCACTGGATTAAAGAGGGCAGTAGTAAAATTACTTATGGTTTGCACTCATTCTCTAGGCCTCTGCTATATTATTAAGTCACCACAGGGTGCTGGGGACCCTTACAGTTCACTAATACAGAGGCAGGCAGATTTCTCTCTCTGTTTTTATTTCTGGCTCAAACAAAAAAACCAAACCACACACCACAACCAACTAACACTGGCTAGCATGTTAACCATGTTGAAGCATTATTCTCTAAGGAGATAAGGCTCTCAAAATTGGTTTAACAGTTCGGTTACTGCTGAAAGTAGATTCTAAATGTTCCCTTTATGTCTAAGCAAGCATTTATTTACCTGCACTTGGCGAACCACATTAGCCAACCGCTTGGTACATGGATCTTCGTGTTTAATAGCTTCATGAATTTCACCATCCGCAATTATACCAAATATTCTGGGAAGGTTAGAGTTGTTGGGACCGAGGACAACTGGATTGTTGCTGTTACAACCGAGATATATATTACAAATAAATTAGTGTGAGCATTTTACATATAAGTTGAGTGATTTTGAAATGTCTTATTCTAAAGCTGCTTATTAACATCTAAGTTTCACTCGGATGAGTAAGTATGCATACCTTTGTTGCCTGCTGACAGAATGTCCCCTCTAATCAGCCTACACTTTATCAGGAAGAAGTTATGTTACAGAATAGTTGAGTTCCATACAGATGGAAGTGTAATCTGCCAGAAACACCCTGCCTAAAAGAGCTTCTTCTTCTCTCTCTCAGTGCTGTAAGGGTCAGGAGGTTGTGTTACCAGCATCAGAGAGCACCAGCAACTTCCCCTCTCTGCCAGCACTCTCACTGACACAGCAAGTAAGCAGTTCTGTTCCCTCTTTCCCAGCCAAGTGTTGGAGTAGAGGAGTGCTGGCAGCCAGGGAGCTGGATGGAAAATGATCTACTTCCAGCCCTGCCACCTACTACTGCTGGAATGCAGAGGCTGTAAATCTAGGACTGACAGAGCTCCAGAGAAGTATGCAACAAGGCTGAGCCACCTGCACAGAGTTAGGTACAAAAGAGTACCAGTACTGCAAAATTCCTGATTTCTATATGTGTGTGTACATGCATACACGTCAGCATTATTACGGTGGCTCTACACAACCGTACTATTATCAGTACAGAGACCTCAGTTGCCACCACCCATTTTTTGCCTTAGTAAAGCACCAAGAGATACAAGGTATTCAGACTGTAGAAAAGCTAAGTTGTTTCCTTTCTACTTTTCTACTAAAATATAATACAGTGTCAGCCAGAACATGGCTACTACACGATGATTCAGAAGAAGCTGACATTCCTCCACTCAATTATGAAGTGCAACTTGCACCCATACGAGAATATTTTTTTAAATTCTATTGACCTATGAGAAGGAGCACAAATCTAAAGAACAAGCTGTAGGACAAGATGCTTTAAATAGTAACAGAAATTATTATTATTACAAACTTTATTAATAGAGACAGCACTGTACCATGAATTTATGCGTACTATTTCTCTACTTTGTATTTTCTTTTGTCGATACTCAAGCTTTAAGAAAGCAAGAAGGTGCAAAGCTACTTTAAAAGATTATGAAAAGAAGGCTGCAAGGGCACGCCTGTTGCTATTAGAAAGTAGAAAGATCTGACCAGTTATTAATGCTGATACGTAAAAGCAGAGCATCAAAAATTTTCCTAAAATTTTCTGCAGAAGTTCCCAGCTGATCTTTTCCCATCATGTGCATATAGAGCAGCCAGGAATTTTTTTCAAGCCATATAAATGTTAGGATGAGAACCTTGACTGTTAAAAAAAAAAAAAAAAAAAAACAAAAACACCAACCAACATAACCAGCCATAACATTGTGGAAGACTCAGTTCTGACATTCCAAATTATCTTCTCTAAAGCATATGCAGATTAACCTGGGAGTTTCTCAGTTTTGGAAGGCAAATGCAAGGAAAGAACCTGCAAACAGGCTTACTTTCTGCATTAATGTCAAGACTTTGCCTTACCTCTCAATTAAGTCACACAGATAATTGAAAGTATGAACAGCTTCTTCTTTATCTTCATGAAGCGGAAGCCATGATAACCAGTGTGGCAGGACTTCTTCAACATTTACACAGTCAGGCTTGAACTTCATTATCTTCCCTACAGCTGAAATGCAGTTCTCTGTTGCATTGACATTCTCTTTGGTTTTGGCATCTGGTGACTGAATGACTGTCACCAGCAATGGAAGCGCCTCTAATTGTTAAACAACACAAGAATAAAGTTTTAATGCACAATCAAGTTATATTTTATTTAACATCACAAATTCTACATGAGACTACTGCACGTATTAGAAACGGGATATTTTGCGCCCCAAGCACCAAAATCCCGTCGTTCCCATGTCCCACTACCTTTAGGTTCTTCCCTGCTCAAAAATAATTGTATGAAAAACAGATAAAGCTATGGAAAGAAACACAAGAAAACAGCTACTGCAAAAGTTTGGATTTGCTTTTTAAGTTCAGCAGGAAAAAAAAAAAATAAAAAAATCTTCCTGTGTCTCTCAATTGGAGTTATGCAATCTACAATATACAAGACATAGTAATTTATAGTAAAAACATAGATAACAAGCATTACCTTTTTAATCTGACAGATTCTATAAACACCAGATGATGAAAAGCACCAATACAGCGACATTCACATTAATTTAGAGCATAGTGCATACCTACAGCGTATGTCTGCTGTATATACTGCTTGTGTGCATGTGCATATAAAAATATATCTGTATGTGCACATACACACCTCCCACCACTTAAAGGTGCACTAGGAAAAGCTCATAGCAGTAATCTCATCTGGTGAATCCACCTGGCATGGTTTACATGGTAAAAATCAAACATCAAGGAAAAATGACAACTTTCTTGCTAGGTTAATAGCAATTATTATATTTTTTTTAATAGTTGTGCAGGTAGCCACATGCACACTTCTAAATGAACATTAATGTCATGGTTTTAGTTACTAGTGTCCATGCAGACTTCAGAGCACTCTACAAGCATGTAGGAACAACTGTCCTTGTGGTGTTCTGCTAAAAATAAAATGCTAAAGAATTTAAAATACTTCTGAGGTGCCTGCTAATAAGGTGTATGCTGTAAAGTAAAAAGGTTATTTTATCTAAACATCCAACTACAGGAGAAGCCAAGTGCCTGGTCTTAATCAAGGATTATTTGTCCAAATACAAAGAAAAGGATCAAAGTTGTCACAAAGCTCAAGTGGGCCAAGGTAAAGTCTAATGAATGAAAAATAAAATTAGACTTCAATAGATGCTAAAAACTCCCAAAACTCCAAAATCAGAACTGTCTTGACCTCAGTCTCTATTCTTCTAGTCTCGGGACAAGATATGAAAACCTTATGGAAAAGCTCAACAAAAAATACCTTTTAGGAAGTATTTTTCTAGACAATTTAAAATTTTAATGCTCTTACTGTTTCACTGCAAGGTTTATCCCCTTTGCTTTTTTTTCTGTTGTTTGGGTTGGTTTTTTTTTTTTTTTTTAAAACACCTCATCTTGATTGTCCATGTGACCATTACATTTACATTAACAGTGAAAATTATAACCATTATTGATGTAGGTAAGACTTGTGTTAAAGCCCTAACTTATCTCATCACATGGCTCTTATTTTCTTATATCCTTTAGTTCAGCTTTCATTTAAGAATTAGGTAAAATACATATTTGAATCAGCTAACTAAATATCTTAAAGGAAAAAAATCTCTGATAAAGGATGCTAAAATTAACTGTGTGCAAAATTAACTTTGTTGACTGACTAGAAGAGTGCTAGTAGACTATCTTTAAATTCAAGGCAATTTTGAAGTTTTAGAGAAACCTGAGACATTCAGAAAGAAAGCAGACAAAGTGCTTCTGAGAGGCATTACGATACTCATTTCACTTCTTAGTCACGGAAATTAGGCTCCTTTTTACATAACAGGAAAGCAGAAAGCCTTCTCGGCTACTCCTTAATAGAGGTCACTTGTGTAACTTTTTCCAGACATCCAAAGAGTTTTGCATTAATATTTAACGTTAGGATTAATAAAAAGCATCTATGAGACAGGTGTGTACTAGAAAGCTATTTTTTATTAAATTAACATTTGTGTGTCAGATCATATTTTTTTAAAAAGTAGGTAAATTAAGTTTGCTAAGCGGTAAGTGCTGCAACAGAAATGCTACTAAGCAGAACATCATTAAAAGCCCAAGGAATTCAGGTACTCTACTAATCACCACAGGTCATACTGGCAATCTACTTCACTGCCAAAGGGAAGAGACTTCATTAACCAAATAGTGAGCAATTTAAAAATTTTTCTTCCAGAATCAAACCTTCAAATAGTTTTATCAGATACATATACATACCTGTGCAAAAAGGACGATAGCTGTCCCCACCAAATTGTGCCATAACTCCGACACCGTAGGCAGCTGCTTGCCTAACCTCTGGGCTGTTGTCACAAACTGACTGTAGCATTGGCCTCAGGAAGTATTCAGCATACTTGAATGAGGAGGGGCTGCAGTGCTCTACAATATCGTCAAAAATGCATAGCCCCCACTGCCTGTCTGGCCATGGCCTTTCTGGACACTGCATCAAGAACAGGTAACATTTAAGCCACCTTAAAATTGGTAATTCTTGTACGGTCAATAGATATATTAACAAAACAATCACACTAACAGTGGTCTAGTATTTTTTGTTAAATATTCATGGATTAAGTTTTATCTGTATTTTTCTGTAGTAATACTTGCAGCAATACCTTAAACAAGACAAAATCCAGGTGAATATCTGAGCTAATTAAAAGAATAATGATTTTAGGTTAAATCCTTTACCTCTATTTCACACACTGTTACCTATTTCAGTCTCAATATTCTCCAATAGTCTGCAACACTTTTTTGGCCTCTCCTTGAAATACATTTTAGAGAGTATCAGACACTCCCAGGCAAATAAAATTTCTCACAATAGTTGTGGTTGTGTTGTCAATAATCCTGGGTCTTGCAGCAGAGAAATTAGAAGTAGCACAGCAGTGCAACTATTCAAAAAGCATAGGGTAACAACTTCATACTTGATCCTTCAACTGCCTCTCTTTTGTAAAACAATACCTGCTACATTCTATCTACCAAGTTCTCCAGGATTCCAGCATGGAAGGTCTATTAACACATTGGAAAAATATAATCAAAGTCAAATTAAAAAAAAGCATGGTACTTACAATTAGGTTGACGATTAGTGGAAGTAGCCTTTCAAACCATGGCAGTACCTTCTCTTTGTAACTGCTGAATATTGAGTGCAAAATGTCCGATACTTTAGTCAAAATATAAACGTCACTGTCATCCTGATAGAAAAAGGATAAAACTCACATTAAAACTAACAATCTTTAAAATAGTGGAAGTCACATGAAATGCTAAGGTCTCTGAACTAATGGAATAAGTTGTTTAATGATTTGGTTTTGTAAAACCAATCTTTTAAAGTTCACTATTTTTCAATTCTTGGTCTAATCACAGAATGACAAAATTATAGAACAGTTTGGGTTGGAAGATCATTTGGTACAACCTCCCTGCCATGAGCAGGGACATCTTTCACCGAATCTGGTTTCTCAAAGCCCCATCCAACTTGACCTTGAACACTTCCAATAATGGTGCATCCACCTGTTCCAGTGTCTCACCACCCTCATTGCAAAAAAAAATAAAAAAAAAATAAAAAAAATAATCCTTATGTTCAACCTAAACCTACCCTATTTTAGTTTAAAACTGTTGCCCCTTGTTCTGTCACCATAAGCCCTTGTAAAAGGTCTCTGTCCATCTGTCATGTAAGCCCACTTTATATACTGAAAGGCTGCAATAAGGTCTCCCCAGAGGCTTCTCTTCTCCAGGCTGAAAAATCCCAGCTTTCTCAGCCTTTCTTCATAGGAGAGGTGCTGCAGCCCTCTAACCAATTTTGTGGCCTTCCCTCCTCTGGATCCACTCCAATTGGTACAAGTTTTGTACTGAGGACCCCAGAGCTGGATGCTTAGGTAGGGTTTCACAAGAGCCGAGTTAGAGGGGCAGAATCACCTTCCTTGACCTGCTGGCCACACTTTTTTTGATGCAGCCCAGGATACAATTGGCTTTCTGGGCTGCAAGCGCACACTGCCAGCTCATGTGCAATTTTTCCATCCAGCAGTATACACTGGATGGGCTACTCTCAATTCATTAATCTTCCAGTCTGTATTGATATTGGGGACTGCCCCAACCCAAGTGCAGGACCTTGCACTTGGCCTTGTTCAACTTCCCAAGGTTTACATGGGCCCACCTCTGAAGCCTGTCTGGATGGCATCCCTTCTCTGCAGTGCATCAACTGCAACACTCAGCTTACCGTCACCTGCAAACTTGCTGAGGGTACACTCAATCCCACTTCCCATCCTGTTAATATTTAACAGTACTGGTCCCAATACAGACCCCCCTGAGGGACACCCCTTGTTACTGATCTCCATTTGGACATTAAGCCTCTGAATGCAACTCTTTGGACATGGCCATCCAGCCAATTCCTTATTCACTAAATAGCCCATCCATCAAATCTTTATCTCCCCAATTTAGTGACAAGGATGTTGTGTGGGACCATACCAAAGGCCTTACAGAAGTCACGACAGATGGTATCAGCTGCTTTTTCTTAATCCACCAATGCAGTTGCTCCATCATAGAAGCCACCAGATTAGTGGGGCATGATTTGCTCTTTGTGAAGTCACGTCAGCTGTCTATAATCACCTCCCTGTCTTCCACATGCTTTGACATAGCTTCCAGGAAAATCCGTTCCATGACCTTACCGAGCACAGAGTGAGACTGACTGTTTGGTAGTTCTCAGGGTCCTCCTTTTTACCATTCTTAAAAATGTTAGCCGATTGCTAGTACTGAATTGCCTAGGACTTGAAGGTTTGTTTCAGGGACAGAAAACTTTTACCAAGACAAATACCATCTTATGCAAATTCACTGCTTCAATGGATTCCCTTTACAGAAGACAGAAGGCCTCTTCTGTACCTTACAGGTACTGTAACAAACTTTTACTGAAAAATAAATTGATAACTACCTTTGTGACACACGATTGTGGCAAAAATATATGGAATATGAATCCTTGCCTCCTACCACTTAACTTCATTTTCAGCTTGCCTAATTAATGCATCAGACTGGTGAAGTAAAGATCCTTAGCTCACATCCAGCTATCAATTCATGTTACATTTCAAGTGAGGATTGTTCCCTGGACACACTAGTGTTGGGAAAATTCTAACTTTCTTTTAAAGCAAGTTTTATTGTACTCAGTATGGTTCCTTTAATCAACTTATACTTTAACAGGCAGGGAAAACAGAATATAGCTAGTTTCTGGTCCCTAGTGAGAAATTAAGTATTTCTTATGTATTTCTCATGCAACAGGTAGCTTCCCACAACTGGATACTTAAACCCTCCCTGGTTAGGCAACTTCTGCATTGTCAAGGCATAATTCAAGTAATAACTCTGGAACATAAGCACAAATGAAAATAGAAGTAGAGAACTGCTGCAGCACACCACAAGGTCCAACTGGCCTGGTATTGCCTGTTTACTATTAACTGACAACAGATGCTCAGGAGAAAGCATAACACTTGCTCAGTGTAAGCCTTCTCCTGCCCTCCATCAAATCAGCAGTTTAGTTATTGCCTAAGCTAGGGCTGTATCTGGATATCTTACTGAAACTACTGAATACCTTTTGTAATTTCTGTACTCCTTTATATTTCTACTGCCTCGAGGTAAGGGCTACATAATCATATTCTGGGACCAAAGGTGTATATCCAAATGTTACTCATTACCATATGTTAATTCTGTCCATATGGCAAGTGACATTCTAGTCCCACTCCTACTTTCACAAGGTAATGCAAACAAGTCTTTCCTGCAGCCTTTAAAAAAAAAAAAATCCGCAAGGTCAAATATAAATTAAAGCACCTTTTAAAATGCCTTGCAACTCTGTTGCAGAGTATGGATTCAGCTTTTCTGAAACTGCTGCTTGCTAGCATTTTCTCTCATTATCAGTAGAGTGACACACAAGAAAAAAGATAAACTGCCTAACTCACTGTCTACAAGAATGAACAGTAAACATTGCAAATAAAATGAGAAAAATCAGGAAAGGCTCTTGGCTCAGAACTTGAGCTTTGTTATTTTTTGATCCCAAGCAGTGTGCAGGTGCCAGAAATCTATCATTTTGAATGCTGGCCTAATGTTCCCAAAGGAAAGTGGCTCAAGAACTGCACTGTTATTTAAGAAAGTATTTGCATATGAGTGAATGATCTTATTCTGGAGTCTGCATACAGGTTAAACTCATGTAAACAAGCTTCACAATTCAACTTCACAAGCTTCACACCTGCATTGCGTGGCAAAAAAAAAAAAATCCCAGTTACTTAAATTTTACTGAGTGTCCTTTATGTCTCATGTTATAAGCAGCAGTGACTTCTTATTCTTTATTACTCTCTCCATACCAATAATGATTTCACAGAACTATTGCATCTCTTCTACAGTCATGTTCACTTCAAACTCAAAAGTCAGTTCAGAATTCTAGCAGGTAAGTAGTCACTTTGGTATTCTCTCATAAGCAATCACATTATGCCAGCTATTCATCCTGCTGTCCTCCTTTGATACTATTTTAGGTCTGTTCTTTTTAAGACATGCTCCTGACCTGTACATCAGAAGTACGCTCAAGGTTAAGACCCACTTAGTTCATAAGGCACAAAGAAAAAGCAAGTCAGCAGGGCTAGGCCTTAGATTATCACTGATACAGCATTTGATAGCAGACTATTTAAAAGTAATCTAAGAATTGTTTGAGAGGGTGAAGAAATGAAGAGCTATATCCTGAATTTCTTCCTTCAGTATACTGAACAAGGAATATTCTGATCCATACAGCTAGCGGGACCCATTTCCAACTCGAAGTTTTGAAGGAACATGGTAACAGAACATTCTTCCAGGAAGAAATAATTCTGAGGATGTACTATGTTTTAACTGAGTAGTATAGAATATCTGTGTAATTTATTTCCATACTGGTGCTTTATGAGTAGAAAAACTCCCCAAACCAACTTACTTCATCTTGTAATGACTCTTCAACTTGTTCATCATAGTCTTCATCTTGTCTTTTCACTAAATTAAAAAACAAATATTAAACCATTACATTTCTACAAGTGCATAAGAAGCCTGTGAAAGAGAAAAATGATGCAGAAACAAGTTTAGAGAATAGCAAACAGTAGCTGAAGATGCAACAGGAATTTTCTGTCTTTAAGAAGCTTCAAAGAGCTTTCACAGAAAGACAAGTATAATGAGACAGCTCAGTCTAAGAATGTGTAAAAGCACATGAAATAGAAATAAACACACTAGCTTGTCCACAAGGACAAGAAAAGTGCACAGAAATAAGAAACTACCCTTGCTTTAAGAAAACTGCAAAGACTTCAGATGAAAAAAAACACAGAAGTGACGACACTGTAGACACGTGCACTGTTTCCAACTACATCTGCCCATCAACTTTTGATTAAACTACAGTATTTCTGCAAATGATGGCATCTTCATCCTCCCAGATCTTGCAAATATAATTAATGGATTATGTTGTTTCAAAGCCCAATTATCTTACATATATATGCAAACTAAAGAAATCTGAGCTAGGCTGTTTTTTGTGTATTAAGAAATTATTAGGAGTTCTGCTTTAAAGAACGGTCATTGTCACATGTTAACAGATATTTGTGTTAACTTACCCTGTCTTAATTCTTGATTTTTAAAGTGCTCTTCTAGTTTTCCTTTCAATATTCCTCCAAGTTCTTCAAAGTGTTCGTTGTTAAGGCATCCATCTCCCATTACCTCAATGCACTAGTGAAATAAAACGATCGGTTTTTCAGCTTTAAGTTATATGAACAGTCTCAATGAAATTTAAGCACACAGAGAATTATTAATACATGCTCTGCTTTAAAGTGATCACAAGCAGAAATAATACTAATAGAACATTCATACTGCAATCCATGCTCAAATTATACAAGTAAGGCAAAGCACCACTGTACCTTTCATGCATATAACTTCAGTTTATTTTTTGTGATTAAAATGAACAAATTCCATAAACATTTTAGGTCAATACTTTGGTATTTTGGTTCTTGCAAGGAAAGTACAACTGAGTTCTTGAATTAGCTATAACAACATTTATAGTCAAACCAAAATTCACGTAGAGCAATCATTTAAATGGCTGGAAGAAATGCAAGGAACATAAAACATATGTCCTTTCTTACCATAAAAAGCTATGAACAGTAATGCCACAAAATTTTTAAGGAAGAAAGTTACCTTTGCAAAAGAATGCATTATTTCTGAGATAACATCTGAATCTGGTTCTGTCCCAATGGCTTTGATGAGTGCATCACACATGAAGTGCCACATCTGTGTGAGGTACTCTGGCCCACGAACTCTAGCACATTCAAGAAGGAGGGGCATCGACTCTGCTGCTGCCACTCGAACACGTTTCATTATTAAGGAAATGAAACAATCAATACCAACATAAAGTGCTTAGAATTTAAGCACCCATCACCATAACGAAGTTACTAGTTTTCTACCAGATTTTTTTTTAATTGTAGTCTAGTACATTTGATTTCTAAATTAGATACAAATTAAGATCATAGGAAAATTGAACATTTTGCTATTTAAAAGTTGTTGCAAGCCTGTTTCAGGCTATGATAGAAAAGCTACTCAAGTTCTTTATTTTGTTGGCACAAACATCACTGTCTCTACTGTTTGCTTTTAACATTATAGACATGCTTATTTAAAAAGAAACTATGGGAAAAAGTAGGATACGTTGCCCAAAATAGTGTGTAAAACTGTTCTCAGAAACAACTTCTGCTATAAAGCAACAGAATAGTTTAACACTAACACTTTCAATTCTTTTAGGAAAACAGTAAGAATGATTTTCATTCTTCCACACTAAGTTTTCATTTTCACAGTAGAATTTGCTAATAGGATATCATCATGGAAATAGAACTTCAGCAAGGGAACCATCAGCTTTACAACTTGCTCTGTGTACTCCACAAATCCTTCTTTTAGCTCTTTTGCGTAGCAAACCTGAAATACAAAGCATGGAAGTGCCACCTTTATAGGGAAAATACTGTTACTAATATTTTTCAACTACGTAATGGTGAGAAAGATTGTTAAAAGATTTTAAAATTTATTTTAAAACACCCTTCCACATGCACTTATTTTTAAAATCAAATTCAGAAACATCAGTATTTGCAAAAAGGAACTGCTCTTCAACATCTCCCATTCGTTAAAAGTTTTGCTAATAAAGGAAAAAACTATCTGTTCATCTTAAAATCAAAGCTCCAAACTAAAGAAAATATTTTTAGTCAAGTAAATCACACAGTGTCTGAAATCCAAACTTAACACTATCACCCAAAGAAAAAACAGAACTATTACACTTGATACTATAGACAATATTTTCATTACGAATTTTGGCACGATTGTCCAGCAATACATAGATCACCAAAACTGTCTTATTACTCACCAGCATCTGGCATGCAGTTGCTTTTTCTTCAAGGCCTGCAGTTTTAATTCCAAAACTTTGCTGATCTCCTAGGTTTACAAATTCCCAACCATCATCATCACTCATATTCTCCATATCTTGTGCTGTTACACAGAGGGGGGAAAAAAAAATATGGAAGTGCTACAAAACCATTTAATGCAGTATTTTTTCAAGCAAAATATTATCTTAAACCTACTGTCTAAAAGAGCTACTTCAGGTTTCATGGATGCAGTCTTCATTAAAGGTCCCATGACAACAGGAAGGTACTGCTGAAATTCCTTTCCAAGAATTTTACACATTCGAGCCCATGCTGAGATCATATAAGAAATCTATAAGAGAACAGAGTCAGAATTTTCACGTCTTACATTTTATTTTAATGCATACTTAAGAGGAAAGCATAAAAGAACGTTATACAATACGAAGAATTTGTCAGCAGTGCATAAAACTTATTTCAAAGAGAAGAACTCATCCAATATGCAATCCATATAAAAATGCATCTTCAAAAGACTTGTCCCAAGTCTTTATTTGTAACAATGCATTGACAGTAGCTCTGATCAAAGTTGCTATAAATGTAAAAATGTGAGAGTATAAGATGTACCTGTAACTCAATCATGACTGTCTAGAAAAGTAAATTTCTCTCTGAAAGAAATAATTTTCTGAATTTAATTGATACTACTGAGCCACATTCCTGAAAACGGCAAACAGAACAAAAAAGAGGGCAGTGCTCTTTTTTCAGAAGAGTATTTATTTTCAGATGCACAAATCAAAATAGCTCTCCGCTCATTAGAACAACTGTCTAACAAGTCTTGTTGAACTATTTATAAGAAGCTGACAGCAAGGGTCGTATGATGCCAAACAAAGTAGTCACTAATAGACAAGGAACGATTATCCACATACTGAAATTTCTTCAACAAATATAGGTCCTGGAAGTCTCATTTCCTAAACATAGAATCATAGAATGGTTAGCGTTGGAAGGGACCTTCAAAGGTCATCTAGTCCAAGCCCCCTGCAAAGAGCAGGGACATGCCCAACCAGATCAGGTTGCTCAGAGCCTCATCCAACCTGGCCTTGAACACTTCCAGGGATGGGGCATCAACCACCTCTCTGGGCAACCTGTTTCACTGTTCCACCACCCTCACTGTAAAAATTTTTTTCCTAATATCTAATCTAAATCTACCTCCCTCTATTTTAAAACCATTACCCCTTGTCCTGTCACAACAGGCCCTACTGAACAGCCTCTCCCCATCTTTCTTCTAAGGCCCTTTGAGGTACTGGAAGACCGCTATCAGGTCTCCCCAGAGCCTCCTCTTCTCCAGGCTGAACAGCCCCAACTCTCTCAGCCTGTCCTCATAAGAGAGGTGCTCCAGCCCTCTGATCATCTTTGAGGCCCTCCTCTGGACCTTCTCCAGCTGGTCCATGTCCTTCTTATGTTGGGGGCTCCAGAACTGGACACAGTACTCCAGGTGGGGTCTCACCAGGGCAGAGTAGAGGGGGAGAATCACCTCCCTCGACCTGCTGGCCACGCTCCAATCCAGGATGCGATTGGCCTTCTGGGCCACAAGAGCACATTGCCAGCTCACATTGAGCTTCTTGTCCACCAGCACTCCCAAGTCCTTCTCCTCAGGGCTGCTCTCAATCCATTCCCCGCCCAGCCTGTATTTGTGCCTGGGATTGCCACAACCCAGGTGCAGGACCTTGCACTTGGCCTGGTTGAACTTCATGAGGTTGGCACGGGCCCACCTCTCCAGTCTGCCAAAGTCCCTCTGGATGGCATCCCTCCCTTCCAGCGTGTCGACGGCACCACACAGTTTGGTATCATCAGCGAACTTGCCAAGGGTGCACTCTATTCCACTGTCCATGTAGCCGACAAAGATGTTGAACAGGGCCGGGCCCAACACGGAGCCCTGAGGGACGCCACTCGTGACCGGTCTCCACTTGGACATCGAGCCGTTGACCACCACTCTCAGTGCGGCCATTCAGCCAACTCGTTATCCACCAAGTGGTCCGTCCATCACACCCATGTCTCTCTAGTTTAGAGAGAAGGATGTCGTGCGGGACAGTGTGAAAAGCCTTGCACAAGTCCAGGCAGATGATATCCGTTGCTCGTCCCTTGTCTTCTGTGAAAAATTCTAAGGCCAATCAATCTCAATTTTTGTAAGGCATGTTGAACAACTAGTCTGAAGGCGCAATTACATAGAGGGAGAACGTCACATGTCCAAATAAAATTTTTAATACTAACCAATGCGCTGTGCACTATAGAGCCAATTTTGACATACCTGTGGATCATCATCTTCTAGATCACTGAAGTCTGTCTGTGTCTTCAGCAACAGCTGCATTACATCTGATGCATCCTGCATAAACTAGATACAGGAAAGAACTACGTTTTTAAAGGCAAATTAAAAGGGTACATTTCTGAGCCTTAACACCAAACAATTTAAGTGAGCCTTTATGTCCACCACACTACCAAGACACAAGCTAAAGTTGGAAAGAGACTGAAATGTGGATAAAAGTGAAAACACAAGTTCTTCTTCTGGAAACATCAAATCATTCTTGTCTTAAGCTTCACTGTATCTCTTTGAAAACAGAGGATTATTTAAATAAAACACTACACAAATACCAATACTCACAAAAAATAATCTGACAACTCTAACTCCCTAGATATCCTCCTTACTATTTTGACTCCTTTATGGAACTAGGATAAAAGCTGACAGCATGAGCTACTTACTCATGAGCTACTAATATTTTAGGTCACATCAGATGCCTCAATGATGTTATATCTATCCTCTTTCGCTCTCCATGTTCCCAGTAATCCTCCAAGAATAAGTTATCAAACATTAGTTATGTCTAAAATCTGCTTAAAATTTAGTTGCATTAATATTAAGTTTACTGGTAGTCCTTCTAAGTCAAAGAAACAGGCTAGCAATTTTTTGGGGCAGGGGGCTATTACTGTTTTCATACTGCATACATCGCATTGTTTTACTTTGAAGTGTGATTTTTCCGTTTTTTTTTTCATTCAATAAAATTAAAATTGGTAAGCTGTAATGCAAACTTGCTATGAGAACAACACTTAAACTCTTATACAGCCCTTCACAGTTGTTTCTCGGTACTTTTACAGAGACAAATTTTAACCAACTTACCATCAACAAGAAAACCCTGCTAAATACATCAAGCGTTATGACAAACAAGTACTTCAAGTTCTGTTACAAGCAAATTTAAAATTTTTCAGGCATTCACACACAAGAAACGACGCTAAGTTTCCTTTTAACTACATACATTTTACCTGCCATTCTGACTCAGTCTAAATGAGATGCTTCAGTATTTCTCAAGGCAAAAAAAAACCAAGAAGGAACTAAAAATTGCTTGTTTTCAACATTGTTCAATATGACAAGAATAACTTGAACTGCACTATTTTCTTAAGATTCTATTCTGAATTTGTGAATCTAAACAGCAAGACAGTTACCTCAGAAATGACAATGTGAAAACACTGATAGAAATCAGCAACAATCCAGCTATGTTTTACAAGTGAATATATTCAATGCTAACATTGCAGCTTACCTTTTCTTTACCAACAGCAAGACCAATTAGGCTGATGCATTCAATAGTCTTTCCTCGTAAAAGTCTTAATTCCTTCTGAACAGCATTCTCAACAATGTGTTTTAAAGAGGGCATAAATAAGTCATAGTAGGGAACAAACTTCTCCTCTGCTGTATCTGCAACTGATGCAATTGAAGTCACAACTTGCTCCAAAACTAGCTTAGTGCCTTTCTGTATCAACTTGGAAAGAGGAAGAACAAAGCGTTATATTTCCAAATCATATCTTTTACTTAAAAGCATGCCAAAGCTAAAAGACTCTTTTGTACATATCCTAATTCTTGTCAGTTTATAACATTAGCAGATGTCTACTGGCTTATTTCAGTCATCTTAGATCAGCTACACTTATTCTATGTGACAGATTACCCTCTGTGAAACAATTTGTTCAGTATATTATACCTCTTGTAATTTTATCACCATAGTGGAATGAAGATGCTTCACTAAGTTATCCAAATATGGAATAAGCAGTGACTTGGGACAATCTTCAGTGAAGTTTATGAGTGCTGCAGCTGCATGGGCTTGAACACGTTGGTTGCCTTGATCCTCCATGGTTTGTAGAAGAGCTGCTATCACCTGAAACAGAAGTGTTTGTTTTCAGAAGAACAAATGCTGGAAGGGACAGAGTTTTACAACTTTTTTTTTTTTTTTTTTTACTATTCTACTACTTGCCTTCTCATGAAATTTCTTTTGAAAACCAGGTGCGAAGTCAGTTGCCATTTGTCCAATAGCATTACACGCAGCATATCTTACTCTTGGATGCTGAAAAAGTATTTCCCTCAAATAGTTAACAAGTAGTCATGACAGCAGAAATGAAAACATTTTGAAATAATTAATTGAATTAGACTCACAGGATCCTGAAGGAATAGCAAAACAAAATTAACTATCTCATTTAAAATTCCTTCCATCTGTTGGTGGCAACCTTCTCCAATGGCTGAGAGTGCCATCAAGCCAGCATGCCTGTATTTCCAGTCCGCTACAAATGAGGAAAAAGAAAATAAATACATATTATTCATTTTTGGAAACTACAAAGCACCACAAAGACAGATCACCTTTTTGGGGGGGAATGAGACAGGAGGAGGAAGAGTGAAGAACAGGAGAGGGAAGGGAAATTGATGCATCTACTTAATTTGTTAAATGCTTTTTCACTTTTCCTCATACATCCTTCCAGAGATGCACAAAAATTTGAGTATCTAATCCAGGCCAAATCCAGACCTAGAAAAAAGAAGCCTAAACTGCTGGTACAAGTATGTACACGGTACTAAAATCTGGAAACTGCATTTTCATTAAATGAGCTCATCAGGGATAGTGCTTCTTCCCCCTCCTTTTTTAAAAAGGATATAAAAACAGCCTATACCTTCCTCTTTACGTCAGGAAGGAAAAAAGGTCTAGTGAACCAAATAATATCTAAATTTAAAACAAACACATAATCAGAACTAAACTTTTCAGTAGTCTCCCCAAGACTAAGAACAGTAACATCCTATTTAGAGATTTAAAGCTCCCCCCACACTCCAAATCCTATTAGCCTCTTCTCAGGCTAGTGAGTATCGTTGAAATTGATCTTTCGCACACCTCTCATTTTTGTTTAAACCAGGGAAACATGAGAAACTCCAATTTTTTATTTTTTATTAAAAAAAAAAACAAAAAAAAACTCTCTGTGCGAGAAACCACGGGGATTACAGAAGGGAAAACCAGAAGAACAAACAGATTTCTCAAACAACCTGTGGGAGAGGCATGTAACAGAACTTATTTCCCAAAATACCAGCAACAATGAAGTCTCGCATTCATGTAGTAAATTCCTGGAATGGAGAACACCACAGTTCAGAGTACTGGATTCCTGACACTTAAGCTTCTGTTTGATCAGAATGAGATGAAATATCATCTTGACAGAAGGTATAGTGAAGCAGTTTATTTTTCTGCTATTTAAGTTCATTGGATGTTCCCAGTTAAGCCTGCACCTCTTGTTGCTCTCACGGTATTACTATTAGCATGAATTGCAGACTTGAAATTAACGATACCACAAAATGAAACACAATCGTGTTTGGACCATCTGGCTACCCAATCCGAACCCAGAAATTCTAAATTATTTCAATAAACATTTGTGAGAAAAGCGCTTGGGATAGGAAAATGAAAAGTTCGATTTCTGAGAGTATTGATGAGAGTATTTATGATCTAAACATCTTCATTTTTCCTCCTAACTCCCTACTAGTGATAGCCTCTGAACCAAAGATTATATATTGCATTTCCTTTTTTCAAAGAGTACTAATGGTTCTGGAAAGCTCTGATCCAGTAGAAAGCAAGCATTAGGCATCAACTGCATGACTTCCCCCTTCACAGAAGTAGTCTTACAGCAACTGCACTCCACACCTTTCTGTGGGTACTACAAAATTAGGCATTTGCTAGCCTTGAAGCTATTAACATTGGAAGAGTCAGATTAATCTGCTTCCTTAATAAAACTTATCCAATATGGTAACTTTTTTGGACTGGGTTTTAAATCATGAAAGTAGGAAAAGTACTCTGAGCTTTTTCATTATCTTCTACTTCAAAGGCTCAAAGCACAGGTCAAGTGAAAGCTCATGCAACAAATGCACAATATTTTTTTGAACGATTGCCTGAGCAAGCATTACAGGTATTTTAAGAGGAAAGAAGCACACAAAGCAACCGATAAGAAAGAATATATGGAACCACCTCATGAAACAAGTATTAAAATCAGCATATCAAAAGACAGACAGCCTACCACAACTTCTGTATTTTGGTCCATCAAATTGCAGGAAGGAAAAAAAAAAGTTTTCCTCTATCAAGTTTCACTTAAATGCAGCACTTCTGAAGAAATAAAAAGACCTGAGCTACAGAGTAACAGGTGGCAGTTTAAGTACACTTAAGGTACTGTGAGGCACTGTACAGGGATTTAGAGATAATATTTTAAAGTTAAAAAACGTCTTCCCTTATTTATATTTAATTCACAGACTGTTGAGTTTTTAAAAAATGTACTGTTTTGTTTTTGACATCTCCATTCAGCTGTCCATGTTACAGAAAAACGTTGTGATGTACTGTATGTAAGTTAAATAAATCACAGTTTAAGAAAAAGTATATAATTCCAAGTTCACAGTATTTACAGTTTTTGCTGCTGAAATCAAAAGTGGAAGTCTGTAAAAATATATTAAGTATTTAAACATGAAAGTTCAAGAGGTATCAAAGTTACTGGAAATAATAGAATTGTGGGGGAAAAAAAAAAAAAAAAAAAAAAGGGAAAATGCAGTTACTTACGATTCTGAAGCATTTGCATAATATGTTCTTTAATCATAGGTAGAACAAGTTTTCCTCCAAGGCCACACGCCATCCTGTCCAGTGCACTCTCACCAGCAACTGCATTGCTAAAGATCAGTTACAGAAATTATCAGTGGTTTGATATCTACAATAAAACAGTCTAACATGGCACAGAAGTGCCTTTTCCTGCAGTTCTGGGCTTCAAAATTTTGCCGTCTGAATACACATGAGCCTCCATAAGTAAATAAAGCATACCCAAAAGCACAAACATTAAATAAATTATTTTACAGATAATAAGTAAATAAGTAAAAAAATAAGTAAAATAATTATTTACAGATAATAAGCCCCTAGGTGGACGGAACTAATTAATAAAGTCTAGTACCAAAGAAACTAGGGTCTTACTAGCACTGAAGGTAGAGACTGAATTTTGCAACAATTACACACACCTAGAAAGTTGAAACTAATTAAGTAATAATACTGGCCATCAACTTTTTGTCATGAGAACATAAACCAATTCAGACTTGCTATGAATCAGATTAACCAGCAGAATTCAAGCTTTAGCACGTAAGAGACCTTTCCTGCATGGCTGCAGTACCAGTGCTCTAGTAGCATGTTCTCTTGCCAATGACTCAGGCAGAAAACATCCGGTCCAGGTGAGGAATTTGTGACTCCCAGCCAGTTCCAGAAGTGAGAATAGCTGAACACTATCTGTGTAAAGTGACTTGTTCCACCCAATAGAATTATTTATTACAGAAAAGCAAGAGAGTTTCCAGGACACAGATAACTACTGCTACAGTCTGGGTACAGCTAGCACTGTAATAACTCAGGGTTATTACAGTCCATCCTAGACATCCATGCTGATGGAAAACTGAGTAATGGTTCAGAAAGGGATTAATCTCCCTCTTCTTTCAAGTATCAGTCATCTGGGTTAGAAAGAGATGTCTTCAAACTATTATGCTTGAATCCCAAAGTCTCATCACAAACCACAAACATCCTAGTAACTCACATGTTGTGAACAAAGGTGTTCGCACAAAGACATTGACAATACTGTATTTCTCCTTCAGATGAGTCATGTTCAAATAAACAGACATATCACCAGAAGGACAACAAAGCATGGGCACTCGGTTTTGGATTGGAGCAAACTCACTGAAGTTAATGGCAACTTTCATCATAAATTACATTCCTTGAGCTCTTTCCTCCCACCATTAATTCATACATTCCTTTTCAGGAAATAGTCTATCTTAGAAAAATGACCACATGCTTCCATGCAGTGTTTGCAAGGCTTTTCCCAGGAAAAGAGGAAGTTGGATTAACCTTTTCCTCCTTTAGAATTTCACTGCTGTATGAAGTCAGAGCACCAAAAAACTGTAACTACTAAAATATTCCCTGATGCTTTTGTGTAGGCTGACTCACATCCCCCTTAGTCAGATCCGAACACACCCTAACTAGGCTACAGCCTGATGATCGTTAGCCTGTTTCTTCGACTGCACAGAAATTCCAGGCTTCTTATGAAGCTACAAAGACTCAAGAACCAGAAGAGGTTAGCATGCACATCAGCTAATCAACAACTTTCCACAAAAAGGTGAACTTCAGTGGTGGGAAACACACAGTAACATGGGTGAACCTGCTAAAAGGAAAAACTAACACTACACACACTATCACCAGAAATGAGCTGATGTCCAGTATTTTGTGTGTAAGCCTCAAGCCCTCCTATTACTTGGAGGGCCAAAGGATCTATGTTTCTCTTTTAGATGAAGGTTGCTGAGCAGAACTCGTTTTCTGATCTTTCCTCACTCTACTTGCAACTTGTAACAAAAAAAAAAAAAAATCCATAGGTAGCTAACTTGTGTTTAGATGAACAAAGTTACTCTGCTGACAAGAAAGAGAAATCAGCATGCCTCAAGGGGATGCTTCAGAGTATGTACTAAGCTGCCTAAAGCAGCCCATCTAAATAAACTTCCACACCCTGAAAAGCTTGATGAGGATTTGAACTCCTTTTTCCCCTTGAAACTTAGCTGAATTAAAAGATGCAAATACTTGACAAACCTGAATGCAGTAGTGTCTGACAATTCCACCTGTATGGCAAAATTTCAAAGTTGAGGAAATAAAATAGGTTAAAAGGGTCTGGTCTACCATGTGAGGCGGGGGAGAAAGGACAGCTTACTTTAAATTCCACAATCAATAAGAACAACAATAACAAAAAAAAGTATTCCAAGTCAAGCAGAGATTGAATAAGTTCTTCGATGAATCCCTACGTACCAGTTTTGCAAGTGTCTTTACATGCCTGGTATCTAGTAGCAGTCACTATACAGTTCAGTGGTAAATGAACACCTCTTCTATTGCCTATCTTCCTACGAAGATCTCAAAGCATTCTGTGACAAATTGTTTCAAAACACTAATTACATTTGAGTCTTCAAGGAGATGCCGGATGTGGCAAAAAGTGTCTAGACTGGTAAATGAACATCCATGCCTTTACTGAAGTGTGGAGATAGTTATCTCCTACACATATTTCTGCCTCCTTCAACTTAATTCTAACTGTATTTGGATGTAAGAGGATGCTGTAGACAAACCATTGTCATTCTAGTGAAAAGCTGAAGCAAGCTACAAAGCGTGCAGGAACAAGCAAATCAGAAAGACTGGACATCTTTAGTAGATCTTTCTCACCTAAGACATAACAAGATAAGCTACTGCTAGCCATTCAAAGGGATTTAAAATAATAGCAAAAATCATGATCTTTTTGAACTATATTAAATACAGCAAGGAATTCCACTATCCATTCTGATGTTCTTCAAAGGTAGGCAGCTTTTTTTTCTTTAACAGCACCTTTTCAGGGGCATAGATACAGAAAAATATTAAAAGATTGGTTGTAAATGATTAAACAGGTCAGGATCCTTCATCTTTGGTTCCAGCTAACTTGAAGATAAGCCCTCAGTTTAAAAGGTTAGGAGCACTGACTTCTAAGCTGAGTAACACAAATGACAGAAGAAATATAAGTCTGAAAAGTTAAAACAGACAAGAGGACATGCAACTTGTAGAAGTAAATTACAGTGATAAATGAATACTAAAAGAATTTACTTATTTGCTGAACTGTATCTAAATAACCTACATACAAACTGTCTGAGAACAGTCATATATACTGCTCATGACCAAATTAGAAGAGTCACTTGAATAAACAAAAACTAATGTACTGCAGTCATTTGCATCCTGCACTTAAAATCTGCCTTTAGTCACATAGTCTGGATAATAATTGAAGTAACTAGTTTCATAATTACCTGTCAAAATCATCATCTTCAAGCTCATCTGCATTTGCCCAATCTTCATCTTCTTCTAAGTCAACCATCATTGCTAACATTTGAGGTACTGAAAAAGAGAGTTTTAAAAGTCAGTTTGCTTCCTTAAAATAGATTCTCAAATAAGAAGCAAAAATTTTAAGTCTTCTCCTTTCAAAAAAAAAACCATTCAAGAAAAAAAGAACTCTTCTTCCAGTACCAGAGAGCCAAGCCTGTCAAACTCCATCAGCTAGTAATTCAGGACAGATTTTCAGAACATTCAAATCAAAAGTAAAAAAAAAAAAAAAATTTAAAAATTTAGTATTTCTTACCAAGACTCATAGTGTAACCTAAGAATTTTTCAATCATGAAGACTGTTAAAAGTAAAATTTCTTAATAATGTCTAAATTCCTTGAAAGAGTTAAAAATAGTATTACATGCTTTAAGAACTCAGATATACTTAAATCATTTTGCTGAAACTCTGACATAATACTTTGAACATTTACTGATGAAAGAGATTATATTCATTATGGAAGAATAATACTCAATCCTTAGTTTTATGAACATGGTAAATCTTGTTAACTATACGTACAGTGGTAACTTAGCATAAAGCCTTACTTTTACTATAAGGTAACGGTTTAGAACTTGAGGTTTTTCCTCACTTAATGTAATTTTTTTTTTGTATCATGAAAATATCTTGCACGTAAAAATCCACCAGTGCTCTACCTCTCTGTCAGTAGATTTATTCTGTCTGCTCCTCTCTTTATAGAGGCTATTACACAATCTTTATCATAACATTCTGCAATAAGCAACACCAATTCTTTTGAGTTGCTCTCACAAGAGGAAGGAGTGGAGTGACTGATCTATTGTAAGCCTGCCTGTTTCTGTGCACTTCAGAAGCCCAAGGAGTGAAGAGTTACACCTTGCACTTTCAGAGCAAAATAAGATGCCCTTGACTATTCTTTACTTCATATTACACTAACTGCTCAGAGCAGTTGTTTGAATTCAACTTCATTTATGCAAAAAAGCTTCACTTTGCCCTGGAAACAAAAGTTTTCAGACAAATACTCCACCTTTGAGCTTTAAGAATCCTTTTAGGATAGTCTACCACATATCTTGGACACAGGCATCATAGTTAACTTCCTTTACAGAAACCCACATCAAAAACTAGTACGCATACAGTAGTCCGTGCAGCTGATGAGACTTACTGCAACCGATTAGGTATACTGCAACCAGTGAATGTCATAATATACTTATATTACTATAACCTATGATAGAGGCACAGCCCTAAGCAAACTCACTTCACCATATATCTGGACAGGTGAGAAACTTATGGTCAACTGATGGCAGAAGCAAATACTGCTCACTGACAGCACTGTGGGGCAAGTATCAAGAAAAGATCAAATCATGGATTTATTTGTTTGATGTGGCTATGTATCTTCAGCCAGAGATTATACCATGGCTGCAAAGCCCTTCAGAAAGCTTTTATGTACATATCAGGATAATTTAATGGACACTGAACTCTCTAGTATGATGCCCACATGTCAGAATTCTACATGCTTACTACTCACTGAAAATAATTTCCTGAAAAAAAAAAGTATTATAGCTCAGAAACTTTTCAGACACAGATACTCATAAGCACACATATGAAAATGATGTATCATCACACCCCTGAAATACGGAAGTCAACCATCATCTGCCACAAATGCTACGCAGTTCCAAAAACTGATGTCAGTGTTCGTCGCTACTAACAAGCAAGGCTGAGAACAAACTGCCATCCAAAGCTGTCTGGCCATCATTACATCTAAAACCTGCAAAAGCTTATAAACATGTTGTTTCTTCTTGCTGTTTAATATGAATGTGATTGCCAGTAAGTATAGCTTCACAAGGAATTTTTTCTTTAAATGTAGAGTCGTGCATTAAAGTTTCAACATTGCCCTGACAAGCCCTCAAAACGTAACTATTGCAAATATATAGCCTGTTTACAAACAAGTTAAGGATAAGCCCATTAAGCCTGCTTCTTGTCAGAGCATGTAATGATCCTCTATTTTCTGGAGACAGAGCAAAACTACAGGCAAACCTAGGCTGCAGCTCTAATTTCTAGGGAAAGAGCAACAAAACACTCCATCATGAATATTGAGCTCAATGAGGGAACTCTGAACCTAAATGGAATTCCTAAGCAGATAACAGGACACAGACTTAGCCATAAATTAGCATCATGTTCAGTAAAACCAGCATAAGATGACAGTTTTGCCTAAGAGCCAGTTCTAGTTGTGAGGATCAAGTGATCTAGCAACTTTTTGGTTGAATGAAAACAGAAAGCATTTTAAACTAAGACATAAAACCAAGACAAAAGCAATCCTTTTTGGCTACCTTTTTATTATTCTCTGAACATAACTGCTTTACTAGCTTTGCAAAGTAAATGTCTTTCACCTTAGTGATTCATTAATAGTAAGAGCAATTTTACAATGGGTTGTAAACCAAAGGCATTTCACTCCCATATGGTACCTTATCTTAATACAGTATCTTAATACAAATATTTCATTCCTAAACAGCAACCAGCAACCCAATATAAAAATATTACATTCTAAAAGATATCTGAGCTACTTCTCCACTATACTGCCTGACCACATAAGAAGTCTGTAATGATTTGCGGGACAGCAAGTGTCAAGTGTTAATATTCCCAACAACCTACAGGATAGAGCAAAAACACAGCATTCTAAACATTTTCAAATTCTAAAATACATTCTAAAAGAATCTGTTCTTTTAAAAATGATTCTACAAGTAAACAAAACTTCTAGTCAATAGTTTAAACACTGAAGTCAAGCAGATGCAGTTTACAGCATTTTCTAGAAGTTTTATGATTTGAGTGACACGTATACACATAACTTTACCCAGCCCCAGCACAAGAGTAAAAAAAAAGTTGCCTTTTAATAGACTGTCTTCATGCAAGTTTCAGGAAACAAGCAAGAATCTAGACAAATACAAGTGTGACAGGATTCAGAAAGGATTCTTTTTCCTTCCAAAAAGCAAGCTACATTGCTGTGTCAGTGCCCTGATCTACTCACAAAAAGGTTTTAAAAGGCAGAGAAATACCAGTGCACATAGCATTGCTGCTGGGGCTGTCCAGAAGACAGTTATTTTTAGTACCTCAAATAATAATGCGTGATTTTAAAAGTGCCTCTCCAAAGAATTTACAATCCGTATGTTAAGTAGACTAATTGGACTATCTCTGAGTACTTATACAAGCATCTGACTTTTAATTCACAGCTTTAACTCAACACTGAAGCTCAACATGCATGTTGAATTCTTTCAGTCTTCACTTGCCAGCACCACAGAGTATCTGGCCTACATACCAAACTTGAAACGTAGAACTTCAGAACTAAATGCATCAACTTTTTTTTTTTTTTTACAGTACAAATTTACAAAGCCAGCAGGAAAGCATGAAAGTAGTATTTTCCTTGGAAACATCTAATAAAGAGTCTACCATACTTTTATTCAAATTTTTGGTAGCTGCATAAGCACCAACTAATTTATGAAGAGTCAAAATAATAAGCGGTTTTCTCCATAAGAAAACTCAATTGAGTGTCACCTAAAGTTATCAGCACCAGCAAACTCTGTTAGGCATGGCTTTGCCACTGACCACCTGCAAAGGCAGTTTAATTCTGTAAAAGAAGACAGATTGTTTCAACAATGACAATAAGTAAAATACTTACTGGCTTGTGCAACAATGTTTGTATGCCTCCTCAGCATAGCAGCAGCAGTTTCTGACAAGGTCACAATTACTTCAAGCGCCAGCTGACGCTGCATGTTACTGAGATTGGCATCTGCACACAACTACAACCCAGAAGATTAGAGCAAATGGTTAGAAGAGAAGTTTTGGGTGGAAAGTGATTTTTTTTTTTTTTTAAATCCTAGCTTTACCTTCAGACTTAGTTGCAATGTAGGTTCTATCTGTGGTCGTAAATACTTGGGAACAGAATCTGCAATTTCTACAAGGGATTTCAGGACAGAATCATCGTTTTGGTAGCAGGAATCATTTACAGCCTATAACGAGATAAGATGAAGATAAGATTAAATAAAAAAATACTACCATGAATGGCTCCACTGTTACAGAAGAAATTTGATTAACTGTATTATTCTCTCTCTGAATAGTCTTGTTTAGCATCAGTGACAACATTTAGTAGCTAAAGTAGTTGAACCCTCAGGCTGCAAGAACTGACCGAGAGTAAACTTTTTTATAAAACTAATGCTGCTAACAAAGAACTAGCTGAATGGAATGAAGATAATGACCAAGGAGACAATTCCAAGAGGATGAAGTAACTTGAGAAGAAAACCAGCCCAGCAACAGTGAAAACCAATAAGAAATCAAGAGACCATCGACCAGAATTAAGTGATGGGACTTGGGGGCTGGGTGATGGGTGGTACAGGTATAATTGAGAGGCGTGAACTGGGGCAGGGGCCCCCATCCGGAGGTGCCCAGCTCGAGCTGTAACCTGAGAACTAATAAAAGACTAATTGGAAGTCTTCACTCCAACTTTGCATCTTCAGAGGGATCGTAGGGTCAGACTCTGCTACGGTGGTCTGTGTGCATAGATCCATAACAACTACAAAGAGATTAACATGCACAGTCCAAGACTACAAGTTTTCTACAAATTATGATCACAATGTTGTATGTCATCACTTTTAACCATTATTAGTTTAAATCTCACACAGTAGACAGGCACTCAGGAAGAATTAAGGTCACACATCAGAGGTGCCAATATGCAAAAACACACACTATGTTCTGACAAGCGCAACTTCAAAATGCATTTTAAATAAAGAAGAACTCCTCAAAGTAACTATGCCCAAAAGAAGGAAAATGAGCCTAACTCCCTTTTCCCCCTGTAAGGCAAGAAAAGCTTTGAATAGTTGACAAATTTACAAATACCAGGAATCTCAAGATCAAATAATTTATTTTTTTCCAGACAACTCTGTAGAGCCACCAAATTAAAGCAGACCTTTCAGCTTGTGTCACAGGATACAGAAACGAGAAAAACAAATCAAGCTTTTTGCAAGATTTTTCCTAACTCATAGCTACATTCTGAAAAGTAATTTAAAACTTACTTTTAACTAACCAGGTTGATACTCTAGTACTGAAACAGCACACAGTGCTGTTTCAATGGTGTATTCAATGGTGTTAAAACTCTTCTAGAAGTAGGACATGAAAACTCAAACCTCCCAAGAAAAAACAGTCTTTAAACAAACACTTTTTGGGTTTTGAAACGAATTTTCATTAGGAAAGTATTTCATGTCTTTCTAATGTGGAAAAACATTTTTTTTTAAGTGAATGATTACATGTTTTACTATTTAAAGTCTAGAATCCAATATTTTTTATAATGCCACTCAAACAGCTCGCACTTTCAACATAGAAGCAGCATCTTCAGTATCAGAAATGCTCTGGAAAAAAAATCCATTTTGGTTAAGGCCTTTTGGACTAATAGTTACCACTCATCCTCTGATTCTGGCAAAGGATAATGTAGTATTTACTGGAAGTTTCTGTAAAACTATTTTATACCCATTGCAACTTTCACGATTTCTTAAAGCAAGACTACGTTTCTGAAGTAAGAAGTTCAAAATGCATGGCAGCCCCTAAAAGGCAGAGGCACTTTTCAGTGGTATTGAACACCAACAGCCACAGAAGTCAGTTTAAGTTCCACCTGCTTTTAACCTCCACTGTAAGATAAATCTCTTGGATTCAAGCTTCAACTATTAGTTCTGAAAGTTCAACTTCCAGCATAACAATTATAGACATTGTACTGAAAAGACTGAATTGCTAAATTCTAATTTTATTTTTAGCTTTTTTTTACCATGTCAGTATTTCAACAAAATGAACTTCAACAGCAACAAAAAAAAAAAAAAAGCATCCATCTCCAAAGGTCACTCACCACTGTTCTAACACATCCCATCTCCTATTTATAAACTCAGATCTTCATATCCATCTTGTGTTACCACGGCCAGAAAATGTAGTCCTTCTAGCGATAAGTACTTCAAAAAGACAAATTCCATAGCATAGTTCTGTGCTCTATATTTGCAAAATAAAACTCGAAAATGCAAGCCAAGTGCACATGTTTTTACAGCCCTAAAATAGTAGCATTGAAACTCATATCACACAAAGTGGGCTATTAGTCTGAAGTCTAAAAACAGCATACTATTTAATTGCCAAATATGAAGACAAATGGCATGCCCACCCCAAATCCTGCTTCACTCCCACTCGTATACAGTATTCAGTAGCCAGTTACAATTTTTGAACAACACAACTGTCATTGCCAAAATCACAGACAGGCACTAACCACCAAATAGTGATCTCAATATCAAAATACTTATCCTGTACACACTAGAGCCCATTTTCAAGTTCAGTTGATTTTAATAAATTCCTCTCAGTTTCCACTTAAGATCAAGCAGAATTCCATTGGTTGCAGAAGCCAGTAAACTTGGCACAGTTTTTCTTCAGCTTGCCACAAAGCACACACAGACAAGTTTTATAGCTTACACTGTCAACAGGAACCTGCTGTACTGACTGCAGCAAGAAGTCAGTATTTAACTTAAATTTAGCCTAATTTAAAATCACCAGAAGTTTGCTACCACTGTTATCACAGGTACTCAGCTATTTCTGCTTTTTTCTTAATATAGAAAGGGAACTGTACTGTGAAATTGCTGTCCTTCAGAGTTCAAACCATTTCCATCTCTGGTTTGGTTTACAATAGGCTCCCCCCAAAACTAAACAGCCTTATACTAGAACTCCAACTTTTGCTCAAATTCATCCATCCTAAAAGAGATCTAATCCACCTTCAGCATTTCTATGAAGCTTAAAATGGCATTTTGTTTGCAAGTTTCTAGTTTATCAAACAATAAAGATCGTTTGTCCAGACTGTTGTTACTCAGACTCTTCATTCAGAACAATTCTACACTTTCCTATAAACTGAAGAGATACAGGATATTACAGGTTAATGAATTTCCCAATTACTGATGACTTGAAATCTCAGGGTAGTCCATATTTAAAGTATATTTCAATACAACAGATAATTTAAAAGCTGTATGATTTTGAGCTAAATAAGTTACAAATATTTTAAAATCATTTATTTAAGTAACAAATTAATTAGCATTGAACTATTTTCCTTAAAACTCTATGAACTAGCTTGTATTTACAAAATTCTTTATTAGTTCCACTGTATCTTGCTGGTGACTGATGTCAGACTAAGACACAGTTAATCCAGGTCTCAGTATAAATTCACACACTACACAAGTCTGTAAACCAATAATTTATGTTTGGATACAGTCAACAGACACTAATGGCACATTAAGTGTTACCTGTGTGGTTTCTTACCTGCAAGATTCCAGGTAGCAAGTCTGCAAAATGTTTAAGAAGGGGAAGATTGTGCTCATTAGCAAGTACAAATGCAGCTGCAGCTCTAGCAGACAGAGTCTTGATCTAGAAGACAGGCAGGATTGGAGACAGGAACATGAAGAACTGGTAATGAAACGTGCTTTTGTTTTCTTTTAACATTAGGCCTACTATGAGACTACCTTTGTATTTCCATTTCCCTTTTACATCTTCCTAATAGATGTAACAATTAGTTTTTTACCTTAATTTGATGTAAAAGCCCATGCTAAGTGATAATGAAGATCTTCAGCATCTATGTCCTCCATGATCCAAAAAAAATTTATCATGTTATGAGGTGGCAAGTATTCCCTAGTCTTGGTTTTGTTTTGAGTATTTGGGTTTTTTTTTTAACAATAAAAAGAAAAATTCTGTTGTTTTCAACTTCCATCCCAATTTCAAATGTGTATGCAAGTGCCCCATTTTTCAAAAAGTGCTGTGTTTAGAACATGCTTCTTTAAAGGCATGATTTGTGCTACTTTAGAAAATGTTTCTCAGTTGACTTTCAAAGTCAGAAAAAGTAGACCATGGGGGAGCAGCAAACTGAACCCATATTCCACAGCAGGGTTTCCTACCCTTGCCCAGCATTTTCCACAACAAGAGAAACATTTTCAAAGTACAATTCTCTGCACAAATCAATAAATCTGAAGCCTTCCAGAAAAGCAAGGCTTACTAACATTCCCTTACAGCAAAGCATACACAAACAGTTCAAGGAGCTGTCATATATTCCGTTTCGAGACATGTTTGGTACAGATACTATGTGTAGAGACACTATGTATCTATACTGTTAAATGCAAGGGCCAAAAAGAGAGCTTAACTAGGAGTTCCTGACCACCCACACTGCTGGATAAAACCTCTGGCTCTGTTTTGCGCCACTACAACTAAGTTTCTCTAAGCATAGCTACTAAGGAAGAGTCCGGGCCTAAGCAGTGTAGACATGAGCCAGCCAGTCAGCTTCAGTATCATGAAAAAGTCTGACCCTTTTGTTTTGCAGTAGGCATAGTCAAAACTCCAGATGAACATCAGTTTTAGGTAATGCTGTTTGGAATCTATGGTTTAACCTTTATGTCTGAGACTACTACATTGCATTTCCATGCTAAGGACATAGTTTAAAAAAAAAAAAAAGAAAGAAAAAAAAAAGATAACATAAAGGTCTTACTGATGGATGCTCTTGATCTTGCATACACTGAACCAGCATTCTCTTAATGACCTCCAAATAGTGTTGCTGCTGATTCCCAAAAATCCCAGGAAAATTCCTAAGGATAAAAAAAAGACCACAACATTAATAGAAATTCACACAGTTTGACTATTATTTTAAACTTACCCATTGTTTAAGTTACAGATTGTAACTGTACATGTAAGAGTTAAGTAAACCACAATACAACAGAATAAATTAAATACCAATGATCACTTGTTAATTAAGTTGTGACAGTGTTTCTTACATATTATTTGGCTAACCTGCAAAAGCGTAGCAAAGTCTGAAAGCTTACCAGAAAATATGTAGAGCAGCCTCACGCAGTCCTACATTCTGAGAGCTGACAGAGTCAAATAAGAATTTCAGAACTTCTGGCCACTGGTTGTTGCCATCTTCGTCTAGATTAAGCACAACAAAGTTTCAGGATAAGCAAACTTAAGAGTTGTTAGATCTCAATTGTGCAGGGCAATCAGTCATCACTGCTAAAATTAATCACAAAAAACCTGATCTGAAGATGTGTCCAAGTCACAGTGTAAAATATGGCTGAAATATTAAATCTAAAGGCCCTCCGGAACTGAAGATGATCTCTATTTACTGTTATATAATACCACTCTAAGAAACTGATGCAGATGTTCAGCATAACATTCATGAGAATTTAAACTAAATTGGATTCTAAATCTTAATACAATCTCACCTAAACTCAAGCAACTTAAAAAGCAGAGTTAAGAAATCTTATTTTTATCTGACAAAGGATAATGTAAACAAATTAGGTTTTATTTTAAACCATTAAATCAGTTAGTACATTATGTGCAGAAGTCTATGCAAGACTAGACAACAAAAGATAAAAATACAACTACTATCAATACAGACATGTGCCACCACAATATCAGCTTAAATAAAGTACCTATTAAGTTCCTGGCCAATTCAGCAACGATGTCACAGATTTTTTTCCTCATACTGGACTGTGTTTCTAACTGAATAATCAGCAGCAATCCACTTTTGATAGAGGTCTGATCATCAGGTGAAAGAGCTGGATAAACTTCTTCAAAAGCAGAAGACAAAAGACGTCGTAGAAGGACAGCTGCCATTTGTCTAGCCTATTGAATGAGAAAGTATGCATGTTAAAGTGTTTGATATGATAATCACGCTCTTATGAGAAAAGATGACTGACAATACACTTCCAAATGATCAATTTTCACTCTGTAGAGTTGTTTGGTGAATGCAATATCTCTCGAGCGACAGATGACAATTACGACAGTATGTAAAAACACAGTAAAGATACATCAGCTTACAACCACGTTTCTAACAATTACAGCTCTTCAAAGAAATAATAATGAATTCTGTGGCAAGTTAAGGACTTAACTGCATTACCGAAAGATGTTTGAAGTACATATTCTTTCCAACTTAAAACGGCCCAGGAAGATAATTATAATCCAGACGGATTTTTTTGGACTAACAAGTGACTTAATGGGACAACTTTGTCAGACATTTAACCTGTAAACCCTCCTTCCCTTTCTCAAACAACCAAACTTCGTCTCAAAGATTCAGGAACCTAGATTTGGATTTTGGCAAACAAAACTCTACTCTGAAAACAAACAAACAAACAAAATATCCAAAAAATCCAAAGCTTTCAGTCTTTTGAAGACCTATGATGATACGTTTTCCTTTAAACTTTAATTTGAGCATAGGAACCTCAATACCACGTATTACAATCTTCTGTTTCTTACTTGCATACAGCAATTCTACAAGAGTATTGTTTACATATCTGTATTTATGGACAATTAGACAAGAACTAGAAGCAAAAAAACATGGCTAAGTAATTCAAAATTAGTAGAGCAAAACATACAGTAAAGGCAAAAAGATGCAGGAAGCACTCTGAATAACTTAATAAATAGTACATTCACTAACCAGTTTCTAGAAGGACAAGCTAACTAAAGATCACCCCCCAAACTTATGAAGTTTAACACCTGTAACAAAACCTTACACATGTTAAACCTTCACAAAAAAATAATCCAATGCAACATGCACTGTTTTTTTTCCCCCCCAAGATATTCTTATTTAACACGTACTTGAATGAAAAAGTTTCATTTACAACTTTGGAATTAAAAAACGTTCAACAAGGAGCAGAACTAACACAGTCTGATTTCCAAAAAGATCTCTCAATGATATTGCTACAGTACAACCTATAGATGAAAAACACAAACTGCTGCAAAGTCTCAACTTCTAATATACCCTGTAAAAATCAAGAAAAATCACCCAGGGGACCATTCTTGTGTTCTGCAGTCTCTAGACTCACTACGCCTTTTTCTAGTCTACCCAGCTCTCTTCTATACAGCTAAAGAGGAGCGCACACAAAGTGTCTCTACACTAGCAGCAGGGAAGGACTAGAACTGGACCTTACTCTAGATCATTCCTTATCTCCTCCTCCTCAACAGCTCCAGTGTGGACCAAAACCACCACAGATGTAGGATTAGTAGATCCTCCCTAGTAGACCTAAGGAAGACAGCAGGTGAACAAAGAGAGTCACAGTGCCCACCTGCGCTGTAGCTCCCACCATAAGCCAAGGTTCTCTAGCAATAGGAACATGAGTTACAAAGGAAGCAGATTCTTTCCCCACTGCCTCTGGGAATCTCACTAACAATGGGTCCAAAAAGTTTAATGGTACCACAATATAATGGTATCTTTCCTTTTCCCGTCCCTAGAAACATCAGTATTGTGGAAGATTAAACTTCTCCTTATTAGTATGGTGAACTTACATAGGAAAAGCCTTGACTGGGAAGTAAGTTGGCTGGGACTAAACAAGGCACAAACTCTGGTGCAATGACTTCCCTTACTCAGGGCATTGTGTTTCTGTGCATATTTTCTGACATCTGATAATGTCTAAACTCGCACTATATTCATTCCTTTCCTGAAGTAATAATAGGTGGCCAAATAGGGAATGGAGCTTGTTTTCATAAAGCACATAGTCTCAAAGATAAAACTTTCCACTTCTGAATAACTTAATTTAAAATATTAGAAGACCGAAAACTGCAGACTGATTGCAAAGTGAAAACACAAGTAACAAGGTATACAGAAAGACACAAGATCAGCACTACATGAATTAGCTCCTCATTACTGTTACTCCTCTACTGCTTAGAAAAAAATTCCCAAATTCCCTAAAGCAAATTCAAATGTTTGAAGGAGTGACAAATAAGCAATTGACTTCTAATAATAAATGGCATATTTTCCTCAGCAAAAATCCACCTATATATGAAAATTACCATTGTTAATTTAATTATGGCGAAGATGGCTGGCTTAACAGCAGCTCTGGGGCTGTTTCTTCTGCTTTAAGGAACAAAGTATTTATTTTCCACACACATTGAAGGCTCTTTTATATTTAAGTATTACAAGATACGTACCCAAACAAGTATTTTAAAATCCTGCAACTTAGTGGTGATAACTTTTAATGAGAACAGGAATGATATAAAGTGTACATCCCCAAAGAACTTCTGTCTACCCATGAAGCACAAAAAAGCAGAATTCTCTCGGAGCACTGGATTCTTCTGCATGTCTAAATTACTGAGGGGCTCACATACAATTGGAATGTTAAAGGTATTAACATAAATAGTCATAATACTCAAATTTCAACATACCACTTCTTATTAACAGAATTTACAGTGCTTTAAAAATGTCCTAGGATTTTACGTATGAAGGCACAAGAAGAAAATCAACTTGCTGAGCCAGGCAGTAGAAGAATTATGAACAAAAATCTGGGATACCATGTTCTACACTGGTGCTCAAAGTGTCCGGGTAATCCTACACATTTTGTAAGAAAAAGACTGACCTTGTGTAGCACAGTCACAGTGATTTATAATTTTGTTTTACTGATCCTTTTAGGTCCTCAAGGAGGAAAACATGCATGGATGGAAGCAATCAATACTTAGGACACAGTCCACAGATGGACTTGCACAACCTCATTCGGAGATCCAGCCCCATGTGGAATTCAAAACATGCAGTGCCTAAGGTCTGCAGAACTGTGGTGCATTAGAAGTCCATGGGCTGCCTTCCTTCCCCCCATTCCAAATGCTGAACAGGAAGCTGCCCACAGCAGTAGTTTCAGACCAAGAAATGCAACCCCTTCATGTGACAATATGGAGGGGGCGGAAACGAAAGGTCATCAGCCTCTAAGAGGGCTGAGAGTACAGTATAAATATGGTTTTACTCAGCATTTATTATTGTATTTCAGAGGGGTTGAAATTAGTCAACTGTAAATTAGGACACAATTGAAAACTGCCAATCTGGAGTTAACCAGGAAGAAAACAAATGCTGGAGAAAATGCAAAACTTCTGTTCCTCTCTAAGATTTAGGTGGAAAAAAATCAAACTGCAAAGGAACAGCTTCTAACACCTGTGACACATCCTGAGAATAAAAATCATCAGACTGTGAAAATATACCACTTTTCTGTTCAATCCTTTAACATGCAGTTGCCTAGGAAGAAGTAGAGTCCTAACTTCATGACAGTGAGACTAGACGTTCAGGAAGCTGGAAACCTGGGTTCAAGCCCCTCCTCAGCCTGAGGTGTACAAACTCTAACACCATCTGGCAGAAAAGTGTTCTAACTGGTAAGTCAGACACTTCCACTTCTGTGAACACTGTTACTCTGCCATCAGTTAAGTATGAAATGAGAAGAAAGGGAAAAGGTGATTATTTCTACAGTTTAGGCATTTGGTTAGGAGAAAACCTGTTATACAGTTAGGTTTTTTTTTTTTAAAAAAAAAGTTATTTCTAATCTAGCTTAATGGTTTTTCCCATGTCAAATGCAACTGGTCCTCGGAGCAGGATCTGAATCCCTGTTTCTCCACTTAAATGTCAAAATTACTAGGTTGTAGAGTCAGGATTCTCCCAACTGCAGTCCAAATAGTCCTATGAATCTTGTATTCTCTACAACATAGAAGCCCAGCTCCTGTACACAGGATGGAGTACTTTCTTCAGCCTAGTTTTCCTGGGAGAGGGTAAAGCAATAGAGGCTTCAGGATGAAAAGTGATCTGAACCTAGCTTTTCCATAGCCTGGGCAAGGAATCTTTAAAGTTCTAAAGCTTCTTCCAGTAGCCTGTTGTCAGTGGTGCCAGTAGATTCAGTGTGGTCAGAGGACACATACCAGGCCCAAAGCCCTATCCACTGGTGACATACACAGGACTCTGCCCAGCATTTGGGTCTACATAAAACCTACACAAACACAAAATGCCTAGTTGTTGATACCAGCACCATACTGAACACACACAGAATGCTTCCCTGCATGTTTATATGCAATGTTTAGATCAAGCTTGGGGATGACTTCACTTACACTCTAATTAGGCTACGATGTATTCAGGTTTACAGGGAATAGACATTGTTCGCAAGTTTCATTAATCAGGATTTTTTTTGAGTATAGCAACCTAATGTCTACTTAAGTTATGAGTTAACATTTAAACCTTTCTTTGATTTATCCATTGGAGGAGTTAAATGTCAAGTTATTCTACAGATGCCAACCTCTGATGTCTTTGGTAAGAGTAACTTCTACAGGTGAAAAGTTTGTTTGCACTTGAGTAAGTTGGAAGCCAAGTCATTGGCAAGATTCTGAACAAGTTTTAGACCAGGGTATTTCCTTTGCTGATGTAAAATGAATAAAATTAGTAAATACATGGAGCAAGTATTTATTTACACAAGCATGACTTCATAGTTGACAACTCAGACTTATCAAATGTATTCAAAACAGAAGCATGTGCAATGCAGCTGGAACTTCTAGGGCATAGTATTATCTGATTATTCTGATTAGCATGTGGCATTATTCTGATTAAAAAGGGGCAGTGGTAGATGTGGGGTTTTTTTTCCTCCATGGAAAATTTAAATACAGGAGAGGCTGCTCTACAGCCTTCTGTCATTTGAAACATCTCAGAGGAGCAGGAGGGAAAACTACACAGTTCTTGTGTAACCAGTTGCTAGTATAATACTGAAGGATTCTGTTAGAAGAACACTGCTTTCAAGGTAGATAAGCATCAGTACTAGTAAGCTGATATTTACTGAGCATTAAAAAGCACAAATAGCATCTACCTCTACGTTGAATACAATCCACCAGAAGAGATCATTATCCAGAGATAAACAGCACACTTATACTCTCCTTGTAATATTGTTCAGAAAGTCTACATGCTAATTCCTTCTGTTGTTCAGTAAAACTCTGGATTTGAAGAAAAAAAACAAAACCAGTCAAATGTTTTAAGTGACTCTGAAAGCTTAAAAGCTTAGTAGTTCTTCACTCTGCATATCCAAGTGAATAGTTTTACCAAGAAGCACTATACCTGATTGCTAAAGTGTGTCAGCCTTTACAAAATCAAGAAATAACTAAAAGGGCACTTACTGTATGCCCACAGAAAAATTCTATATAGTGCTTCGACTGCTCTCCATTCATTCTATAACACTGCTGGATGACTTAATGAGCATATCCTCCCGAAACAGGACAAAATACAAGAGCCATCTGAATAAAGCATGCAAAACAACTGCTACCTTATCCTCCCCAAATTCCAATTTGAGAAGTACAAGAAATTTCAGTTGATACAGAAGTTTAACACACTTAGGCACAGGACCCTAAAATGGGAAGCATTTCTCAACTGTTTGAAAGAACATCACAGTAACAGTCATACATTAGTTACACACTTTAAGGAAAGAACTAATTCATCAACACACAAGCAGAAAACAACAGAGATCTAAGCAGTCACTTATGAAAGACTACTTTTGAAACTAAATATCCTACATCAAAAAAGTCTCAGCTAGTGAACGTGACAGGAAACAAACCAGATGAGTGTACTCTCTACAGATGTGCAATAAATTAAGATGATTCAACTAATGCCGGACTTGTTCATTTATCCTAAAGTGATCAGCACCAATTTTTTCCCCCCTTCTTCAAGTTCCCTTGAAAATCTGCAGAATTCAAAGATTATTGAGACATACCTCCTCAGCAGCAGCAGTATTCCTGATTGCTTGTAAGAGGAATGTGATCTTAGATGGACCTGGAATATTCTCGTATGTCTCCTGCAAAGAAAGGGATGCAGTTTATTGTATAATTTCTAGAAAACATGTGTTAAGCACTAATATGAAATTACTTTCCTTTTAAAACAACTTAAGTATCCATCCAGTTAGTAGAAAATAACATAGCAAAGAAATTAAACCTATCGTAATAAAAGTTTCTGATCTATTTTAAAATCATGAGTAAAGTCTTAGTTACCTAATATGACCTGCCATATTGGAATGATCTACATCTCATCTCGTAAGTAGCCAATAATGTGTAAGAAACACAACATAAACGGAACATGTATCATCCTGGAAATATAACATATATGGAACACGTATGCTCCTGGGAAACCATTGTAGCTTCTATCGCACAACTTTGGAAGCCTGAGACTGAACTATGACCAACAAGTTAATAACCACTGACAAACGATAGTCCAAAAATTTGCTCAGTTCTTTTCCTAAACCTTTTTACGGCCTTTAAAATGTCAAGTGGCAATTATAAATCTCAACTACACGTTTGGTAAAACAATTTTTCATTTTTAAACTCCTGCCTGAACTTCAGAAAGAAAGACTATTTAGTCTCCCCCTTAGGAAAACCTTCTTAATAAAATGGAAAATTTAATGAGAAGTTTGGTTATGTCATCTTACACACTTCTGGCATGCAGTTCATCCACTATGGCTTCTTAAATTAGATTGTTATTTAGAAGCTAGAGTAAGCACACAGCAAAATAACGTTCACTATCCAAAACATGGTATACGTGAGCATTTTAAAGCTACAAATGCTTGTTTCTAATACACTAAACAGGTAGGTAAGAACAGGGGACTTACAAGCTGAAGAGCAACCACTTAAAACGGTAAGAAATAGTTCAATACTTACTAACTCCGAAAGAGTTATTTTTTTGTGGATGCAATCTTGAAGATAAATTGCTCCACTCTTTCTAAATATTTGCTATCCCATCCTGAAGTCAATGAATAAGCCCACTACACAAAGCCCAGGGTGATTTCAATCAGTTCCCTGCCTGCCTGCTTCCCATTCCTACCATTGCAACAGCTCTTTCTAATACTCTAGCAAATTTACACACCTTGACAGTATACTTGCTATTTTCAGGTATTTTCAATAAAGTGGTTTCCCCACTACATATTTAATATCAGACATCATCTTCCTCCACTTTCTGTACTTGTTTCCTAGTAGGTCTTGTTCACTGAGTCGATTCTTAACTTGTATTCTCTCTAGTTGCTAATATACAGCCACAGTCAATGAGACTCTGAATCCCCAACAAATCCCTGCATTTAATCTAATAATTTCATGGAGACTGCATAATTAAATTAATTCCTGAACCAGGTCGCCACGCCGACAAAAGCAACAGGTTTAGGGTCAGAATAGAAAGTCTTAGCAGATTAATCATTTCCATTAATGTATGGATTTATATTGCACTATTATCTACAAATATAAGGATAAATACAGAAACAAGGTTCCCTAAACACAGACTCAGCATGGAACTGAAGCTATGCTTTCATGGACAGCTGAAGCACTGTAAAAACTGGCTTCCCTCATGCTAATTCTCATAATAATGGAATTCTATTTTGAATTGCTTAAACTCACTAGAAACAGCAGCAACCTATCCAGTTGTTCACTTGCAAAATTCTGTCAATTCAGTAAACAGGATTCGGAGGATGCTAAAGAGCACCAGGGCGAGGTAGGCAAGAGAAACCTATGACCAAGATCAGAACCTTCCCCGTGTGCTGGTGGAGGACTGCTTTGTTCGCTCCACTGATCTTACTACCAGTCTTGGCTATGCCCAAGCTATGTACCTAGATCCTGCAACAACTTCACTGTATTCTTTTAGTTCACAATTAGTTCCCCAGCAGTACAAATTTCTCATGCAGCATGACTAACTTTCAGAACACACGCAAGCAAATATCTATTATCTACACTTGGTACTCATGTTCTTCCAAACCTGAGAAACACATTTTAAAAAACAGCATAAAATCACCAAGACAAAATAAGTAGAAGTTTTTCTCTCAGAAGACACATAAATAAGAAAAAGACAAGGTTTTATAGCCAACAAGTATCATTCCACTAATTTTTAACATGAGTTAAAATGAATGAAACCACTTTCAGCAAACTCATCAGAATAAGTTACGAGTATGCTAGCGCACACATAGATCCATATGCTAGCGCACACATAGATCCATATACTTTAAAAACTCACCAGGTTTTAGGTGATTAGACTTCCCTCCCTTCTGATTTTTACACCTTTCACTACATCCCCACCCAAACAAGGTATGACTCTACATCTCCATCAAGTCTAGTCTTCAGCATAACACCACCCCTCATCCTAATTTCAATGACCAGACCTACTAGAAATAACCCAGGTCTGTCTCCTTCAGATCCCTCTTTATCCATTTCTCATACTTACTGGTTTTCATTGGACATAAATGAAAACCTGCTATTCAATTTACCTGCAGTTATTTGAATTCCTACAGTATTCAATACTCCCTTCCAACAGTAAGTACACTTTAAAAAACTGATTGGACTACACAGATGTTTAAGATTAAGTATGAGTCCTGTATGATTTTAGTAAGTAGATATTCTAAAGGCCATGCAATACTTTCATCCAAAGAAATTTTACTTCGAGAAGCAGATAATTTTTTAAAAGTGAATCTAGCTACACTGTAGAGATATTTGTGTTTCTAGGTACAAGTTCATTAACCCACTATAAAGAAGACTGAGCTGGGTTCCTCACAGTCATGCATGGTGGAAAAATGAGAGACAATAGGCATAAATTGAGGGGGGAAAAAAAAAAAAAAAAGATTCAGACCTCTTTGCTATAATGAGGACAGTCAAGCAGGGGCAGGATGCTTAGAGAGCTTGTGCAGTCTCCATTCTTGGAGGCTTTTAAGACTCAATGGGACAAAGCCCCGAGTGACCTGGTCTGACCTGATAGCTGACACTGCTTTGAGCAGAAGATTGCACTACAGACTCCCGGAGGACCCTTCCACTCTGAGCGATCCTAAACCATAAAAATACTTGTAATACACTTCGGAAATATGCAGAAACCAATGCCAGATTCAGTGCAGTTAAGTGAGTAAAAATTATGCTACTCACTTGTATCTGTATACAAAACTAACAGACTTGAAAGCCTGGTAATATATCACGACAATTAAGGTTTCTTATTTTGATTGACCATAGCTTCTGACAGAATATGCCGGTTGTAAGAATCTAAGTTTTAGACTTCTTTTCTAAAAATGTTTTACTTCACAGGCATTATGACACAGCTGTCTAATAAATTTGCTTTTAATAAAGTTCTAAGAGTTGTGAGAAATGTTCTTATGTTGCAGGCAGTGGAGAAAAGAAATTCAGCGCCCAGTGAATGGCCTCTCTTCCATCTCTATGTTCAGGAATATGGGAATAATTCTTGCTGCTTCTATAGAAAACGTTTGCAATAATCAATATTGAACTTTGCTAGCTTTCTAAACATGTATGTCTCCCCTTCTTCTGATTTCCAAATTATATTTTAGGAATTTTCACTGCAGCATCAGGAACAATAATACTTTTTATTCTTCACCAAACAATGCACTGAACTCTGCTGACCGCTGAAGTGATGAGAGCGATAAAAGACCCGATGCAGCCATGCAGTTGGAATTCATGCTAAACCTAGATGCTAGTATTTAATTCAATGGGAGAGATTCCCCACTAGGCTTGACAATGGAGTCTTAAGCATGACAGAGAGAAAGAATTAACGTGGCTTAGCCATCACAAAGAATTGTAGCTGAAATAACACATCTGAAAAGTTTTTGCTGATAACAGAGAAACTCAGCACATTGAAAACGCTTCTTTTACTGAAATGCTTCTTAGCTGATGAAACACTTGAATATACGGCCCACGCCGAAGTTAAAAACCAAACTACTGTGTGGCGAGAGAAGAGGTCCTCAGCGGGCGGGGGGGTGGCTGCGGCCTCGCTCCTACCCCAGCACAGGCGACCCGCCCGGGGGGCACGGACCCTCTGCCAGGGCCGCTTCGGGAGCCCAGAAACTCTGCTGCAAGTGCAGCTCCCCACCCCCAGGACCCGGCGGAGCGCTTCACGCACGCCCCTCCGAGCCCCGCATCCACTTGAGAACCGCCACCCGCCCTGACCTCGTTTGGGGCTCCGAGTCAGCGACGACCGGCCCCACCACCCGCCGCCGGCCTGGCTTGGCCTCCCCTGCCCGGCGGCACAAGGGCCGCCTCAATCCGGGCCGGCCAGCGCGGGCGGAGCCAGCCCAGGCCCCGTCTGGCCACGGGCAACGGGGAGAAACGGCCCCTCGCGAAGGCGGGAGGGGGGGGGGGTGTCCACGCGGGGCGCGGCGTGAGGCGCGGACACGAGGCGACCGAGGGCCGCGCGGTGCCAGATACGCAGGGCCGCCGGGAGCGAGAGCCCTCGCGCCCCCACGTGCGCGCGCGCGCGCGCCAGCGGCCGGAGCCCTCGCCCCTCGGCCAACGGCCGGAGCGGCCCCCGCGCCCTGCCGGGAAGGAACAGCCGCAACCGCCCGGCTCCACCTACGGAGGGCCGGCACCGACAGGGAGGGAGGGAGGGAAAGGCCCGGGCCGCCCCGGCAGTAGCTGGTGCCGCTGCTCACACGTGGGGCTCGGCCGGCCCCGCCGACTCCCTACTCCCCCTCCCCGCTCCCGCCACGCTCCCTCCCTCCGGCAAGGTCTGGGAGGTCTGACAGGCCGGCCTGGCGGCCGGGACGAGGCGGACGCGTTACCTCAGCCTGCTTGCGGACCGCATTGTCTGGGCTGAGCAGGTTGCCCAGGAGAAGGTAGAACTGCTCCTGCTCCGCCGCCGCCGCCATTGCTGCGAAAAGGAAAGGGAGGGAGGGAGGGAGGTAGGGAGGGAGGGAGGCCGGCCGGGCGGGGACAGGGAGGCGGGGAGGTGGAAAGCCGGCCGCTCCGCCAGCGGAGGGAGAGGGGGCGGAGCAACCGCCGCGCTCTGCTCCCGGCTCCCCTCTGAGGGCCGGCCGCGCCAGCCGCGCTCGAGCGCTCCCATTGGCTACAGCGCTCGGGGCCTCGCCTTCGATTGGCCTGCCTTCCTCATGACATCCCCACGACTCGAGGCGAGGGTTGAGGACTGGAGAGCGGTTGAACAACTGTCCCTGAATGGGGGAGGTTTGTCTCCTCTTCTGTCATTGGTGCGCCTCCGGCCGGAGGTGGGAGGCAGAGGCGGGGCAACTCCCCGAAGGGCACTCTAATTGGCGGGCGGCTCTGACAGTCTCGGCGGGATTGGTCAGAGGCGCAGTCGGGCCGTGCGGGAAGGGAGGGGCCGAGCCGGGCCGGGTCGGGCGCGGGCGCTGAGCTGGGGCAGGGCGGTGGGGGGAGGGGAGGGAAAGCGCGGGAGATTGCAAGGCGTCTCGCTCTCCTGCTCAGTGACGTCGTGCTGCTCCGCCCCCTGCTCGCTTCCCTCCCCCCGACCCCCCTTCCCCGAAGGCCGAGAAGAGAACCGCCGCGGAGCCCCGCTGCGGGGAGCCGGTGAGGGGCGGGTGAGGGCCCGGAGGGCCGTGACTCAACCGGATCCCGGCTGCGGAGCGGCGGTTTGCTGGAGGGGCCGGGGGGGGGAGGACAGTGATCGTGGGTGCGCACAGCGCAGGAGAAGCCATTCAGCACCGGGCACACTCGTGGAGTGTAGATACGTGCGTTAAGGGTTTGCACAGGGAGGGTCACCTGGGAGGTGCACACATGGGTCTGAGGCATAAAGGTGTGGGATCCAACGCCTTGTGTGTATCCATGCTCGGTATCCATGTATACGGGTCCTCGTCTTAGCTCTGCCTCAAATGAGTCCAGTGTCCCTCACGCACCGCCACGTGCATTTTCATGTTGAGACGACTTGGGCAAAGCTATGTCACATCTCAAGCAACGGTCAAGGGTGTGCTGCCTTCACAAGTCCCGACTACGTGGTTGAATGAAAGGTAGCTGCTGTTCCCTGTGCTCACGTGGAATGTAAGGTTCATCACATGTATTGGTGAGAGGCTCTGAATGTTGCCCTGCTCGCTGGTGGAGGGCTTTCAGCCTCGGGGTGCACCGACCAGTTCTTTGGGGTTCAACCGTAAGGCAGCGACCGGCCAAATCTGGTCCTGTCTGGGTAGGGGTTGTAGCTGGGCTGTGCGTTTCAAAGAAGCAGCCAGCAAGCTGGTGGGGAAAAGATATAAACATCTTCTTGGTTGAATTAAGAAAGAATTGCGGGCAGAGCTAGGGAATGATTTTAAGCGGACTGAAAGCTCAGAAGGACCAAAGGTGAAGATAGATTACAAAAGCAAGCATGCTTTCTAATGTGAAGTGCTCTTCTATAAATGTCCTCAGACCCCAAATATGTGGGTTAGGCGCTTACAGTTTGTGTCGCAGGTTCTGGAGGGCCTTTTGGATGTGATCTTGAAAGAACTGCAATTTTCCTGCCTTTCCATCACCTGTGGTTTGCATGAACTTTAGTAACGCTGCTGTCTGCTTTCCGTATGTAAATGAATAAAATCTATTTGCTTTCATCTTAACGTGTCTTAATGGTGATTTCACCATAAATCTGTGGTAGGATTGTTAGCTGAAGAGTGTGGTATCTGATAGGGTTTGGGGAGAGAATGAAACCTCAGGATATGGAAGATTATTTTCTTGCCCATGCTGTTTTTTCTATCTGTAGATGCGGGGAGTGGGTTGTTACATAAAAACTGTCTAGTTGTCTTTGAGAAACAGCTAGGCAAATTAAATCAGTAATTTGCCTAAGACCTAAAGAATAGTTACCAAATTGTCTTTGGAGTACCAATGTTAAAAGTCAGTCAGTTAGAGCTCCCTTGGAAGGGGAAGGAAGGAACAACCCAATGCAGTTTGTTAGAGCAAGCCTAGCAAGACACTCTGTATGTATGTGTGTTTCTGTGTTCTGTATAATGATGATTAAACTCAGGTAATATAATGCTTTTGGAATGTGTTTGAATACATTTTGTCCTGGTGTTCAAAGCATAGAAGGGAGCATCTGTACTGGGTTGAGAAGAACCTGCTGGTAAACCAAGCAAATCAATGCTGTTCTGCTTCAAATCCTAACAGAGTTTGGTGAAAGCAGATTACAACCTTCACTTAGGTAAAAAGTAGTTAAGATATTGGAAAGAGTCTCAAGGAATTCAAAATGTTGCTAGTTCAATGTGATCAGAGAGTCTGCCACATCAGGTGCTTATTCTCACCTGGGACAAGTTTGAAGCCAAAGAGTGGGAAGCAGACGGAAGCTATGCTGAAGAAGCAGGTGTCAGTCCCAAAGATGGTTTGAACAAGAATCTGAGGAGAGCTCAAGTAGATACAGCCACAAAGCAGTCAGCAGCAATGTTGATGTTGCTGGATATTGCCCAACTTCTGCAGTCTGTCTCAATTTAAAAAAAAAAAAAAGACAGTACAAAGTACTGAAAACTGTTCCACATGTTCTGAAAGAACATGTTCATTAAATAGCAGAAATCAAAAGGACTGCCTTGACCTCCTCTAACAGTCTAGACCCAAGAAGTGTGTTGAATTGTAGTTTATCCAAAGAAACTTTATTGACGTTTTGAAACTCAGACTGAAAAATTGCAAATTCAAGTCTTCAAAAAGAAGCAGCTTTATTGAAGTATCTATTAAACTTCACAACTCTGCTAACGAATGGATTATAAAGAAAGAGAAAGCTGGGAAACAATTTTATTCTACCTGAGGAATGCTATAAGGTTTCTGACAGAGTCATAGGACATGTGGGATGACAAAAAAAATGAGGAAAGGTGTCTTAGACTCTTGTAAAATACTTTCTGATGCTGACTTACAGGTGAAGGATTTGACACGTATGTATTACAACCTTCAGAAACAAAGAATGAGATGAAAGGACAGTAGAGAAAAGAAAGATAGAGAAAATAAGATAAAATAAAATCAATCCAAACCTAGTTACTAAGCATAGAAACAGGCCAACTGTGTCCAGAGTCCTTAAGATGTCAGCTTTACCATGTGAAGAGATATGCCATACATTTAAAGTGCCTGTTGATGGTCCACATGGATTCCATATCCTCTACATATAACAAAAATGCAGCCATGATAGCCGAAGGGGCCAGAGAAGAGTTTTAAAAGTGCGTTTAGGCAGATTTCCAGCGAAAGTCAACAAAACACAGTAAGTTGATGTCAGTGGCAAGCTATGCTCTACCGGGGCCTGGCCGAAGCTATCTTGGCAGGGCAAGCTATCTGCTAAGAGGATGCAGTGTCTGAGAATTGTTCTGGCCAAAATGTGGGGTGAGGCAGAGAAATACAAGCCTGCTGGTAATGAGCATCAGTAGTGGACTAGTTTTCACAAATCCGTCATTCATCTCTTTCTTGCACTCGGAGCTCAGGAAGGGCATAGCGGTCACGTCCCGTGCCCAAAGCACGGGGACGAGCCTGTAACTAAAAAGGGTGCTGACAGAGGTGCTGCTCTTTCAGTTCTACTCCAAGAAGCCCTGACCTGTGGCTTCCTCCTAGTAGTCCTTTCTGTATCGGGAAGGCATAGCTGGGCTTGGTGGAGGTGATGCAACCGTGCTTAACCGCGAGCTGAGAGGAGTACTAGGGTGGTGAGTGTGCTGGGAGTCTGGAGAATGGCCGTCAACCACTAATGATATCCAAAATTCTTGGGCAGGAACTTTCTGGTTAATGAGCTTAATGACAAGACAGGGAAGCTTCACACACAGGTTATATGACAGACCCTACACACTACAGATTTGAAAAGCTACTGTATCTATGAAGAAGCTTTGAACGTTATGTAGAGCTGGGAAGAGGCATCCCAGACTTTCCCCCTGCCAGATATACTCACTGGAAGTCAAATATCCCTCAGAGGACATCAGACTGAGGGGATTTTGCCTCGCCCAGAAAGCAGAACTCATAGGGACTTCCATGTATGTCTGAGAGTATCTTCTGACATCTGAGGTATACCTGATAAAAGAGTTCATGCCAACCTTACAGAGACCACCAGACAGCGCAGAATGAAGTGTACTGGGCTGTGATAACCTGTGGAGGTAAGTGGCTACTCAAACAGGGCTCTTCCCACTGGTCATTTTACTAAAGAGTGATAAAGTGGAAGAAGTAGGATACAGGGTTTTTGGGTGGATTACAGATAGTACTAAACTGAGGCTGTGCCTGCTGTATCATAAGACGAGGTGGATAATTTACTGAACAGCCTAAGTAAGACCAAGTGCTACAACCTGCCGAACTTCACTAGGCTGCACATGCAAATCCCACTGGAAAACCAGTAGTTTGTATTCATTATGAACGTAGGCCTTTGAGTTCAAGACAAGACCGTGTGATTTTGTTAATTTGTGAAGCACCTTTCCGACCGACACTTACGAACCAAGTGTTTGTAAGACTGCATGATTTGACCTATTGACAACACAGAGGTTGGGAAAAATGCAAAACCCATGAGGTTTGCATTGAAAAAACTCCATAAAGTATGAAAATGTAAATCAGTTTTAGTCAATAACAACATGAGGTGGTAAGGAGAGAGGTAACTACTCTCTAAGAGAATAAGATAAAGACACAGGGGCCTAGCTTGTACCAAAAAACAAACCATAAATTTGCCATTCATAGAATTCATTTCTTAGAATCTAATTCAACATTATAGGATTCAATTATTATTGAAGATTTATAGGTGGCTTCAGTGGTATTGCTGCTTTTATTAGGGCAGTTTGTCAAAAGCGTCCATCTGACAAGTTGGTCTGAACAGAGCCTTGTCACAGAGGCTTTGAGCAGGGTAAAGAAACTTTCTGACCCTCCCTGTGTTAGCCTACACTACAATGAAATACTTGAATGACCTGCTAGTGCTTCGGATGCAGGCCTATGGGTGATGCTTTTCTTGACATGGAAAGGGAGCATTGCTTTTAAAAGCAAGATATGATCATGAACAGAATTACTGCAGAAGGAGTACATTGCCATTGTGTGGGCTATTAGATGAAACACCGTTTCCTCACCACAAATTCAGAGTCTGCAGGGAATGAGTAGCAGTGAGATTTTTGTCAATGTCTCATAATATCCACAGTAAATGTCCTTTATCCCTACAGGGCAAAACTTTACAACCTTAAAATGAATTCAGTATGAAAGAATGTAGTTTTGAATGAGTGAAAGTTGGCAGGTCTGATTACATATTTATTTCTTTGGCAAGCCTCTGTGCTCAAAGCATCTTGCCAGGCTGTGCAGGAATAGGCAGATTCACAACCATTTCCATGCATTTCTATTAGTTACTCACTATTCTTTTTATTGTATAGCATGTTTTATGAGTACACTGAATGAAAGTAAAGTGATACTTTTTTTCTGCAGCAATGAACAAGATACTGTGGAATACCTGCTGAGCTCCTGCCAAAAATTTTACTTTTTCTACTGAGAACGTTGAAAGCTGCCTGCTTTATCAAGACGGTAACCTAACAGCCTCCGTGCTGTCAGCTGTACTTTAGGTTTGACACTTCATCAGGCATTGTTCAGAAATAATGTAAATAATGAAAACCCTTGTGGAAATGGACTACTACTACATCTAGGTTGTCTTGCCAGAATTCAAGATTCAGCTGTAATTCCTACTTCCCCCGAACTAATTCTGCTTTACTGTTGCACAACTGCATTTCTCCTTCCAGCTTCCCTATGCGTGGGAGAAAAGAGATTGCTAAATAGCTAAAATTCAACCCATTTTGCTATATTGATAGAAAAATAGACCTTTCAACAGGAATCAAATTTGCAATTGTTTGTGCATTAGACAGAGCCTTAATTGATTTGGCACATTAGTTGGCTTAGGATTGTGAAATCTATTGGAAGGAAGCATATTCTGTAAGTGCGTAATTATAACACACGGCATTTCCAGATTACTAAGATTTACATGCCCAAAACATGTGTTGAATGTCAAATTTCATTTATTCTATGGTTTATATCATAAATCATGTGATGATTTTTTTGCATATAATACGTTGCATTTGTCATACCTTCATAAAAGTTTGGCTATTGCTAACCTGTTTCAACACACCTCTGAAAGAACATTTTCAGATCTTCAGATTAAAGAAAATGTTAATTGCAAATGTAAAAGGGACAATATTAACAAGATTTAAAAAAACATGAAAATGTGATTAATTATAAATAAACTATTAAATAATCAAATGGAAAAAAAAGAACTGGAATTCAATCAGTTAGTCAGAATCTTTGGTAAGCAGATGGAAGGACATATGGACACAAGACAGGTAGAAAATTAGGTATGATTTGGTCAAACCACCGATGTACTTTTGGGTTGCTCTGACAGAAGCACAGCTTCCTGGAGTGGAGAGACGATCATAGTTGTGGAAGCGTCACCTCGTGTGATCAGAGGGAAGTAGTAAACACAAGTGCAGATTGCAAGTTGTGGATGTGGCATTTCCATTCCCTTTGATGAAAGTTGAATGTGCTTGTCACAGGAAAGACTGTAGCCTAGAATTAGGGGACTGAGAGGGTGCATTTAAAAGGAAAAGCTAAAAGAGATAATCAGCAATTACTATGATAGATATTACAAACACAAAGTAAATATAACTGAGGGAATGAACAAGATAACACTGTTGAGAGTTATGTGAAGTATTACATATCTCTACACATGGGCTAAATTAAAGGGAAAAAAAAGTCCTTTGGCTATATTTTTGGAACATTTCCCTTGAACTTCCGTGATCATATGAAGTCATGTATGTAACTGTGTTGTAATATTGCTGAAAGGTCTGAAACTTGTTTGCACAGGAAACCTTAACTTTAGTATTTTCCAAATCCTGAGTGCTTGACTTTGTAAACTTAAATATTTTTCTAGACTAATATTAAAAAAAAGTAGAAGATCTATCATATGAGATTAAGACATAGCATGGTAAAGGTATGGTCTTCTTTCTGGCCTGGGTTTCCAGTGAATGAGTGTTTGGACCTATCTCTCTGTGCTCTCCAGGTACCATGGATTGGCTTAAGCTATTAACCTGGGCAAAGCTGGCTCAGATGTGCTCTTGCAGAGTAAAAATCCAGCTCAACAGAATTCTCACTCTAGTCAACATTTTTGAGAAGTTTTCTTGCAAAAGTCACAACGAGTCTCTATTCAACATGTATGAATTGTGACTTTTTTTGAAGGTTGAGCAATGTTTTGAAAGTGCGCTAAGTTAAAATGGCTTTTTCCAGAGACAGTTTGTGTCATATAATAGCATTAAAAGAATTCCCCAGCACAAATTTCAAGGCCTGCCAAGCAGGCATGTCTCAGAGAAAAAATTGTAAGAATTTGTTAATGTGAGCAAAGCAAAATTGAAGCCTTTAGTCCCATTCTTGGAAATTCCTAACTGCTCTGCATGAAATCAAAATAAAAGTGGTTGATACAAACATGGAAAATTTTAGTACAGGTTGTAGAGTTCAATAAAATTTTAAAAAGTAGTGGGTTACCAGCTGAGTTTGTATCATACTTTAATTACTTTTTCATTTATAAGGTACGTAGTTGTTTCATCTCATATAATTGACATCTTCCAGTCATTAAATTCCATTCTTGCCTGTGGCTCCTGGTGTCTGTTAGACATAGAGTATGAAGTGGCATTTGTTTTTCATTATCCCTTAGAAACTGAGAGTTGTTCCCAAAGAAGAATTAAGGTCAAATTGTTTAATTAAAAAAAGATTTGATTTTTTTTTTTAAGTAGGGATGGAGACCGAGAACAGTCTGCAAGACATATTGAGCTCCAAAGAGTTGCAGTTTAATCTAGTTTAGATTTAATTTAGTTTTAATTGCCCTGAATACCCGACTTATCTTAGAAGTCTAGAAGGTACTTTATTTTTCTTCTTGCCTCTTTTAGCTTCCTAGCATTACATTCCTCTACCTCTCTTTCATCAAATGTATCTCACATAAGCTGTACTCTACTTCAGGTATCTGTATTCTTTTTGCTCTCGTTGAATTTATTTGTTCAGAGTCTGTGATCCTTTTTTATGCCAGAGATAGGGCACAGTGTTTGTCACTTCGGTCAAACTGAGAAGATAACATCAGAATTTGAACAATATATTGTTGGATCACGCGTGCTATTCTGGAAGAAAAGTACAGGATCTCTTCTGTCTATGCTAATAGTTGTTTCTGTCCTTCTCCTCCTCCAGCTCTACCTGAAAACATTTTTTTTGTGGTATTTTTTTTAAGAAAAGCATTTGAATTATTGCTTCCTTATGCCTTGCACCTTAATCAACCTAAAATGTCAAGGTGCCAAGATGTTAGTTTGCATGTCAATTGATTCTTCCTAGTGTAGCAGAAAAAAAATCAAGCTCGGTTTCTACAGTAACAGGAATATGTTTTTAATAGTATTCTCTTGTTAAATGATTCTGACATGTACATATTTTAATAGAATATGTAAATAAGTGTAAATAGTACAAATTTTTTTTTTTCTTTAGCCAGTGTGTTGAAGGGCTGGGTGCCTGAAAAAACATGTTGGACTTTTTTTTTTCATATGCTTCGGTAAAACATACTGCCTTTTGCTTCCCTTCTTTCTGTTGGGGAAATTGAAAAGGATAATGCAAACCATAAAAAACTCACACAATATCATCCATTGCAAAGGGTTATGTGTCAATAGTAGCTTGCCGTGGAGCTTTTTTTGTAAGAAGAAGACAAAAGAAAAACAGATGTTTGATGAAACAGTTAATGAAAAAGAATGATGCTTGGAACAGTTGATAAAACAACTGCCAAAGGGGCATGTCCTGTTGATGGATGGTTCATCTCTTTCAAGTAAGCTACATTGCAGGTAATAAATACTGACAAAAAGTAACGGCCATCTGTATGAAAGATTTAGAAATACCTCTGGTTAACCTTAACAGAGCAATATTTGCTTGATTTTTACAGAACCTCGTTATGGGTAAATAAAGATCTTTCAGGGAAGATCACATTTATCTAATTAAAGGTTTTTTTTTTTTTGTGGGACAGGGTATTTGAATTCTGATAGTTTTGGTAAATAAAGTCCAATTGATTTTTTTTTCCCCAGCGTTTCTGTTGTTCCTACAATCCAACGGTGGCAATGGTCAAATAAAATGATTGTAAAAAATTGAATGAACATGGTTTTTTCTTTAAGATTAATGAAGGAAAATGGAATAAAAATTATCTGCAGGAAAGCGTGATAAAGTTGCAGAAAAGTCTTCTGCAGAGTTTTTCCTTGTTTTTCTTTTTTTTTCTCAGGTTAAATTATCTTTTAAATTATCTTTTAAAATTATCTTTTACTTGCTGATACAAATATTTCAAAAATGTAGGGACAAACACATTCTGTTGTTCTTAAAAATTCTCAAAGGAAATTAGTGGCACACTGGACTAGCAAAAAACTCTGCCACAGATTTTTCCCCTTGGGCATATAATGCAATAGAAAGAGAAAATCAATGGAAAAAGTGAATATGTGATGTTTTACCTCTGTGTTTTCTGTGCTTGTTATTTGGATGCTAGGCACGTCTCAGTCACTGTTTTTGTCTGCTACAGTCCAAGTTTCAGGTCTCGGATATCTTATAATTGTAGAAGTCTTCCTAGGCAACCCATGCCCAGCTTGGAAAGTAGGTTGTTTGGAAAAAGGGAAAGAAAGGGAACCATTTCCATGAGTCTTGCTATATTTGGCTTCCTTTGGAGTCACAGTCATAAATAAATGTGCTTTCCTTGGGAGGGTATAATTCTGTTTTGGAAAATAAGAACAAAGATGCGGAAGGAAAATACATATTAAGTACCTGTGGGAAAATTCAGTGCTGGAGGTGCCAGGTGGAAACTTAAAATTGTGTTAGGGTTCCTCCTGTGCATCTGAAGGTCCTCGCTCCTGCCTTGTCCCCTGCGTGCTTTGCTCGTGTGCGGTAAGGCATGTCTCCTGCAGAGCACATCCTCCTCTTGGATCAAGCATCTGCCACATGCCCATCTGCAATATCTATCAATGGCTGAGGGCAAAATGCCTGAGATGTTACACTGGAGGCAATAGGGCAGAAGCCTTTTTCCAGCCATTAAAAATAGAAGTTTGAGAGTTCCTTCCAGCCTTCTGATTTCTCATGCAATGTCTGGGTTTGTTTTCCATTACAGAGAGGGTGCAAGGCTAGAAGAATTTTAAAATGGACTCGATATGGCAGTTGTTGCTCTTAATGGGAAAATTTTTATCATAATTGATTGTTTTCCAGTTACTGAAAGAATCACCTAGAGGGTATCCTGAAGTTATTTCCCAGAAGGAAACACTCTTCCCTCAAAATAGGTTATGAATTCAAGTAGACCTCTGCTTATCCCTGGTAATGTTAGGCAAGAAACCAGCATGCTGACGCAACAGCATCCTGCTTAGTATGTAACATTCTCCAGGCGACCAGCAGCTCTGCCTTGGCTGTACGGAGCAGTGCTCCCACATGTCTCAGAAGTCATTTACATGCCACAATGCAAGTAAGATGTCCAGTGAAAGCGTCTGCTGGTGAAGTGTATGTTCCGAGAACTTTTTAAATGATTAGATCTAGAAAAGTGTAAGAATCCAGCGAGGACAAAGTTGTTTTCCTGCTAAATCTAGGACTGCCAAGATTTTTGTGGCAGATAATAGTCCAATTTCACAGGCAAAGCACAGTCTAATTTCTGTGATAGCAGCAAGTAGCTTTGAAGACATGATAGGCAAGGTGTGGTTACTTTGACTAAAAGCACGTCTTGATGTTTTAGATGAGGAAAAGTTTGGCCATAATCCATCTTGACTGTTGGTCCACTTTTAAGAAACATGCGCATCCTGTGGGGCCACCACCCATGCAGATTCAGATGATCAGGTGCTGAGGGCCATCAGCGTTACCCCTTGCACACATGCAGTATACACAGCAGGAGCAGCTTCCACACTATGGCTTGGTTCATCTCTGCTTCTAGACATCTTAAACTGTGTGAGATTTATTTCCATGCCAAAGCCACTCAGAGCCCGTATGGCCAGCTCACTTTTCCCTCCAGCAATGTCACCACCTTCCTCAACGTGCCTGTGACTGTCAGCATTCTGCCTGCTTGTAGTGCGTGGCTGATCTGATGACAACTGGCCTCCTTCAGGGTTGGCAGCAGGCTTTTGGAACTCACACAGAGAAATTCTGCCTTGTCCTGGAAGTGCCTATGCCTGCAGAGGCTCCCTCAGATCGTGTTATCTGTAGGGGGTTCAATACCTTGCACAGCTAGAGCTGCAGGCACAAATTGTTATTGCCGGAGGGCCTTCATGATGAGGAGGAACGACTTTCTCACTAAGAGGAGCAAGAGGCCTTCAGTGGGGAGGCCTTGTACAGGAAAAACAGCTGGATTGGACCACCTGCATGTTGTGGCCAGGGTAAGTCGTGCAGCAGAGCGGAGGCGTTGGGAACGGAGCAGCAGAAGATTGTCCAGGAATGCCAGGCTTAGTAGATACTCAAGATGCTCAGGCAGGGTCCACTTCTTCACCCAAGTTGGGGGTGCCTGAATGCTCCCAGAAGAGAGAAATGACACGAATAGGTTTGGAGACGGATCAGAAAAAATGTTTCTTAGAAAAGTGCTACAAAACAATGCAAGGCTGAGCAAGATAATGGGATTGCTTAGTTAGGCTTTTAAATTATGAACAAAAGTGACTAAATAATTTCCTCTTATAATGATTCTTTGCTGAAAAAGAGCCTTTACCTCAAGGACTGCTTTTGAGATTAGCTATTTTTCCAAGGAAACCTCTCCAAAGTCAGAGGTTATTTTTTTTTTTTTGCCTATGGAATGAACCCAAATAATTATTTTGCACAACTGGAAAGTTTTCCAGTAAAACACTATAGTCTGTGCATGCGAAAATGGCACTGAGCAATTACCAGTGTGTGTGCTGCTTTGGGATTAACCCAACAGTGTGAAATATCTGTCTGGGTCTTGGGTGGTGGTGCTAGTGGGTAACTGATGGTGTGCCAAGTGTTTGAAACTCCTGGGATGAGGACTGTTACTCTGCACAAATATACTCTGCCAGATTCACTTTGTGTATTGCATTGACTGATGGTTCCTTTATTTGCCAAATGAGATACCAGTTTTATTTGCCAAATATAATATGTAAATCTCTTTTCTTGGCAGCTTCAGTTTATTGGCCGTAATTTAACTGGCTTGCGTGGGTTGCTTGCTGCTTCATTATGCTTGAAGAAAACTTTTGAGTATGGCTTCCACTTCTTATTTCTTCACAATTAAGTGAACAACAAGTAGCGGTTAAATGAACAGTGTCATTAAACCCACACATTTGCACTAACACAAATTTACTATCAATGAACTGGAAATTGCTCGTTCTTTACAAAACCAAAATTAGCTGTCAAGTATCAAAACGCTATCTGAAAAAATCAATGTAAAAACAAATACATGCAGCTGTAATGGTAGAAATAGAATAGACTAGACTAGACTAGACTAGACTAGACTAGAATAGGCTATTTCAGTTGGAAGGGACCTACAAGGATCATCTAGTCCAACTACCTGACCATGTCAGGGCTGACCAAATGTTAAAGCATGTTGTTAAGGGCATTGTCCTAATGCCTCTTAAACACTGACAGGCTTGTGGCATTGACCACCTCTCTAGGAAGCCTGTTCCAGAGTTTGACTACCCTCGTGGTAAAGAAATGCTTCCAAATGTCCAGTCTAAACCTCCCCGGTGCAGCTTTGAATCGTTCCCACGCGTCCTATCACTGGATACCTCTCCACTTCCCCTCCTCAGGAAGCTGTGGAGAGCAATGAGGTCTCCTGTCAGTGTCCTTTTCTCAGAACTAGACAAGTCCAAAGTCCTCAGCTGCTTCTGACAGGACATGTCTTCCAGCCCTTTCACCAGCTTTGTTGCCCTTCTCTGGATGTATTTGAGGACCTTCACATACCTGCTGCCTGCAGTGTCCGTCTTGTTTTCCCTTCCTTTACTGCCTTGCTGTACTTAGCATGGCAGATCTCCCCACGAGGCATTTGTTTGGTGCTTAGTTACTGCAAACTCCCTATTTATTCAAAGAAGAGCAGTAGCTGCTGCCCAAGGGCAGCTCAGTTCTCCTGGCTCTGGGATTATCCCAGGGAGTTCCTCTCTTCCTCTTTCTGTTGACAAAGCCCAGGATGATGGGATTTCCAGTGCAGGCATGCCATTTATGTGCAATGAGTCTAGATCCTCTGTCACATTGTATGGGAGCTGAGAGAAAGTGGGCTGCTTTCTGGCTTGCTTTCCCTGCTTGCTGGCACTAGCAAAAGCTACATGTCTTGAAGAGTTGGTGGACTGGAAAATCCTGAGTGTGAAGGATTTGGCAAGGTCCTTTCTCTGGCTGGACAGTTGGAGGAGTTGCTGACTGAAGTAATGTACGCTTGCCTGTGTGCTAGAAATTACAGAAATCCCACGGAGTGGTGCAGTGCTGCAGTAATCAATGTGTAGGCTTCATGTAGAGCACACAGAGTCCGTTGCTGGTGCTTATCTCTATATGAAACACTGCAGAGGAGCCTGTTTGGACAGCAGTTTGAGAAGTAGTCTGGTAAAGTTAGCTCTATTGAAATAGCCAGGTTAAATGCTATGAACTATCTGCACGACAATGGTTTTTGGTGTCACTTCCTAGAAAGGGAGAAAGATGTCCTGCTGAACAGGCTCTTGTGTATTCTCTGTGGACTGGGATGCAGTAATTGTGGTTGCATGCTAAGGACCTCTTGCAAAAGTCTCCTCTCCCTTCTTCTTCCAGTGAAGCCGGTCTTCCGCCTGGGAAGCAGGTCTCCTGGAAGAAGCATATCATGGAAGCAAATTAATTTAGTGTCTAGTGCATGGCTGGGCAAAGGACAAGAGGAAGAGAGGTCATTAATAAATCAACTCTGTCCTTGCCCTTTATATATATCTGCATGAAATGAAACGCTTTGAGTCGTAAAGATACTGCCCTCTCTGTCATCTAAGCCATGAAAAGGAGGAAAAGATGCTTTCTTAGTTTTCAGGGATCATAGGACCCTTTTCAGCAGTGGAAAAAAACATTGCCATCTCCAAAATCTTTCTTAAATCCTGTGAGAAAGAAGAAGCAACCCAGAGGACATCGCATGAGGTACTAACCTGCTGCTATACCAGCAACAGCTCACCAGCATCAAGAGCTCTCTGCCAGCGAGTGAGGCTTGTTCATGGTGGGGTGTGCTTACCTTTGCCATTTACTCTGTGCAGGCAGATCCCACGGAATAATGAATAGGGCCAGACACACATTTATTTCTGACGGAAGGGTGTGTATCTTTTACATACGTCAGCCGTGCCAAGCTGTCTTATTCTGCCAAAGTGTTATTACAGTACAAGCTGATCTGAGAGGTAGATTTCCCTCTTCCTTCTTTTGCCTTCACCTAGCTCCATCTGTAACCCTGCAGGTGTGTACATCCGTTCTTTCAGGTCTTTAATTTGTGAGAATTTCTCTTTTCTCCTTAGAAGAATAGTTCTAACTCAATATTGCCTTCTCTTTGGCAACTTTGAAAAATACCTTGTTATAAGACCTTTTTTTTTTTGGCCCGTGCAGAAAGTTGCAAGAAGAGGTATTCTCTGTCTATGAAATACACTATATCCCATCATGGAATCATAGAATGGTTTGGGTTGGAAGGGACCTTCAAAGGTCATCTAGTCCAGCCCCCCTGCAAGGAGCATATCATATTCCTTATAATTTTATAATTATGCTCAAATATACAATTCTAAATATCTTTTTAATTTAGTGTTGCTTTGCTATGTGGTGAAGTGTAACACCAGTAAAAATTGTGATAAACTGTGATACTGAATCATACTTTCTAAATAATTCCTAGGAGAAATATTAAGAAGTTTTACTTTCACAAACGTTTGTATTGGGTTTGCGTGGCAAGGTTTTGGTAGTGGGGGGATTACAGGGGTGGCTTCTGTGAGAGGCTGCTAGAAGCTTCCCGCATGTCCGACAGAGCCAATACCAACTGGCTGCAAGACAAACCCGCTGCTGGCCAAAGACAAGCCCATCAGTGATGGTGGTAGCACCTCTGTTAAGAAGTGGGAAAAAAAAAACCTGTGCGGCAGCAGCCAGAGGACAGGAGTGAGAATATGTGAGTGAAACAGCTCTGCAGACACCAAGGTCCATGAAGAAGGAGTGGGAGGAGGTGCTCCAGGTGCCAGAGCAGAGATTCCCCTGCAGCCTGCGATGACCGTGGTGAGGCAGGCTGTCCACCTGCAGCCTGTGGAGGCCCATGAAGGAGCAGAGATCCACCTGCAGCCCATGGAGGACCCCACGCCGGAGCAAGCCGGTGCCCGAAGGAGGCTGTGGCCCATGGTGGGCCTGCGCTGGGGCAGATTTCCTGGCAGGACTTGTGACCCCATGGGGGACCCATGCTGGAGCAGTTTGTGAAGAACTGCAGCCTGTGAGAAGGACCCACGTTGAAGAAGTTCATGGAGGACTGTGTCCCATTGGAGGGACCCCATGCTGGAGCAGGGGAAGAGTGTGAAGAGTCCTCCCCCTCAGGAGGAAGGAGAAGCAGAGACAACGTGTGATGAACTGACCACAACCCCCATTCCCATCCCCCTGTGCCACTGGTGGGGAAGAGACAGAGAAACTGGGAATGAAGCTGAGCCTGGGAAGAAGGGACGGGTCGGGGGAAGATGTTTTAAGATTTGGTTTTATTTCTCGTAGCCCTACTCTGATTTGATTGGTAATAAATTAAACTGATTTCCTCAAGTCGAGTCTGATTTGCCTCTGACGGTGATTGGTGAGTGATCTCTCCCTGTCCTTATCTCAACCCATGAACCTTTTGTTATATTTTCTCTCCCCTGTCCAGCTGAGGAAAGGAGTGATAGAGAGGCTTGGTGGGTGCCTGGTGTCCAGCCGAGGTCAACCCACCACAACATTTAGTCTTTCTTCCTGAAGTTAAACTGGTATTCAGTTAGTGTGTCATGCTCCTTGCTGGTTTTGACCCTGTAGGGCAGGAGTCCCACTGAAGTCACAGGAGACTGGAGAGGTGCAATCTGTTGCAGGATTAGTTGCACTTTGTTTCCACTCTGAAGTTAAATATAAATAGTTGCCCTCAAGAGTACTTAAAAGGTAATACAAACATATGTTGAAATTTGTACGTCCTCCTAACAGACTTTCAGATCATCCATTTCCCTTGAGTTCTACATTATTCTACTCAAAGCCAAGGAAAGTTTTCTTTTGCTGTGTTCTGTTGTAAAAACCTCTTCTGTAACATAAAAATGAAATGTGTGTGTCCACAAAGTTTATATAAATTCGTTTGCTCTGCTTATTCTGGTTTGGTTCTTGTGTACACTTATTTCATGGGTAAAAATATACTTTGAAGTGTTCCTTATACTCTGTCTCTGTTTATTGTTGTAACTGAAATTCTCAAAGCAGCTAGTCACCAGAAGCACCTCTGTTCTGAATACTTTTTAAATAATAAGGCTTTGAAGCTTTTCTCTCCAGAGCTATTTCAAAATGTCACAAGAAAAGTTATTCTATCACTTTAGCTGTAGCAGTCATACTCTCAGATAAAACATATGGTTCTATTTCCCTGTCATTTGGATCATTTAAGTGGATATATTTTGCAAGTTTCCTTTTAATTGGAATTTCTGCTTATTCTTCGTGAGAATTATCGTGCGCCTCACCCCATAATTTCCAAACTAATATGTATCAGTGCTTTGTTGGCTGGCGTTATGATATTGAAAATCCTTTGAATTCTTCCTTTAACAGTAGTTGAATTACCAGAGGCATTTCTTCTGTGTGCAAAAATGGAATTACTAACCAAACTGAGTAAAGTTTAAAAAAATGTAAATAGTATTAAAAATGAATGATGTCTCGCTGCATAAAAATCATACCCATAAATAGAATATTTTAGCTGTTCATTAAGATTCTTTTCTTCTTTGCCTGCTGTTCGTTTGAAGCAGCTGAGAGTAAGTATCTGTGAGATGAAATGCAGTTCAGGTTACTCTCAGCTGTTAAAAAAGGAAGATAGGTCAAATGAGAGGCAGCCGGCATCTCTCCAGAGATGACAGCCCCTGATCCTGCCCTTTGCCCCAATTAGACAGACCCAGCCGGGATAACTGTTGGGGAGTGATTTGGGATGTCAAAGCCTACAGGCCGGTGAAACGCTTAAAGCGTGCTTTGTGACTGCTTGGCGTTACGTTTGTCATTTATACGGTGGCACTGCAAGTACAAAATGAACATTAAAAGCAAACCGGTGGGGTATGAGAGTGCTTCCAAACTATTTAAAATATCAAATCATAAAATAGTTCAGCTGGGAAGGGGTCTCTGAAGACCATCTAGTCCCACAGCCTGCTCAAAGCAAGACCGACTTCCAAGTTAGACCAGGTGGCTGATATGAGGGTAAACGTGTATAAACATGGGTTAGGGGGGAATTAGTCTTAGCTGGGTTGAAACAGACCTGGACTAGGGAAAAAAAAAAAAGGTTTTATAAACTAACATTAGCATTTAAAGCTTTTTCTGGTAAAAGTTGCCTTTTCTTCGTGAAGGTCTGTGTGCCTGCTCCCCACCAACAAGACCTGATCTTTTTGATACCAACGTGATGCTGCCCCCCCTAATGAAACACATCCTCAGCGGAGAATCTTCCTCTGAGATGGTGCCAGCATACGCTGCATTCTCCGTCCTACTAACTGTCGTCCGCCGTCCCCAAGCATGCTGTGTCTCTGTCAGTCACCCTGATTATAATTTTGAACTCTGCTGCACAGGAGTCACAATGTCCCAGAAGCAGCCGCTCCCGCTCTTAAAAACTGCTAATTATGGAAGTGTCCCTTTTCCCATTAGCTCACAGCTGCAAGCAGAAAGCACTGAAATTAGGCTAAAATGTAAAGCAAGGGAGGGGATCCTGGGTCCTTTCCTTGGAAAAAAGGATGGGAGGGAGAGGGAAAGAGCTCAGGGAATCCTGCATCCGTTGAGAGGATTGAGGGAAATGGTGTGGAGGGTGCAGTGTCCTGTGGGTGGAGGGTCCCAGGTCACCTGGACTGGCTGGTCTGGTGCAGGGTGCTGGGGAGAAAAGCATGGGCTTGTGACTGTACCCCCTGTATCACTCAAGGATATGCTTTGAAACTCTTCTTCTTCTGATTTCATTGAAATTAGCTGCATTTTTGGCCCAAATTTTTAATAGTCCACATCTTCTGCAGGGAACTGGATGTCCTCAAAGCTCAGAGGAGGTATTCTAGCAGCTTCATTACAGACTGCATCCTGAACTCAGTGTAAACAAATTTCCAATGTGAATAAAGTCTTGATTTTAAGGGCTCAAAGTGTTTCAACAACATCCTGCTAGTGACTCCTGGTCAAAAAATAAATTGATTTTGCACAGCAGGCAATTCTGTGGCACCAGATTTTGTGCAGGAGTACAGCCTGGTGGAAGCAGAGACATGAGGAAATGGTCGCGGAAGAATTTCCTTATCATAAAGAGAAATTTCCGTATCACAAAGAGAAATTTCTGTATCACAAAGACTCCCCTTTTGACTTGGAGCTGGCAGAACAGCTTTGTATTCCCTTGTCACAGTTTGGCTGTCATGGGTGTGCAGTCAGGGAGGCGAGGAGCAGCAGGATGTGCGTCATCCCTACTATTTTTGACCGCAGAAGTACCCGCTAGTGGCCCAGGGTGGCTAAATTTATGTTAGGACCTCCTGGAGATGGCATGTGGTGTGACCACTGCATTGTTCTACCTTGCACTGAGCCCCCTCCCCGGGGACTTGGCTGTCCAGGGCCCGGCTTGCGCAGCCCTGGGTCAGGCTCCCACTGGAATCTCCAAGCTGCGAGTAAAACCATGTAAGATAAGGAAAGCAAAATTGCAGAGGGAGGTAGGATTGCTGGGAGCAATTCAGGAGAAGAAAAAGAGCAACATGGAAAGCTATAAAATCCTAAAGCAAAACTTTTGTGAGGCTGTGGTAGGTCAGCAGCACACAGCAGTGGGGCTGACCCGTCCCCACCTGCCTGATGCCTTCTGGGCCAGCAAAGGTTCCTTAGGGGTCTTATCTGGGTGGGGAGCATACTAATGCCTGGTAACTCATTAAGTCCCAGCTATCTTTTGTGTGTATTCACCAAGAAATGGCTGCTTTGTGGATACCCAAATAAGCTGTGTGCACCTTGAGCCTCTTGGCACATAGTGAGAGCTAGTTGGGTAAGGTGACCCAGAGAGAGCTGGCTGTACCCTGAAGAATGGCAAAAAGAGTCCACAAATACACATGAAACTGGATATACCTTCGCATGCCTGCGGCTTTCTGTAAAGGCTCATGTGTAGAGAGATACGAGCCCGTCCTGCCCAGCCGCCACTCGACTTGGTTCGCCTTGGACACTGATGATATTTTCTGAAGTGCGACCATGCCTCCTTCCTGCCTCTGGAGAACTCTTCCCAAAACAGGGCTGGACTTTCAAGGATCAAGCAAGAACTGAGATGCTTTTAAAGCCAAGAGGAAGAAGCTTAGGAAATAGAGCAAATAGACTTCCCATCTTGTACTAGTTCTGCATGTAGATGCTACAATTTTTTCCATCTTGACTGTTGCTTTTAATAGTGATGAGCACTTAAAAAACCATCTAGGATCCCCAAAGCTGCCAGATTTATCCTTCCAGTATGTTTTTTGAGTAGTTATCAAGTTTGGAATTGATTTTATTTTTACTTCATTGCAATCCTTGGCACTGCTTTCTATGGTTTACTGCACGTTTTGTGAAAAGTTGCTTCCTCCTGCTTATTTAAATCGGCTCCTTACTAACTTCACTGGAATGGCCATTAACTCTGAGAGAAGCAACGCAAAATCTTCTAACATATGCCTTAACTATATGTCTTTCCAAGAAATAGTAAAAATACCTTGAAATTCTGATTTTTTTTGGAATGCTATGCTTTCTAAAGGAGGAAGAAAGGACTGCCACTCATGACTATGGCTAGTTCTTTCTTTGATGATCTGTGTGGAGTTTAACCTGGTAACTACTAATGAGAGACTAAGATTTTGTGCTTAAAGAAAGGATACCTCTTTCGAGTCAGGTACAGACACATGTAGAAGGATTGTTGGGCAGGATATTTTGTTGTAAAAAACATCCTTTTTATTTACAACATGGAGGCGTTCAAAAGTGATCCTGAATGTCACTGGTCGTGAAAACACACAAGTGGGCCTTACATGATAAAAAAAAGTCCATGATTTCTAGGTGTGTACAAGTTGTTTTGAAATCTGTCTGAAGAATGTTTGTACGGACATGCAATGTTCTCAATGCTGACAAAAGACGCAGCATTAACAGTTGGTGATAGGGCTGAGCAATATTATGTTACTCAAAGCACCTCCTTGAAAATGCATCAGCTAGGTATATATGTTTTAGAAAAAGAAGTAAGTCTTCCAATCCTTAATGTTCACTGAAAAAAAAAGTTTTAAATGTTGCATTGTCAGTAGGAATCAAAGTGATTTCTTATTAATTATAAGTGCTTTCTGGCAGACTTAAATAATTAAGTTCAACGTTGCTCCCATAGCTGGTAGGTGTAGACACCTATGAATTGCTGAAGGAATTCTCTACTGACAGAATGATTCTTCTGTAGTGACCAGCTGGGAAAATATACTTTGTCTTTCACTTTCTCTGTCCATACTACATAAAGATTAACTAGAAGATTATGTTCCACTCCCACCTAGTGGCAAATGAAACATGCAAGGTATAATTTATTTTTTTCTTTATAGACTGGCAATTTGTGTTGCCCTTCCTAGAAATGACTGCATGGAGACAGTGTTTTTACCTAGCTTTATTTTTGGCAGAGATCAGCTCTGAGAACCTTCAAAATTATATAGAAACAACTTCTAGATTAAAGTAAATCTACCTGAGTCAGTAAAGATGAAAAACAAAAACATAATTCTCTACCTGTAACTAGGCAGTTTTTGTCCAAAAGAAAATTAAGACAAATCTAGGCCAGTGTTTTATGACTTAGCTCTATTTTTCACTTTTAATGTTTGCAGTTAATAATAGGATAAGACTGTAAGATGACAGATCATGTACATAAAAAAGAAGCAAGTAGCAATTTATATGGCTTTAAAACAGGCCACACAGAGTGTGTCCCTCCAGCAGCACTTAGCAGGACCCCAATCTGGCTGGAGCTGCTAGTAGCTGCTCAGGTCCTTGCTTGGTAGCCAGGTCCAGCTCAGACAGCAGGTATGGGGACAGGGGTTAGCAAATACCATGGGACCAAATTCAACCCCTGGGGCTTACACAGCCCTGAAGACATGATGGATGGGATTTAGCTCTGGGTTAAAACACCTCAACATAGGAGTCTATTATCCTGCCATTTGCCTGTAGACTTGGCATAGACTAGTGCTGCAGAGTCAGCGTTCATCAAAGACCATTCCTAGCACTGCGGTTGCAAAGTAAATCTACTGGAGCTGCTTTTCTAGAAATAAACTCTAAGACTAGAATTAAGATCTATAAAGACATGTTAATTAGCTTGTTTGATTAGCTACATCATCTTGGAAGCACAGAATTGTAAAATTGTATGATTGGGAGAGGCTCCAAGAGGTTGTATAGTCTAATCCTGTGCCAAAAAGTGGTATTTCCTCTATCAGCAACATTCCTTGACAAGTATAATGCAACCTAGTCTTCAATATCTCAAAAGTTGGATCTTCCAGATGCCTGCTACAGCTTATTCCATGCTTCTGCGTCCTCGGTGTTAGAAGTTCTTCCCGCCCCTGCCCGCCCCCCCCCCCCCCCCCCCCCCCCCAGTATCCAGTTTGAATCTTCTTTGTTGCAGCTGAACCCTGTTCATTCCTGTATTCCCTCTACACAGCCCTGTCCTCAGTTTGGGATTTTCTGGAGTGGAGAGTGTCTTCTCTCCAGACTGAACAACCTGTGTTTGTTCATTCTTTCCTCATAGGTCATGTTTCCTAGATCCCTGGTCATTCTGGTTGCTGTCCCCTTTACTTATTTGCTCAGAACTAACCATTGTGGGTAGGCCAGATGAGTCATTTGATGTTTTTTATGGGTTATAATCCTGTTGTTACAACTCAGTAGGGTATATAATTTTTGGCAACAGCATGACATCATTGACTTCTGTTCTGCTTATGATTTACTTAAATGCCAGATCTTTCTTTGCAGACCTGCTACCTAGTCCAGTCGTGCAACTCATTATTCTTGCTTAGATGTAGACTTTTGTATTTTTCTTTGCTGAATCACATGCTATTTTAGAAAACGTTTCTTCATTTTAACAATTACTTTGAATTCTAACCCTGTTCTAAAGCTTATTTTCTTCTTTCTTTTTTTTTTTTTTCGATTTGTAAGTTTGATAGGAATATGCTGTTTTCCATCAGCAAGTAATGGATGGTGCTATGTCTGAAGAGCCCTGCAGAAACTTTTGTTTTCATTCAGTTTCACTGTGGGTGCATGGTAGTTTCTTTTTGAATAATTTTCCAATTACTTTTACTCTTCTCCTACAGTAATTCCATTCGTAGTTTACTATAAGAATTCCATTTTCCAAGTCAAACTACATAACATCTGCTATTTCTCCTCTGCCCACGGAAGGAAACTATTTTAGATTAATATTTGTCCTTGACAAGTCCACATTGACTGTTACTTACCTGCTTTTTTATAGATGCTTAGAGATACTGCGTTGTTCGTTTCAGTGATTTGGGGGAACTGAAGACAACAAGCCATCCTTCTGTATCTACCCTTGGTTTTGTCTCCTTCTAGAGCTAAGTGCTACAGTCGCCCTTTCAAGTTTTGTAGTAACTCATCTGTCCTCGAAGTGTGCTCAAGGATTGCTTGTGTCAGTTTGTTTAATCCACTGGGATAGTGTTAATGAGGCCTGGCTGATTTGAAAAAAAAAACAAACACTTTTCTTATTTAAATGCTTTCTAGTCTGTATTTTCTCTATTATGAACAGTGATTTGTCACTCTTTTGGTTCATTAGCTAATTGATTTCTGGTTTTGTGTGAAGACAAATACAGAAAGGCATTTGGTCTTTCCTGGTGTTGTCTGCCAATATATTGTCTTTCCAGTCAAGCAACAGATCAACATTTTTCTTGGTCATCTTCCTGCTACTTGATATCCCTACAGAATGATTTCTTGTTATCTTTGGAATCCCTCATCTGCTTGCATCTCCTCTTTTTTTTTTTTTTTTTGCCTGGGCAGTTCTGACTTTTCCCTTAATTGCTTATGCTATTATTTAGTACACAACCTAATCAATCTGACCTAGTTTCCCTGGCTGTGTGCTCGTTTCCTGCATTTTATATCATTGGAAAGACCACAAAATAGCTAAACTGATTTCTTATTGGGGTTCCTGTCCTTCCACTGCCTTGGGAAAATTTCACTTGCAAGGTAGCATCTGTACCCTGATGAGGTTTCTGAGAGCCCTTTTTCTCTTTATATTTGTGACCTTTCAGGTGTGAATTCTCTGTCCTTATTGAAGTCTGCCTTCCTGAAATCCCTGTTTCATTACTCTCTTTTTCCTCTTCCTTCTTAGGGAATGTGAATGTTCATGGAAAATTGCATTGGCCTCATCTACTTTGGTGACCAAGAGTCATCAGACTCCCAGTGCTAGTGAACACATTCTTCCTGCCATCTGTTTTCACCAAAGTTTACTTTAAAAAGCCTTTCTCCCTCAGTGGTTTTGATCCATGAGCACCACTGATGCACACAGCAATGCTTTCTCTCTCTTTTTTTTTCCCAGAACAAACAACACTACTTATTTTAACAACTGAATTATTCTGTAAATCTAATAATGGATGAGAATATTGGCATAATTCATAATAGGGGTTAAATGCAGTGATATAAAGATTCCTTTAACTGATGAGATTTATTTTCCTTCACTTGTGGGAAACATTTTGTAGTGGTGTGCTAGTGAGGTTGAACGGCTCTAAGTAAGTTTGTGGTTGTGACTGAAGGTATTCAAGATAGGGGTTTTTATGAGGCTTATGCTTCTTTCATATGTTTTTAAAGCATCAAAATTGCAACTTAACAATTCCCACATGCTACAATTTAGTTTTATATAAAGGATTCTACAGCACAGTGATTGAAATTTTGAAGATGCCTTCTCATTAATAGAAAATAATATCAAGAATAAATTAAATGAAATTAAGAGAGCTCTAGTGACATTGTTGATTGATGTATTGTTTTCAGTAAAAGCCTCTATTATTCTCTTCATTGAACTCAGAAGAATCTCATGTCTACTCCATCCCGCTTCCAAGAATCCAGAGGCTCTGATGTACAGCTCACAGTGGTTTAGCCACAGAGTACACAGACGTTGATTTTAATTTATTTTACCCAGATTATGTTCCCAATGTATACTTCATCAGGGCATTACAATACAGATAGAACCATTCAAATGATCAACATCCTTGAAGATAGGGTGCTCACCTTTTAAAATGATAATCCAGTTCTTTTCCAAAATGTTACACTGAAGTTTTACTTTGAAGTGTTTGGTTGGTGAGGTGAAAGGGAAACATATACTGTTAAATGGATGGATAGTAATTCTTAGCTTTTTTGAAATTAAAATCTTTTATTTTCTCAGGTGATTCTTTGTATTATTCAACATATTTGAAGATTAAGTTCAATTCAGATATAGGCTCTCAAAAAGTAACACAAAGAATTTCTAAATCCTCATTTGGGTATGCAGACAGATGTGGAGTCAGTGCAATTGAGGAGGCCATCTAAGTTTGGCTAAAAGGCATTGGCTTTCTGGTATTTTAGTAGGCAAGCTGTTCAGTAAACAGAAGGGACATAATTCCTCAAGAACTCTTTGGAGGGATTTCAGCCCTGTGTAGTCTGTTTACAAATACTTCTCATCATGCAGATGTGTAGTGATGTTCTTGCTTTTTAAATTGCTGAAAATATGAAAGCAAACTATTTAATGCTTAAAATGTCTTCGCTTCCCAGAGAGTATTCCTCCCATTAAGTTTTATTCTTGATGACATCATGCTTATCCACAGTGAATAATGATATCACATATGAATGATATCACATCTCTATTTCATCAAGAAAAAAGGAAAAGCAGGTGAATTTTTGAGTCCAAGTATCTGATTTTCTCCAACCAATCAAAAAAAAAAAACAAACAAAAAAAGAAAACTGCAAAAACTTTCTTCAAATATTGACTATGTTGTATCAGTAGGACTGTATCCACTTGTGCATTGAATTAAATTGTCAGTAAGATGAAAACTACGGAATAGTGAGATTTCAGAAGCTACCAGTACTCATCTAGAAGTTCACTTCATGCAGCAGAACCTTCAGGGGCAAACCCTTCCTCAACATTCTTTCTTAAGCTTGACCTAGCATGCAGATTTTATGCAAAAAAATCTTGCATAACATAGATTATAATTTTTCAGAGCCATAATGTATTTTCCATATTTGAGATCTGCTTTCATTAGATTTACTGGTGCATCTTGGGAGGTTGTCTTCAGCTGTTCTTGTTTTTGTCTTGGATCTGAGCTCTGCTGGGCACCGTTGTCCCTCTGCACTATGGTAGCAGAACATCTTGGCTGAATGTTATTTTCCCATTGTCTGAAACTTCTTTAACCAAAGGGCAAGAACTTATCTGCAAGTGAAGAGGTACCAAAGTTTAACATATAATGGAGACCAGCAGCAGCACTTGTCCTTCTCACTTTCATGTATCCGCTAAGAACTGTTTGGTTTTTTTTCTTTTTAAACAGCCTGTAAGTGAACGTGTTAAGTGAATTCTGTTATGTGCTGTTTGTCGTGCGGAGCAGAAAGAATATTAAATGATGAAAAGCAAGTGTGAAATATGTCCTGCAAATACGCTGGAGGTATGTCTTGATTTGAAAACAGATTGGGAGGTCTATCAGCATTTCCTAGAATAATAAAATATTTTCAGGGCTTGATAATTAAATGAAATGGTTTGTTTTGCCTTTTCACCATGTGGTATCAATTTTGAGAGGTTTTTAAAGTCATAATTTTGATCAGAAATTATACTGAGGTCCTGAAAAAATTCATGTTCTTGTAATATTTTAATGTGAAAAAGAGTGACACAGAATCACTGTCACTGGCCCTGGGAGTTGTCTGCTCTGCATGCAGAAGGATTTTAGGGGGATAAATGAACTTGCTTTTCTGTAAAACATTTTAATCCAGGGTTCAGAAATAAAATAAAACTTGTTTTGTTTTGGTTTTTTGTTTCATGAAGATTGAGAAAGAAACTTAACCTTTCCAGGGGCAAATTAAGATGGGGAATACAGTTAGGTACTACTCAGCTCCTCACAAATGCAACTCAAATACTGCAGTTGTTCATTTTGAATGCTAGTTGAGAGACACTTAAATCAGAATTTTTCAGATGTTTCCAATTCTCCCTACTAGTAATGGTATTTCTGTAATTTCTATCTTTGGCCAGTATTGAAATGGAAACAGAGAATCCTGCAGTGATAAATGATGTAAGGGCATAAATAAACATTTTCAGCTTTCACTGTGTAGTTATTCTTGCTTGGGCACAAGAGTTGCTGGCTATGTAAGTGACTATTGGATTACAAGGATGGGAAAGAAACCTTGTGTTGGCTCTGCCTTCACATCAGTCAAATACAGCATGGCCAGAGGAAGAAAACAAACCTTTCCTTCAGAAGAATATGTATTTTCTTTTTCCATTGAATCATTTAGGATGGAGGTACATTGTGTAACAAAATTGGATGTGGAGAAATCTAGACTAGCATTGAGTGACTCAACTCTGGAGTTGCTAATGGGTGAGACTTGCTTAGGTTAGTGGCAGGTAAAACCCAGAAGGCTGTGAATGAGATCCTGATCCAAGAATAAGAAACTCTTGTGGGTTTATTCTGTGAAACAAGTGTTGAATTTTACAAGAGACATCCAGGGGAATAAAAATTGCAGTTAGCGTGTTCTGGTGATGTCCATTAGTTCTATGCAACTGGAACCATGAATATGGCTCTACTAGTAGTTTGTATAGTACTGTTGTTATTATTAGGTTAATTATTAATAATATGACCAAACATTCATGACACTGTAGTGAGAAGAGGATTTGAAATGTGATGTGAAGGTCTCAGCTGCCTCAGGGTCAGTAAGCAAAAGCCATGGTGCAACATGGAGAATTGTTACCTAACACTGATGAAATTATTTTTAAAAGTTGGACACAAGACAGTTATGTAGAGGATGGTAAAAGGTTGTGTTTAAAAATGAAAAAGCAGATGGAAGGCAGTTTATCAGTATTTTAAATATCTGTACTATACCAACGAAATTTACCATTCATATAAAGTCATTCTGGATACAGAGGAGAACTAGAATAGCCAATGTTTTATGAGTTCCCAAACATTACTTCCTCAACTGCTTCCCAAGCAGCAAGGGAAATGAGTTAAAGTGGAAAAGTATAAGGCATTTACAAACTGGAAATTCATATTACAGGTCCCTATAAACTGTGAATCCGTCAGCTGGAAATGGTTGAACTGCACAAAAACTTTGTTAGTTGATTGCATGTTGTGTATGAGGGTGATGGGAAAATGGGGAGACAGTGAAGATGATAATGTGATCTCAAAGCCTGTCAAGCGAAGTATTTCCAGTGGCTATGAAGGAATGTGTGCCACTGGTGATATTCCTGTGGCACCTCCTCTGCACTCCTGTGTGCAGTTCTGGCTACCTGTGTTCAGAATAGTTTTGAATGATCCACACTCAGTAAAGATGAGCGGAAGCTGCTATTGGGACCATTATCTCCTGTTTCCTAAGAAGAAGTTGAGAAAGTTTTGCTTGCTTAGTCTGCTTAAACAACCTGAGAGAGAATAGAAGCAAAACTGGTTTGAAAAATTGTATCTGGAGAGTATTATCCTTGTTACACTGCCAGCAGGGAAGGGGCAATGCTGAGGGTTCAGAAGCATCCGTCCTTGGTGCATTTGTACTCTATCCTTTTACTAATGACTTGGATGAGCAAGGAGGATGTGCTTATTAAATTTGCCAACTACCGAAACCTGAGAGAAATTGCCATGCCAATGATTGGAGAAACTATTTGAAAAACAGGTAATCCATGGAGCTGTGGGTTTATTTCCCATATCTGTATCTGCCCTGCATATTTTGTGAGCATGCCCTCCCCTCATTCCTCCTGCCCTCCCTGTAAGAGCACCATTTCCCTTCAGCATGTATTATTTCCCACCTCGGCTCCGCACTAGGGCCGGCTCTTCCTCATGTTCCTCGCCTCTGAGCCAGGCAAGGGCCAGTGGGTGATGGGGCTAGCCCTGAGCTAGCCCAGGCAGACGGGCTGGCTGACAGACCAGACAAAATAAATGCCCAGTGAGCTCTGCAGCTTAGTCCTCTGCAGGGGCTGTAATTTCCATCATTTCCCTCTATCCAATCATCGATTTTCACGCAACTTGAAAGGATTTAATACCTTTGCAGCTTTTCAACTAGATCAGATAGAGAGGCAAATGAGTTCCAAGAAAATTGAAGGAAATAAGAAAAAATATCAGGTAAATGGATAAAGCAGCTGCCTAAATGTATATATATATTTTTTTCCTCAGATGGAAAATATGATGCAGTTAAATTTGCAGTAACTCTCCAAGAGACATAGGGAATAATTGCCACGTAGCAGCTCTTTAGAAAATGATACAGGAGCTAAAGTGGATCCCAATATAATAATGATTCAGAAATTCAGGCATCATATTAGTACATATATGAAAAGGAATAGAATATTTCAAACTTCTCAGCATGGTAAAGTCTCAGTTGCAGTACTGCATCTGTTCTGGGACACCACAAGCTCGAAGTGATGTGGGCCAACTGGAAACAGCCCAGAATGGCTAGATGTATCGACAATGTGATTTAGAAGAAAAGGTTGAAATAATTTGTATTATTTACTCTACAAAAAAGAAGGAAATATGCTAACAGTCTTCAAAGGCTGCTTGTAAAAGGAAGTCTTCCATGCAGGTTTCCATGTCTGTAGTGGATCGGACAAGAAGAAACAAACCTAATTTTTCAGGAAGGGAAGATGCTGTTTAGATATTAAGAAAAAAATAAATCCTCGAATACAGTCTGGAATAGATTGCCTAAATAGTCTTTGTATTCACCATTACTGAAAGCCTTGAGTTGGTGATAAGACAGGTATTTGTCAGGAATTATATAGATATACACAGATGATCCCACCTTGGGGCAGGGAAATGACTTACATGGCTTCTTGAATTTCTTCCAGCTTTATTATTCTAAGACTCCATGTTTGATCTCTGCAAATGCATAGAAAAGAAGAATTATTTACGTTAAGGAACAATATTGACAAAAGAGCCTGTGATTTCTGGCTCTACATCAATTACTCTGGAAATTAAAAGAGAGCTTCTAACCATCCAGGGACAGTTTTCCATATAAAATGCAAATTTAGCTGGCTCCAAGCAGGAATATGATCAGTTTAGGAAGGTATGCTGCATGTTTTCTTCTGGTTCCAGGGGACTTGGCTCAAAAATATAGAAAGACCCTTCTGGTAATCTTACATATGCATGATCTCTGCTTCCCAAAAGAAGGCAACTGAATGCTTTCAGCCCACAGGAGTCCTGCTATGGCGTTCAGCGCGTGAATAAGGCAAGTGAACCTGGCTCACAGTGGTGTGCAAACTTACCTCTCCTTTTAATGTGCTTCTTGGTACATTCTTTTCCAAAGCTTTATTTTATCAGCTCTTGTCCCCTTCTGATGTGTATCTAGGCTTTTATAATCATTGCAGCAACAGTGAAGCATCACAAACACTGGATGGTGGCATTGCAGAATGAATCAGAATGTATCTAGGCTTTTATAATCATTGCAGCAACAGTGAAGCATCACAAACACTGGATGGTGGCATTGCAGAATGAATCACTGCAAAACAAGCAGTTTCTATTTATACACACAGATACCTCAGTAATCAAGGAAAAGATTTGCAGAGTAAAATATGTTGTAAAATTCTTTATAAATAATTTGCTTTTGGAAAAAGAGCTGTAACTACTGTGCAAGCTTGTCCAGTAGTTCAGCTTTTCTCTTAAGTAAAAAGATGAACGATTCTGAAAAAAAAAATGCAGCATAATTTATGGCATTTGTTCCCACAGAATAATCCTTGATTCCTTAACTTTAAGAACACAACCTATGCAACAAACAACACAGAGCAGACAGAGGTTTTATAAGGGAGTTAATCCTGCAGGGAAGAAAGGCAGAAATGTATTTGTTGCAGGCTTCTTTAATTTTCTTTTGTTTTATCGCAGTTGTTTTACTTAAGCTCTGCAAGGGTAGAAGCAATGTGGTTTCCTAGATGTTCAGGTGGGATACCCATCCTCAGTGGCTTCATGTCAGCCTGCGAGGTAGCAAGATACCTGCAAATTAGGGGCAGGTAATACATGTAGCTGTTATTTCAAGAAACCTCTCTGATATGATAAAATGTTTTCTACTTTTTTTTTTTTCTGAAAAAAGAGCAGGAGTCCCTTACTGTGGAACGAGAGTCAAAGCTGGTAACAGCTGCCAGATTTTGCTGTGTATCATCCATTTTGTATCTGTGACTAAACCTTCAGGTGCTTCAGGTTGGTTCTTTTTAGCTGAATATAGCAGAGGCACCTGTTGATGCAGATATTCCTCCCTCAAATACCAACTTCCCAGCTCACTCTCAGGAAACTAATCCTCCAAAACAAGACCTGGGAGGGGATGGTTCAAGCTGACCTCCATTTGTAGTGCCAAAAGGTGGTATGGACCTGCCCACGCCAGATCTGGCCACCTCTTCTGGAGGACACCATCCTCCAGCACCATCCCTGAGCTTTGACTACCACTGCCCAGCTCTCCCACGTACCCCTCCACCATGCCCCAGGGCATCCAGCACCCCTTTTTGATTTCATGCTATGAAAATGCCAGTCTGGAGGGTGACACCCTGTCCTCCTGTTATCTGAGATACTTTGAGATGAAATCTATGCAGGTCCAGACCATTCTTACTGGTAGCATGATAATGGCATTGCTCTGAACCTGTGATGAGACCGAGGGCCAAGAGTGGTACTGGACAGATGTAGCCTGTCAGCTTTTTGGGGACTGAGGACTCAGCAGGGTAGACACAGCCCCTCTCCACCGCTTGGCCTGGCCTTTGTGTTGGTGGGCACAGCACTGCAAGTGCTCCTACAAGGTACAGTCAGGTGCTGAGTGGATTTTCAGAGCTCTGATTTTTTGTCAAAGGCATCCACAGAAGCAGTTACATTGAATTTCAGCTTTTAAGTTCTCTTATAGATCTGGCTTTACTATTTTATTAGTTTTGGAACTTCCCTTTGTGGGATAGCATATGACTAAATTGCTTTCCACTTTAAATGAGACTAAGCCCCTCTGGAGAAAAATTTATTCCAAATATGCAAAACTATATTTCAAGCCTCAACTTTTTGAAAAATGAATCATTATTGCTTAGAATGACTTTGGATTGTTTAATCCGAAGGAACCAAGGGATCCGACTCCCGAACACCCCTGTCTTGAGCTAGGTTCAGGCACAGACCATGGATGAAGACAGTGCAGAGAGACAAAGGGCGAGAGAAAGCATAAGTCTTGCCTGCTTAAACTTCCCTGAAATTAAATGTTTGTGCATTTTGAAGACCATTTTTTTTTTGTCTGTCAGTAAGGAAGTAGACATTAAATGCACCATTTGAGTGATTTCTCCTTTTGGTTTCGGATGCTGCTCAGAGACACTAGATGGCACCTTTTGTTTGCTACGTGTGTGGGGCCAGAAATAGGGCCCATCTGAATGCTGGTGAAAGCTGACAATTATTTTTGAAGAGACTGGTGCATCCATATGGATCCTTGCTGACGAAGGAGACAAAAATATCCTGGTGTTCCATATCCAGAAAAATGGAGAGGACAGAGCACCTATTAACTACCTTATTTCTTCTTTTTATATCTTCTCTGCGCTATAGCTGGTAGGGCACTGAAACATTTAGTTAAAGAACAGACTGGGAATGGTTGTGTTCATTATGTTCATTTCAAGGAAATGGTTTCAATGAAATTTACACATTTCATTGTGTTCATTTCAAGGAAATGGTTTTGGGGAAAGCCAGACATGATACAGGCAGCTGGGATGGGATTTAGGCCAATAAGGTATAACATATCATGTTGTGAAAGTGCAATGGTATGGACGTGTGAGTCTGTAGCACTGTTCAGCTGCCTCGTTGCAGGTATCTAGTGTCATTCATGGTGCTGTAAAGGATCCCACATGAAGTCCAGCCGCTGCTCCTGGAAGTCATGGATTATATCTGCTCAGCCTCTGGGTCTGTGTCTGGGTTGCCTCTGCACCAGGTGGGTGACTGCACCAAACTCCCATTATGGATGGCAGAGACTTGGTGAATCAAGGCAGGGGAGCTGCTTACCTTACATAAGCACAGACACCCGTCAGCCCAAACTCTCTTCACTCTCTGTTGACTATACTGGCTAGATCACTGTTAACCAGGCACCCAACCTCTAAGTAGACACCTTGAGTTTGGATGACTGCAAAAGGAGGTGAACCTCACATCTAGTGAGCAAATGTGCTCTGTATTTTTCTCCTGCTGATCTTAGACTTGTGTAAATTGGTGACCCCACACGGTAAGCAGAGAGTATGGGACATATGGCCTCATGACTCCAGCAAGGAAACACGAGGAACAAGCCAGTGATCACCACTGCTGTTTGCCAGTGAAGTGAATGAACGTAAATGTAACACTGCAATGGCACCCTTGTAGGAAGAAAAATGGTTCCAAGACAAAGCTATTTTTTCTTAATTCAATGCTGAGAAATCTCTGACTGTTCTCCCTAACAAGTTTCTACAGGCATGTATTTTTTAGAAAGAATTTTACTAAATAGTTTTGGAAAAATCTGCCCTGAGCTAATTGTGCAATATCTGCTCTGTGTTTACCATGGTGCAACCCCTCATTCTCATCTTCCACAAGCAGGGCGATTGTGACTCTGCTGTTTCATATGAATTCTCAGGCACAGACCACTAGGATTGCCAAAATCATCAGTCCAGTGCCCTGACATCCAAAGCCCTCATCTGATCGATGTTTATTCCATAAGGATCTGCAGAATCCCCATTCCCCACAGAGCAGATACCACAAGCCGTGAAACATCTCCTTAGCCCGTTGCAAATAAACCTTACCTTTAGTACAAAAGCTGAAACACTAAAAATTCAATGAAAGGTCACAGAAAAGAGCAAACAAAGACATAGATCTAGAGCAAATGACTTGGACTGCTACAATGGAGCTGATTTGTAGGGAATAAAGGCTCAGAACGTGCAGGGGATTGGGCTATGTCAATATTACAGAGAAAAGCAATGACCCTCTCCCCAAGTGGTGCTGTCAGGTTGATTTCGAAGGCAATTCCTTCCTACCCCTGGGTCTGGTGGTCTGCTCAAGCCTGAGCTGGTCATCAAGACACACAAACCAGCTTGTCATCCCATTTCTGAAGGTAGACCACATCTCCTGCTTTCAAGGGAGGAGGAAAAAACCTAAGAAGTCAAGTTATACATTAGCATGAGGAATAAAACACCTTCCGGCCCACTGCAAGCAACTAGTAGAAACCCTGGAGCAAGGATCTAATTAAAAACAGTGTAAAAATCATGCAAATTTACCCTGTCAAAAAATAGCCATTCAGTCTCCTTTTAGAGCCCTTGCAACTCCTGTATTCACTCCTACAATCTCCATCTGACATGTGTTAAATCTAAATAAAATAAATCTACTACATTATCTTTATTTAAGAAGCTGGTTATTTTTCAGGAAAAAAAAAGTTATGCTATTAAAGCTGCGCAACTAAAATAAAAAATTAGATGTTTCTCATTAGGAGAGAGATCCAGACATCACCATATAGTTGTCTACAGTATATACGTCTACATGTGAACTAGGAGTGTAATTACCCTTTATAGTCAATCAAGATGTAGGGCTGGATTCAGCTGGCCGCATGGTATTTGTGGTGCCCTTTGGTATCCAAGATGTCTGATTTGGGCTGACAGATACAGTGCAAGATCTGTGTCCTTCCAGAGGACAGCTTTTGGAGGCCATTCAGGATGCCTTAAACGGCACTGGATGCCTATCTTTAGACAACTCGGTCAAGCCCTTCATCAATACAAGGGAAGCCAGAGAGCTCTTCAGCTCACCCTAATATCACCAATATTTCCTTAGCTTGATAGCTCTCCAGGCCCCACTGACTGTATTGACTGACCGTAACAGGCCTGTAGACACCTAGCTCACATGTAGGTGCCTACATGTGGGCACCACCCCTTGCTGGTGTGCTTTTTCTGGATCAGACCATAAGAAGGCGTAGAGCCTGTAGATGCTCTTGTTCAGGCAGAGGGGAGAGGGAGACCTGCCTTCCCGTTCCCTCGCTACAGTTACTGCACAGGCCTATCTGTGATCCATCATTAGAATTAGAGTCATACTTAACGAGTGAAAAAAAAGAGTCTTATCCACGATCTATTGTAGGTCTATTGAGCCACATGCTAACAATTACAGTGAGTATCATTGCAATATGAGGGCAACTGGTAGGATTTCTCAAGCCAGATGACTTGCATCTGTAAAACCCAGTGAGATAGATATAAATGCTGAATAGTTGTTTGCCTCGCTGAAGCAGGAGTCCATACATCCTCCATTGCAGACAGGACTTCAAATCTACTGTTATGCACAGAAGATGTGGAACAAATGACACTTCAGTTGCTGTATTTTGGGTTGTAACTTTGATTATACAGGAACAAAACTACTCCCTTAGTATCTTGTAATCCTGTCTCACTTCACAGAACCTTTTAAATATCTCCATTCACATATCCATACATTGCATCTTCTACTTTTTGTTATCTTTTGATCTTTTACTACCTGTTTTAGTACATACAAACAGAGGACAGAGAGTAAAATGTGCTGCTGCATAAAGTGAGCATGCAGAGAGCTTGCACCAGGGCTCTTGTCATTCTCATCTGTTAGAAAGGTAATCAAGGTTACCTTCTCCAGAGACCCAGAAATTCCCCCATTATGGTTTGGTAGCTAAGGGGAAGTGGCTGAAGGCAAAGGATGACAGTTGGAGTTAGTTCACTTCTAATTTGGATAGTACAGTATGTATCTGGCTTTCACTGCCCCAACCTGGGACATCAAACGTCTGGGCTTACCCACTTTTCCAGTCAATGAGTCTCACAGAGAGAAAATTACAAAGTGATAGAAGGGAATCTTGTTGCCACAGAAAAAATAATTAGACCGTAAAAATCATTAACCCAGAGTTGTGTTTACCATTAATACTCTGTCAAACGTATCCCCGGATAGAGCCCAGCCTAACCAGCGGTTTCAGTGCAGGAAAGCACGGATGGGAGCAGTGGGCAGGGAGAGCTGCACATGGGACACAGGGTTCTTTTGCTAATGGCAAGCTGAAACGGCTCGGCTTTGACCCTCTACATCTTCACAGAGACCTTTGAACTGCCTGGAGTAACCTGGCTGTGGCCTTCTGGACCTGTTCCAATTTAAATCAAAAGCTGCCGTGCTCAGGGCAGCCCGCTCCCCATTATGGGCTCGCAGAGGCTGCACAGCGCGAGAGCCGTAGGATGTGCCTTCATCCACTCAGGTGCAATTTTAATCAAGCAGTGAAACCGTGATCAAATCTTTCATTTAGGGCAGCAAAATGTGGGTGCAAGGCATTTTGGTGCTGAAAGCCTGGTGTTAAGGGACGCATTCCTTATGCAGGGGACTGCTGTTAATTTTTTTTTATTATGGTTTTTCTTGAAGAACACTTTACTAGCAGCCTACCATTAATTGCTAGGTGGCTGGTCTTTTATTTCTTTTTGGTTTTAGACATTCTTACATAGATAAGCAAAAAACCCAGGATATTTCTCCCTGAACAAGGCATGGATACAATAGTTGGCTACAATGAAGTAAGAAATGCAGTGGTTTTGTGGCTCAAGCATGATAATTTCAGAGCACAAGGGAAGTTATTAATTATTCCTTATCAGCCATAACCTAAAACAAGTAGCATTAACTGTAGCAAAGAAATTTCTTCAAGCTAAAAAGATGAATTTCTACTGTTCTTGTTTTCTGCTAAAGAAAGACTTTTTTACTCCATACAAATGCATCAGGTAGAAACATCCCTTGGCCACAGCCCCTACCTGCTCTGCTCTGGAAACACGCTGAGCAAGCCCTTGGTTTCTTGGCCGTTTGAACTGCAGGGCTTGACACATGGTTCACTTGGCATCCTCTTTTTAGTAAGTGTGGCTGAAGAGGCCGCTGAATAATTTATTGTGTTTTCAGAACCTCATTAGCCAGGCCAATGAATATTTGGAGAAAATCATATTCCTGACTTTGAAAGGCGGGATATAGGCAGGGAATGAATGTCTGTGGTCAGCAGGGACCACATCTCTCACAGGTGCTTAACCAACGGGTCGGCAGGAGGAGGCTTGTCCCTCCCAGGGTTTGCATGGGTGAGGAGCCACTTGCGGTAGACGTTGAGACAAGCACCAAAGTTTGGACTCCTGTAGCACACTTTGATGAGTTTCCAGTCTGAGAGATAGGAATCCAAGGTGTGCTGAGGGACATTTGCACAGAAAAGGTGGGATGATGGGATGCCTGTCTCTGACGAGACAAGCTGCTGCATCTTACACACCTATTTCCATTTGCTTTAGTAAAGAAAAGCAAAAAGGGATGAGATACAAGTGAAGAATTTATACCTGAGGAGGAAGATGATTGATGTGAATATATCTGCAGTGCTCAGTCTGTCCTTTGGGTTCTGTCGGCCTTCTCATGACCTCGCTTTCAATGGTGATGCTTCCCTTCAGTTCCTTATTTCTCTGCTTGCTTCTCACTTTCCATTTTGTGTTGAAAATATGTTGTACCTCTATACCTGTGTGAGGGACTAAAATCTGTGTTTTGAGTAGATGATAAATTAACAGAATTGGGTTGCATTGCAGTTTAGTATTTCAAGAATTTGATTAATCAACTTGCAGTCAGTAGATGAACCCAGCAAAGAGCGCCAGAATAATATCTTGGTGAGATATCAAAGGCTGGCCTGGAATTGTCTCTTCTTTTCCCAATATTCTCAGGCTTCTGCTGTTGTAAATTATAATAATAGCTTTCGTAATCATGTCTCATACCTCTAGAAAAGGAAGCATTAAGAAAAAGATATTAAAAAGGAGGTATTAAGGAAAAAGGCAATCCACCAGTTTCTGCAATGGGAAATTGTGTCTAATCTATTAGAATTTGTTGACTCTGTCAGTAATGCAATGCAAAAATGTAAAGTGGTGTAAAAAAAGGTAAAAATACTATATTTTAATTTTCAAAAGGTGAGTGAAAAGGTTCCTTAGAAGAAGATGTGAAAACATCATTTGTTTCTTTTGGAGGAGCAATGTATTGTCTGGGAGCAAAAGCCAAGAAATAGGAAATAAAGAATCAGATGAATAAATTTCCAAAAAAAGCAGAAGATTAAGAGTAGAGTACTCAAGTACTGATCTCTTGAATAATATTCTTGGAGTCTGTCATGAGTGCAGAAGGTTGGCTGGAGCTCCAGAGAACTGAACAAGAGTGAACAAAATGACAGGTGGAGCTCAGTGTCAACAAATGCAAAATAATATTAATTGGAGAGGAAAACATGATTCACTCATTAACCTTACAGCGTTGTGCCTATGTCAGGTTAGGAAGGGGACTTGGATATGGTGGTGGACAGCTATGTATAGCCACAGTCCAAAGAGTGAAACGAGTTTGTAGGTGGTAAATATATGGAAAAAAAAAAGGCAATGCTTTTATGTGGTTGGTGGTAACTCTGTGGGGAAAACCGTATGCAGGACTGGGTGCTCGCACTCTCAAGTAACAACGCAGATCTATGTCAACTTCAGCACAAGGTGATGAGAATGACTGGGAGCATGTAAAAATATTCAGCAGAAACCATGTTTTAAAAGATCAAGATCATTTGCCTTTGAAACAAGGAGAAGTGGGAGTATGATAGCAATATATAAAACAGCAGATGATCTGGAGCAGTGAGCTTGGGAACACAAGAACAAGAGAAAATCAATGGTTTAGACAAAGGCAAGCATGGTTTTTTGGAGTTAGTTCACTTGTAATTTGGATAGTACAGTATGTATCTGGCTTTCACTGCCCCAACCTGGGACATCAAACGTCTGGGCTTACCCACTTTTCCAGTCAATGAGTCTCACAGAGAGAAAATTACAAAGTGATAGAAGGGAATCTTGTTGCCACAGAAAAAATAATTAGACCGTAAAAATCATTAACCCAGAGTTGTGTTTACCATTAATACTCTATCAAATGTTGATTGTGTGACTAAACTGCAAAGTAAAAGAGCAGTCATAACCACTACTCAACAATATAAACAAGGTCATCATTGCTGTGAAGAAAAACATGAGATGGATTAAATTGGTCCAAAAAGTACTTTCATCTGTAAGTGACAAAACTGAGTAGGTTTTTAGACCTAAATCACTAAATAATTTTTCCTAATTTTCCAGTACAAAAATAATTTCAAAAATCAATGTCTATTAAAAAAATTATGCACAGAGAGACACATTCCAATGATTCAGAAGCTGCTTGTGCACACTTAATTTGAACTCACCTTAATACACTTCAGAAACAGCAGGATTTTGCTGGGTAAGAACATACCTGCCAAGTACATCCATGTGAAATATCTGCTCTCTGCTCTCCAGTAGTCTCCATTCAACTTTCTTCATTGTTGTCATGGCAATAAGACTGTTTTTGACACTGCCATTAATGAACTCTGAGGGTGAGAAAGGTCTTTCTCCAACAAAGACTGACACCGCCACAAAGCAAATTAAATTGCTCTGACAACGTATCTATTGAGAGTGAGTTCACATGTCACCGGAGCTTTTAGGATCTTATTGATGACTTTGTGGCTGCCAAAAGTCATAAAGTACTGCCGCTGTAACAGGTTTATGTTTATAGGCGGTGTTTGCCTGCATTGTTTGATCACCCTAATGCTGATATATTCTGTCATTTTACCTTGACAGTTGCGTTCACTGGTACTCCCCTGTCAGTGAATTAATGGAGGTGTGCGTGTCAGTAATCATTTCTTATCTCCCAAACGGTATAATGTATATGCCATAAACACATAGCTAGGTGACAGCTGATTAGGTTACAGTTAAGTGATAAGAGCAGTTGACAGGAGTAGTTGCGGCTCACAAAGCAGGCACAGGCCAGCGCATAAGCTGAAATAAAGGTGGCCCAAACCACATGTGGGTAGGGCCTTTTACAGTCATGTTGCTGCCTGTTCAAAAAAGACCTACCGCATGCAGAAGTTATAAAGGATATTGAGAAGACTTCTTTTAGACACTCTAGATTAATGTGCATGGTGCTTTACATCGAAAGAAGATCATCATCCTGGTGCAAGCACTATCTCTGATTTCAAACCTGTAGCACTGTCAGCTTAGAGCTTCCCAGCTGCACAGAAATGTGTGAATTTTACTTCCTCTTAATTAAGGGGCTGAAATCAGTCTGTAGCTTTATTGCTTATGGAAAACAGAGGGTATGAGGTGAGCTGTAACAGACAGCCTGACTTGTCATGGTCATTCCTGGCAATGGCATGGTGGGGGTGGAGGTGATAGATGCTGTAGGTTTGCATGAGGGGGTCCTCCTTCCATCCCAGCCTCCTTGCAAGAGGCTACAGGAGAGGTTGGCTTTCCAGGACATTTTCTTGTACTGTGTAGGCAGCTGGATCTATCTGTTTTTACACACATAGCACTCTTCTGTCTTAAGTGATGGCATACCTCTGATCAGGGCCAGCCAGTCCTGCAGGCAGTCACCATCCCTACAGGTGCCTCTCTGGTACCTACAAGCAAAAAAGAGAAACCTTATCCTGCCCTGGCAGGGCACACAAGGACTGTCTGTGCATTATCTACTGCACAATGGTGTGAGATCTTCAGGCATTTGTGCCTATAGATTTATCTGCTATAACCTAGCTTAATCAAAAACATCACCATGTAATTTTTTTCTTTCCCCATCAGGGAAAAAATAGTAAACCTGCAGGAAAATGTAATCTGGGGGTATTTCTGAGGAGACTACTGGATAGTAGGGTACCTGGAGCCATACATGGCTTTTAACAGCAGCAACGTCATCATAAGATCCTAAAAGCTCCAGAGACATGTGAACTTACTCTCAGTAGATATGCTGTCACAGCAAGTCTTGGTGTCCTGCAGTCCCTATTACTTGGGGACTCACAGGTACTCCAATAGACAAAGAGCTGATTTGGCTTTGTTGTAGCACACATCAAAACATTTGGACAATGCCCTTAACAACATACTTTAACTTTTGGTCAGCCCTGAATTGGTCAGGCATTTGGACTAGATGATAATTGTAGGTCACTTCCAACCAAAATATTGTGTTCTATTCTATTCTATTCTATTCTATTCTATTCTATTCTATTCTATTCTATTCTATTCTATTCTATTCTATTCTATTCTGCTCTGGTTTACTCCATTCTATCCCAGCACAGGCTTTCTTCTGTGGAGGGAAATCAAATGCTAGAGCTAAGCTAAAGTGTGCCCTTGCACCTTGGGCAGTTTTGAGGCACCCTGATGGGGCAGAAGGGAGAAGGCTCTGCTGCTGCTATCCAGTTTTTACCAGCACTGCAGGTAGTAGAGCAGTGTGTGCAGTACGTGCTGAGATGTGAGGGCAGCCAAAAGGGGTGAGGAGACACATGGCAGAAACATGAATGATTTGGACAGTTATCTCTGAAAAATTATGTGAACTGCTTGGCTACTTAACCACCTGCCCATTGCTGGGCAGTGTAGACAAGAGGCATCCACCATGGATCAACCTAAGAGACATCACAAATATTAAAGTGTCCTTCACCAGCAACCAAACTTTTCCATATTCTTTTTAAGCACATTTCTGCTCTTCCACCATCTACTCCCACACAATGAAGACCCATTTGGAGTCTTCACTTTTCTTCTGATGTGAACCAACTCACTCAGATCTGCCAAAGGTTATCGAAGAAGGGATGTATAGGCGTCCTACAGTTTCATCCTTCTTCAGTCACATTGTGCAGAGCCTCCAAAAGTTTCCATGTTCTGCCTTAAAGCAGCTTAATGATATTGTGATTGGTGCTGGAAAAACATTAAGAACAGTTGAGCCATGGATTCAAGGTGCTATGTAATCAAGAGCAAGCCACTCAGCTTTACTGAGCTGCACTCAGCTTAGCTAAAATCTGGATAGAAAGCAATACTGCACTGATGACTAGATACTGCACCTGAAAATTCATTTTATTCGAATATCTAATGCAGTGTACCTTATGTGGGCTTATGGATGGATCTCAAAGGGATTTAAATACCCTTCGGTGCATTTCTGTAACTTTATCTTTACAAAAAAGCTGTAGATAAAGTCTGCACAGTACCAAACTAAATAATGACATTGCAGACATCAAGAATAAATTCTCATTGTTAAAGAAATATCATGACTCATAACTAGAGTTGCTTTTCATTATTTGCTTAAGGGCTAGAGAGTACAAAAGATATATTCATGACACACTTCAAATTTGTGCTGCTTATTAATTTTATTTTTTACTGAACACACCAACCTCAGAAAAACTACACTAATCTTTTCCACTGGAACTGCTCTGCCCTCAGTCTTTGTGTGTGTCTGACACTGCTGGTAACCTCCATTTCAAAAAATAAACACATTATCAAGACACATGGGAGGAAGCATCTGAAAGCTCATCTTTGTCTTTATATTTGGTCTCCTAGTCAGATTGTTTTACTCATACAGAGACTCACTTGTTTTAACGTCCTTGCAGGAACCGCTAAAATGCTCTACCATGTGCTTCTTATGTAAGCAAGGCTCCGTTTGGTAACTTAGTTCCACCCTGAGTGCAAATGGTGAAATTCAGTGTGAAAAATGGTGAGAGAAGACAAAACATATCCTGTAGTTCTGGTAGCAAAACATGGTTTTGCTCTCTGGGTCCATTATATTAAAAAGCCAAACCTTATGCTAATTTGCTGTTTCTTTGGCATTTGAAAAAAGAATTTGAACTGGAAAGTAAATAATAAACCCAGTACCCGTTTTCTGTTTCCTTCATGGGGAACACATTTGTTCTTTATGAGAGGAATGGCTTTCTGTAGACCAAATTTATTCTTCTCAATTCAAATTCAGAAGAATGGAGAAAAAAGTAAAAAGAAAAATCATGCAAGAAAACATGAAATTGTTTCTTGAAGCCTCAAATATTACAGAAGCTTATATTTTAATAGAATGATGAAACAAAATCAAATGAGACAGGGTTTTCCATGTATTACCTATCATCAGGACTTCAGCAGTGAAAGTTCAAGTAAGCAGGTAATAGAGGTTAACGATGCTACAGGAAAAGATTTGAGTCTGCTGGAGATAACAGGCTGGACTTCAGGTGATGATGTACTGCTGCTAAAGGATTAATATCCTACCCAAATATCTAAACAAGTGCAGGCTATGCGAGATATGTGAAATAATCCTCTCCTCAGGACTGGAAAGGCTTCAGAGGTGCCCAACTTACGGGATATATGGGATATTTGGGAACCGCATATCTAGAAGGATCATGATCTCACAAGGACCCAGTGTGGGCAGTGCACAGGAGAGGAATGGGCATGGTCAGGATTTCAGAAAACATGAAATGGTCTCATTTAGCCCAGAGCTGAAAAGGTTGTGAGGACTCGTGACGGACCCTTGAGCTGTCTCAAGGGTATAGCACAAAAAAGAAAGGGTCTACGACTCAGGGCAGGTTTGGAGCACACCCTCTCCCTACAGCTGAAGGAGCCAAGGGAAAAGCTCCTGTGGCCTATAGCCTGCTTTATCTGGGGGAATTTCTTTGTTTTCTGTCAAATAGACCTCTGGGCATTTATATTGTGGAACGTGCCTGAGAAAGCGAGAACAGAGGACCCATTGTGCAGTGGCCTGGCAATGGCTGTCCCCAGGGCCAACAGGAGAACAACAATACACTGCTCAGTCTTCCAAGGTGCAGTTGGAAGCGCACCTATGCCCACTTCACAACCCATCACAGATAAGCTGTCTTCTGGACTCAAGCCTTACAAGCCTTGACAGCAACTTAAAAATCCCAAGATCTTTGAAAGAATACATTTAGATTCCTTACTTCTTGATTTTCAAGTGTTATGGGCAATGTCTGAACTGTCAGCTCAGGGCATGTAAGCTTGGTGCAGATGTGTTCCCACTTAACTTAGATACCAATTTTTCTAGCTTTTATCCATCATCATGAGAAACTTATTTGGTCTATTTTTTTTAAAGGTAATTAGGGTTCACCTGTCTCTGATGAAGACCTCAAATCTCCAGTTTCATGACTTGGAAATTCTGTATCTGAAATCCGCAGGTGCTCTATCCTGCACATTTCATTTAAGTTCTCCCACTGATGTCAATCTGAAGAGTACTAGCCCTCAACTCAGCAAATAGGACACTCATGAGCCCAAGTTCATTCTTATTCAATGAAAGTCTCATCCTGCACTAAGCTACATCCTATGCTTGAAAGCTTTGTTGAATATGAAGAAATTTTGGAGTTGACACCTTTTCAGAAACAGCCTCCTGGCTACAGAGAAACAAATTGCTTTGTGTGTTGACTGTATTTGTGTCTCCCTCATTTAAATGTCAGTTTATTTCTTTGTCTGCCCTTAGGTTTGAGCCTTTCAGAGTAGAGATCATCTTTGATGAAAGGTGCCTTGCACAGAGCTACTAAAGGTGCACAGCAGTGCAAGTGCAACAGCAGCAATAGCTTTAACTAAAGGCAATGAAAGGACTCCTTATCCTGCTTTAAAAACATGGTTTATAAATAGAAAAGAATGAGAGACTGACCAATTAATGAGAAAGGGCAAACCATTAATCATATCTTTAAAATTATTTTAATACTTTAACAAAAACCTGTCTCGAATAAGAAAATTAGAGTACGTGCAATTAGGAAGTAATGTAAATCTCCTAAGTAAAGACCTAGGTTGAAAGAAACAGGTATGATATGAGTCAGAAAGATTTAATTTATGCAAATCAGCAAGATGAGATTATAGCATCCTAAGTTGTAAATGGAAGTACTTAATGAGTTTATTGAATCCTTAAATTATTTCTGAGCCGTTCTGGTGTGTCGGGAAGGTAATGAGCACTGGGCAAGAACGTGGGAGTTGTCTGCGTTCATATGTGCATCTGCGAGGTGGAGGCTGTTGTGCTGCTGGTAGTCAGACAGGTAGTGGAGGTGCTAATTTCTTTGAAGTTTATCTTCTTTAAATGCTGTCTTGTTTTCCTATAGACAGGGATAAAGTCAGTGGGGGACACTGAGGCAGGAACTCTTTAAGAAAAGAGCCTGAAGCTTTTAAAACCCAAACTTCTGAGGAGATCTGAGGAAGTTGGTTATAGCTGTGCCCACGCGGGGCTCCAGAAGACCATGTGAAATTAAAGGTTTGCTGGCACAGCTGGGTCACCAAGAGCCATGAAAAAGCCCTCTTGAGCTCCTTCCCCAAACCAGCATTTTAAATCCCATGCCAATGCCAACAGAAGATTGCTTGTGCTGGTTTGTGAGGCAATGCACCTCTTGTTCCCATGTACCATCTGCCACCAGCACAGGCTTTGTAAGGTAGAGCGGACACATGTGACAGGACATGGGCAGTCTGCTTTTAAACAAACCCTTTTGTGGTAAGTTTTATGGGCAGAAGCTCTTGAGTGATGCCAGTTGCCCCGATAAAATTCTTCTACAGGGAGGACAGTAAGAAAAAGGGCAAAACTCTTCTCTCTTCCCTATCACAGCGGTCAATAGCCCTTTATTTAGTCTGGCATACTGTTCTTTATTGCCAGAGTCTGTGCTCATGGAGGCTGACTCTGTAATAATACGCTTGTGATTCATTCTATAAGTGATAGTGACTAATGTCGTTTTGCATGTCATCAGGGGATTAAACACAATCCACTTAATGCACACAAGAAACTCCACTATAAAATTGTATTTGTGATTGTTGCTGATGACAAACGTCAGCTTCTTATGTCAGACAAATCAGAGGGCTTCCTGGAGGCCTGCCTATTCCCTTGAAATACCCAATTAATTAACATTTTGCCTACAATAAGCAGTTCACAAAGTAACCCTCAGACAGGCATTACTGTCCATGTTAAATAAATTACTGGTTCCTCCTTTGTACCTCATCGTGTTATGAAAATAAATCTGCACACGCCTCTTTTCAGAGTGGTAGTCTTTCTGAACTCTATTAGTGTGCAAGTCCTAAAATCAAGGAGAAAGATAGTCAGAAACACAGGTGCCAAACACATCAAAATGCACCAGTGGTGTCTGAGTGCCATGTTCATTCTGGTATTGATTGGTGTCAAAGGACTGGAGCCCTCAGGGAGATTTGTTGTTCTTTGGGATTACACAAGTTTGGGTAATTTTTTTCCAAAATTGGCTTTTTCGCCTTCTTGACATTTACAGAATTACTATGTGATTTTGGCTGCGTTGCAGTACAAATAAGTTTTGGGGTAGGTCTGCCATTAGCAGAATATGGAGTGGTTCCTGGGGTCTGACATGGAGCCCAAGTGGGACCGTCCTTTCTTATCTGCTGCTTCTCTGCCACTGAGGAAGTGGTACCTATTTCCAAATTTCATACAGATGTTCACTCTAAGTAGACAACCTGACTTTCCCACCTTGTTAGAGTGGGTCTGAAGTTGATCCACTAAAGAGGGGATCAGATCAGAAGTCTTTTGGGAAGAAATGGGACTTTTCTGCTCTTATTAAAATAGGATCTGCTGTGGAAGGGTTGGAAGAAGAGGCCTCATTTGCAACTGCGCAACATGAGCTGACTGATCAAATACCAGATAGTCTCTGATAAATTTGTTTCCTGCCTCCTTACCCAGAACTCCTAATGTTATAGACAAGTCATGGAAAAACAAAAAACAACAGCAACAACAACAACAAAAAAAAAGAGAAGAAAAAAAGGAAAAGAAATGTACTCAACATTCATCAATGTAAGTCAGATTTGGAAAAGCCTAACAGGAATATCGCAGCAACACTCACTCTTACATGGGTTTTTGATAGGGAAAGATGTACTTCCCAGAGGAGTATGGGGCAGAGGGACACATCCTCTCCTTGAGCACAGGGAAGAGTCCTGGGAAGGAAGGCTTTTGGGACAAGAGGACCCCACCTTGCTTTTGAGCCAACCAGCACTGCGTTACAGGGCTTGTGCAAACAATGTTTTGGATTCAGAAAATAATGTGATTCACAAAGCCAGCACTCTCTGGACTGTGTTTCTTGGGAAAATGTAGACAAAGCTTTGCCTATTCTCTTTCCAGCTACTGCATCCCAGGAAAGGGAAAATACTTTTTCCAGACGTGCACTAAGAGGCATCTAGGAGCCGGACACCTCAATCCACAAGCTAATGCTCTGCTCTACTTCCAATAAGAATAAACAGGCAGTGTTAAATGGGAAATCAGATCAGATAAGTATGATCAGACTGTTCTTCTTGTCTTTTTTCTTCTTATTCATTATTTTGAATGAATGAATGATTGTATATGATTTGTGTATTCATTTACTCATCATAAATGATTTAAGCCAAAGTATTAAATATCTCTATTTTTTTTTGATGAAAGCAAACTCAATGTAGAAATTAATATTTTGCATTTCAGAATCCCCATGCAGTCAGCCCCTTTGATTTATTAAAAATCTCTTTTTCCCTGATATTTGTAAATGCCCTTTTTATTTTCCTTCACTCCTTTAGACAGAGCTAACAGGCCTTTCTTGGCTTTCTGTACCCTGGCATACTTAGAACTGACTCTGCACATTCTAGATGTGTTGCTTTTTGCCCTTTCCATTTCCACTATAGCTTTTTTTCTTCAAGCTTGCGGTTAAAGGTAACCTCTGGGTAGCTACCTGCACTGCACATGAACGAATTTCTGTCCTTTAGCAGAGGGTACTGTAGGCCCAAGCTCGAGCATGGCTTCTCATTTTAAAAACCCTATTTTACATTCCTGTTCTGTTCTCTTCTATCACTCAGAGTGTTAGTTGCAAGGAGGCTTTTGTTTGAGCCTGGGCAGCTGCCTCCTGGCAGGGGGAGTTTTGAGCGGCTGACCTGCTCGTGCTCGTTGCTTGGTTAAAAACCTCCATTCTCATATGGGTGGAACCAGAGGGAAAACAACTTTGGCTCCAAAAGCATTCTCGAAGAGTTCAGGATTGTTCTTCACCCCAGTCAGAAAATACAGCAAAACAACAACGGAAAAGCTTTCTCAGATGTGGATCCTGTACTACCCCATATCCAGACACAGCCAGTGTATTGTTCTTGCTCAAATAAAACACACTCACAGTGCATTTACTGAGTCAACTGGTGCGACTCTGGAGAGGGGGATCTTCCTCTGCATCCCGGGGAGGAAGGGACCCTGCAACCATCTATGCTCTGAGCCTGGCCCCCACAGACCTGGGCCCTGGGATCCTCTCTGCCAAGTGGTCCTGGGACTGCGATGTGACAGCAGACCTGCCTGGGGACCATTTTTGAAACAGGATTTTTTTTTTTTTTTTTTTTTCTGAGGGTTTAAGCAACAGCACATTTTTGTGTGAATTGCAGTGGACCAGAAGCTCTCTGTTGAACATAGGGGTGCTGACTGCTGCAGTGCTCACCGCGCTTCCTGAGCAAGTCCACAGTGCTTTTCCACTCTGAATCTCCTCCTGTGATGGCCTGTGGCAAATGAGAGATGTTAGTTCTAAGCTTCCCTCCCTTGAGGCACCTCGGAAAGCAGTATAATGATTTTCCTAACATTAGACCGGTGTGAAGATATTGCCACCAGCAGGTATCTCAAAATGGTATCCAACAGCCCAGAATAGATAAAAGAGCATTGCTGTAGTGCAATTAAAAAATCCCACCTTGTCCTCTGTAGTTCTGTATGTTGTGTGCACGCTTGGTTTCCTTGGAGCCCAGAATGCGGATGTTAAAAAGACGTCACATAGGCATGTGTGTGCTTCTGTTTCAAACCACTTGTTCACATCAGAAAGAAAATGTGCTTTGGAAAGATTTATTCTTATTAAAAGAAATACGTTTTATCACAGGAAAAAAAAATTGTGTTTGGCAGCTTGCAACATTTGATTGCTGTAATGGTAGTGACGGCAGTAAGCTATTTTTTTGCCTTGCTGGTAAATGGAAGTGTCCAGCAAAGATGAAAGGTTACCAGCTGGGATAACTATCCTCTAATTAGTACTGCAGATTTTGGGGGGGATTTAGAAATAATGTGATGCAGGCTCTTAAATTTGTTATAAATAACACCAAACAGGAACAAGCGAAGTACTCAACATATGAACCACAGCACCTAACCTGAAAGGACTGATCAGCCATTTGGAGCAAAATACTGTTAGATTTTGTCGTGTTGAGAAGAGAAGCAGCTTGTTCTGAGAGCCACCATTCACAAAAACCAATCCAGTCTTGAGCTTCTTCCTCGCATCTGGTGCTCCTGAACTCTTTGGTCAAGGCACATGGCCAGTATAGTCATATAGTGTAGAGGTAACAAAGCTAATTTTCACTTAGGTAACTCAAGGACTGGTAACAGATTAGATATAGGAGGACAGAGAGCCAATAGTCCTGGTTGATTCTCCCAAATATTGCTTGATTTTGTCAAAAAGAGTTTTACTTAGAAACTACAAATTATGAACTATAAGGAAGAAGATGCTCTACAGGGGAGCATCACTGCTCTGGGAGAGATGATAAGAAAAAAATGAAGCAGTTAAACTTAACTGTGGACTGCAAACTATGGCAGCTCAGGAGTCGGATGCCTCTGCCTTGGGAGAGCAAAATCCAGCAAGAGGTCAGCAACAGCTTCAAT